>NC_143581.1:5503209-6703209 GCF_048544385.1 Mastigoproctus giganteus
GTTAAACTCACAGGTCTATAATTACATGTAGTAGTAGTAATAGCATGTGATGCAAGAAAGCAAGTGTATAAGCTTATGCATAATCAGCCAAAAAAATCACACCATTCCCTCCAAATGCCTGTCCAGTTTCTCCTTAAATTTATTTAACCTATCAACTTCCACAATGACAGATGTAAGTTTGTTCCAGCAATTAACCACCTGTTGGCTAAAGGCAAATTTCCGCACATCTATTCTACATCTATCTTTTGTTAATTTCAATTTATACCCCCTTAGGTTCGTAATCTGTACAAGTGGAAGGATCCCATCAGAATTCAGCATGCTCAATCCACTCAAGGCCTTATACACCTCAATCAGATCACAGCACAGGTGACTTGTCACCAGCCACTGCAATTTGAAGAACTTTAGCCTCTCTTGATAAGAGGTTCCCTTCATTCCCCTCACCAATCTTGTTGCCCTTCTCTGTACACGTTCAAACAAATCTGCATCCTTCCTAATATGAGGCATTCAGACCTCATATCTCCCCCAAGCTAGCAGTTTTCCGTCCAACCTAACACTGCCTCGATAGCATCAGAAAATATTCTTGCACCATTTCTATTTAAGTGTATTCCATCCCTATAGAAGCAGTCTCTCCTGTGTCAGCCTTTGAACCTCCTTTGTGAATTGGGGTCACATTTGCACATCTCCAGTCTATGGGTACCTCCCCTGAGTCCAAGGAAGCTCTCATAATTATGGCTAAGGATTTGCTTACTTCCTTTAATATAACTGGATAGATCCCATCCACTCCAGGTGCCTTTCTTGTGTTTATCTTCAACAATTTCTCGTCCACTTTACTCTCAGTTATTACAAGATTATCTAGCTTACTGCCAGAGTTTAATACACCTCTGGCATTCCCCTCACTGAATAACTCCTCATGTTTGAATGTCGATGCAAAATATTCATTTAGTTTGTTAGCTACCTGAGCAGGATCATCAACAGTTGACCCATCGATCTCAAGTGGACCAATCTGATTCATCCCCTTCCTTCTAGAGTTTACATAAGTAAAGAACTCTTTGCTGTTTTTCTTTGCATCCCTTGCCAAGGATCTCTCGTAATCTGCCTTCGCCTGCCTAACCTCCTTTGTAACTTGGTTACAGATCAACTTGTATCTATCATAGGCATCCGTGTCACGTGTTAATTTGTATGTATCCCATGCATTTTTCTTCTCTGCCATATGCCTCATTAGTTCATCTGACAACCATTTAGGCCTAAACCTTGAACAATATTTCTTAGTTGGTATGTAAAGCCTAGTAGCTTCCACGATAAGTTCTTTGAATGCTTCCCATTTTGAATTTGCTGTTGGCAATATCATCAGTTGATCCCACTGTATAGAATTTAAATACTGTCTCAGTCCATTGTAGTCGCCTTTACGAAAGCAATACCCCTTCCCTTTACCCCTAATGGTAGTTACCTCTTTGAGTAACTCCCACTTCAGCACACTGTGATCACTGCCACCAAGTGGTTCATTTATCTGCAGATTCTGAATGCATGAAGAATCACTACTGATAATCAAATCAAGAGTATTACTCCCTCTAGTTGCCTCCCGAACATGCTGATGTAGAAAACAATCATCCAATAAATCCACAAAAGCCTTGCTACTGTGTGAGTGACCAGCCCCCAAATTCCAGTCAATATCTGGGAAATTAAAATCCCCCATTATAAGACTCTCTGATTTACTGGCCCACTCTATTTCTCCGAACAGTTTCTTATTATACTCATCAGAGTCATTAGGCCTATAGCACACTCCTACTCTCAATTTTGATCTCCCAATGCTTATGTCACACCAAACTGACTCGACACTGCACTGTCCAGCGATGTCGACTGGCTTCACTTCCTTGGATTTTATGTGTTTCTTAATTAATAGCATAACCCCTCCTCCCTTCCTATCCTGTCTATCCTTTCTGTACACATTGTACTCCCCAAATTCCAGTTCTTCATTTCTTATATCTGTGTGACACCACGTCTCTGAAATCCCCACAATATCTGCCTTTGATGTTTTGAGCAATACCTCAAATTCATCAAATTTATTTACTAAACTCCTAGCATTGGTGTACACACAAGTATACATGCACCTGTTCTTTTTCTTAGCTACCCTAACACAACCCATGTGTTTACTTGTACCCCAATGATTCCCAGCAGTCTCTGAAATATCCTGCATCTTATTTTCCAGGCTGCGGCTCATTCCAATAGAAGCAGTGCAAGAATCACTTTCACCTCTGCCAGTGGCTACTGTTAATCTATTAGTCCTTGTATCCCCCCAATCTAGCAGTTTTCCGACCCACCTAACATTGCCTCGATAGCATCAGCAAACATTCTTGCACCCTTTCTATTTAAGTGTATCCCATCCCTGTAGAAGCAGTCTCTCCTGTTAACAAGTACAGACCAGGCTGAAAAAAATTCTACCCCTTGAGCCCTGCACAATCTTTCCAGGGCCGAATTGATTGACAGGGCTCTCATCATATACTCCCTCCTATCGTGTCTGGGCAGAATTGCAGACACTTTCAATTTCAACCCTAATTCACGGCTTTTTTTCATCAGTGACCTGTACTTGTCAAGTAATTCCGCCGGTCTCCTACTCTTAATGTCATTAGTGCCAACGTGTACAACTATATCACCTTTTGTGCCCTTAAAAGATGATATCCGCTCTACAACGTCATCAACTTTTGCCCCTGGCAGACATACCCTGGTTATTTGTATCAACATGTCAGGGAAAGTACTAGAGAAAAGAATATCCTAGACCTCATCATCACACATGAATCAGATGACATAACAGGGCTGACAGTAGAGGAACCAGTAGCAGGAAGTGATCACGGAGTTCTACGGTGGATGATGACGAGAGAGGTAGCAGAAGTAAAAGGCAAAGGAATGGGTTTTAATTTCAGAAAAGGAAATTACGATGCCTTAAGGTACTACATGGCCTCTATTAACTGGGTAGATATCGCGCAGAGAATGAATACAATTGAACTGTGGTACGCTTTTAAAACATTAATCACAGATGCCTTGAATGCGTATATACCATTAAAAAAATACTCCACGAGACGGGGTTCCAAGTTGGATGAATAGTGAAGTTGCCACATTACTTGAGCAAAAAAAGGTGGCATGGAAACGTTACAGAGCAATAAAAAGTACTGAAGCCTATAACAGCTACAAGGTGATGTGTAATAGAGGCACAGAAAAGGTTCGACAGGCAAAGGCAGTTTATGAGAAATCACTAGCAAACAGAGCAAAGAGGGGGGATAAAGAATTCTTCACATATATAAATGCCAAGAAGAGCAGGACAAACCAGATCGGACCTTTACGTAAGGGAAAGGGGATAGTAATAAATACACCAGCTGCCGTTGCAGATGAACTCAACAGTTACTTTGCATCGATATTTACAAATGAAAAGCCTTTTGTGGCAATGGGAAATTGTGGGAGCGAAGTTAAAAAATATGTAATTAATGATATTGAAATTTCGCAAGATTATTTAATGAAAAAACTTTCAAGCCTACAGACTAGTAAGGCTCCTGGAGTTGATGGAATATACCCTATAATCTTGAGAGAGGCGGCAAGCGAGTGCATTGAACCACTGAGGCTGGTTATGCGAGCATCACTAGACTCTGGGGAGATTCCCTTGGATTGGAAAAGTGCAAATGTATCTCCCATACATAAGGGTGGCTCTAAAAGTGAAGTTCGAATTTATCGACCTTTCAGTCTGACTTCAGTAGTAGGGAAAATCATGGAGGCAATGATCAGGGGTGGAATTCAGGATCATTTGGATCGAATTGAAATTCTCAAGGATACTCAGCATGGTTTTGTAAAGGGAAAATCATGTTTAACAAATCTGGTTCGCTATTTCGAAAGGGTCACTCACGAGCTGGATTTAGGGAATAATTTCGACATTGTTTATTTAGATTTCAGCAAAGCTTTTGACTCAGTCCCACATGAGCGGTTGCTTTATAAGCTGGAACAGGTTGGAATCACTGGGAAAATCCTTAGATGGATAGAAGCATGGCTTCAGGGCAGGAGGCAGAGGGTTGTGATAAATGGCTATTCCTCAGATTGGGTTGATGTAAGAAGTGGGGTTCCCCAAGGATCAGTATTAGGACCACTGTTGTTTTTAATTTTCATAAACGACATTGATGAAGGGATAGAGGGCGTGATGTCTAAATTTGCAGATGATGTTAAAATTGGTAGAGTAGTTAATGATCACTGTCAAGCTGAGCTTCTTCAGAGAGACCTAGATAGACTTCAAGAATGGTCAGAAAAATGGCAGCTGTGCTTTAATCCAACAAAGTGTAAGGTATTACACCTGGGAAACAGTAATCCCAAAATAACTTATTCACTTGGTGGAGTTCAACTAAACCCAGTACTGGAGGAAAGGGACTTGGGTGTTACGATACGGTCAGACATGAAATTCTCTGAGCATTGTAAACAGGTTGCAAGGAAGGCCCATGGTGTCCTATCGATGATCTATCGAACTTTTGCAAGTAGAGATAGGGACGTGATAATCCCATTATATAAGGCCTATGTTAGACCACACTTCGAATACTGTGTTCAAGTATGGAGACCGCACCTAAAGAAAGACATCGAGCTTCTTGAAAGGGTGCAAAGAAGGGTAACTCGCCTGGTGAGATCGGCAAAAGGGCGTCCTTATGAAGAAAGACTTCGAATATGTGGGCTGCAGAGTTTGGAAACTAGACACCTTAGAGGAGATTTGATTGAGGTGTTTAAGGCTCTGAGAGGCATCAGTAAAATGAATGAGGACAAAATTTTCAAGATTATAAATGATGCTAGAACTAGGGGACATAAATTCAAGTTACGCGGGGAAATGTTTAGATTGGACTGCAGGAAGTTTTATTTTAGCCAGCGAGTTATAAATTACTGGAATAAGTTGCCTTCATGGGTGGTAGAGGCCGACAGTTTGGGGAAATTCAAAGGTCATCTGGATAGTACTTTCGGGTAAGGGAAGCGCATAGGATGATAGGATTAATCTCCTTTTTATTTAATTTTTAATTTCATTTTATTATTTTTATTTATTTATTAATTATTATTATTATTTATTTATTTAATTTTTGTTTTTATCATTGTTTTGTTCGGATTTTTTTTTTTTTTTTTTTTTTCTGGCTGGTGCAGCATAAGCCATAGGCTTTCTTGCACCATACGGCCGTTACTAATACTAATACTAAGTCTTGAGTTAATCCACAAGGCTCTTAACATATAATTCCTCCTATCGTGTCTGGGCAGAACTGCAGACACATAGACATTATGGCCTAGCTCGCGACATTTCCTCAGCATGGTCCTGTATTTTTCCAACAAATCGTCAGATCGTGTACGTTTAATATTATTTGTCCCCACATGAATAATAATATTTTCTTTACCCTCTTTAAAATCTGACAATCTGTTGGTGACATCATCAATAGTTGCTCCCGGCAGACATACCCTGGTTCTGCTCCACCTATCTTTATTACAAAAAATATTCCCCGTTTCCCTGACAATGGAGTCTCCTAATAAAACAATGTCCTTTTTAACCAGAGTAGTTTGCACTTGGTTTTTCTGATTTGAGGCTCGAATCGGGTGTGCATCACTTGGTAGATTGCTGGAGTTTTGAGTTCCTGACGAGCTCCCAGATGCATTATTTTCAAGAGCAAGCACTTGTTTTTTCAGGGACTCAAATTGTTCCATCAGTGCACCAAATTGTAATTTAAGATCGGTGCACTCCTTACATCGATCACAAAGAAAAGAATCCCCAGGTGAGGTAGGATTAGTCACCAGGTCGACCTTGGAAAACATTCCACAGGTTCCACAATGGATTAAATCATGACTCACCCGTAAATCGCCATCTGCTATTTCCGTGTGAGTCACGATACCCTGTGACGTGTTTAAGGCAGATCTCGTAACTACCATTATAAAATAAAATAAATATCAATGAAAGTAACTTTAAAAAATTATATCTATAATATTATTAAAATCAAACAGTTACAGGAAAACCTATAACAAAATAATCCAATAATATCTAAATAAATCAAATATTTAAAAGCACTATCCAAAAGTAAACCACTTAACTGAGTAAACCACTTAACTTAGCCCTGTCTAAGCGCATCCCCGCCATTGTTTCCTTCAGGATTGGCATAAGGTAAATCTGAAGCATGTCCAGGTATACGATTCCCGTAACAGTGTTTTCAGGAAAGAAGAATGGCCCAAAAACATTAGAACAACTTACAGCACAAAACACGTTTACCTTGGGAGTATCCCTTTCATGGTCTAAGGTGGCATGAGGATTTTCTGATCCCCAAATCCTGACATTATGTCTATTCACTTTGCCACTCAAATCAAAAGTTTCCTCGTCACTGAAAACTAACTGCGACAAGAAATCATCATCCCTTTCCATGTGCTCTAACATACTGGTGCAAAAATTTTCTCTCTTCGACAGGTCCATGGGCTTAAGAGCTTGAACAATTTGCAATTTGTAAGGTCTGAACATCAGATGTTTTCGCAGGATTTTGTTAACAGTTGATTTAGAATTCCCAGCTGTTAACTAGCTCGTGCTGTAGATTTTGTTGGACTTCTCAAAAATGAATCTCTCATTGCGTCAACTGTCTCTTCTGGAATTCTAGGTCTGCCTTGCCCGCTAAGCCTATGAGCCACACATCCCATTTCGGTGAATCGCTTGTACCATGCTACAATAGTGTTTCTTTTTGGGGTACTTTTCTGGTATTCTCGAAATTTTCTGGTATTCTGGTATTCATTGCACTTGCACAGAGGAATGAGTTTCATGAAACCACAGATAGCATTTCACTTTTTCAGTGCCGTTATATGTCTCCATCGTTACGAGAACACAGAAAGAATGATGAACAACCGCGAACTACATCTCACTCATACGTGGACTTGAAACACACACGTGGACACCTAGCACCATCTATCCACAAACTTAGGATACAATACTACTCATCTGTCATTGAACTGGTACCTTACAATTAATATTTCACAAATTATTCAGTTACTAAATTGCCCAACTAATTTGTGTCCACCCCGTATATATATATATATATATATATATATATATATATATATATATTTTTTTTTTTTTTTTTAAACTCTTTTCAAACTATTAATTTTCTGTTAATAAAAAAATATTCCAAACCAAAAACTAACTGTATTAATCATAATAATTTACAATCTCAAAACATTAAGAAAGCAATCTGGCACTCATATCAATGATTTCAATTGTCTTTAGAAGCTATGCAAAACAGGATGGTAATGTTTAGTCTAAAAGGATTGTCACTTACATTTTTCAAGATATAATAGTTAGTGCTTTTGCTATCTGAGAGTTTAAAATACTGACAGAAACAATATTCAGATCCACTTACAAGTCAAGCAGACCAAATTCCAACGATGTCCGGTCATTCTGTGACAACTGAATTTGTTGGCATATTCAGTTGGTAGGACTGTTGGTAATTCTGGGTATATACTCCTATGTGCAAGTCCAGGTGCTAACCAACATAAAAGATGTCAACAGATGAGGGGGTCAATATTCTGGATCAAAAAGAGGAATGACTGCCTTTCTATGTCATCAGATAATATCAGGTGGCAGACAACTCCCATCACCTAGTGTAATAACATTATTCTGCATATTGGAGGAAAGAATTTCATTTTGAAGTCACAAAACCCATGTTTAGTTTCCAGAGAAAAGCTCTGACAACTCACATCTCTTCTATCATACATTATCAGTGAAGTATTTTGTGGTTATGAAGGCAAGGTCCAATATTCTTTATTTTTCAATGGTACAGCAGGTCAGTTTTCACAGGTCAGCAGCTGGACAGTCCACAAACTGAATGCATTAGTAACACTCTAGCAGGTATCTGGATCAGCTAGTGTATGATTTCACTCCCTGTACTCCGTCAGATAGTGAATGGAGGAGTCCAATAGTGTGTGTATGGGTGAGGCACTGTCAATGACACATTAAGTCTAGGAGCTGGTTATATTCTTACTGTGTGTATTTCAAATCCAAAAATTTCATTAATTCATACAACATGCCCCCCCCCACTTTTATTTATCTACTGAATGCAAAACTAATATAACAAACTTTCTGAAAAAAAACAAAAAAAAAAAACCATCTAAACTTCCCTCCCTCATCTCACGAATATACATGGATTCAGTCCCACTCTCAGTGATGTCCATTTTCACCTATAATGTGATAAGCTCTATTTATTTTTTCTGAGAGAATCAATTCTCAATTACTGGTTGCCTCAATCACTACTAATTTATTAATGCCTGAAAGTGGGCGAAAGTTGATGACATTGTAGGGCAGATATCATCTTTTAAGAGCACAAAAGGGGATATTATTGTAAATATTGGCACTAATAAGAGATCTGCAGACTTACTTACTTAACAAGTACAGGTCAATGCTGAAAAAAAGTCACGAGTTACAGTTAAATTTGAAAGTCTGCAATTCTGCACAGACAAGATAGAAGGGAATGTATGAAGAGAGCCTTGTCAATCAATTGGGCCTTGGAGAGATTGTGCAAGGCTCATGGGGTAGAATTTTTCTCAGTGTGGTCTGTGCGTATTAACAGGACAGACTGCAAGAATATTTGCTGATGCTATCAGGCAGTGTTAGTTATTGTTATTTGTTATTTTGGTTTTTAGGAGCATTAGCAACTAAGGCCATATTGCTCCGTGATATGCGGTGGTCATTCCCTGACCTTTCTGCATCCTCCATATTTGGTAGTGACAGGCTCGAACCCCGGTCTAATCAAGAAGCGTGTGCTATGCACTGCTGCTCCTTCCCACCTGGCTACGGAGGCGCCTGCCAGTGTTAGGAGGGTTGGAAAATGGTAGCGTGGGAGGATTCACATACTACTAGATTAACAGTAGTTAATCTAGTAGTATGTGATTCCTCTTCTATTGGAATGAGCAGCAGCCTAGAAGGCAAGGTGCTGAGGATTTTAAGAGCATGCATGGGCAGTGTTAGGATAATTAAGTGTAAGAACAGGTGCACGTATACTTGCATGTACACCAATGTTAGAAGTATAGTAAATAAAATTTTCACTAGCAAAACTTTCGCTAGCATCCCATGTGGTGAGTTCTCGACACATGGACTTGAGTGATATGTCGATCTGCTGACGAGGCTACTAGAGACGGTCGTGTTCAAAGCCGCTAAGTGGATTTTTCTTATTTATTGATTTGAAATTATTGTTTTTCTAAAACTTTTGATTTAAATTTAGTAGTATAACATTATTTTGTGATTTTCTGATTAATTTGGTGTATTTATTCTTTACTCGGCCTTGTAATTGCATAAAAGTATCGGTAAAGGTTTCCACGTGTTTCAACTCCGGTACCGTTCGTAATTTTCCCGCCTTTGTGATACGATAGTTATATACCATACTAGATAGCGTTAGTTGAACTTCGTTAGCAGTTAAATTGTACGTTTAAATAAATACATATAACGACTCAGATTACAAACGTAATATAATTAATTATATTTAACATAATTAATAACATAACATAATTAATTATAATTAATTAATAAATTAATAGAATCATGACTCAGACCAGAGCGGCAAAGCAAAAGGCTCAAGCTAATGGAAGTGCTATGGCTCAGAGCAGAACTGAGGGGGGCAGTTGTCCTCTGACTCACAGCCTTATAAAATGCACTGTTTGCTTGATGTTTGCAGAGCAATCGGGTATGGGACATGATACTGCCAAGGAGGATGTCTTTGTGTGTGCGCGATGCAAGGAGTGTATCGATATCAAGCAACAACTTGGCGTTCTTGTGGGCCTATATGAGAGCTTGAAGGACAGGGTGGATGCCCTCGAAGAAACTAAATTGAGGGGCCCATCAAGCTCTCAGCTGCCCACATCAACGCCAGAGCTTGCACTTGGGCATCGCGTGACACAGAGACAACCCCCAAGGCAGAATGCGCTGGTTCCAAAGGAACTAGTAGTTGTTGGTGACTCTATTGTCAAGGAAACGGGGAACATGCTTTGTAAAAAAGATAGGTGGAACAGGACCAGGGTATGTCTGCCAGGGGCAAAGGTTGATGACGTTGTAGAGCGAATATCATCTTTTAAGGGCACAAAAGGTGATATAGTTGTACACGTTGGCACTAATGATATTAAGAGTAGGAGACCGGCAGAATTACTTAACAAGTACAGGTCACTGTTGAACAAAAGCCGAGAATTAGGGTTGAATTTGAAAGTGTCTGCAATTCTGCCCAGACACGATAGGAGGGAGTATATGATGAGAGCCTTGTCGATCAATTCGGCCCTGGAAAGATTGTGCAAAGCTCAAGGGGTAGAATTTTTTTCAGCCTGGACTGTACTTGTTAACAGGAGAGATTGCTTCTACAGGGATGGGATACACTTAAATAGAAAGGGTGCAAGAATATTTGCTGATGCTATCGAGGCAGTGTTAGGTGGGTCGGAAAACTGCTAGCTTGGGGGGAGACAAAGACCAATAGATTGACAGTAGCCACTGGCAGAGGTGAAAGAGATTCTTGCACTGCTTCTATTAGAATGAGCAGAAGCCTGGAAAACAAGTTGCATGGTATTTCAGAGACTGCTGGGAGCCATTGCGGTACAAGTAAATACATGGGTTGTGTTAGGGTAGCTAAGAATAGAAACAGGTGCAGGTATACTTGCGTGTACACCAATGCTAGGAGTTTAGTAAATAAATTTGATGAATTTGAGGTATTGCTCAAAACATCAAAGGCAGATATTGTTGGGATATCAGAGACGTGGTGTCCCACAGATATAAGGGATGCAGAACTGCAATTTGGGGAGTACAACGTCTACAGAAAGGATAGACAGGATAGGAAGGGAGGAGGGGTTATGCTATTAATTAAGAAACACATAAAAACCAAGGAAGTGAAGCCAGTCGACATCGCCGGACAGTGCAGTGTTGAGTCAGTTTGGTGTGACATAAGCATTGGGAGATCAAAATTGAGAGTAGGAGTGTGCTATAGGCCTAATGACTCTGATGAGTATAATAAGGAACTGTACAGGGAAATAGAGTGGGCCAGTAAATCAGAGAGTCTTATAATGGGAAATTTTAATTTCCCAGATATTGACTGGAATTTGGGGGCTGGTTACTCACACACTAGCAGGGCTTTTGTGGATTTATTGGATGATTGTTTTCTACATCAGCATGTTCGGGAGGCAACTAGAGGGAGTAGTACTCTTGATTTGATTATCAGCAGTGATTCTTCATGCATTAAGAATCTGCAGATAAATGAACCACTAGGTGGCAGTGATCACAGTGTGCTGAAGTGGGATTTACTCAAAGAGGTGTTTTTTGATTGATTTTGATTTGGTAGTTGTTGGCGCATCGGCTTCTGGGGCCATATTGCACCTCCCAAGGTTTTTGCAGTACTTTGATCCAAGCCCGAGGCGGGAATCGAACCCGCGACCTTTGAGTTGCCGGGCAAGTACTTTACCCACTCGGCTAGCCCGGTCGGCCCTCAAAGAGGTAACTACCATTAGGGGTAAAGGGAAGGGTTATTGCTTCCGTAAAGGCGACTACGATGGACTGAGACAGTATTTAAATTCTATACAGTGGGACCAACTGATGATGTTACCAACAGCAAATTCAAAATGGGAAGCATTCAAAGAACTTATCTTGGAAGCTACTAGGCTTTACATACCAACTAAGAAATATTGTTCAAGGTTTAGGCCAAAATGGATGTCAGATGAACTAATGAGGCATATGGCAGAGAAGAAAAATGCATGGGATACTTACAAATTAACACATGACACAGAAGCCTATGATAGATACAAGTTGATATGCAACCAAGTTACAAAGGAGGTTAGGCAGGCAAAGGCAGATTACGAGAAATCCTTGGCAAGGGATGCAAAGAAAAACAGCAAAGAGTTCTTTACTTATGTTAACTCTAGAAGGAAGGGGATGAATCAGATTGGTCCACTTGATATTGATGGGTCAACTGTTGATGATCCTGCTCAGGTAGCTAACAAACTAAATGAATATTTTGCATCGACATTCACACATGAGGAGTTATTCAGCAAGGGGAATGCCAGAGGTGTATTCAACTGTAGCAGTAAGCTACAGAATCTTGAAATAACTGGGAGTAAAGTGGAGGAGAAACTTTTGAAGATAAACACAAGAAAGGCACCTGGGGTGGATGGGATCTATCCAGTTATATTAAAGGAGGCAGCAAAGGAAGTAAGCAAACCCTTAGCCATAATTATGAGAGCTTCCTTGGACTCAGGGGAGGTACCCATAGACTGGAAATGTGCAAATGTGACCCCAATTCACAAAGGAGGATCAAAGGCTGACACAAGTAATTATAGACCTGTGAGCTTAACTTCTGTTCCAGGAAAATTAATGGAGGCACTGGTTAAAGAAGCACTGCAGGATCATTTAGACAAGACTTCAGTTATAGCTCGGACACAGCATGGTTTTGTTAAGGGGAAGTCTTGCCTGACCAATTTGATTGGATACTATGATGCAGTCACAAAAGAACTGCATGCAGGGAATAACTTTGATATTATATACTTGGATCTTAGAAAGGCTTTTGATACTGTTGCACATGGAAGACTGCTACACAAATTGGAGCAGTGTGACATTAGAGGCAAATTGCTGCTATGGATAAAGGGGTGGTTAAGGGGGAGAAGACAGAGAGTGGTAATCAATGGACACTGCTCATCGTGGACTAATGTTATTAGTGGAGTCCCTCAGGGCTCAGTGTTGGGTCCATTATTGTTTTCTGTATTTATAAATGATATTGATGATGGTATATCAAGCTTAATGTCCATGTTTGCAGATGATACAAAGGTTGGCAGGGTTGTCAAGGACACTACTGACACTATGCTGCTGCAACAGGATCTGGAAAGGTTGAGCAGATGGGCTGAGAGGTGGCAAATGAAGTTTAACATTGACAAATGTAAAGTACTACACATGGGAAACAGCAACCCCAGAGCAACGTATCAACTCTGTGGTACTACACTGACAGTGGTAGAGAATGAAAGGGACTTGGGGGTGGTTGTGCAGGCAGATATGAAGTTCTCTGAGCAGTGCAGACGGGCTGCAAGAGTAGCTCATGGAGTATTGTCAATGATATACAGGAATTTTTCCAGCAAGGATAAGGAGGTGATTATTCCATTGTATAAGGCAATGGTCAGGCCACACCTAGAGTACTGTATACAGGTCTGGAGGCCTCATTTCAAGAAGGATGTAGAGCTGCTGGAACGAGTACAGAGAAGGGCAACAAGATTAGTGAATGGAACAAAGGGGTGCTCTTACGAAGAAAGGCTTAAGTTTTGCAAATTACAGTGTCTGGAGACTAGGCACCAGCGAGGTGATCTGATAGAGGTGTATAAAGCCTTGAATGGTTTAAGCATGCTCAATGCTGATGGGATTCTTCCTCTAGCTCAGAAAAATCACCTGAGAGGGCATAAATTCAAATTGAGGAAAGACAGATGTAGGATAGACGTGAGGAAATTTGCCTTTAGCCAGCGGGTGGTTGGTTGGTGGAACAGACTTCCATCCCTTGTGGTGGAGGTTGATAGCCTAAATAAGTTTAAGGCTCAGCTGGACAGGTATTTGGAACGAACAGAGGGGTGAAGTGGAAGTGGTTTTTTTTTTTTTTTTTTTTGGCTGATGCTGCATAAGCTTGCTTTCTTGCGTCAAATGCCTCTACTAATGCTAATGCTAAAATGATGAATTTGAAGTGCTGATCAAGGCATTAAAGGCAGTTATTGTTATATCAGAGACATGGTGTCACCAGATATAAGCAGTGCGAATTGGAATTTGGGGAGTACAATGTGTACAGAAAGGATAGACGGGGTAGGAAGGGAGGAGGGGTTATGCTGTTAGTTAAGAAACATAAAATCTAAGGAAGTGCATTCAGTTCACATGGGTGGACAGTGCAATGATGAGTCTGTTTGGTGTGACATCAACACTGGGAAAGGGAAAATGAAAGTAGGAGTGTGTTATAGGCCTAATGATTCTGATGAGTACAATGAACAGTTGTGAGAGAAACAGAGTGGGCCAGTAAATCAGAATGTCTTGTAATGGGGGTTTTAACTTTCCAGATATTGAATGTAACTTGTGGGTTGGTCATTCCCATGCTAGCAAGACTTCTGTGGATTTATTGCAGGGTGTTTTCTACAGCAACATGTTTGAGTGATTATTCGTGCATTAAGAATTTTCAATATAATATGTGATCACTGTCACCACTAGGTGACAGTGATCACAGTGTACTGATGTGGGATTTACTTAAAGTCACCTTCACGAAAACAAAAGGGTTTTTGTTTCGTGAAGGTGACTATGGTGGTCTCAGACAGTTTTTTAATTCTATACAGAGGGATCAACTGATGATGTTAAAAACAGTGAATTCTAATTGGGAAGCCTTCAGCGTTTTAATCTTGGAGGCTACTAGGCTTTTCATACCAACCAAGAAATACTGTTCAAGGTTCAGGCCTAAATGGATGTAAAATGAATTAATGAGGCTTGTGGCAGAGAAGAAAAATGCATGGGATGCATATAATCAGGCGACAGAGAAGCCCACAGCAGATATAAGATAGTCTGTAATCAAGTCATAATGGAGGTTAGGCAGGCAAAGGCAGATTACAAGAAATTTTTGGCAAAGGATGCAAAGAAAAACAGCAAAGAGTTCTTTACTTATGTAAACTCTAGAAGGAAGGGGATGAATCAGATTAGGTCAATATTACCACAGATGGTTCGACTACTGATGATCCTGTTCAAGTAGCTGATAAACTGAATAAGAATATTGCATCTATATTCACACATGAGGACTTATTCAAGGAGGGTAATGCCAGAAGTTTATCAAACTCTAACATAGAGCTAAATGATTTTGTAATAACTGAGAGCAAATTTGAGGAGAAATTGTTGCAGTTAAACATAAAAAAGGCACCCGGGGCAGATGGCTATCTGGTTATATTGAAGGAAGCAGCAAGGGAAGTAAGCAAACCCTTAGCGATAATTATGGGAGCATCCTTAAGAGTCAGGGGAAATTCCCATGGACTGGAGATGTGCAAATGTATCCCCAATTCACAATGCGGGTTCAAAGGGTAACACAAATAATTATAGACCTGTTAATTTAACTTCTGTTCCCGAGAAAATAATGTAGTCACTGGTTAAAGAGATGATACATGCTCACCTAGACAAGAGTGCAGTAATAGTTCAAACATAGCATGAGTTTGTTAAGGTGAAGTCTTGTTTGACTGATTTGTTTGGATACTACGATGTGGTCACAAAAGAACTAGACACAAAAAATAATTTTGATATCATATACTTGGATTTCAGGAAAGCTTTTGATATTGTTGCACATGGAAGCCTGCTGTACAAATTGGAACAGTATGGCATTAAGGGCAAGTTACTGCAATGGATAAAGGGATGGTTGAGTGGGAGAAGACAGAGAGTGGTAATCAATGGACATGGCTCTATGTGGAATAATGTTATTAGTGGAGTCCCCCAGGGTTCTGTGCGGGGCCAATTGTTGTTTAGTGTATATACCAATGATATCAATGAAGGTAAATCAGGTTAATGTCCAAGTTTGCAGATGATGCAAAGGTTGGCAGGGTTGTTAATGATAGTAAAGACAGTATGTTACTGCAACAGGATCTAGAAAAGTTAGGCAGATCGGCTGAGAAATTGGCAACTGAAGTTTAACGTTGACAAATGTAAAGTACTCCATATGGATAGCAGTAACTCAACTGTGTGTACCAACTGTGTGGTACTACACTCAGGGAGGCGGAAAATGAAAAAGACATGGGGGTAATTGTGAAGTCAGATATGAAGTTCTCTGAGCATGTGCAGACGGGATGCCAGAGCAGGTCATGGAGTTTTGTCAATGATATATAGGAAATTTGCTAGCAGAGACAAGGAGGTAATTATCCCTTTATATAAAGCAATGGTCAGGCCACACCTTGAGTATCTGGAGACTAGGCACCTGCGAGGTGATCTGATTGAGGTGTATAAGGCCTTGAATGGTTTGAACAGACTCAGTGCTGATGGGATACTTCAGCTTGCTTGTATTAAGTACCTGAGGGGGCATAGATTCAAATTGAGGAAAGATAGTTGTAGAATAGATGTGTGGAAGTTTGCCTTTAGAGAGCGGGTAGTTGATTTGCTGGAACAGTTTTCCATCTGTTGTTGTGGAAGTTGATAGCTTAAATAAATTTAAGGATCAACTATAGAAACATCTGGAGTGACCAGATGGGCAAAATGGTTTTTTTTTTTTTTTTTTTTGCTGATGCTGTATAAGCTTGCTTTATGCCTCAACTAATGCTAATGGCAAGCATGCTTTATCTGCAGAATCCGATTTCTCCCCCCCCCCCCCTCTCCTTCCTTTTCTTTTTGGCTGTTCACAATCAGTTTTGGTTTAGTCATAGCACATGCATGTATGTTATGCCTCTGCAGAATTTAATGATATGTGTTATACCTTCTTGTGTAAATTGATAAAGGAGCACATCACCCCCAAAACTACTTTGTGTATAATTGTTTTATCAAGCTCTTAGTCTTTATATTTGTTTTTATCACTTTTAATGTATTTATTTCTGATATTTATTTGTATATATTACTTTGAAAAGTTTCCATATATTTTATTTTGTTTGTTTAAGTGCTTATTTGGGAAGCAGTAACTCCAGAGTAACGTATCAACTCTGTGGTACTAAACTGACAGCTGTTGTTGTTATTTGGTTTTTAGGAGCATTAGCAACTAAGGCCATATTGCTCTGGGGATATGCGGTAGTCATTCCCTGACCTTTCCGCATCCTCCGTATTTGGTGGTCATGGGATCGAACCTCGGTCTAATCAAGAAGCGTGTGCTACGCACTGCTGCTCCTGCCCACCTTGCTATGGAGATGCCACACAGACAGTGGTAGAGAACAAAGAGGACCTGGGAGCAATTGTGTAGGCAGATATGAAGTTTTCTGAGCAGTGCAGACGGTCTGCAAGAGTAGCTCATGGTGTCTTGTCAATGATATACAGGAATTTTTGTAGCAGGGATAAGAAGGTGATTATCCCCTTGTATAATGCAATGGTCAGGCCACACCTTGAGTACTGTATACAAGTCTGGAGGCCTCATTTTAAGAAGGATATAGAGTTGTTGGAACGAGTACAGAGAAGGGTAACAAGATTAGTGAATGGAATAAAGGGTTGCTCTTATGAAGAAAGGCTAAAGTTTTGCAAATTACAGTGTATGGAGACTAGGCACCTGCGATGTGATCTGATTGAGGTGTATAAAGCCTTGAATAGTTTGAGCATGCTCAATGCTGATGGGATTCTTCCCCTTGCTCAGAATAATCACCTGAGAGGGCATAAATTCAAATTAAGGAAAGACAGATGTAGGATAAATGTGCAGAAGCTTGCCTTTAGCCAGCAGCAGTTGGTTGGTTGGTTGGTGGAACAGACTTCCATCCTTTGTTGTGGAAGTTGATAGCCTAAATAAATTTAAGGCTGAGCTGGACAGGTATTTGGATTGAACAGAGGGGAGAAATGGGAGTGTTTTTTTTTGGCTGATGCTGCATAAGCTTGCTTTCTTGCATCATATGCCTCTACTAATGCTAATGCTAATTATGAGAGCATTTTATTCTCACTGTATATCATGAATAAAGTTTTATTTTAACATTTTGTTGGTTGAAACAATATTTATTTCTAGTATGCTTATTCCTGACACTCAAGGCCATTTTGCTAATAAATGCAACTGTGTCTGCAATCATGTCCAATTGCAAGAGGAACGATTTTATAATGTGAGTCTTGGTGATTAACAAGGCTCATATTATAAAACTGCTGGCTTCAAAAATTCTACAGATTTTTGGGAAAAGATTTTTATCAACATGTCCCATCCTAGTTGGTAGAAGGAAGTTATTTTGTGGTGAGTGATGACATACAGTTGAATAGAGGAAGTGCAAAGGTTCTTACTAATGTCATTTATATTTTAATTTTTCAAAATGTAAGGTTCTACATTTGGAAAGTGGCCTGAGAATATTTTATATATTAGGTGGGATAGAGTTGAAGGGTGGGGCAGGGAGGGGAGGGGGGGTGAGAAAGAGACTTCGGTTTTACAATACAATCAGACATCAGTGTGAGCAGGTTGCTAGGCAGGCATATAGCATCCTATTAAGATTTCCCATATCTCTGCTTCTGGGGTTGGTTGTGTTGGGTATTTATCTGGTGCATCAGCTTCTATGGCTATAGTCCACCAAAACTTATGTTTTATGAATTATTCACAGATGTCTTTTGTTATGATTTTTATATTAAATTATAGTAATTTATAAGTTTTGAGAACTGGAAAACTTTGGATATATTAGGTATATCTGCTAATATTGATCATAATTAAGTAGTGTTTATTTCTATTAAGGATTTAAATGTAATTTGAACTTCTTGTGTAAGGAGTCAAGGCTTAGGTCCAACATATTCTACTTGACTTAGGGCAGTCAAGTAGAATATGTTGGACTCTTAGTATTGTTTTACAGTCACAGCATTGAAGTGGAGATTTAGTTTGGATCTGATAGGAGTGAGTAACGTTGATGCAGTAGTAGCAGTAGTAGCAACTGAGGCATGTGATGCAAGAAAGCAAGCTTACGTACCATCAGCAAAAAAAAAAAAAAAAAAAACAATTTCATACATTCATTCCCTCTAAACATTTGTCCAGTTCCTTCTTGAACTTATTTAAGATATCAATTTCCACAATGACATATGGAAGTTTGTTCCAGCAATTAACTACCAGCTGGCTAAAAGCAATTTTCCACACATTTATTCTATAACTGTTTTTCCTCAATTTGAATTTATGCCCTCTCAGGTTCATAATCTGAGCAAGAGGAAGAATCCCATCAGAATTGGGCCTACTCAACTCATTCAAGGCCTTATAAACCTCAATCAGATCACCTCGCAGGGCCTAGTCTCCAGACGCTGCAATTTGCAGAGCTTAAGCTTTTATTCGTAAGACCACCCTTTTGTTACCTTCATCAATCTTATTGCCCTTCTCTGCATTCGCTCAAGCAACTCTACATACTTTCTAAACTGACGCCTCCAGACCTGTATGCAGTACTCAAAGTGTGGCCTGACCACTGCCTTATACAAAGGGATAATTGCCTGCTTCCCCTTGTGAGAGAGAGAGAGAGAGAGAGAGAGAGAGAGAGAGAGAGAGAGAGAGAGAGAGAGCTAGAGAAAAATTTGGGCAGATGGGCTGAGAAGTTGCCACTTCTCAACCCATCTGCCCAAATTTTCTAGAGTACTACTGCACTGCCATTACTCTCATTAACAACCTTGCCAACCTTTGTATCATATGCTAACTGAAAATAAGCCTTCATCAATATCAATGATAAATATACAAAACAACAGCGGGCCCAACACCAAACCTTGGGGGACTCCACTAATAACATTAGTCCACAAAGAGCAGTGTCCATTGATTAGCACTCTGTCTTCTCCCACTCATCCATCCTTTTATCCATTGTAGCAACTTACCCTTAATACGATACTGCTCCAATTCTTAATCTGAGCAGATTAAGAATTGGAACAGTATGGTATTAATGGTGGCGATCTGTTAGGTTGCATACTGGTTTTTCATTGTTGTAATAATGGTTTTATCTGAAATAATTTGTTACTGGCTTGCTCCTGCCATTTTTGTTGTCATTGTTTTTTTGCTGCTATTTTGGATTATAATTTTATAGTCTACATATGGTATTTTTATTGTTTTGTTAACTGTGCTTTCTGCTTGTTTTGCTGCTTGGTCTGCCTGTTCATTACCATCTATTCCAATATGTCCAGAAACCCAGCAGAAACATATGTTGATTTTGTTTTTCTAGTTTTGTTAGCATATTTTGGATTTTCCATAGTTGGATGGGTATTTTTTGTGTTCTTTAAGGCTTGCAGGGCATTGAATGAATCTGTGAAAATTATACTGTTGGGGATGTTGGTTAGCCATATATGGTTCATGGCTAGTTGTACAGCCTCCAGTTCTACCGTACAAATGCTGCACTTAGTTGGGAGATGATGATATTCAGGAACTTGGCTGCTATTCCTACTTTGGTTTCTGTTTTGGAACTATCTGTATATATCAGGGTAGAACTGCAATACTGGTCTTTGTAGGTTGCATGCAATTGCTGGAAATTTTGCTTAGGTAAAGAATCCTTGTTCCATATTGAGATCACATATTGTTTGAATGGTATCCCAAGGTGGATATGGAACTTTAGGAGAAATTTCTATCTGATTGAGATTTAAATTACGTTGCTGGATTAGGTCTTTTAAATATATGCCTTCTGGTTTGTTCGTATTTGGATGTGCTCTCTATATGTTTTCCAAATTTGGTTCATATAATATTGTCTATATGGGTGGTCAGGTATTGATTTTATCTTTGCAATGTAGTATAACAGCAATTTTGCCTTTGAAGTTGTGGTTTGTGAGCCTCTGCATATAGGTTCTGCACCAGTGATGTTCGATATGCTCCTAATATTGTATGTAAAGTACTATGATGCACTGGATCAAGACATCTAAGGAGACTCGGTTTGGCTGAGTTGTATGCTCAGTTTGGCGGAGTTGTACACAGGTGCTCCATAGACTAGTCCAGTGTTTCTCAACCATTTTTTAATTATCGCCCACTAAAGGGCTTTTTTAGACAATTTTTTTCCTAATCACCCTCTCCCATGAAATATTAAACAAGAAGATACTTTATACTTGCTCTTTTTATTCAGTGGGATCCCTGAGCCTGACGCTTCTTTGCTAAAAGTTCAACATTTGGTATGATAGTAAGTTTAATTCTAATGTCTGTTCTTGAATATATATGAATTCTGTTTTTTCCTTTGTTAATATTTTATTTACTGAACTAAAACCACTTTCAACCATATAAGATGTTGGAAAAAAAAGTACTTTGGCCATTTCAGACCACATTGTTGGATAAACAAATTTAGTTGAATTTGATCCCCACAACTCAGTGATTCCACCCTTTTCAAATTTATATTTGCATTCTTTGTTACATTTTAATTCAACGAGTTCTTGAATTTCTTCACTAGCAGACCCGGCATTGCATCCAATTGGATCTAACATCCACGGCTTCACTTCAAAAGAAAATAAATCTGAAAATCTATTTTTAATTTCACCTTTTAAAGAACACAAATGATCTGAATAATTCTTAAGATTATTCTCAGTGAGAGATTCATTGATTTCAGCTAACTCTTGCATACCATGAAATTGTTTTCTCATTAAATTGCTTTCAAATATATCGAGTATTTCAGTGAAGGTTTTTAATATGAGTTTGCAGTCTATCACCGTAATTAATTTCTCTTGAAGTTGAAGATATAATTCATTAAGTTTTCGAAAAATCCAAGCCATATGTTGCTTTTGTGTTTGCTGATCTCCTTTGCTGTCTAAAAATCTAATTATCATATCAAAAAGTTTTACAAATCTTGTTTCTTGTGTTCGTTATCAACACAAAATTTTCTGAAAAGGTGATCATATTTGCTATGTGACTTTATTTTATTGATGGTTTTAATAACTATACTGAGTGACTGATAAACAACCGAACTAAAATTTTTCACAGCCAGATGATGTCGGTGCACATTGCAAGAACGTCAGGACATACTTCTTTTAGATGGGCTATGAAACCTCTATGTCTTTCAACCATGGAGGTAGCACCATCAGTGGCACAGGATACCAAATTTTCCAATGGTACTTGTTTTTCATCAAACCATGTTTTTACAGCAGCAAAAATGAATGCTCCAGTACAGTCAGTTTCTATAGATTTTACAAACATCTCTTCTTGCAATTTACAATCATCATCGAAATAACAAAAACCATGCCATTAAAAGGACCTTATTGTCAGTAACTGTGGATTCATCAATCTGAATAGAAAATTTTCTCGTTTTAATTTGTCAATTAACTGCTCTTCAATGTTAACTGACATCTCATTGATTTACCTCTGGATTGAATCATTGCTCAATGGCAATGCTTTTAAAATACTGGAAGAATTTTGATGCATCACTGTTGAAATTACAGTCTCTAATGCGGGTCATATAACAGTCTCAGCAACCTGTATGAGCACTACCAGTTTTTGCAATGATTTCTGCAATTTTATAAGACACAGTCATTCCATCATCATTTGTTTATGTGTTCTTCTTAAATAAGGAAGTAACAGTGTTACACTTAAAAATTTAAAATTTTTAAACGTAACACTGTTACTATTTAAAATTTTTAAAATATTCAATATGTTTACCGACTTGATCAGGATGTTTCCTTTTTAAGTGATCTAAAAGTCTTGACGGTTTCATAGCCTCATTTGAAAAATAACTATTACACATAAGACACATAGGCTGTCTTGAGTCGAATGGGCTTTCAATAAAACCATAAGCTAGATATTCAACCAGATACTGTTGACACTTTTTCTTTTCAGCACTTGACATGATTGACAATGGGCTGAATAACTACAAAGAATTAAATGATAAAATATAAACTATTTTTATTTAACTCTTATAGCCCAGGTCATTCAGAAAGCACTGGGGATCAAAAATAAACAACTTCCACAAGGAAACAATAAATCAGTACTAATTTTTGCTTAGAAAGCAGAAACAATAGACTGAAACATTTCCTCATTTTCATCAAAATTTCTTACTCACTCCTAATAAAATATACTTATATATTGAAAATCACTTGTCTCAGGGGGAAAGAAAACCCGATGAGAGAAATTAAATATTAAGAAATACGATGTCATTGAGTAAGGATGAACTTTGGAGGACAACAAACTTTTGTAACACACATGATTTTTTGCGGGCTCTGCATAATTACAATGAAGAAACTGTATCCCAGTCATTGCCAATAAGACTCTTAAAATGTTTAGTTTCTTGAGGTAGTTTGTTCTTAGTTGTTTTATATGTTCTAAAAAAAAGTTAGTTTTTTTTTATCAAGAATAAGTCCAAGAAATTTTGTGGTTGGTTTGATTGGGATTAACTGTCCATTAAGTTTTAATTCTGGATCTAAATGAAAGTTTCTTTTCCTACAGAAGTGCACACTTATTGTTTTTTGTGTGGAGATCGTGAAGCCATTTTCCTTGGGCCCAATTGCTGACCTTGTTTATTGTACCTTGTAATTGGCATTCTATTGGAATGTTTTGGGATTGG
This sequence comes from Mastigoproctus giganteus, assembly GCF_048544385.1. Classification (NCBI taxonomy): domain Eukaryota; kingdom Metazoa; phylum Arthropoda; class Arachnida; order Uropygi; family Thelyphonidae; genus Mastigoproctus; species Mastigoproctus giganteus. The sequence continues at coordinate 5,526,319 of NC_143581.1, forward strand.
AATGAGATACTGAAATCATCTAAATAAAGAGCTGTACTTATGGTAGGTAGTATCTGTTCGGTTATAGAGTTTATTTTTATTGTAAACAGAGTGGCACTGAGAACTGATCCTTTGGAACTCCTTCCTGTAGGAAAATTTTTGAGAGTGTAGTTTGTATTCGTATTTGGAAGGTTTGGTGCTGTAAAAAGTTCTGGATGAATAGGGAGATGTCCTCTTAGCCTTAAGTTATTATATTGTCCTGGAGAAAGCCATAGTGCCAGGCTGTATCATATGCTTTCCCGATATCGAAATATATCAGGACTAAATGTTATTTTCTAATGAAAGCATTCTGTATGTTGCTTTCTATTTTAATTAGGAGACCAATGTTGATCTATGTTTCTTGAAACCACACTGTGCTGGGCACAAAAAAGTTATGGTTTTCTAGGTACCACGTAAGTCTTGCATTTATGATCTTTTCCATTAATTTTTCTAGGCAGCTGGTGAGTGCTACTGGAAGATAGTTGTTCAGATTAGTAGGATCTTTGCCAGGTTTTGGGAAAGCAAGGACAATGCACGATGCCACATGTTAGGAAATTTGTGCTCCATATAAATTCTGTTGTATAAAAGAGGTAGAGATTGTAATGATTCTTCCTGCTTCTAGGGAGAAGTTTATTGTTGCAATATACAAGTCCATAGTGAGACTGTATTTGGAATATTGTGGTCAGATCTGGAGGAGGCTGCATCTGCAGACAGACACTGAGCTCCCTGAGAGGAGCCAAAGGTGAGTGACATTCCTGGAGAGAACAGCAAAAGGGACATCCACATCAGGAGAGCCTACAGAAGATATGGGCTCAGTAGATTAAAGCTAAGCATCATAGGGATGGAGTGGATCTGTTTTATGTCTCATTCCAGTGCCACATCAAGCTATGGCACTGAAATGAGAATAACAAGCTGGGAGGGGGTTAATTATAAGCAATTGGAGAAATATTTATATCTCCAGGCAGTACTTGAAGAACTTTACACCTGGTCAGACAGGTCATTATCTTCTGCGAGTGAGAAGAGTATGATAGTAAGAATATAAGGTTTTCAGACAGGGTTTTTTCTTGTCTAGAAGCAAAAATGCCAAATCTTTATATTTTTTTGGTCTGTACTAACAAATTCCAAAAACAAAAGTCTCACAATGCCATTTTGATATAAGATGTACAAGAAGGGACTCATATAATAAGTACTAGCCATCTTAATTTTATTGCAGTCTCTCTCTCTCTCTCTTTACTTTTTAACTATTTTTAATAGTGACTTATGAGGCAGCTAAAGAGAAAACTGAGCCTGATGCCAACCTTATTTTATACTGTACAATACTGATTCTTTATTAGAAGTTAAATGAAATTGAAAGCACTGTTACCACCTGTGAGAATTAGTTTTAAGATGTTTATTGAAGTGTTACCACATCAATTTACACTTAATGCAAGTTAGCTAGGTTTCAAGATTCTGGTAAACCTAGTATTAAGGACTCTAAACAGATGGGGTTCAGCAGAACCTTGAAACATAGCCAACCTGTATTAAGTGCAGCCTGATATGGTTTTTTTTTTTTTTTTTGGTAGTTGTTGGCGCATCGGCTTCTGTGGCCATAATGCACCTCCCAAGGTTTTTGCAGTACTTTGATCCAAGCCCGAGGCAGGATTCGAACCCGCGACCTTTGGGTTGCCAGGCAGGCACTTTACCCACCCGGCTAGCCCGGTCGGGGCCTGCTATGGTAACACTAAAACTAATTCCCATGAAGACAATTTGAAGTTAGTTTTAGATGGGCCAGAGCTGAAGGGTTATCGTAAAGTGCAAGTAGATTGCTAATGCTTCACGTGGTGTAATAGTGTCTTTAATTTCATTTAACTTCTAAACAGCAAATCACATATCATTCTCCTTTCAGACAATTAATATTGCTTTGCCAATTACAAATGGTAATTACCTGTATGACTTGAGTGATGTTCAAGTTGTACAGGTGTATTCCGCCAAAAGAAAAAAAAAAAAAAGAGGACAATAACATATAATAACGATAAAATACATTTACAAGAATGATTAAAACTTACCAGTGAATGAGGACACTACCACCACCTGATCGAGCCCTATGTATAAAGTCATTACACCGTGAAAAAAACTGAGTTAAGTTCTGACACGGCGAGTCTGATGCCTGGATACAAAGATATTCTTTGTCCTAAACAATTAAGCATATAGTTAAAGAATGTTTGAGTTTACCAATTATGAAGTGTTCAATCTAAAAATAATCTAAACTCAGTGAAATTTTGCTTAAAAGAAATTAATAAGAAGGTTATATGAAACCTTTTATTAACTATGAGCTCTTTATATACTTGGTATCTTTTAGAAATCAAAAATTCATAAACCTTTCAATAAGATCTGACTTTCTGAGGTAACAGCATTTCAGAATGTTTATTGTAAAGTACAGGAATACTTTGCATAGCGTGGATTCGAACAGTGTGGGTTTCGCTATAGCATGGTTTACAAATTGAAAAAAAAATTAACTGCTTTACACACCAATATACATACATACATTTGATATGTATGTATGTATTATAATTGCCAGTATGCAGGCCAATGCATTATGGATTCAAGGCCATGCTGACTGTTGTCGCAACTCCCGTTATATACGGACTCTGCTAGCATTAATACATTAGTAATCACTCTAGATTCCGAGCAGTGAGGTCGTTGACTGTGCGTAAGCTGTACAAATATTTTTTGCTGTGTATCTTTATTAAAGATTATTTTTTAAAAATATTATACCTTTATACACAAATATGGATGGAAAGAAGAAATGTAACGACATTGAGCATTCTTCTAAACGTAAATGGTTAACACTAGATGATAAGCTAGAAATTATAAAACCATATGAAAATGGTGAATCATATGCTAAGATAGCATGGGACAAGAATATGAACGAATTATCGGTACAAACGCTTCTAAAGAATAAAGATAAAATAAAAGAACATGGAACAGCAACAGCATCTTATATGTCAAAAATGATTGTTAAAAATCGTAGCTCTGAAAAGGATAACATGGAACGTCTGTTAATATTATGGATTGAAGGCTCTAACCAGAAAAGAATTCTGTTAAGTCAGATGACGATTCAAGCTAAAGCAAGCAGTCTCTATTCACTACTAACAAAAGAAAATGGTAAGGAAGAGGAAAGTTTTTGTGCAAGCCGTGGTTGGTTTTACAGGTTTAAACAATGTAAGAGGCTCCACAATGTTCGACTTAGTGGTGAGAGTGCCAGCGCTGACAATGAAGCAGCTGCAAGATTTTATGATGATCTAAAAAAACTAATTGAAGATAATGGTTACAAGGATGAACAAATTTTCAACGGGGATGAAACGGGATTATTTTGGAAGAAGATGCCATCACGCACTTATTTGGCAGAAAAACAATCAACCAAACCAGGATATAAAGCTGCCAAAGATCGATTAACCTTTTTACTAGGTGGAAATGCATCTGGTAACTTTAAATTAAAGCCTATGCTGGTATATAAATCAGAAAATCCAAGGGCTCTAAAAACATTTTCAAAAAATACTCTTGCTGTTATATGGCGGTCAAATAGGAAAGCCTGGGTAATGGAACAGCTCTTTGAAGATTGGTTTGTAAATTATTTTTGCCCTGCAGTTAAATGCTATTGCAAAGACAATAATATGACTTTAAAATTCTGTTACTATTAGACAATGCACCAGGTCATCCTACTTATCTTATGGACCTGAACAGAAATGTCAGGTGAACAGAAATTCGGTGGCAGAAAAATAACGCCACCGAATACACTTCTTTGTTACAACCATTGGATCAGTGTGTCATTGCCACATTTAAGGTTTTTTATTTAAGATGTACCTTTGGATGTTGTTGTTGTTGTTATTTGGTTTTTAGGAGCATTAGCAACTAAGGCCATATTGCTCCGTGGGGATATGCGGTGGTCATTCCCTGATCTTTCTGCATCTTCCGTATTTGGTGGTCATGGGCTTGAACCCCAGTCTAATCAAGAAGCGTGTGCTACGCACTACTGCTCCTGCCCACCTGGCTATGGATGCGCCTGACGTACCTTTGGACAAGCCATTAATGTAACAATGGGAGAAAATGCCATATCTTTATGTGAATTTTGGAAATGTTACAATATTCAAAATGCCATTGAAAACATATGAATCATGGCTTGAAGTAACTGCAAACAACATGAGTGCTGATTGGAAAAATCTTTTACCAAATTGCACCAATGTTAATTGTACCAGTTTCGAATCTCAAATCAAAACAGTTTCTGAAAACATTGTCCAGCTTGGGAAAGATTATCTTGGATTTGAAACCTTGGATTATGACAGTGTGCATCAATGCATCGATTCTCATTCTGATAACCTCGCTGATGAAACACTTGTGGAAATGGAGCAGCAACGCTTATATGAAGAAGAAGAAAATGTTACATCCATGAAAAAATTCACAATTGATGAATTGTCAACATTGACTGCTAAAGTAGATGAAGTTTGTGAATTGATAATGACAGCAGATCCAAACATAGAACAGGTATGAAAGTAAGGCAGGCATTGCTAAGCTGATCAGTTATTTTTCAAAATAAAAATACGGTGCAGTACATACTTATCTTCTCTTGGTATGTACATACTGCAATAAAAATCATTTGTACTGTACTTACTAGTATTTTTCATTTTTATCATTTTAGTTTCTTTTTTTACAAGAACTTTGTGTGCATCAATTTATAGTAAACAAACACCTACATATTTTTGCAACTCAATCCATATAATCAAATTGTTGGAACACATTACATTAAAATACACACTAATAATATGTCGATCGGTGCGGTTTCACATAGTGCAGTATTTTTTTGGCATGAATTAACCGTGCTATGCAAGGTATTCCTGTATTGTGTACAGTGAAATGTGAAAATTATATGTCATTACAAAATATAATAGGCCATTAATTATATTTTAAAGTTATTTCTTCATTTGAATGTTAATAAAGTACTTTAATCCCTCTTTTATTCAACTACAAAAGCATTCAGGACTTTTTTTTTGTTAGTAAAAAATAAATATGCACTGAAATTAAAAAAAAAAAAATCTACAAACATGAGCCATTTAAAAATATATTAAACTTGTGGTAGTGCAGGAGTCCACGCAACCCCATATATGCTACTGGAACTTTGTTCGAATGATCTGTGTCACTATCATAATTTTAAAACAGGTTAGGAATCAAGAGAATCTTTGATGAGTAGTAGTAGTAGTAGTAGGCAGAGCAACAACTAGAGAACAGCATTGCTAGAGATCAAGAAGGATGGATACTAAGAAACTAGTTCACTGGCTGTTGATTTCTGTTGGTATATATTCCTCATAACATCCACTCTTCATTTTCAAATCTGTCAAATTTGACAGAACTGATTAGTTCAATGATCAAGTTATTTAATGATCAAACTAAATTGCATGGCCACATTATTAGGTGCACCTATGCTTTTAATGAAATGGAATGTTCCTTCAGTAACACATCATGTGTTCATATCTTGCAATGTAAAGCAGGTAGACAGATACAAAGGTATGCTTATGTGTGTGTGTGTGTGTGTGATTCAATGGTGTGAGGCACGTGAGAGAGAGATTTAGGTGACATTGAACATGCCTACAAAAGCCTCCAGGATCCCTTTTGTTAGTTAAAAATAAATATGCACTGAAATTACAAAATAAATCTATGACCTAAAAATCTGGTTAAAGAAGCATTGTGGGATTATTTAGACAAGACAGCAGTTCTAGTTCAGACACAGCATGGGTTTGTTGAGGGGAAGCCTTGTCTGACCAATCTGATTGGATACTATAACATGGTCACAAAGGAATTTGATGCAAAAAATAATTTTGATATCATTTACTTGGATTTCAGGAAATCTTTTTTTGATAATGCAAAAAAATCGAATGCAAAGTTCTGCAAATTGCAGCATTTGGAGATTAAATAGAGGGGGGGGGGTGCAAGAATATTTGCTGTTGCTATTGAGGCAGTGTTAGATAGGTCAGAAAACTACTAGCTTGGGGTGGATACACAGACTATTAGACTAACAATAGCAGCAGCAGGCAGAGGTGGTAGTAGTAGTAGAGGAGGCATGTGATGCAAGAAGTAAGTTTATATAGCATCAGCCAAAAAAAAGAAAAAAAAAAAAAGTGAAAGTGATTCTTGCACTGCTTTTACTGGAATGAGAAGCAGCCTGCAAAGCAAGGTGCTGAGGATTTCAAGGACTGCTGGGAGTCATTATGGAAAAAGTAAATTAAAATAAAGTAAAAGTAAGGGTAGCTAAAAGTAAGAACAGGTGTAGGTATACTTTGATTAATTTAAAAGGCCTGGCAAAATCATCAATACAGGCTTTGTGAGATAATCAGAGACATGGAGTCACTCAGATATAAGGGATGCATAATTTGAATATGGGGAATACAAAGTATACAGAAAGGGCACTCAGGACAGGATGGGGGGGGGGGGTTTATGCTCTTAGTTCAGAAGCATATAAAATCTAAGGCAGTGTATTCAGTTAATATGGGTGGGCAGTGCAATGCTGAGTAATTTTGGCATGACATAAGTGCTGGGAAAACAAAAATGAGAATATAAGTGCATTATAGGCATAATGCCTGTGATGAGTACAATGAACAACTGTACAAAGAAATAGAGTGGGCCAGAAATCAGAATGTCTCATAATGGGAGATTTTAACTTTCCAGATATTGACTGGAACTGGTGATTCACACACTAGCAAGATTTTTGTGGATTTATTGGATAACTATTTTCTACAGCAGCACGTTAGAGAGACAACAAGAGAACAATACTGTTGACCTGATTACATCATGCTGCATAGTTTTCGATATTTGCAAACTAATAGCTGTTTTTAACTCAGTTTTTCATGATGATTTCAGAAATGTTTTCCATTTTTTTAAATTTTTTTATTATCACATACCATTTTTTCACAAATCACTTATGTTAATATCATGAGTTGGATTATTGAATATATTAAGTTAGGAGTAAATGCTGGGAATTTGTAAAGTAACTTTTCACATGCTGGTGACACTGCATTTAGTCATTTGTTTCTTGACCTTGAGAACTCCAAGCAGCAGTGTAAGCTCTCAGTTTATTTTTCAGGTTACCATGTCTAATTTGTGCTGAAAAGTGAATAAAATGTCTTCATGCAAGGATTTAAACAATCCACACTTATTTGTTATATTTGTGGAAGTTATGTAGTCCTCAAGCAGAGAGGACTTACAGAATTTGTAAGAGAGATATTATAGAATTTGTTAAAAATGTATTGCGCTTATTTTGGAGTAAAACTCAGTGATAACCAATGGGCGCCACATAAAGTTTGCTGAATTGTGTTGAAGCATTGAGATTGTGGGAAAATGGTAAAAAGAAGACTATGCGATTTGAAATTCCCATGATTTGGCAGGAGTCTACAAACCACTGTGATGACTATTACTTTTGCTCAGTTAATGTAGAGGGATACAATGCAAAGAGGGCAATGTGTATCCTAATATTCCATCTGCTATGAGACCAGTCCCACATAGAGATAACCTGCCGATTTCATGCCCTCCACTTATATTGGAGAATGTGGTAGTAGAGAGTGCTGAAAGTGAAGCTTCTGAACATGAAACTGAAGTCCACATGTCTGGAGACATTGAGTCTGGCCCTCAACAGTTTTCACAGATGACCTCAAGGATTAGGTAAGAGATCTAAATTTACCAAAGGAATCTGCAGAACTCCTTGGTTCTAGACTTAAGTATAACAAATCTTCTAGCACACAGGACATTTTTTTCATGGCACAGACATAGAGAACAAAAACTAGTCCTCTACTTTTCTGAGGATTATTCTATAGTTTTTTTTCAGTAATATAAATGACTTAATGAGCTATTTAGGAAATAGTTACAATCCTACATAGTGGAGACTTTTTACTGACTCATCAAAGAGGAGTCTCTAAGGTGTGGTGCTCCACAACAGAAATAAATATGAGTCAATTCCAATAGCTTACTCTGTGCATTTGAAAGAAACATAAGAAAACTTGAAGAAGTTGTTGAAAAATATTAAGTATGAAGAACATGATTGGTTGATCTTAGCTGGCTTTAAAATGACAGGCATGTTACTTGAAAACAATTTCATATGTTAAATGAAATTGTGAAAAACATGTGAAATTGGCTTGAAAACAATTTCACATGTTACTTAAAAACAATTTCACACACTCATTCTCTCTAAACATTTGTCCAGTTCCTCCTTGAATTTATTTAAGCTATCAATTTCCACAAAAATGCCTTGTTTTTTGTGTGAGTGGGACAGCTAGGCAAATAATAAGCACTGGTATGTGAAGGTCAGGCCAAAGAGGGACAGTTTGTTGTCTGAATCAAAGAACATAGTTCATAAACCACTGGTAGACCCAAAAACTGTTCTCCTTCCACTCTTGCACATCAAACTGGGTTTGATGAAACAGTTTGTGAAAGATTTACCCCAGAAAGACTTCAGGAAGGTTCCTGCTTCAATTACAATTGTACTAAATTCCCATTGATCACCCAAGAGAAGTTAAACAAGGTTTAACAAAATCTGTTGGACCTCAAATTTGCAAACTGATGAGGGACTGAGGACTAGAGAACAATAAGGATCCAGACTATAAGACTATAGTTTTAAGATAGTGACCCTTGCACTATCTTAAAACCAGCCTTATAAACAACAATTGCCAATATGGCAATTGTTGCCATATTCAAAGGGTGTCAATCCAGTAGTGGTATTAGTATTAGTAATGGCCGCATGGTGCAAGAAAGCCTATGGCTTATGCTGCACCAGCCAAAAAAAAAAAAAAAAAAAATCTGAACAAAACAATGATAAAAAAAATAAATAAATAACAAATAATAATAATTAATAAAAAAAAAGGAAATTAAACCTATCATCCTATGCGCTTCCCTTATCCGAAAATACTATCCAGATGACCTTTGAATTTCCCCAAACTGTCGGCCACTACCACCCATGAAAGCAACTTATTCCAGTAATTTATAACCCGCTGGCTAAAATAAAACTTCCTGCAGTCCAATCCTCATTCATTTTACTGATGCCTCTCAGAGCCTTAAACACCTCAATCAAATCTCCTCTAAGGTGTCTAGTTTCCAAACTCTGCAACCCACATATTCGAAGTCTTTCTTCATAAGGACGCCCTTTTGCCGATCTCACCAGGCGAGTTACCCGTCTTTGCACCCTTTCAAGAAGCTCGATGTCTTTCTTTAGGTGCGGTCTCCATACTTGAACATGGAGACCGCACCTTTTGCCCGATGACCAGGTTTTTGAGTTTTTTTTTTTTAGATAGACGTAGGAACGTTTTACACATTCACTTATATGCATGGTTAAGGGGATAATAAGCCACATCAGTCCACCCCCCCTAAATCCGCCCCTGACTCCAGATATCATAACGGTCATGCGCTCTAATCACACTAATAGTAGTGCGAGCATAGGAAGCTCTTCTAGTGGAAGCTGCAGATGACGTCACTTTCGTGACCGATCAAATTTACTCGGTAGAAAGTTGAAAAAACTGCGAGCCCATTGTTAAAATATTCACAGCTCACCACTGAGTATATCCTTAACTATGGATTCCATACTTATAACACCATCATACATTTTAGTACCAAGGAGACATTCTAGTTCAGATGCAGTTAAGTAAAGAAGATTATTTAATTAAAAATTAGTGATTTTTCAAATTAATGTGATGAAAGAACTTAGAGCTGTTTTTTTTTACATTATTGGGCAAACAGATTGCACACTGTTGACAAGTATACCTTACTATATACATAGATGATTAATATTCTTAAATTACCTTTTAAGTGTATATTTTATTTAGAGAAGTATTATACCATGGGTATGAAAAGTGAGAGTTACACTAGTTCTGCAGTGTGTAGGGCAGTGGCGTCCAACCTTTTCCCGTGCAGGGGCCATGTTCAAAGTTAGATTTGTTTTTCGGGCCACACTGAGTGATTCGAGAAAAATTAAAGCGTTACATTTTCCATATCTTGTTACTTGTAAAGGGAAATTTATGTTTTCATGTTACCATTCTTTATTTTCAGGCTATGTATAAAAAATGAAAATTCCCAACACTTTTATGTGCAACAAATCTATGTCAGTGATTTTTTATTATTATTATTTTTAAAGATTTTATTAAAATTATAAAAATATGACTTTTGTTTTTTAAAAAAATACCTTACTTTTGCTTTTAAATGCTCACTTTAGAAAATTTACAACCTGAAAAGGATCACTGCTTTTTAATATTAAGGTGAATAAATAAATATGATACGCCTAAAATTAAAAATATTCAAAAATTTTGTTAAGTACAATACACACTTACATTTACTGAACAAAACATTTAATGAGAAAATTTTTTTGATAATTAACAAAATTTAAAATGCTGTTTAAGTTTACTTTCCACACATGCCGTATAAAAATAATTCACGGGCCATAGGTTGGATTACACTGGTGTAGGGTCTTAAAAATTCAGTATTCCTAACTCGGATGATAAAATATTAAAATAGCCACCTTATTTTCATTATTTTCAATATATTATAATAATGATCAAAATAAAATTTTACCTCATGGACTTTCTTTGCATTATCATGGATGGAAACTATATGGGTTATGTTGTTGGCTCGGAGTTGTTCCTGATCTTTAGCATCCCGAAAGTTGCCAACATAAAGACCAGGAAGAACCTAAAAAAAATCATTAACAAAGCTTAATATTGATAACTTATAAATCTGAGAAACTAGAGTGAATGTATTTTCTTTGCTTCAGTCATATAATTGTAAAGGAAAAAAATAAAAAATAAATAAAAAATTCAATTGCAATAACATAAAGACATCTTTATCAGTCAATCAACAAATGTTTCTCTTAGCCTTAATTTGGAATGCTACTTTCTAAACACACTGACATTTGACAAACAAAACAAAAGTCAGGAATAGAGTTTATGTCTCACCAGTATCAATTTCATCAGATTCTGAAGAGCCCAGGAACTCTGAAAACCTCCTGCTGCACTCTGCCAGAAGTGAAACAGAAACAGTTGCACCCACTTCATTGCCAGACTTTGAACCATCGATGTACATCTTAGTAAAGTTATTAGGCCAATTGTCCTGGGTTTGTTTCTATAATGGGTTGACTATCCCTTAAGTCTCCATTTTTGAAATGCAATGAGAAATGATTATGAAAAACATGCAGCTCACATCCTTTATGACAGATCCCAGTCAGTTCACTATTAATTGAAAGGTCATCTAATGTTAACTGCTTCAATACACAGCAAATCCTCATGGCTTGGAAACATTGAACAGACCACACATACTATCTTTCTTGATCTCACAGCAGCTTTTGATGCAGTACAAACCCAATATCTATTGCAGCTTTTTAAGAACTAATATGGGATAGATGGATTGTTTTATAATTTTCTTGAACAGCTTCCATTTGTGAAACACTTATACTTCATTTGTACTAATCAGACAGTTATTAGACAAGTTAAATGTGGAATACCAAAATATGGACCCTACAGCTCTACTCTTCACAGCTATATTTGTTCCATTTCTAAAGACACCCCCCCCCATTTCACCTCTCTGGCACCTTCCTTGTATCCAGAAACTCCTTAGCTTCAGTGAATAAGTCTAAACTTAAATCAGCAACATTAAGCCTGTTATATCTTCATCAATATCACTGATGAATACAGAAAACAACAATGATCCCTGGGGGACACCACTAATAAAAAGTCCATGACAAGCAGTGTCCACTGATTACCACTCTCTGTCTTCTCCCATTCAACCATGTTTTTATCCATAGCAGCAACTTTCCTTAATGCCATACTACTCCAATTTTTACAGCAGCCTTTTATAGACAAAAATATCAAAAGCTTTCCTGAAATCCATGTATATGATATCAAAATTATTTTTTGCATCCAGTTTCTTTGTGACACATTGTAGTATCCAATCAAATTGGTCAGGCAAGATTTCCCGTTAACAAACCTATGCTGTGTCTGAACTATAACTGCAGTCTTGTCTAGATGATTCTGCATTGCTTCTCCGTGACTCCATTATTTTCCCCGGAACAGAAGTTCAACGAACAGGTCTGTAATTACTCGTGTGTCACCTTTTGATCCCCCCCCCCCCCGGATACATTTGTACTTCTCTAGTCCATGGGACCTCCCCTGAATCCAAGGATGTTCTCATAATTATGGCTTTTTTTTTTTTTTTTTTTGATTTGGTAGTTGTTGGCGCATCGGCTTCTGTGGCCATATTGCACCTCCCAAGGTTTTTGCAGTACTTTGATCCAAGCCGAGGCGGGAATCAAACCCACGACCTTTGGGTTGCTAATTATGGCTAAAGGTTTGCTTACTTCCATTGCTGCCTCCTTTAGTATAACTTTAGTATAATCTATCCCATCTACCCCAGGTGTCTTTCTTATGTTTAACTTCAACCATTTCTCCTAAACTTTATTCTCAGTTATTACAAAGCCATTTAGCTCCCTCTTAGAGTTTGATAAACTTCTGGACTCCACTTCTAACATGCAACTACTAATGCTAATGCTTAAACACCTAACATAATCATTAAAGTTCTAAATATAATAATTGATTCGGGCACATATGTGCAAACTGTAAATAATAGTGATAATGGGCTATAATACAAAACATACTGTTATGTCAAATCAATATCAATTATTCTGGTGGAAGAATTTTGTAGAGGATTTTGGAAATGAACTTTTTATCATTCTTAAATACTGAAGGATAAACATTAAATGGTTTAATAAGATCAAGGGTCCTGGAAAAAAAATTAAAAAAAACTGTATTGAGTTTTAATTATATTATCAAACAGTACCAGAGAAGGTAAGGACTGTGTATTTCTGGAGAGAAAAATATACTAACTAATTGTGCTCCAAATAGGTGTGGGTCATTCCTGTTATATAATTGGGGGAAAGACAACAGATATTTCAGATTGATAAGTAACTTAAGGTCAGAGACTCAGGAAAACCCAACATTTTGGAATAAATGGGTTATTTTGCGAAATGAAATTTAAGGTTAGCCATTTAAGGAGCTGATTACTGCTAGAATGCTGTGTAGAATGGCAATACCAGACCAAGCTTCATATAGAAAAGAAGAGTAAACAAATGTCTACATAATTTTTGGATAATAGTTGAATTATGCAAAAATTATGTAAAAATTATCATTTATACCTATTATACTGACATTATAGGTATTATAACAGATACATTTGTCATTTGATACCAAGGAGGATGGATTTTAATATGGTGATTATAATATATACAGAAAGGACAGACATGACAGAAGGTGGGGAAAAGTGATGCTTTTGGTTAGAAAGTAAAGACTAATAAAACAATAAGGCCAGTAGACACAGGATGTTCATTATAATATTGAGTCAGCCTGGTGTCAAAAACTCTGGGAATAAAAAATGAGAACAGGTGTCTGTTACAGGAAAAACAACAGTGATGAGTATAATGAACAACTGTACAGATAAACAGAGTAGGATGCAAATTAAAATGTCTTATCATGGGGAATTATAACTTTGCAGATATCAATTAGAACTTGATGGGTTGCAGCTCTATTTTTGATTTATCAGCAGTGATTCATGCATTAAGAATCTTCAAGTAAAAGAACATTTAGCCGGAGGTATTCATGGCATATTGATGTGGGATCTATTCAAAGAAGTAACTAGCGTTCCAGCTTATACAGTAACATCTCACGGATCTCAGTCAATTGCCTTGCTAAATTCCAAATAAACTATGTTGAAATTGTTCCTACATCTAGCTCACAAGAAACCATGTCAAAATAGCTTACCAGGTTAGTTACACACGATTTTACCAGGTTAGTTTACCTAGGTTAGTTGCACACAACCAAACCATGTTGTGTGTCCTTCAGAATGCCACTTCTATCTAAATGTGGATTGCACTTAATCATTGACTCTAAGATTTTCCCTAGCAATGAAGTCAGCATAGCTAGTCTGCAGTTACTGACTTCACTCTTAGAACTGCCTTTATGTATTGAAGATATATTGGCCCTTCTCTAATTCAAAGAAATTTCCTGAGAGCCCAAAGATGATCGACCTCATAATTTACCTCAGTGGTTCGGTACACTCTCTGGCCACTTCCCTCAAAATCCTAGGTATATGCCATCAACTCCAGGAGCATTACTCGCATTTTGGGTTGAAAGGTTTTTCTAATAAACAGTCATCTTAATTTCAAACACACTAATTTTATATGGCTCAATCTCATTTGCATAGCCTCAGTAAAGTCCAATGTGAAGTACCTATTCAATTCATCAGCAACATCAGCTGGGTTATCTAAGACTTCTCCATACCCAGTGCACAAGCATCTAAACCAATTTTTCTTCTTCTTTGGATCATGTACATGAAAAACTACTTGTCCCCATCTTTTGCCCATTAGTTTCTCATACTCAGAATTAGCTTCCTCAACCTTATTTGTGGTACTATTGCAGATCACCTTGTAGCTGTTGTAGGCTTCAGTACTTTTCATCGCTCTGTAAATTTCCTCATGCTGTCTTTTTATGCTCTATTAGACTGACCATATACATATTCATCCATCCCAGCATCCTCCTTGTGCTATATTTTTTTAATGGGATATATGCATTAATGGCTTCCATGATTATTGCTTTTAAAGTATTCCATGATTCTAATGTATTCGCCCTCCCTCCATATAGCACTTTAAACTGCAATAGTCCCCTTTCCTGAAATTAAAACCTGTGCCTTTACCTTTAACTACTGCATCTTTCTTCATCTTCCAACTAATGATTGTGTGATCATTACCTGCCAATAGTTCCTGTACTTTAAGCTCTGTGATGTCATCTGATTTGTTGTGATGTCATCAGATGAAGAATATTCTTATCACCCACAATTTTCTTTAACATGCTGGTATTAACAATAATCATCTAATTTATTTAAAAATTTTGTTTCCCATGTGACAATTTTCCTTCGAACTTATTCCAATTAACTTAGGGACAAATTGAAGTCACTCATAATAAGAAATCCATGCCTGCCCATTCTGTCTACATACAGAGATTATTATTATTATTAGCTGCATGGCGCAAGGAAGCCTGAAGCTTATGCTGCACCAGCTGGGAAAAAAAAAAAAAAAAAAAAAAAAATCCTGAGTTACCCTGAGAGAGAGCGAGTCAAAAGTAGAAGGAAATAACCAAGAAATAGAAGAATGATGATATCGAGCTCAGGACCCTGGGTGTGCCAAGCCCACACACCAGATGTGAGCCCCTGGGGATCGACTCTCATCCTGCTCTTCCAAATCTTTTAGTCTGTTGATTACTCCCATTCTCATTATACCTCTGCTTCCAACTAACTCACACCATACAGATTCTATGCTAGCAGATGTAACTTCTGACTCAGCAAAAGCTCTTTTTTTGTGTTGAGGCTGCTTTTGATAAGATGCATGATCTCAATACCCCAATTTCTAGGTGGCACCACATTACTGCTAGATTTTTTATGTCAGCATTAGTTGCGCTAACAAGGAGTTCGAATTCACCAGTTTTGTTGATAACACTCCTGATCTTACTGTAGAGACAATTAAGACTAAGCATTCTTCTATAGTTTATTTTAATTGTAAAATTAAAATATAGTTATGGAAAATAAAAATCAAATATATTACCTATTATTCTATATCAGTGGTAGTCAACAAGGTGGTTAAATACCAAACACTACTGAATCAAGGCAACTGTCTCAGTTGCAACTTTTCATTTTCATTTTTCACAAAGAAAAGTCACAATGGGAGAAAGAAAGCACTAATTTTAAGGAATATGTTTTAAAGCAGGAATTCTCAAACTTTGTAATAACAAGACCTCACCCCCCCCCTAAAATGATAAGTGAATTTCTGTGATCCCACTATAAATTAGGCTAATAACTTCATCCAAGTATGCTGCTTACATTTAATAATTAAATTTTAATCTATACATAAAATAAATTAAAATGGCAAAGCCTTTTTATAAAGCTATTAGAAATCCTTTATAAAGCTATTAGAAATAAAAACAAATAAAATTGAAAACCTGAGGCAAAATTAAAAAACATTAACTCCCCATCCAAGTTTCCCCTGGTGGAGAAATTGCTACAATTTGAGAATCAATATTTGAAGGGGGTTTGTGAATAAAAAATATTTAACACCTGTTCTGATCATAATCAACAAATCAATAAACATCTTCCATAAGCAATTATTGTAATATTACCAAAATTTTGCCGCAGTGAAGGGCAATTGTTTGAAATAAAGTGTTCATTTATTAATTTATCCAAATGTTCAGCTGAATTCAGAAAAAACTCGTAGTTGGAAAAATATCCCTAGACCCCCCCCCCCCCCAAACTGAAATGCCTATTACATATATCAGAAAGCAATATACTAAGCATTAATTTTAATTATTAAATAAATAAATTAATTGATTTAATAATTAAATGCATGTAATTCCCAGCATAACGGCATTTAAAGGAATCTAGAGGGCAGTAGGACCATGGACCAAAATGACTTCTTTTATATGGAGATTTTTCTGAAATTTTGCAATTATAAATAAAAACATGCAATAATATTAGGTAATACAATTATGAATATTCTTACCTTGTTCATTCCATTTCCCATGATTGAGAGTAATAATATGCTCCCAAGGGAAAATATTTGGTGTTAGGTTGTTAATTTTCTTGGTGCTCTCCGTCACATCGTAGTTCAGTTTAAAGAAAGCCTCACAGATACAGCTGATTTAGTAGACTTCATCTTTAATTGTGTACAAAATGTCATCTATCATTATACCGAAATATGGATTTCAAAAAGTCAGTTCTGCACTGGCGAATAACTTCGACAATGCTACATAAAGCATTAGTCGAAATGACTTCCTTTCATTAAAATATTTTGGTGAACATCTACTGGCACACATAAAACTCTTAAGAGGAAAAAGCAAATGAACTGCAGCCATTTCTATAAAAATTCTTGCTTTTGCAAGACTGTTTGATAATTCGGCAATTATATTCCAAAATAAAGGCATGAAAATATCTGAGATGTAAAAGAAAATGACCGCAAGCACACGAGGACGTATTGACTAACATCGGCCGTTGGATGGTATATTTTTTTCGGACAGATTTAGACGGAAAAAGTCTGAACTTCTTGGTTCATCAATGGACGACGACAATGCACGAAGTACGACGTGATTGAACACTTCTGCTACCATTCTAAAAGACGGAATAGAATAAATGACGGAAATAATTCACAACTGCCCGTTTTGCAGTGATTAATTTTCTGAGCAAAATATGCGACCGCTGCGCTCTTCGAACGGAGTGAAGCTGTGCTTTGAGCAACACATAGCACGAGAAATCACACCGCAACACTTCAACCCCCTGAATGAGGATGGAACACCGGTTTGTTACGAATGGAGTGAACATCGGAAGTACTCACCATTTTCTCAAAATCTCTTGGCAAATCGCTTACTTGTCATTGTACTCCACACCATCATAGTTTGGGGACGAGACTGATATAGATACTAATTATTTTCACCGTCGTGAGACTCCACTCCGAGGCGTCACACAATCGCCTCGCTAACGCAGCCATCCTTTCAACTAATCGATGACCTTGAATCCTGATCGGCCTTACAAAGGTCTTCGTGATCATTGGCTGTTTCGGGATGGCATTCCTCTACACCGTTTCGCTGCAGAAACAAGTTGCAGCCTCCCGATGCTGCGCATTGAATAACCTTACCTTATCAAAATACTCTTCTCACAAACATCAACAAAAAGATTTTATATCTGATAGCTAAAATAAACCGATTCGCTACCTATGTCGGTGCATATAAAGAACTTTCAAAAACAGTATTTGAAAAGCTTTTAACGGATACATTTAGACCATTTTAAAAAGAATGCTTCGATCTTAAATTGAGCAAATTGATTCGTATGAAATATATATGAAACTGCAATTTTTTCGAGTACAACTTTTATGCTGAAATGACAGCAAGAATATTGGCATGGTTATGGTAAGGAGGCTTAGGGGCAGTATTGTTATTAGCAGACATATTTCATAAAATTGTATTCAATATCGAGTAGATGGGCAATTAATCAGCGGGTTTATCAGTCTGTGCTTGTTTTGGATTTTGCACCGGACGCAACTACAGCCCCATGAAAAAAGAGTATGAATTTCATTAGGGTGGAAATATTTTTATTTTTATTTCTATTTATTTATTTTATTTTTTCTGTTGACCTTTGGCATTGAGCTAGGGGCGAGATTTCGCTGGTGCCTGGGTTTGGGCTCCCTCTTATGGTATGGGATTGCTGGCACCCACTGTTGTTATCGAGGGGTTTCAGGCCATATTGCGCCGTATATAATATGTCTATAAATCGCGTGTTTTCTGTGATAGATTTGCTGTTTGCTAGACAAAAAACCTGAGTTTCAGGGAGTAAAAAACCCATGCTACCCGGTCTTGAGACCAATTAAATCAGCTGTGAAAAAAACCTATAAAATTACCTCGCATCATTGACGGGATTCGAACTCAGGTTATTTCCAGCTAGTGGGGAGGATGGCGATTATATCAACTGTGCACTTACGAGGGCAGCATCCCCTTTCACTAGTAATTACACTCCACCAGTGAATTATACTCCACCAGTGCCAATTTTACAATAATGTAAGTGAAACAACTGCTTCAGATTCTATTTCTTGGTGGAAGGTGGATTGGGGGAAACAGAACATCTGCCGTCATCTGTTTTTATTTGGTTATTAAACATGTTTTTATGACATCTATATATTTTTTTCAACTTTAGGATTCACCATATTCGAGAGAACAATTACATCAGTACTTAGATGGAGCTCCTCGACAAATTTTCATATTTTTATATTTTAAAAATTAGTAAATAAACTCAAGTGATAAAAAGTATGAAGACTATTTCATCCTCGTTTGTGATTTGTGGTCAATAGGATTTAAATTGTCTATTTTAATGTAGTGGCAGTTTAAACCCTGCTTGCTATAAAAACACGTGGAAGAAAAGGATAATTCTACTTCACATAATTTTGAAATGGCCAAACTGGCATTAGCTATGCAGTAATTATAATCACCATCCTCCCACATCGGGTGGAAAAGTCGTGAATGAAGTGAGAAATAATTTTAAACTCTTTTTCACAACATGGCCTAATTAGTTGATCACAGGCGAAGGTTATTTTTTTCTCTCCCTCCAGAGAACCCGAGTTTTTCGTCCTGCAAACAGAAAAATACAAACAATCACAAATAATATATACTGATGCCTTATACACTTAGTTGATTTAGTGCTTAACACACCGAATTAGCTATTTTATAATTTCGAAGTTCAAGCTCAAATTGCGTATTTTTAATAAATCAAATTCCTCTTATATGTACAAAGAAGAAATTGATTTGTTAAAAATACCCAACTTATTATACATCTTTCATTTCTTTAAACTTTCTTGTTATTCTGACGATCTGATCTATTATTCTGGTCATCTCTTATTTTAAGGAAGAAGAGATATGCCAATAAGATCCTTTATTGGCATATTATTTCCAATGGCGGCGGTGAATTGGCACCAAAGTTCTTGTAGCCTATTTCTTATAGTTGAACTGGACACCAGGTAGGAGATTAAGGTTCCTTTACTACTTACTACTGTTGAATTGGCCGCCAGACAGGGGATTAGGATCTTTTTCCATTATCTCCAAGTATGAATTTTTAAGTAATAAGTATGTATTATAGATGGGATGTTTTTTTTTTATATGAGATATATTGTTAACAAATTTTAAAAACATTTCTTTTTTAATTATTTAAACAGGTTTCATGTTTTTTGGTGTTTATTAAGCAGAAAAGCGAACACTTTTAGAAGGGTTTCTCCCCTGAAAAGGGACGTACGAATGGAGCACTAACGGGGAGTTAATTATTAAGAAAGAATTCCCTCTCCCCCACATAAAGGAGAAGTACGAATTGCGTACAGACCGAAAAATAATTGTGCACTTTGAAGAGAAAAGCCGCGGAAGATGTTACAGAAGGACCTTCCAAACTGATTAGTTCCGCCTTGAGAGAACATACTGAAGAAACTGAATCGTTTTCAAGTAAAGACATTGAATATACTGTGATGACTGATTTGTGAACACTCCATCCGTAATGGACTATGCCGCATAGCTCGCAGTATAAAAAGGCAAACAGCTACGTACGCTATAGTAGTGGTAATTGGCATCAGGTCGTGCAAGTCAGAGTGATAAAGTAGCAGTTATGGGACGTTAGTAAAGATATCACGGATATTCAAAAGGACATGATTGTGGGAGCTCGTGTGTCAGGTGCTTCCGTATCGGAAATGACACGTCTTGTCGGTTGCTCACGGCCCACTGCGATTAAGGTGTACAAAGAATGGTATCGAACTAGTCAAACTCCCGCCGACATAACTGTAAAGGATTACGCAAGATGAATGTTCGTGGAGAGCAAAGGATGCAGCGCACCGTACGGGTTCAATGACAGGTTACTGCGCGACAGCTGACATCGCAATACAATATGGGGAATGCAACAACAATATCTCAAATGACGATGCGCCGAACAGACGTATGGGCTTACACATCAGATGACTCAAGAGACATCCTCTCCACACCGCTGATCATCGTCGAAGGCGAATGCTATGACGTGAACAACACGGCAAAAAAGAGTGTGCTGGTGGGATGAGTCCAAATACCTGACGCAACACGCCGATCGACACATTCACATGCAAGCAACACGAGTCCATGGACCCGTCGTGCATGGTGCCCACTGTCCATGTAGGTAGATTTTTTATTATTTTTTTTTCCCTCGCTTTTTCCCATTACATATGGGGTCAGCGTTTTTATTGTTTTGGCATGAATTTTTTGCGGCCGGATGCCCTTCCTGACGCCAACCCTCTCCCTTTATCCGGGCTGGGGATATGCAATGGTCATTCCTTGACCTTCCGCATCCTCCGTATTTGGTGGTCACGGGCTCGAACCCCGGTCTAATCAAGAAGCGTGTGCTACGCACTACTACTCCTGCCCACCTGGCTACTGAGGCGCAGATGTGGTTGCTTAATAAAGGATATGCTTTGTGGAAAGAACTAGGACCACTGTTGCGTATGGACCAGTGGTCCTAGCTTCACTGGTGAGGTCTAACGGCAGCTCTTTGGAGACGATGTCAATTCAGCCATGGTGAAAAAATAAGTTATCGGACGGCGTGTCATCGGGCCCGCACTGTGTACGAGTGGTTCAAGGAACACAGTGAAGATATCAACCATCTTGACTATCTCCTTGACGATCTAACTATCTCCTATTAACTGTAAATTGGGTACCTTGAGTTCCAAGAAATTTAGCATTAGCATTAATAGAGGCATATGATGCAAGAAAGCAAGTTTATACAGCATCATAAAAAAAAAAAAAAAAAAAAAAAACCCTTCCCATTTCACCCATCTGTTCATTTCAAATGCTTGGCTAATTCTGCCTTCAACTTATTTAAGCTATCAACTTCCGCAACGACAGATAAAAGTTTGTTCCAGCAATCAACTACCAAAAGGCAAATTTCCGCACATCTATTCGACAACTGTCTTTCCTCAATTTCAGTTTATGCTCCATCGAGTCAGTAAACTGATCGAGAGGAAGAATCCTATTGGCATTGAGCCTGCTCAATCCATTCAGGGCCTTATACACCTAAATCAGATTGCTTCGCAGGTGCTAGTCTCCAGACGCTGAAATTTGCAGAACTTAAGCCTTTATTCGTTAGAGTTCCCCTCACCAATTTTGTTGCCCTTCTCTGTACTGGTTCTAGCAAATTCTGCATCCTTCCTAAATTGAGGCTTCCAGACATATACGCAGTACTCAAGGTGTGGCCTAACCATTGCCTTATACAAGGAAATAATCAACTCCTTACTCGAAAAATTCCTTACTTGTCCTTACTCGAAAAATTCCTGTATATCATTGAGAAAACCCCATGATCTACTCTGGCAGCCTGGCTCAATGCTCAGAAAACTTCATATCTGACTGCACAAATACCCTCAGCTCTCTTTCATTCTTCACTACCCTGAGTGTAACACCACCTAGTTGGCATGTTACTCTGGGGTTACTGCTACCCATATGCAGTACTTTGCATTCGTCAATGTTAAACTTTAGTTGCCACTTCTCAGCCCATCTGCCCAACTTTTCCAGATCTGTTGCAGCAGCATACTGTCATTACCGTTATTAATAACCCTGACAACCTTTGTATCATCTGCAAACTTTGACATTAAGCTTGATATACCTTCATCAATATATTGGGCCTGACGTAGCCCAGTGGTCAGGAGCGAGAGTGCATAGCACGCGTTCCTTGAGTGGACCGGGGTTCAAGCCCGTGACTACTAAATACGATAAATATTTGTATTGAAGATTTATTGTAAACTCTACTGACTTGGTTGTCGTGCCGGAGTATAAACAGAAAAAAATTATTTATCATTGATAAATATAGAAAACAACAATGGGTCCATCACTGAACCCTAGGGGACACCACTAATAACATTAGTCCACGAAGAGCTAAGTCCATTGATTAACACTCTGAATCCTCCCACTCAACCATCATTTTATCCATTGTAAAAACTTGCCTTAATCCATACTGCTCCAGTTTGTACAGTAGTCTTCCGTGTGTAACAGTATCAAAAGCTTTCTTGAAATCTAAGTATATGATATCAAAATATTTTTTTTTTTTTTTGCATCCAGCTCATTTATGACCACGTCATACTATCCAATCAAATTGGTCAGACAAGACTTCCCCTTAACAAACCCATGATGTGTCTGAATTATTACTGCAGTCTTGTTTAGATGATCCTGCAATGCTTCTTTAACCAGTGACTCCATTATTTTTCCTGGAATTAAAGTTAAACTAACAGGTCTGTAATTACTCATGTCACCCTTTGATCCCCTTTGTGAATTGATGATACATTTGCGCATCTCCAATCTGTGAGGACTTCCCCTGATTCCAAGAATGTTCTCATAATTATGGCTCAGAGTTTGCTTACTTCCTTTGCCACCTTCTTTGATATAACTGGATAGATCACATCCACCCCAAGTGCCTTTCTTATGTTTAATTTCAACAACTTCTCCTCCACTTAGCTCAGATATTACAAAATCATTTAACTTCCTGTTAGAATTTGATAAACAGCTGGCTCTCTCCTCCTTGAATAACTCCTCATATGCGAATGTACATGCAAAATATTCATTTAGTTTGGCAGCCATCTGAGTATGATTATCTACAGGCAAACCATTATAAATTTATATAAGTAAAGAAATATTTACTGTTTTTCTTTGCATCCTTTGCCAAAGATTTCTCGTAATCCGCCTTTGCTTGCCTAACCTCCTTTGTGACCTGATTACAGACTAGCTTATATCTGCCATAGGCTTCTGTTTCACCTGATAATTTATATCCATCCCATGAATTTTTCTTCTCTGCCACAAGTCTCATTAGTTCATCTGACATCCATTTGGGCATAAACCTAGAACAGTATTTCTTAGTTGGAACAAAAAGCCTAGTTGCGTCCAAAATTACTTCCTTGAATGCTTCCCATTTAGAATTTGCTGTTGGTAACATCATCAGTTGGTCCCACTGTACAGAATTTAAAAAATCCTGCGATCACTGTAGTCACCTTTACGAAAGCAAACACCCTTCCCTTCATCTCTGATGGTAGTTATATCTTTAAGTACATCTCACATCAGTACACGATCACTGCCACCTAGTGGTTCATTTATCTGTAAATTCTTAATGCATGAATAATCACTGCTGATAATCAGATCAAGAGTGTTACTCCCTCTGCTTGCTTCTCTAACATGCTGCCGTAGAAAACAATGATCCAATAAATCTACAAAAGCCTTGCTAGTGTGCCAGTGACCAACCCAAGAGTTTCAGTCAATATCTGGGAAGTTAATATCCGCCATTATAAGACATTCTGATTTACTGGCCCACTCTATTTCTCTGCACAATTGCTCATTATACTCATCAGATTGATTAGACCTATAACAAACTCCTACCCTCATGTTTGCTTTCCTAGTGCTCATGTCACACCAAACTCACTTAACATTGCACTTCCTTAGATTTTATGTATTTCTTAACTAACAGCATAACCCCTCTTCCCTTCCTATCCTGTCTATCCTTTCTGTACACATTGTACTCTCCAATTTCTAATTCTGCACTGCTTATATCTGTGTGAACTCACGTCTCTGATATCCCAACAATATCTGCCTTTGATGTCTTGACCAGCACTTAAAATTCATCAAATTTATTTACTATTCTCCTATCATTGGAGTACAGTACTCCAACTTGTGTGATTATGAACGAATTCCTCTATTTTTGTACAGGAGAAGCAGAGGAAAGAGAACATTTATGAGCAATCGTTACTATAAAATATCATATTGTAGAATCCTTCACAATGAGTTATTTATTTATTTCATTTAAAGACTATGTAGATTTGCCGCACCGCAGTACATCAAAGTAAAGAGAAGAAGATAAATTTAAGGCAGTTATAAAGGTAAAAAAAAAAAAAAAAAAAAAAAATTAATAATATATTTACTGCACTGTCCGGAGAAATGACAACATAATGTCAGAGGGCGTTCACAAGATAGACAGAATACAAGAACAGCGCTTTGTGTAGTAGTAGTGGTCACATGGGGCTTGAATCACAGGCACTGAAATGCACTTGACCGAAGGTGCGCCTAAAAACCAACGACAGCAACTCAGGCTAGGAAGCCTGAGGTGCTATGTTTGGTTTTTAGGCGCACCAGCAACTTGTACTATATCGCGCAATGTGGCATACTCATCTACGCACTGGGCTGGGATCATTCAATAATACAACTCTAAACTACCTACCATACATTCACACTACACATTTTTTTTTTTACTTTCTTCCTTTCTTTTAAGAGTGAACCCAAACTAGCTTGGGGCATTCTGTACGGAACATTTCGGGGTCTATCACGATTCACTCCTAGTTATGGCCCACCTCCTCGTGTGCAGAAGGGCAATGGGGAGACTTTTCAGGTGATCACCTTCCTGGCAGCAAAGTGGCCAGAAACAACTAAACAACATAATAACGTACGTGCTGCACAAACATAATAACATTACACCCAAATTGGCCGTTTTAGAGTCTTGTAATATCACAGTATACCACGGTGGAATTGAACTAGCATTCTGATGCCATCCTGCATAAGCACTGCTGCCTACTATACATATTGTCCTACTGTCCTTTCTGGTATAGGTTCTTTCTGCAGTATCTACAAAAATACACGGGGGTTGTCATGGCTTTGGTCGGGACCGCTTCCATCTAAGAAATAAAACAAAAAACACAAGTGCGCGATTGAAAAAAACCAAGGACAACTTAAGGAGGAACCCAATTCCATCCACATGAGATTGGCTAACTACAGTCACGATCGAAGGTGCGTTTAGAAATTCCTCCAGTTTGACAGGATTCGAACTCAGATCTCTTCAAAAGAGTCACAAGCGGCAAAAACCACTGATCATTTCAGTGCGATTTTATGCAAAATTTACAAATTTTCGAAAATGTAAAATTTTCAGTGTGAAATTTTACAACTGTACAATTTTTTTAAAAATTAATTTACAAATTTTAAATCCTATAGCTTTCAATGACGCGTGCCCAGGGGATTCAATTTTTGGAGGATGGGACCATAAAGTTGAAATATTCATACAAACACACCAAATGGATATAAATATAATAAATTGGAATAGGACCAGGGTATGTCTGCCACGGAAAAAAGTTTACAACGTTGTAGAGTAGATATCATCTTTTTAGGGCACAAAAGGTGATACTGTTTTATATATATATATATATTGACACTAAGATATTAAGAGTAGGAGAGGACTTACTTAACAAGTAATAGGTAGGAGATCTGAGAGGACTTACTTAGCAGGTCAGTGTTGAAAAAAAAGTCGCCACTTAGGGTACAAACTAAAAGTGTCCGCAATTCTGCCCAGACACGATAGGAGGGAGTATATGATGAGAGCCTTGTCAATCAATTTGGCCACAGGCAGATTGTGCAAGGCTCATAGGATAGATTTTTTCTCATCGTGGTCTCTGCTTGTTAACAGCAGAGACTACAGGGATAAACGTAAATAGAAAGGAGGCTGCAAGAATATTTGCTGATACTATTGAGGCTGTGCTAGGTGGGTAGAAAAACTGATAGCTTGGGGGATTCACAGACTAATAGATTAACAGTTGCCACAGGTAGAGGTGGAATGATTCTTGCACTGCTTCTACTGGAATGAACAGCAGCCTAGAAAGCAAGTTGCTGGGGATTTCAGGAACTGCTGTGGGTCACCATGAAACAAGTAAATACATGGGGGTTACTCCTCTTAGTTACTCCCATGTATTTACTTGTTTCAAGTAATGGGGTAACTAAGAGTAAGAACAAGTGCATGTCTAGTTGCATGTTCACCAATGCTAGGAGTACAGTAAATAAATTTGATGAATTTTAAGTGATGGTCAAGACATCAAAGGCGGATATTGTTGGGATATCAGAGACTTGGTTTCACACAGATATGCAGAATGCAGAATTGGAATTTGGAGAGTACAATGTGTACATAAAGGATAGGAAGGGAGGAGAGGTTATGCTGTTTGTTAAACACATAAAATCTAAGGCAGTGCATCCAGTTGACATTGGTGGACAGTGCAATGTTGAGCCAGTTTAGTATGAAATAAGAACTGGGAAAGAAAAAATGAGAATAGGAGTGTGTTATAGGCCTAATGACTCTGATGAGTATAATAAATAACTGTACAGAGAAATAGTGGGCCAGGGGAATTTTAGCTTTCCAGATATTGACTGGAACTTGGTCACTCGCACACTTACAAAACTTTTGTGGATTTATTGGATGATTGTTTTCGACAGCAGTATGTTCGAGAGGCAACCAGAGGGAGTAATACTCTTGATCTGATTATCAGATCAAGAGTATTATTATTATTATTCATGCATTAGGAATCTTTAGATAAAAGAACCAATAAAGAGCAGTGATCACAGTGTAACCAATAAAGATCACCAATAAAGAGCATTGCATCAAGAGTAAACAGAAGGGGTTTTGCTTTCGTAAAGGTGACTAAAGTGGTCAGAGGCAGTTTTTAAATTTTATACAGTGGAACCAACAGATGGTGTTATCATAAGCAGGCCTGTTACCACGAATAGGCAAGAACAGAAAGTTTTTCGTCAAGAAAAATAGGCAAATCGACCAGAGAACACATAATTTATGGACATATTAAACATGACCAGATAATTGGTTCTCGAGTCGTATTAGGGTGCTAGTACGACGCTTCTCTCGGTAAACCCGCTATAGAAGACACTAGTTGCACAACAGAAATACAAGGTGTGACAAAAATAAACCGAGAATCGTTGCTTACCAATGCCTTACTACTTCGCATGTAAATAGCATTCATATCGTGCTATAGCTTGTTTTTTCCTGTACAGATCAGTTTTTGTTTCGTTTGTAATCGGTAAAGTTTTGATTTAACTGTGCCTCTTTAAGTAAAGCAGTGTTTTAACCATAGAGCGGAAAAATAAGTGATCGCAATTTATAGCAAAGAAGTTGGAGATGTTATGGAAAGTGATGGGTGATGAAACCATGCAGCCACGTGAACAAATGGGACAAACGGTTCACAGAGGGAACAGAAAGGTGTCCACGACAACAAGTTTCAACCTCAGACGAGAACGAAAAATTCGAGAGACCGTGCTCCAAGACCGTCGGATGAGCATTCGACTAATCAAAGTACAGTTACACATTGACAAAGAAACAGTAAGAGCAATTCTGGCAGATGGTGACAATGGGCCGCATCATTTCTCTGTCGCAGTGAGAGAGTTTTTAACGAAAAACAAGATCACGACATTAGAGGACCAGCCTTATTCGGCAGATCTGGAGCTGTGAGACTTTTTTCTGTGCATTTTAATTTTAATTTCTGAAAATTAAAATGCATCAAATGAAAACGATCTGAGGACGTTGCAGACATTCAGAAGAACAGAACTCAGCAATTAAAGGTGGTATCTTCCAAGACTTCCGCTGCTGTTTTAGACCCTGGAAATCGCGAATGGAGCGCCACATAGGCGCAGCTGGAGAGTACTTCGAAGGGGATAAACATAGAAATTGCTGTACTTAAAATAATAAATTATTTAAAAAATATTTCTCGTTTCTTTTTTTTTTTTTTTTTTTGTACATCAAGCCGCGCGTGATGTATTTCTGTTTGTAACTTGTGAGTGTACACTGAGTGGACAGAAATAATGGGATATCGACCTAGTAACGGGTAGGCCCTCCTTTCGCCCGGATAAGGGCAGTCACAAGGTGAGGGAGGCATTGAGTCCACTAGTTCACGAAAGCGTTCCACAGGTTTTTCCATCCATGCTTGTTGCATCGCTGTCCATAATTCCGTCGCATTCTTGGGTGGAGGATCCAAAGCTCTAACGGACCTTTCCACAGATGCTCCACAGGGTTCATGTCCGCGGACGGGGGGGGGGACATTCCATGCTGGTAAAATCTGCGAAATGCTCTTCGAACCATGTTCAAGGGGAGACGCATTGTCCTGCTGGAAGAGTCCATTGCCCTGGGGGTGCACGATAACCATGAAGATATGCAAATCATCTGCAAGGATGGACACGTAACCTTGACCGTTCAGAGATGCGTCTAGACGTACCAGGTGTTCCCACATGGGCCAAGTTGAACACGTCCCAGACCATTACCGATCGCCCACCTGCCTGAACATTTTCTTGTTGATATGACGGGTACATAGCTTCGCGTGGTTCCCGCCAGATACGCACCCTCCCGTTCACTCGAAATAACTGGAAATGGGACTCATTGCATCAGGTGACCCGTCCCCAACCATCCAAGGTCCAGTGCCGATCTTCTTTCTTCCAACTGAGGCTTAGAGTCCTGTGTCGTGGAGGTGGCAATGGAACTCTGGTGGGTCCCATAACCTTTTGCGGCTAATGGTCGCCTGATGGTTTTGGTGGAGACGTTTCTGGCAACTCCCGCGTTGAAGCCGGCGGTGATTTGTGCTACTGTCGCTCTCCGGTTGGCTGAAACAATGCGAGACAGAAGTCGACGGCCACGCTTATCCACCATCTTTTTCTGACTACAGCGCTGTCCATGATGAGATGTTATTTCGGAAATGGCGTATTCCCGATACACTTTTGATACTGTCGAACAGGGATAGTGCAATTTCTGTATCGCCTCCGCGATAGAGTGACTCATGCGTCGGGCACCCACTATCAATCCTCTTTCAAAGTCGGTTAACTCAGGGCGTTTATCCATACTGACATCGAATTACTGTCTACGTGAATGTAGTGTATCCATATACCTACCAAGCGGTGGGTTCGTCCATTAGAGAGAGAGGGGACAGCGTCGAGTTACCAGGAACTCGACGCTGATGAATTCTGTCCTTTCAGTACACGTGTGTGCAACTCGGTGCAAGGACAAATGATCTGTTCAAGTCTAATCCTTTGTTTATTGTTTTTTTTTTGTTTGCTTTCTTTATTTTTAGCAAGGAAATGATAATTAAAAATTATCTATTTTCCTAAGTTATTTATTTTATTTTATAGAATTAAACAGTTAATTATTTTCTATAACTCAACCATTATGGATATTCGAGTTATGGGACTAAATTTGGAACCCCATGTACATTATGCCGATTAAAATATGTCTGTAATTACAGAGGGCACAAAGGGAAATTGATATGAAGAGAGCGAAAGTAATAATATATGACTCGAAAACTCATAGAAGCGTAAGATAATGCCATATATCAAGCGATAACTGATATGGCTAACCCATAATTGATTTTAGTGCTTCGGTAATTCTTCCATAGCGTAATGTGCCACTTAGCAGAGATTAAGTTTCAGGCGTCGCTGGCTGATGATATTGGCGCTGGGGAAAGTCCAATACATTTGCGTCTGAAATATAATAAATGGGACCACGTTGTAAGTACGTTTTACAGGGAATGGCAACTCACTTGGGTGCACATCGCTGCTTTCGAAATAATAGCATCACATGAAACCACGAGGTCAACTATATTTAGTGAAGCATCTTACTTCATGGATCGAACTGATTCCACGCGACCAGTCAGAAAGCTCAGGCTTTGAATTTCGTCAGTGCGTAGAGAAACTTGAAGCCTTTTCGAGGTCACAGAGTTAACTTGTTATGTGTCACCCTTCAAACTGAGTTTAACCAGCCACTAAACAATTTAATTACGATCATATAAAGATTATTGACTTCATCTTTCTGATGACAAGAGCTAATTACGATTAGGAAATAATAACTTGCACAATTGTAAAAAAAAAAGAAAATAAAAGCCTGCTATATTAGGGTCACTCGAGAACCCAATCATCGGCCCATGTGTAATATGTCCATAAATTGCATGGTCAATTTGCCTATTTTGCTGATTTTCCTGGTCAGTCGTTTTGCCTGTTTTGCTGATTTTCCTGGTCAGTCGTTTTGCCTCTTTTGCTGGACGAAAAACTCAAGTTTATGGGGAAAAGAACTGCAATCTACACCTATGATGGACTAACTCAACCATGGAGTGAAAAGCCCATGAACGTTCCTCGCGCCATGACGGGATTCGAACCAAGGCCTTTTCCATCCAATGTGGGGAGGATGGTGATTATAACCACGGTACTGTCCGCGCGGAAAAGGACTGTCCCGAAAAACCGAGATTGCCACAGTATAGAGGGGCAGATATCAGTGCATATATTATCAGGACCTTGGCACACCCAGGGCCCTAAGCTGGACATCATCATTCTTCTCTTTCTTGGTGATTCCCTTCTACTTCTGACTCTTGCTCTTTCTTTCTCTCAGGGTAACTTAGAAATTTTTTTTGGCTGGAGCAGCATAAGCCTCAGGCTTGCACCATGTGGCTAATAATAATAATAATAATAATAATAATATACTGTATATACAGTATATATATATGCAGCGTGTTTCATCGACAGTGAAGTGATCAACCGAGGATGAAGCCTTTTGAAGAAGAGGCAAAAGGATCCTCTCAGTAGCTGGGTTGCGATTGAGGCCGCTTTCATCAGTTGGATGGATGTTAAAAGGATGATTTCATCAGTTGTGAATTTTAGGCGCATCGGCTAATGAATAAGGTGCCAATGTATCATTCCATAGAAATGACATGATTTTTTGAATGTGACAAGAAGTGACAGGGAGAAAAAATCAAACGCATTAGAAAAGTTAAAACACAGAATATTACATTTGGCTATCGATTTTATTCGTTTTGGGCGTCCATGGGAGCGCAATGCGACGCCCAAGGATGTCCTACACATGTTCGATCGGATTTAAGTCTATTAATCGTTCTGACCACGGCAGTCTTCAGTTTCAAGATATTCCTTCACGCCCTCGTGTGTAACACAGTTGGTAGGATCTCCGTGCTCCCCACACTGGGTGGAAAAGACCTGAGTTCGAATCCCGTCGATGACGGGAGGAATTTTTATGGCTCTTTTTCACAACGTGGCTGAGTTAGTCGGTCTCAGGCGAGGGTAGCATGGATTTTTCTCACGGTTTTTTCTCAGGGTTTTTTGGGAGCTTTTCGTCCAGCAAACAAAAAATCGACCTCAGAACATACGAAATTTACAGACAATATAAACGCAGCAACATGGCTTTAGTCTCTGATGCTCCTAAAATCCAATAACACCAATATTCCTCCACCATTTGAATTCTATGTGCAGTGGCGTTGTCGTGCATGAAAGGAAAATTTGGCCAACCGCACTCCTAAAAAGTCGCACATAGAGTTCGAGGTTCTGTTCTTGGTACTTCGGCTCAGTTACTGTAACCCTATCAAAAACATGAAGAGGGGTGCGGCCGTTATTCCGCCCCACACGAGACCACCGCCCCCACTGTAAGTGTCCCTCTCTCTGATGTTGGAGGAAAAGTACCGCAATCCTCGTTGTCTCAAGGTGAAATAACGTCCTGAATCTGTTTGTAAGCTAAAACAGAACTCGCCAGAGAGCAGAACTACATCCCACTTGTCTGGGCTCCAAGTCACATGTTCATGGCATCAGTTTCTACAAACTATGCAGTGGTTTTGGGTTAATGGAACGCAAACGTTGGCTTCCTTGCGTTGAGTCCACTTGAATTGAGCCTTCTTAACACAGTTAGGGTTGAAACATTTTTATCTGTGACCGCAGCAACCCTCAAGAGACAGTTGGTGAAAGGACATCGTAGAATTCCGTCTTCCTGTTAGAGCCAGATATCGGTCTGTTCTGGTTGGTGTAGCCCTCGGGCGACTTTGGTCAGCTCTTCCTGTAATAATGAAGTGATAGGGTCGCAACCCAAGTTTTTATACGCATGAATAATTTGCATAATGTGTGGCTTTTTGTTGACTGATAATTTCCGTAATCATCAGTCAACTTTTCAACTAATTCTTTGTAATTTTCACTCTTAATATTACCATGAAAGCCACTTCAAGGCGAAACGACTGCTAGGCATTTGGCTCAGCATCAATCATTTCGTCTTCAGGTTCTTTTGTTGCCAGCTAACTGCTTAACTTATGGATCAATAAATACCCACTTTCCCTTTTGCATCAGGCAATTGAGGAAACAGATTTTAATGGCTGAAGGTTCACCTAGAGATGTTTCAACAAATTGTTTGATCAGTCCAGGCATAATATGTAGTAGTAGAATCAAGGCTTGGAACCAAGAGATTGTTTATTATATTGTGGCAGACAAATTATTAAAATGGTAGATCATTCTCTTATCTTGGAGTGCTGATCTACTGTTCCTCTGTCCCAGAGGGAGAAAAAAAAAAAAAAAACTCCAAGGGAAACCACCTCGCAAGCCCAGAAGAAACTGCAGCTTCTTGAAGTCACCACAAACATTCCATTTATACTGATAATTTTGATCTTCGCTATCACATGCTTCACATTTCTGTGAAGCATGCAATAGAGACCTTTAATATGAACAGTGTACAACAGAAATCGATTGGTGTTCACTGAAAGGGCAGAATTCGGAGGATACCTGGTTCCTGGGCAACGCGACGCTGTCACCCCTCTCACTAGTGGACGAACCCCTCCCCTCCGCTTGGCAGGCATATTGGTACCATGCATCACTGCATTCACGTAGCTGGTAATTCGATGTCATTATGGATAAACGTTGTGAGTTAACCGACTTTGAAAGAGGGATGATAGTGGTTTCCCGACGCATGGGTCACTCTATCGCGGAGTGGTACAGAAATTGTATTAACCCTGTTCGATGGCGTCGGGAATACGGCATTTCCGAAATAACATCTCATCGTGGACAGCGCTGTGGCGGAGAAAGTTGGTGGATGAACGCGGCTGTCGACGTCTTGTCTCGCATGGTTTTAGCCAACGGAGAGCGGCACAAATCACCGCCAACTTCAACGAGGGAGGTGCCAGAAACGTCTCCACCAATACCATCAGGCGATCATTAGCCGCAATATGGTAGGTCATGGGACCCACCAGAGTCCCAGACACCACGACACAGGACTCTACACCTCAACTGGGCGAAAGAACATCGGCACTGGACCTTGGATGATTGGAGACAGGTCTCCTGGTCCGATGAGTACCGTTTCCAGTTATTTCGAGCGGAGGGTAGGGTGCGCATCTGGCGAAAACCGCACGAAGCTGTGCACCCGTCATGTCCACAAGGAACTGTTCAAGCAGGTGGACAGTCGGTAATGGTCTGGGGCGTGTTCAACTGGCACACGTTGGGACCTATTGTGCGTCTAGACGCATCTCTGAACGGTGTAGGTTACGTGTCCATCCTTGCAGACCACCTGCATCCATTCATGGTCAATGAAGGGATGCAGATAGTCCCACAGGGCAATGTGCTTTTCCAGCAGGACAATGCAGCTCCCCACAGAGCCGTGGTGACTAGAACATAATTCGAAGTGCATTCCGCAGATTTTACCACCATGGAATGGCCTTCCCGTTAAGTGATGTGAACCTTGTGGACAATCGTTGGGATGCTGTGGAAAAGTCCGTTCGAGCTTTGGATCCTCCACCCAGGAATGCGACGTAATTATGGCCAGCGGTGCAGCAAGCATGGATGGAAATACCTGTGGAACGCTTTCGTGAACTAGTGGACTCATTGCCTCGTCTTGTGATTGCCCTTATCCGGGCGCAAGGTGGGCCTACCCGTTACTAGGTAGGTATCCCATGACTTCTGTCACTCAGTGTACACTTAGGGTAGTGGAAAATGAAAGAAGACTTCGGAGTAATTGTGCAATCAGAAATTAAGTTCTCTGAGCAATGCAGATAGGCTGCTAGGACAGCTCATGTGGTTTTGTTAATGATAAACAGGAATTTTGCTAGAAGGGATAAGGAGGTGATTATCCCATTGTATAAGATAATGGTCAGGCCACACCTTGAGTACTGCATACAGGTTTGGAGCTTTCAGTTTAGAAAGGATGTAGAGCTGCTGGAATACGTACAGAGAACGGCAACGAGATTGAACAAAGGGTGTTCTTATCAAGAAAGGCTTCATTTCTGCAAAATGCAGTGTCTGGAGACTTGCGAGGTGATCTGAACGAGGTGTTTAAGGCTTTGAATGAATTAGGCAAACTCAGTGCTGATGGAATTCTTCCTCTTGCTCAGGCCACACACAGGAGGGCACAAATTCAAATTGAAGAAGGACGGTTACAGAATAGATGTGGGAAAGTTTGCCTTTAGCCAGCGGGTGGTTAATTGCTGAAACAAACTTCCATCTGTTGTTGTAGAAGTTAATAGTATAAATAAAATTAAAGAACTAGACAAAGTACTGGAGGGAATGAATAGGTGAAACGTGAAGTGTATCTCTTTTCTTTGGCTGCTGCTGTATAAGCTTGCTTTCTTGCATCACTTCCGCTGCTAATGGTAATGCTAAACCCCAACAGCCTCGGGCTTAAATCTCCACTAAAAAGGGTGGGGGGATCTTATAGACTTTTTTAAAACCGTGTTTCAGTTAGTCGATCTTAGGTGAGTATTACCTTATTTTTCTAGCATTACCTAGCTTTGTGGGCTGAAAAATTCCGTTTTTCATCCTGCAAAACAGGCAACCTGACAGCAGAATATGTGCAATTTATAAACAGCAAAAAAGAAAAAAATAATGCCAACAGAATGGTTGTCTAAAAATATCGGAATTATTTCAATTCAGTAAACTCTATATGCTTGTAAATCTCATTGCCTTCTTAATTGGTGTTTACTAGTTCCTCTCAATCCTGCTGTATCATGTATTAATTACTGAATCTTTTGCCAGTATATATTCTTTCTTCGCCCTCCCCATTTTCGACAGATTTAAAAAAAATATATTCAATATTGTAAATATTAATTAAGCTCAAGGGCGATTATGACCCTGCACCACTGTGTTTCGGTTAACTTCCATTTAATCGGAAGCTCACTTCTAGATGGGAGCTTTGCTGGTGAGGACGAACAACAGAATCGGTTTTTGATTTTGTTAAACTCACAGAATTCATCGTCATGAGTAATTATCGTTCACTTTGTACTTCTTCCTTAAACATAAGTAATAAAGAATTCTAAAATAGCTCTGCATGCGCTCAAAAACAAACATCTCGTTTGTTTTTGATGATCATGCACGTCTCCTCTTTGACCATGGCCTACATTTAGCCAGCTCTATTTACAATTTATTAAAATTTCTTGATGAGTTTAATAAGCGTCGATGTACCACTTAATCCGGACATTATAAATTAAAAAAAACTCAATGCGCAACAAGACATAATAGATTACTTTGACCATAAATAAAATTTTTATAATTAACATAAAAGCTACCATAGGATTCAGTATTCCGTATCGAAGAATTGAGTGAGATATGCGAGAGGATTATGAACCATATAATCGATGCGCGCAAGGCAACGATGCGATGCATCCTCTCATGTAATTGGTCATCTACACCGATGAGCTAAAACATTATGACCAGCGAGTCGTTATGTAAATCGAAGCAACTGCAAGTGAACTAGGGCGCGTGCGCTGGTCGGGACAGTATAAAAAACACTTGATACTGAGCTCCGTTAATCAGTGTAACTCTTGTTCTTCAGATGTGAAAGGCACCGGACTTAAGCGAGTTTGACAAAGGCCAAATTGTTATGGCCATACGACTGGGTCAGAGAATGTCCGAAACGGCACAACTGGTGGGATGCTCACGGTCAGCTGTCGTGGTTAGTACCTACCGAAAGTGGTCCAAGGAGGGGAAACTCACGAACCGCAGGCGAGGTGTTGATCGACCACGGCTCATCGATGCTCGAGGTGAGCGAAGACTCTCCCAGATGGTACGTGGCAACAGAAGGGCAACTGTGGCGCAATTCGCCGGTAATTGGAATGCTGGTGACGGGAGTAATGTGTCACAACACACAGAACATCGAACCCTGCTGAAAATGGGGCTGCGTATCCGCAGGCCGCTCTGAGTGCACATGCTAACCATGGTTTACCGGCGACAGCGCCTACAATGGGCATGCCAGACCAAAAAAACTGGACCTTGAGTGATTGGAAGAAGGTCGTCTGGTCCGATGAATCACGTTTCGTGTTGCACCATGTGGTCGGCCGGGTATATGTGGAGGAAGTGATGGCGCTTGGATGTACTAGTCTGACGAAAACAAGCCGGTGGTGGCGGCGGTGTCATGCTTTGGGTGATGTTCTGCTGGGATACCCTGGGTCCAGTCATCCATGTGATCCAGCCGGGCACTCTCACGTCTACCATCTACCTGAACAAGCAACGCGGAGATGAGGAAAACCCCTGGTGCCATTAGACATCAATACACTTTACCTAAACATCACTGCTGACCAGGTACACCCTTTCATGGCAACGGTCTTCCCCTCTGGCGGTGCCGTCTTTCAACAGGATAATGCACCAGGCCACAACGCCCGGATTGTTCGAGACCGGTTCGCGGAACATGAGGAAGACTTCCAGATATTATCCTGTCCTCCAAATTCCCCAGACAGCAATCCCATCGAGCATCTGTGGTTTGTGTTGGAACAGCAACTCCGATCTGCGGCGTCTCAACCACCGACCTTACAGGAGTTAAAGGATCTGCTGGTTACGTGTTGGTACCAGATACCACAAGACACATTTAGAAATCTTGTAGCGTCCATGCCTTGCTGGGTACGAGCTGTTTTGGCTGCACGTGGAGGACCAATAGGTAGATGGTCATAATGTTTTGGCTCATCAGTGTATTTTGTGTTAGTAATTCTACTGTGTTTTTGTTTCATACCCACAGAATATCTTGGGTATATACTTTTTACCTCGGATGCGTTCTGCTATTCATTCCAGTTAAATGCTGTCTAAAAATAAGATCTTCATTTCATATGAGGCGAGGTCTTTACTGACGTTGAATTTATAGTTATGATATTATTCTTCTGGCGAAGGTTACTTGAGCTGATTCAGTGTGATTTAATTTTAGGCTAGTAGATTTTAGGAGTCTTGAGTATCATCTTCATGTACTTGACTTGGGTTATTAGCACAGTTTATAAAGAGCTTCAGGTCTTCTGGTCATGATCCCACATTTTGATAATAATGAAAGACGGTCAAAGCGTATGGTTTTCCCAGGAAGCCATTCCCATTTTGCAGCCAGCAAAACATGGAAATTGGAAAATATATGATAAGAATATAAATGACAAGCTCTGGCCATAAAAACAAACTTGAATTGAATTCTATAGCACAGTCGCACTATTCCAGTTGAAAAGACCAGTTGAAAAGACCACCTCATGAATTTTGTCACAGATTCTTGCATAACTTGAATATTTAGAAGTACTGACTAATGGTCACAATATTTTCGCTTCTGGAAATAAAGAATACTAACAAGAAATCGATTCTAGATTCAGTGAGCAATACGCTGTCCACACTAAAATTTTGTCTTGGTGTTTCTCGCTGAGCGAAGAGGGTGTCTGTTTACTCGTGGTGATCTGCGTAGGGATCTAATTTTGTGCGAAACGTCATATTTTTGGTGTCCAATATCTGGCACACTGCTTTCATTCCATCGCAGTTCTAAGCGTGGTTTTCAAGTGAAAGATACGTTTCGGTGTGGTAAATCAATCATCTTAGTCATCATAATCTCCAGATGCACTGAAGCAGTGCATTTCTCACTGAGACAACTTTCGCTTTTTGTTCTTACTAAATTTTTTGGCAGTATTCGAGCCTAGAAACAAATCTGAATTTTGTTTCATAATACTTTCCTAGATATAATACCCTCTTGACTCTGCGTGACAGACGCTCGTTAATCCTATGGCCGTCACTTTGCCAATGTAGCGTCCTGTTCATTTAAGTAGATAAAAATCTAGTTTCTTTGTTTCTACAAAGTGCTTTTTTTTAAAGTCCTCTCCAGTTACTTGTCTAGTTAAGATTCTGTTGTAACTACATGGCAAGCCTTCCACTCGACAAGGGCTTCATGTTCGGAAACATCAATAAACTACAGGAAATTATTGATTCCCCATCGTTTAAAAACTGGACGATCTCTCTTTTTTTTTTTCCTTCCAGCATGATTCATCTTTCACTGTTACCATATGTAACTGCTTTATACACAGTAGA
The DNA here is from genome assembly GCF_048544385.1 of Mastigoproctus giganteus. Classification (NCBI taxonomy): domain Eukaryota; kingdom Metazoa; phylum Arthropoda; class Arachnida; order Uropygi; family Thelyphonidae; genus Mastigoproctus; species Mastigoproctus giganteus. The sequence continues at coordinate 5,564,811 of NC_143581.1, forward strand.
AAAAACTGCAAACAAACCTAGAAGAACCCAAGTGGAATTAGATACGGGGAAGGTAGCAGTTACAGCGCAATGTTTAAGGAAAAATAGGCTTAAAGGTTCCTAACGTCACTTCCGGTATCACAGCAATGGAGGAAAGACAATATTCATCACAGTAAACAACTTAATTTATAAAATCGAAATGAATTCAGAAAATGACGCTTATTACAAAAACATGAAATAACTTTTTGTGTGCAGGGTATTACAAGAAGGTGGAGCAGGAAACTCGAGTTTTCGTCCAGCAAACAAAAAATCGAACAAAACAAAAGGACCTGTGGGTAATTGTGCAGTCAGATGTGAAATTTTCTGACCAGTGCAGACACGCTGCAAGAGTAGCTCATGGGGTCTTGTCAATGATATACGGGAATTTTGCTAGCAGGGAAAAGTAGTGATTGCTTCATTGTATAAGGCAATTGTCAGGCCAGATCATGAGAACTGCATAAAGGTCTGTAGGCCTCATTTTAGGAAGGATGCTGGAACGAGTACAGAGAAGGGCAACGAGATTTGGTATATACTTTTTTGGTATATATTTTTTGGGTATATATTTGGTAACGATGTTACCAAGAAAGGCTTAAGTTCTGTAAATTTCAGCGCCTGAAGGCTAGGCACCTGCGAGGTGATCTAATTGAGGTATATAACGCCTTGAATGGTTTCCGAAAGCCCAATGCTGATGGGATTCTTCCTTCTGCTCAGATTACGAACCTGAGGGGACATAAATTCAAACTGAGGAAAGACAATTGTAGAATTGTAGAATAGATGTGCGAAAATTTGCCAGCGGGTGGTTGATAGTTGGAACAAACTTCCGTCTGTTGTAGTGGAGGTCAACAACTTAGATAAGTTCAAGGCAGAACTAGACAACCATTTGGAGTGAATGAATGGGTGAAATGGGAAGGTTTTGTTTTTTATTGATGCTATTTAAGCTTGCATTCTTGCACCATATGCCTCTACTAATGCTAATGCTAATTTACAGACAATATTGTTCCGTATATATATATGGAGCAATATGGCCTTAGTGGCTGATGCTCCTAAAGCTCCACTACAACAGTTTAACAACAGTTAAAATCATTTAGCTCCCAGTTGGTGTATTTCTGGTGTTTCCATCCCTAAAAACACGATGCTTGAATCTAGATGCAAAATATTTATTCAATTTGTTAATCAACAGAGCAGTATGATCAGTAGTTATGGCATTCTTTTCTGATGGACCAATGTGTTTTATTCCTTCTTTATTTTTTTCTAGTGTTAACATAAGCAAAGAACTCTATGCTACTTTTCCTTGCATTCTTTTCCACCACCAATCTAATGAGGAAGAAGCAATGGCGATTTAAGTAATAATTAATATTCTTCTGACTTCTGCATCTCATACAATCTCCATTTACGATCAACTAGCTGAGTTAATCACCATGTAAAATTGCCATTTAATTGTCAATTTTTCTTTGCTAGTTACCGTCCATCGCACTGCCACTTTCATTAACTGGAGACACATTACGAGCTGTTTGTTATTCTGTACCATGCACTATTACGCTATCAGTAGAATTAATTGCGGAGGAAGTCTGGCAAGGAGGCGCAGAATAAAACAAATCTCTTTATCGCGCGAGTATTTCATCCATACTGCATAAGAGACTGTCTTTCTTCGCAGTCCAAATGCTGTGATCTACGTACTGTAAAAATAGAGGACTTTAAAGATATTTTATGGGTACTACGTTTCTCAGACTTGAAATGAATTGAGAGTGCTCTAATAAACGATGATATTAATCACTGAAGAAATAGGAAGCGTGTGTCAAGAAAATGCACTATTCAAAAGGATAAAGCTGCATTTTACAGTATCTACACTCACTGATCAAAAAATGAGGAATCTTTAGCAATTAAATGATTAAATGTACGGTATGCAAATGTAAGTTGTCGCACGATATGACCACAAGTTCCTTGATATTAGATAAATCCTGTACGCTTTCCTGGAGCTTTTTAGTCGATTCGGTCATTGGAAAGACAGGGGACTTTTTCGATTTTCAGAAAATTTGGAGCACTTTTAGCAGGAGCCACAATTGAGAAAATGAAGTAAATCTCTGGTGTGAAGAAAGAAACCATCTCAAAAGTACATAATGGAAGACGAATGGAGATTGCAGTTCTGAAAGCAAGAAATGCGACAGAAATCGACACTCCTAGAATGAGACCTCAGGAATTTAAAGCGTTAAAATACAAGGTCCAGTGACGAAAAGTTCAATTTAGGCAACTGAAGGAAAAATTCAATTTAGGTACAGAAAGACCTATTTAAAACCGATCTACGTGGCAGGAGTTGACTTCTTTCTCTACAAAATCGAAATATTCCACTGTAGTGATGCCGCCAATGCCATGACTAGACTGAAATAGCATTAAAAGATCATGTGGGCAGACGAGTCTCAATTTATACTTTATTTTTTCATGATATGAGATATGTTCTGTTCCTCCAATGAACAACTTTCTGTCTTATCGCACCAACATTACCCTCCAATTCTTCATTTTAACCAGGACTGCGATGAATTTTCAACACGATTTGCAGCTGTCCACTGTGCAAAAATTATATCTGAATAGTTCGAGGAACATTGCCAAGATTTCCAATATTTACTTTGGCGACTTAATTCTCGAGATCTGAATCCAATCAAGAATGCCTGGGATAAGTTGATAACGATAGTTCGACTTCGCCGTTTTCTACTGACCACAATACAGCAGCGAAGAAAAAAAATCCTGATGGAAGAATAGTCAAATCTGAAGCTAGACGCCTCAGACATTGAGGCGTCTACCACAAGATATAATTCGGGCTAAAGGTGGTCCTACCAGATACTGAATAAAGTTTCGAAATTTTTGGCCAGTGAATGCAAAGTCTGACTGACAAGGTAAATAGGTCGTCACAAGGCAAGTAATATTTATTTTCAATCTCATAGGCTTAGAAAATTGCAAACTACTCAGTGTCCTAGCCTTACTGGCGGTAATTTTTGAATATTTGCTTAAACTGTCTTCGAGTAAACTTTACAGGGGACTTGAATTGGGAGTAAAATTCAAGTGACAATTTTCAATATACTTTATGCGATAATTTCGATTCTTTTCGTAAAGTTTTTGAGTAAACTTTATGTGATCATTTCGAGTAATATTTTCCTCCAAGTGCGCCATCGACGAACCCACTCGTAGAAGAATTCCCAGGAGCCATTTCTTGATAAGTCTTTGAGAGGGGTCGTTGTGGCCACACATTGTCGACCTTCTTCAATGAACTTTTGTTACTTGAAAATTGCAGTTTTGTCCTCAGGCTTGTCTCCTGAACCGCTGTTATTTCTCTCACAGTTCCCTGTAGCACTCATAACACTTCGAAGACAATAGCCTAAACAAACGTTGCTCAGTTTCAAATCAGCTTACAAAACGATTTACATTTACAGCAGCCTCTAACTTAAGCCACTTTGCAACTACTAGACATTATCGTCAGTATTTCTTCAACTGTGTCAGCGTATTCTTGGACATGCATTCTCCTGCCATCTACCGGCAGTGTGCCGAAAGGAGTATTTGTACGGTGGCGCTGCCATTCAATGATAAGTTTATGTAATTAAATTTATTTTAACTGTTAATTTAATTACCATGATTTGTTCCTAATTAGATTATCAATGGGCAGTCCTGTTATGTGCACTATTCACAAACAAACAAGTATTCAACGATTAAATTAACGTATAATAATTTTTTATTTGTACTAAAAGGTACAACTCAAAAAAAAAAAAAAAAAAAAAAAAAAAGAAAAGAAAAAATGTGCGAACAATTTCGGAACTAGGACTATTGTGAATACTATAGTTTGCATTTCTCGGTATAAGCTTTTTCTGGAGTACGTACGCATATATATATAAACAGAGCACAGACTCACGTATGTGGACCCTCAAGAGTAAGAACTTAAGTACATTCCCGCCTAAATAGGTTTTGAATCACAGCATATTACGATAGTTTTTTTAATTTTTTAAAAATTATCTATGAAAATGAAAGGTTTAATATAAAAAACAATGCACTATAAAGTATTTTAAGATTTTTTTTACAAAGCATTGAAAATTTTAGAGCAAAAAATATTGAAATGATTAAACTTAACTACTATACTGATTTTTCATCAAAATTTCTTCCACCAGATTTATTATTGCTTTACATGGCATTCTGGCCACTAATTTTATACTCGTATCTTGAACTAACGTTATTCCAAGCGATCTGTAAGATTTCCCACAAATTTTATGAAGATGGGTAGATGTGACGGTCTAGATCAGTATTTCTTAAACTATCTGTCGTGAAGGACCAGTTTCTTTTATTTCCAATCCGTCACGGACCCGTACTTTTGCAAAATACAAATCTCGCTGACCGGTAACGGATGAATCCTCGGGGATCGGTAACAAACAGTTCTAGCATTGGTCAAGATGATCAACAGATTGGTCCACTTGATATCAATGGTGTGACGGCAGATGATCATTCTCAGATAGCTGCCAAACTAAATGAGAATTTATTAAACTCTTAACAGGAAGCTAAGTGATTTTGTAATAACCGAGAGCAGAGTGGAGAGAAAATTGTTGAAGTTAAACATAAGAAAGTTTTGGCTCTTAAAATGGGCCATAAACAAACATAAACTTCCTCCACAGTTAAGGACAACTGAAATGGCCAGTTTGATAAAAATTCACAGGCTTCCCACGCTGATTAGGGTGAAATGCCTTACCACAACTGTAAAAATGATCACTGGCAAGATCTCGGCACCATCTTTCTGGGACCTATGTTCTTGGAGAGTCCCTCAGCCTTCCCTCAGAGCGACTCCAACTCTGTGCCCACATCTCAGCCGTTTCCACCTATCTGATATGTTTCTGCCATTTCAGCTACTTTCATGTGCCCAGTCTTTGAATGCTGACCTTAAGTTTTCTTGTGATGGGGAATACAGACGCCGCATCCTTAAATTGTACTTCCCTGTCCCTGATTCTTCTCCTTGAAGCTCACCTTAATGCCGCAACCAGCAATATGACATGAAGATGGCTTACCAATCAACCTTTCAGTTCCATCTATATGTTCTTTGTACATTGTGATGTTTATAATTGTATTATACTTTGAGTGTTGAGCTGTATTTACTTTTATTCGTTCAGATATGCATTTTTTATATTTAATTTATTGATTTCTTTTTCTTACATATTGTAATATTACTGTTAGCCCCTGGCCTTGTGGCCGTGAAGGGCTTATTGCAATTTATCCATTGTATTATTATTATTATTATTATTATTATTATTATTATTATTATTATTATTATTATTATTGCAATAAAGATTTCTAAAGGCACCTGTGATAGATGGGATATATCCAGTTATGTTAAAGGAGGTGACAAACGAAGTAAGCAAACCCTTAGGCATAATTATGAGAAAATCCTTGTACTCAAGGGAAGTCCCCACGGACTGGAGATGTGCAAATGTATCTCCAATTCACAAAGGGGGGATCAAAGGATGACACGAGTAATTACAGACCTGTTAGTTTGACTTCTGTTCCAGGGAAAATAATGGAGTCACTGGTTAAAGAAGCACTGCAGGATCATCTGGACAAGACTGCAGTAATAATTCAGACAGAGTATGGGACTGTTAACGGGAAGTCTTGTCTGACCAATTTGATTGGATATTATGAAGTGGTCACAAAGGAACTGGATGCAAAAAATAATTTTGATATCATATACTTGAATTTCAGAAAAGCTTTTGATACTGTTGCTCATGGAAGACTACTGTACAAATTGGAGCAGTATGGCATTAAAGGCAAGTTGCTAAGATGGATAAAAGGATGGTTGAGTGGGACAAGACAGAGGGAGAGGTAATCAATGGATACTGCTCTACGTGGACTAATGTAATTAGTGGTGTCCCCTCAGGGTTCGGTGTTGGGCCCATTGTTGTTTTGTATATATATATATCAATGATATTGAGATGTATAAGGCCTTGAATGGATTGAGCAGGCTCAATACTGATTGGATTCTTCCTCATGTTCAGATTACAAACCTGAGGGGTCATACATTCAAACTGAGGAAAGACAGTTGTAGAACAGATGTGCGGAAATTTGCCATTATCCACCGGGTGGTTGATTACTGGAAGAAACTTTTCTATCTGTTGTTGTTGTGGAAGTTAATACCTTAAATAAATTCAAGGCAGAACTGGACAAACATTTGGAACGAATGGATCAGTGAAATGGAAATGTTTTTTTTTTTTTTTTGCCTGATTCTGTATAAGCTTGCTTTCTTGCATCATATGCCTCTACTAATTCTAATGATCCCACATAAGCTCCATTGGGTTTAAGTCAGACGAATGGGATGGCCACAGTACAATTTACAATACCCTCTCCTGTTGTTTAGTTGCTAGAAAGTCCCTACACAGCTTAGACCTGTGCTTTGGGTCATTGCCTTGTTGTAATATAAAATTTCTTCGACAAAGTCGAAGTACAGAGGATATTGCATTATGTTCAAGAATGTTTCTATGGCCTTCTTTTCTTAAAATTCATTCAGTTCTGACGATGTTCTTCATTCCAGAAAACAGAAGCAGACCCAGTAATTATGGAACCAGCTCCGTGCTTGACGATAGACACTAAACAATGTGGCACCATTTTTTTTTCTTCAGTTAATTGTCTCACATCAACTCTATCTGGATCCAATCTTGGATCCAAAAATTTCAAATTTGGATTCATCTGTCCATCCACAGTACGTTTTTACAATCTTTGATTGTCCAATGTTGATGGCTCTTAGCTGAAGCCAACCGTTTCTTTCGATTTTATAGTTTTAATAAGCGTTTTTGGACCGTTACAAGACCATGAAATTCTGATTATTTAAGAATCAGTATTACAGTAGATGTAGACACCGGAGTTTCTCTGTACTTATTGAAATCAGCTCGGATTTAAAGTGTAATAAGTCGTTGATTGCGTTTATAAATCAGTTATGGTCCTATCTTGAGCTTCCGTTGTTATGATCATGGTTTATCCTTTAAACTGCAAGCTCCTTAATGGTCGAATGATTATACTCCTTTAAAAGAAATATACTCCTTTATATACCTCTCGGTTATACTCCTTTAAAAGAAATACCTAGTTATTTGCCGATACTTCTCATGGAATAACTTCTTTATATCGAGTTATAAGTGCGCCTCTTTTTTCAATACTCAGTTGTTTATTTCTAGCCATACAAAACGTACACTAAATACTTTTTCTGGATGACAGTGTTCGATTTTATAAGTTATAGCTCTTACTCCTCAATTTATATTATTGCAAAACACTGGAATCATCTACAATCTTCTGTAATATTGAAACAATACTTCCACTTTCTAGAATTTTCTAGAATCACTCCAATGTTCTGTCACATTCAGGAGTCTCCTACACCTCTTTGGAATGTTCTTGAATATTCTAAAATTTTCTTAAATATTTTTATTATGTTTTTAAATACATAATACAAAATATTTTAATAAAAACTCAAGTTGGTTCTATTTTAATAAAAACTTTAAAAATTAAGAAAAATGAAACGTGATTCTAAACTTTTAGGCCGGAGTGTATATATTTTTCAAGGTTGTTTAAATAATGTTTTAAAATATATTAAACTCGTTCAATAAGTGCTACCATTTCTTATCTGTGTTTTCAAATGGATGAAAGCACACCCCATAATAGATTTTAACAGGAATATATATTTTAAAATTGGAGGAGGTCGCACAAGTCACCACTGTTATCCAAATGTCTTACAAAAGTTAATCTCTGGAATGCAGATCCAAAAGTTGATGAAACTGAATAAAGTGATGGATAAATAGATGTATAAAATAGTAGTGCATCAAAGAATGATGTAACTATAATAATTTTCCCGATATTTTTCTGATTTATTTGTAATATTTTTATTAAAATTCTGATTTGATTTTTAAATAATTTCACTACATGGCACCCTGTTAAAATAAGAACAAATTAATATATAAGAACATTTACTTACAAATATTTAAATTTTATGAAATTTCAAAATTTCCGGAAAAAACTGCCCAGGGCTCACACGACTCTTATAAACAACCCAATTCTAAAAGGGTTAAGTTACTTGTTTTTCGTTGCAAGGTCAACTATTTGCTTCTCTCAAACATCTCTTCAACAAAGGAATATGGGAATACCCCCTAAGTTTAATCAGATTCAAGTCGAGTATAAAAACATATCGACGCTTGTAATGGACTAAGTGCGTCCCTGAGTTGCTGATGTAAAAGAAAAAAAAAGAGCTCCCAAAAGAGCCCTGATTGACACTACACCAGAAGCTATACGAAAAGCACAGAGCTGCTGTGCTAGGAAAAAAGGAAAAAAAGCGGATAAATCGAGGTGACTAGTGATGGTGGTCATAGATTTGAAGCCTGTAAAGGCCAAGCGGTGAAGTCAAAGAGCATAATTTAGTATTAGTATTAGTATTAATGCAAATTATGCAAGAAAGAAAGCTTATACAGCATCTCCAAAATAAAAAAGGTCCTAATTCATCTATCCATCCACTGAAATAATTTATCAAGTTCTTCCTTGAATTTATAAAAACTGCCTACTAAGATAAGAACAGATGGAAGTTTGTTCCAGCAATCAACAACCCGTTGGCTGAAGGCAAAATTCCACTCATCCATTCTGCACCCATCTTTCCTCAATTTGATTTGAATTTATGCCCCTCATGTGCATAGTCAGAGTAAAAGGAAGAATCCCATTAGCACTGAGATTTCTCAATCCATTCAAAGTCTTAAACACCTCGATCAGATCACCTCGCAGGTACTTACTTTCCAGACGCTGCAATTTGCAGGACTTAAGCCATTCTTGGTAAAAGCACTCCTCACCAATCTCGTTGTCCTTCTCTGTATCCATTCCAGCAGCTCTACATTCTTCCTAAAATGAGGCCTACAGATCTTTATGCAGTACTTACGATGTGGCCTGACAATTGCCTTATGCAATTAGACAATCACCACTTATCCTTGCTAGAAAAATTCCTGTATTTCATTATCAAATCTCCATGAGCTGCACTGGAACACCTGGCTGCATTTCCCAGAGAACTTCATATCAGACTACAGAATTACTGTCATGTTCTTTTCATTTTCTACTACCCCGAGAAAAGTACCACAGAGTCGATACGTTAACTCGGGATTACAGCTATCCATATGCAGTATCAATTGCCAATATTAAAATTCAATTGTCCTTTCTTAGCACATCTGCCTAATTTTCGGGATCTTGCTGCAGCAGCAACAGCATGCATTCATTTGTGTATGAATGCATGCATTCATTTGTGTTGTTAACCACTCTGCCAACCATTGTATCATCTGTAAACTTTGACATTATGCCTGACATATCTGCCCTCCTGGGAAGCACTGTTGGTAGGATCGCCATCCTCCACACACCGGGTGGAAAGCCTGAGTTCGAATCCCGTCGATGTCGGGAGGAATTTTTATGGGTCTTTTTCACTAAGTGGCTGAGTTATTTGGTCTCAGGAGGGAACATGGTTTTTTCTCCCGGAAACTCGGGTTTTTCGTCCAGGGACCAGAAAATCGATCTGAGAATATACACAGAGCAACATGGCCTTAGTTGCCGATGCTCCTAAAACCCAATAACAACAACAACCTGACAGAACTAATGTCATTAATTTATACAGAAAATAACAATGGGCCCAGCACCGAACCCTGTGGGATTCCACTAATAACAATTGCCCACGAAAAGCAACGTCCGTTGATAATCACTCCCTGTCTTCTTCTCTCACTTAACCATCCGTTTATCCATACCAGTAACTTTCCTTTAATGCCATACTGTTCCAATTTGTACAACAGTCGTCTTCTATGAATTTTTTTCTGAAATCCAAGTATATGATATTAAAATTATTTTTTGCATCCAGTTCCTTTGTCATTGCATCATAGAATCCAATTAAATTGGTCAGACAAGATCCCCGCTTAACCAACCCATGCTCTGACTGAAGTATAACTGCACTTAGATGGTCCTGCATTACTTCATTATCCCGTGACTCCATTATTTCCCTAGAATAGAAGTTAAACTAACAGGTCTGCAATTAATTGTGTCACCCCTTTGTGAATTTTGGATACAACAGCACATCTCCAGTCCACATGGGCCGCCCTTGAATTCAAAGATGTTGTCATAATTCGAGGGTTTAGTGCAAACAACATTAACTACAAAATCATTTTCCAGTAAACTTTTTTTTTTTTTTTTGTAATTAACCAGTAAAAAGTCATTTGACATTTTCTTGGTTTACCCGAAATGTGCTTATAGCCTAAGATAACTTGTAAACTACTAGAGAAATACCATTTCTATGACGTGATATGCATTGTTATTTGTATCAAGTTAAACTAAATATGTCTCAAAACAAAAATGCAATTTTGTAGTTAATGTTGTCTGACACTAAGCACTTGAATTATGGCTAAGAATTTGAAAAACGGCCAGAACTGAATAGAGAGGTGCCTCCGTAGCCAGGTGGGAAGGAGCAGCAGTGCGTAGCACACGCTTCTTGATTAGACCGGGGTTCGAGCCCGTCACCACCAAATACGGAGGATGCGGAAAGGTCAGGGAATGACCACCGTATATCTCGGAGCAATATGGCCTTAGTTGCTAATGCTCCTAAAAACTAAAATAACAACAAAATAACTGAATAGAGTGATGTTTGTGCAGTGTGTGTTTGTATGTGTTGTTTCTGACCACTTGGCTACCAGGAAGCAGCGATCAACAGAAAGGCTGCTTCTTAGTAGCCATCCACGCCACAAGGAGGCGGCCACAACTATACTCCTACTATCTTTAGTGGACTAAACTCAGCACCCAAAGGAAGCCAGCGAAAGTCCTATGACTCCCAGCAAACCTGTACCATTTGGGCCAGACAAATAGTACCAACAAATATCCTGCATCTTCATAAGAGCGAAGAGGCCAGAGCAAAAAAGAAAGCAAAAGAAAATTACAGAAAAAGCAAAAAAAAGTAAAAATAAAAATAAAAAATAATAACGATAAATAAATAAGGAAAAGATCGCGTAGCCAAAAAGATAATTTTCACAGGTCTGTAATCAGCGTCTAGGGTCTAGTTCAGAGAGTCAGCCGTCAAGATAGAAAAAAGTCAGCCAAAGTGCCACAGTCCGTAGTACCAAGATTCAGCACGTTTAGTTTCCCAGTGTACTTTAATGGCATTACTATACACGTAGGAGATTCCGAAAGATGCGAATTTCCCAGTGGTCTCAGTGTTATGATTAGGTAACAGTCACACTGTCCACACCTGATGTTGAGGACGATGGTTGCAGAGATTTTCTTCTAGTAAATAATGTGCACGTAATTTTGGAATATTTAGAAAGATTCTTCATTGTCAGTGAAATGATTTCATTTCCCGAAACAAGAGGATTGATTCAAGATGACAGCAAAGACCTAAGTTTACCTGTTTCTGTAAAAAGTAAACTGTAGGTCACTGTAAAGAGGAAGGAATGTCGGAGCTTGAAAGTCTAAATTTGAATAACTTAGTGTTCAGAGATTCCGTGACTTGCAATACGGTATAAGGTGAAAAAGTGGAGGGAGAACCAATTCCTGTTTTATGGGCACTATGGAGGAACAGAAGGAAGAAAATGTTTTGTTAAGCCAGATCTTAATTAATTCATTCCAAACACAGTTTTTACTGCCTCAATTAATACCAACATCTTCATTAATGGTGATATCAATTCCCAAAGACTGTAGGAATACTTAACTTTATTTGAAAATAACGACATAGATTAAGGGGTAAAACCCCAACCAAGATCTGTAGAACAGGAGTGGACTGGCCGAAAAACAGTGAAGCACATAAATCTGTGAAGGTGAAAACAGACTGCCATTATAAGCATCGCTGGAAAGATCCGCAATCGATTTTTGGACATCGAAACTACCTCAAGATATATCGAAATTCAAAAAAGCAACTGTCCTTCATATTGTCTTATTTATAAGATATTTATAAGGTCTTATTTATAAGATAGCTCGTAATAAGATTCACTCTTTAGATGTATACGGCACTGTGAAAGAAGATTTCCTGGAGACTACTGATTGGATAAATACAGTTAATGTTATTCTTGACAGACTATTCCCGGTGGATGATCTAACTACTGATTCTGTTGTACATTCAAATATTCGAGTTGCAAATTCGCTTTATACCACCAATATTCAGACAGAAGAATTTACCATTGATGAGTTAACTTCTGTTGCTAAAAAGATTAATATTAAGAAATGTCCAGGGATAGATCTGGTTGAAAATACATTTATTTTGCGATTTTTCAAATTGCGTCCACAAGTACTGCTTTTACTTTTTAATAAATGGCTCCAAGAAGGTCTCTTTCCTGATATGTGGAAAATTGCGCTTTTAAAACTGATTAAAAAACCAGATAAACCAGCATTAAATCCTAGATCTTATAGGCCTATTGCACTTTTGCCAAATCTTGGGAAGTTGCTAGAGCGCCTAATGACTCTGCGTGTTACTGATCTTCTTCAGTCGAAAAATATGGTGTCCTCTAATCAATACGGGTTCTGTGTAGGGAAGTCTTGTGAAGATGCACTTGTTGAATTTGCTCGCAGCATTGAGAATTCAACATCAAAGTACACGTTAGCTACCTTTGTTGATTTCGAGGGCGCATTTGATTCTCTATGGTGGCAGAGTGCTCTCGAACGGTTACGATCAGCTGGATGCTCTCAGCAACTGTACCACCTGTTCGCAAGCTATTTCAGTAATCGTCACATTTTAGTGAAATCTAAATTTCAGGAGGTGTCTAGAGAAGTCTCACGAGGATGTCCCCAGGGATCTATCTTAGGGCCTCTTATATGGAATATGGTATTACAGGATTGGATTTCCCGTTGTTTTAGTAGCACTAAAATCATCGCTTATGCCGACGATCTCACTATCTTAATTCATGGTTCATCTAGATCTGCTATCGAAAGTAATGCCAATGATGTCTTACAAAATTTATTTCAATGGACAGTGGATAATAAATTGACAATAAGTTCGTCTAAGACTAAAATGATTATCTTTGGATCACATTTAAACCCTCAACGACCCCCTTTAGTGAAGATTAATAATAACAGGATTCCACTTGTTTCTGAAACTAAATTACTTGGGATTACAATCGACTCAAAGCTTAATTTTGTCTCTCATTTAAATAATGTAACAACAAAGATCAGAAGATTCACTGGTGCTATTGTAAAAATTTCTCGTTCAGACTGGGGACTTTCTAGACGTACCATGAGAATTTATTATAATGCCGTATTCCTTCCTATGGCTACTTATGCGGCAGGTGTATGGTTTCACAGGCTTAGAACTGTTAAATTTCGATTGAAGTTGGCTACTATGCAACGCACAATATTATTATGTATGTTAAGAGCTTGTCGTACTGTTTCAACTTCTGCACTGCAGGTTCTTGCAGGTGTATTGCCATTGGACCTTCACGTAGCTTACAGAGGTCTTTGTTATAGGTTAAAAAACCAACTATCAACTGAATTTATGGGTTTGGTTCTGAATATTAATTCAGATATTAAGCAAGAACGTAATCGTTTGTGGAATGAAATGATAAATCTATGGCAGACACGCTGGGATACGTCATCTGTCGGATCTGTTACTAGGACTTTTTTCCCTGAGGTGACCTTTTGTGTAAAGCAGAAACCTGTCTGGTTCTCTTTGGATTTATACACATCCTTCCTCTTAACGGGACATGGATCTCTTAACGAAAAACTATGTCGTTTTGGTCTTTCTAGGACGGAAGCTTGTCAATGCGGAGAAAATGAAAATTGGAGCCACATTTTATTTGAATGTCCACTGTATAATGACTTTAGAGATGTTCTTCGTTCGTCAGTTTCTACACTCTCTCATGGGCATGAAACTTTGCTGGTGGGAGACAAGAATTCTTATGTTGCTCTTCAGCAGTTTGCATCTGATGTTTTCACAAGAAGAAGAATTAGTTATACGTCTACGAATAATTCTACTCCTTTGTCTGGTGAAGCTACTCAATAGGGAGCAACATTCCCAAATTTTTTTTTATTTTTTATTATTATTTTATTTTATTTTATTTTATTTTTATTTTATTTTATTTATTTTATTATTATTATTTTTTTTTAATTTTATTATTATTATTTTTTTTAAATTTTATTATTTTTATTTATTTATTTTTTATTTTTTTATTTTATTTTATATTTTTTTTTTATTTATTTTTTTTTATTCATTTACTTTTTATTTATTTGTTTATTATTATTTATTTTATTTTATTTTATTTATTTATTTATTTTTTTTTAACACCACGGGAAATCCTTTTTTTTTTTCTCTCCTCTGGAGTGGGCCCCCAGAGGAATCTGGCCCATCTTTTGCCAACATCAGGTGGGTCAGAGTCTCGAATTGAGACAGTGCGAGCTCCATTGAGACTGGCCCACCTTCCCGTGGTGTGGACGAGTACCCAGAATCATCTGTCCAGGTGACTGATGATTCTGGGTAGCCAAGCGGTCAGACACAACAGAACACACACATAATACACACAAACATACACTACTTATTTCTGGCCCTTCTACAGTGGTACTGTTCTTCACAGAGATACGAGGCGGAGATTAACTGACGTTCTAGGTGCCGCCCATTACAAAAACACATGTCCACACAACACATGTCCTTCATATTGTAGGAAAGTAAACTACTGACGTTGTCTTTGCCAACTATGAAGCCATTTCCTCAATAAATGCTACACACCCAAAGCGAAGATAACCTAAAATATTGACAGAAATATCAAACAACACTTGTCAACAACACTTGTCATCCTCCATTCCAATTTTTATCAAAAGAAAGTAACCTATTTTATACCTTTTTATGTTCCAACTGCTGCACCTTCTTGGACACCTGCCACTCTCAAAGAGTCCCGTTTTGTTCTTCTCATTGCCAGCCTGTTCCGCTAGGATGATCCTTTAAGCATTTTATCCTGAACATCACCAGAGGAGAGTAAAATCGATTTAATCGTTTGTAATCAGCCCCAAATCTTTTGCTGTCAACTGAAAGCAGCTGTTTCAGGCGCTTCAGAAAAGATGAAAATTTTAATTTTATTTTGTTTCTTAATGCTAAAGTATTATTATACAGCACTTAATACCTTAATACTAAGGTATTAAACGCTGAATTTAGTAAATAATCTTCGAATTGATCCTCCGGATTTGGAGCGAAAATAAATAAGAAAATATAGGACACATTTCTTAAAATAAATTGCATTTACCCATCTTAATCACATTGTATTCTCGGGGATCGATCGCCTGAATTCAATTCTTTAAGAATCAAAACAGAACCATCAAGTATAGATCTTTTTAATCCGGCAGAACACATGAAAACTTAATATTTTGGCAAAAGGTCAGAAGTAAATCAAAAAATAACACAAGAGATAGTTCGGGGATAACATTAGTACTGAAAAAGCAACAAATGATGGATTTTGAGAGACTAAAAAAACAACCACCTATCTATTAATATTAAACTTAGGTGTACCCTGCATCAAATATTGTGTTACAAAGAAAAAAAATACAAATAAAATAAATAAAAATAAAAATTAATTAGTACAATCAAAAACTAAGATATATAGTTTCCACAAAAAAAAACAACAGACTATTTTCAACCACTATTTCAGTTTCGATCTATTTTCGAATTTCCTTAATTGAAAATCATTTGAAATATTAATTAATACACGTGTAAGGTAAATTTTACTTAGGAACTAAACAAACATGGGAGGATGGGGGAGTGGGGAAGATGTTAAAGTTCGAAGGCTACTAGATCCCTCTAGTGGCTCGCCTATCCACTAAACACAATAAACAAAGCTTAAAAACTTCAATGTTACTTCCAGTGGGAAATAATAGTTTCCCACCATTTTATTTGAGTGTGTTTTGTGGTCAATTTTCTGTTTGCTGGGCGAGAAACGAGATTTTCGGGGAGCAAAACCAAACAACCCTATCCTGAAACCGAGAGACTTAGCGAAGTTGTGGAAAAGGCACATAAATATTCCTCACGCTCAGGTCTTTTTGTTAAGGGGCGGTCTTGTCAAACCGATCTGATAAGTTACTATGATGCAATGACCAAGGAACGGGATGTAAAAAATGATTCTGATATCATATATTTGGCTTTCAGGAAGGCTTTTGATGCTGTTATACATAAAAGATTGCTGTACAAACTGGGGAAATGCGGCATTAAGGGGAATGTGTGGAAGAAGGGCTAAGGGTTATTAAGAGTTAAGTGGAAAACACAGAGATTGGTTATCAATGAGCACTGCTCTTCGTGGACTGATGTTATTAGTAGAGTTCCACAGATTTCAGTGCTAGGTCCATTGTTGTTTTCAATATTTATCAATGATATTGATATTGATATCAGGCTTAATGTCTCAGTTTGGAGACGATACAAAGGTTGCAAGAGCTGTTAATGACAGTCATCAGGGTTAGCTACTGCAACAAGATCTAGGAAAATTGCAAATGGGGTTGTTGGGCTCTCAGCCCAACAACCCCATTTGCAATGGCAGTTAAAGTTTAACATTGACAATGCAAAGTACTACATATGGGTAACCCGAGAGTAACGTACCAACTGTGCGGTACTACACTTCGGTAGATAAGAATGAAAAAGACCTGGAGATAATTGTGCAATCAGATATGAATTCTCTGAGCAGTGCAGACCAGCTGCCAGGACAGCACATGGGATTTTGTCAATGATATACAAGGACAAAGAGGTGATTATCTCATTGTATAAGGGAATGGTCACGCCACATCTTGAGTATTGAATATCGGTCTGGAGACCTCATTTTAGGAAGGACGTCCAGCTGGTTGAACGGGTACAGAGAAGAGCAACGAGATTGGTGAGGGAAACAGAGGGATGCTTTTACCAACAAAGGCTTCAGTTTTTAGGCAAATGAGAGGTGATCTAATTGAGGTGTTTAAGGTTTTAAATGGGTTGACCAAACTGAATGCTGATGGAGATTCTTCCTCCTGCTCAGACTACGTATGTGGGTGAAAAATATTGAAATTGAAAGGAAGGAAATAGCAGACTAGATGCGCGGAAGTTTGCCTTCAGCTACTTGGTGGTTGGTTGCTGGAACAAAGTACCATCTGTTGTTTTAGACATTAACAGCTTAAATAAATTCAAGGAAGAATTAAATAACCTATTGTTGGGAATGGAAAGTTTACTTTTTTTGGCTGATGCTGTATAAGCTTACTTTCTTGAATAATTTTCCATTACTAATACTAATATCGTTACTGATTACTGTACACAATTTTAATTTAGATAAACCACGGAATGCCTTTATTTCCAATAATAGTGATAAATATCATATAAAGAAATTGAAGTGTTTAAGCACACCGCAACCGATCACAGAAATTTGTAGGCAACTCTCGTTATTCTTTAGCTATCCTGGCCAGCATGTTCTTTTCTTACTACAAATAAAATGATTATTTAAATCGAGAATCTTCTTCTTTAAATTTCCGATCCACTAATCAACATGGTATATTTTATTTCCCCTGAGTAAAAACTCTGCATCCAAAAACCCGTTTCAAATGAAATGAAGGCAAAATGCAGATGGTGAATCATTTGTGTTGATGGTGTATGTCTGGGCACTCGACCGGTGGGTCTAAGCGGAACCAGAAAGCATTATTCATAGCTGTGACCTGTACCACTAATGAAATGTCGGAACGATGTCATGCTAGTTCCTGAGGGTGTACTTAGTCCACATAAATCAATCAAATTTGAATGTCACATTTATTCTAAGTGCTCTGCCTCCTTTTGGCTGTCATTGTTTACAAGAAAAAGTAATTATTTTAAAAACAGATGTTGCATTTTGTTCCTCGTTATTGAAAACGCACTTGAACATATATCTGAATATTGACACTTGTTTTTGTTGTTTTAGAGCTTGGCATTGATAGTGATATTAATGACGTCACTCCGTGTGATGATACCACGACGAAATTTTTTTTTTGAAATATGTTGAGTTGGTGATACTACAGTAGATGTAAACGATTGAAGGCAATAAGACAAGCTAAATGATGGTATGTATATACACTGCATTACCTAAGTATCTGGACACTAACGAATGCGCATATTTTAAGTTTGGTAAATCGGCCACCTTAAAACAATTAGGAAAATCTGCTGCTTCACAACTCACAATTCCTTAAAATCCGGCATAAAACCCTGGATAACCCAGTATAAAACTCGGGAAAATCTGGCATACACACATACACACACAAAATCATCACGATATTTGTCTTCAAGAATTCACGCAATAAACAACAAAAGATGATTTGCCCATACGTTTCGGCAATATTTTGTGTTATTTTAAACTTTGTTATGATTTTCTCTCCATATTACATTGTTAATATTAAATTGTCACGTTGATTTTATCCTTATCCTTTTTTTAAGGGACCTAGTGATGTCTATGAAAACATTCCTCAAACAATACAGACTGGCCCACGCTGCCAGTCTGTTTTCGTCCAACTGTGCAGTGTGATTGCAGCTGTTCAGCTGTTTGCCGTCGAATACACACCCGTCCATCGGCATGAAAGCGCTGGAAGTTGATTCATCAGACCAGGCACTCTTTTCCAATCGTTCAACGTGCAGAAACGGTACTCCCGTTCCTGCTGTAGGCAGAGGTGTTGATGACGGTTGGTCAACGTGTTCACATGAACAGGTCGCCTGCTCTGTAGGCCTATCCGCAAGGGCGTCTGCTGGATGGTGTGCTCTGTGCGCCCTGATTGTAGTCTGCAATTAACTGAGGGATCCTGAGCCGTCTGTTGTCCTAGACAGCACGTGCACCTCCGTTCGCCTCGACTATCAACCAGTGGTGGTCTGCCCATCCCGGCACGTCGGGTGGTTGTGTGTCCCTCTTCTGACCATTCTAACCACACCTTCGTATTGTCCACTATTGACGAACTCACAGGTACTGTCACTATACATTCTTCACCAGTCGGTGACGTTGCTCCTATGTCTCTTCAACCACTTCTACAAGAAAATCCAAATCTACTGGCATATGCCGATGATTTAAATCTCTCCATTAAAGTTATTTATAATCTCCAAAGCCAGTGATGATATTTGCAAAGTTATCAATGACGCGAATTCACAGATTTGTGAAATCATCAAGTACCTGAAAGATCTCAATCTGAATATAAATGCAAGCAAATCTGTTCAAATTACTTATTCCCTTCAGAAACAACCCAACCACATTGAAATAAAAATTGCAGATGTCCCAATCCCAAATGTTTATGCTCACAAAGACCTTGGAGTTGTTTTTGATGCCCACTATTTAATGCCCACTATTTATATGTTGCTCAAAAAATTCAAAAAGTAAAATGGTTAATCAAACAAGAAACAGCAGCGATTCAAGACAGAAAAACAGTCATTAGGCATGTTCAAAGATGCATCTTTCCCATTCTGTCCTATGCTTCCGAAATCTCGTCTGGTGCTCCTCAAGTAACCGTCAAGAAATTCCTTGCCCTAGAATATTGGGTTCTTAGATGGCTCAATAGTAAGCTCGTTTTCCCCACAGAATATCCAGGCAACAGCTTTATGAAAACCTAAAAACAAAGCCTCTGCAACAGATGATCAGCGAGCCTGGAGTCATGCTTCTTGCAAAGTTAATCACTTCTCCATGCGACGCACCAAACTTAGCCAATATAATAGCTGCCCCCAACAGGGAAAATTCAAGAAACTAGCGATTCAAATCCAACCTCTCCAGGCTCAAACAAATGGACAGAATGTTCTCCAATGCATCCCTTCACCTCATAAATCATCACAACATTGATTGCAACAGGGTAATCAACTCTGAAGCCTACAGGGGTCAGATCTCCGATAAAATGAAGAAAAATAATCCAACCCAGTAATCGCAACTGAAAGCCAAATGTCCTGTTCCGCAATAAATTTTTTTTAAATTCATAACTAAAATTCCTAGTCATTGTTAATGTCTATATGAAATCTGCTATGTACATATATTCGATTATTTTATGTCTCCACTAGTGGAGAGAATAGTGGTCATAATGTTTTGGCTTATAAGTGTACAGAACATGGGAAGATTGAATTAAAATCAGTAAAATCACTGAAACATGCATGTTATGATATGGGAGAAAAAGGAGTTATGATATGGGCGGGCGATGTTCTCCGTGCAGTGTAGACGTTTGGCTTGGAGGGCTCATGGTATTCTATCGAAGATTCGCCGAACATTTGCTTGTAGAGATAGAAGGTCAAAATCTCATTGTGTAAGGAGCAACACTGTGTTCAATTATGGAGCATAAAAAGTACATGGAGCTCTTGAAGGGTCCAAAGACAGACAACACTCCTGGTGAGATCGGCTAAAGGGTATCTTTATAAAGAAAGATAATAATGTGGGCTACACAGCTCGGCAACCAGGAGCCTTACAATGAACCTGATTGAGTATTATAAGGCTGTGACAGGAGACAGTAAAATGAATGAGGGAGAAATTTTTTTTTAATAACATCAGAACGAACCTAGCTGGGGGAGAGGTGAGATTAAGACCAGATTGAAAGAGAAGTTTTCAATTATCCAGTGAGTTGTTAATTACTGGAATAAGTTGCTCAAAAGAGTCCACAATAGTTTTGTTTCTATGATAAATCATGAATACATCGTTAACTGTATTAGCAGTCACGAGAGTTTAATCACGGTGCACTGGGAGAACATGCGCTACAGAACTGTCGTTGCTGACCAATTAGTTATATCGGGCCTATCTTCATGGAATCTCAATTGTTCTTAAAACATATGGTCCAGAGTTTTGTTTTGCGTTGCCGTTTACTCTCTTATTTGAATGGTGTTTTTCTTCTGCATGGATGTATCTTCCTATTCAACTGATTCCAAAAAGGGGAGATAAATCTCGCAAAAATCTTCTATATCATTGATATTTCTATAATTCTCCTTGCTAAAATCATGGAGAAATATATTCTTACTATGTCTTGAGACTTCATGACTAGGGAAATCATCAATGCCTATCTCTTAGCTTATTCCCTTTAAAAAAAATTATACTCGTTGCTTAGACATTTCTTAGGCATTCGATCAGATTTCGCATGAAAGCTTTCCAATTACACTTCTATCGGTTCGGTTGTGAGTTTTAAAAACTGAGCAGCGGTTCCTTCTATAGCCATATAGTAATATATGGCTATGTTAAGCACCAGAGCAACTAAGGCTATGAGGCATCAGTACAGTAGGAAATTTTCATGTTTTTCATGTTCTTTGGTCGATTTGCTGGACAAAAAACGGTTTTGTGTACTGGGCAACACCGTTTTCGGGAGAAAAAGCTATTCGGATTTGACCTCTGGCCTTCTAAACAAGGTGTGGAAGGATGGTGATTATAACCATTGTGCGAGGAATTCAAAACAGCATAAACTCAGCATAAAAATCAGTCTTTTTAAGTGACAAATAAAGGTGAATTACTGACGTGCAAGCATCCTACGCAAGATTCAGAATTCATAAACTCAAATGAATAATATTTCCAAAAAGCAAAAACTTTTTTTCGTTATTATTCCAAAATTATTTAAACCTTACATCCAATTTTTAACACAGCTCAACTGCGAAAAGTATTAGTGATGTTCCTATATAAAGATATCATATCTAACGATCCATGTTTTCGGTGTCATTAATGGCAACATGAAACTGAAGATGTTGGAAAGGCTGTGATGAGTTGTTTAGAATTACTGAAGTTATCTACCAAAAGAAAAAGAGACGTAAGATTTTATGTTTCCAAAGACGTAACGTCTCTTTAATACTTATGTCAAAGTGGCTTTGAAAAAAGTGAAAGTATTTGAACGATATCATTACAGAAAGAGTCTAAAAATATAAAGATTGATGGTATGTTTATCTTTGTGAAAAGTATCCGTAATTCTTCTTTCCCAAGAGTGATGCCCGAAACGTCACATCGTAGTGAGTGATGGTAAATGTGAAATTACTACAAAAATAATATAGACAGATTTGAAATAAGAAAATAGTTCTATTACCCACCACTGGTATTTTCAACAGTCTTTTTTGGTTATATGAAATCTGTGCTAAAGATCATCGAATACGCACAAACTCGTCTCCACTACCTGTCCTCCATGCTTGCAATATCCTAATACACTGACAATCTGCTATCAGAGCGGTTTTATGGCAGACAGCTATTTACCGTTTCCCGAAACCCTGCGACTTCACCCTCTGGGGAGCAGTATTATCCTGCCAGAACCTAGATACGAAGTGAAGTTACATCACTACAGAACGCATAAACTTTGGAACTAATCTGAAGACGTGTGCATTAAAGGATTAGCCATAGTGCTTGCGGAAAAGTTTCTGATTGTTCACTAGCCATTGGAGATGGTATAAAGCCATTATAGTCGGATGCTGGCCTCTATTAAGGAAATCATAGCATTATGTGTCCACCAATAACTACCTTCAAAGTGCTCTTGGAAAATTATCCATTCCTCCATGATAAATGAATGCATCGAACATTGCTAGTGCATAGTCTGCCTTCTGTTTCAGAAGTTAATTTCTTGGGCGGAAAGAAAAGCTCAGCATTCACCAGTCTGTCTTTAATAGTATTAACCATATCCTACTGGCCCTTCCAGATCTAATAACTAGCCAACCGGAAATTTAAGCTAATAGGTAGCGTTTGTTTAGAGCAAACTCATTAGCTGTGAGAAGGGCTTCACTAAACTGTCTCGGTTATATTTATCGCTGCCACATAAAACCGTGGTCTCTTATTACGGCTACAAGCCATTAGCCACACCAAATGGAAGGTCCATGTAATTATAGGGGGTGTTTGTTGTCGAGTGGAAGGTCAACGCTGACCATCAATCAGCAACACATAATTGAATCTGTTTCTTATTAGAAACCTCAGCAATCACGCGATTAATGGGGGTAACACACGGGAGGCTGTTTACTCTGCGGAGATTATAAACCATACTCTCAGACTGGAGAGAATAATGATGAGACTATTAAGAAGTTTCAAATAAAGGATGCTGCCGATGTGACCTTAGCGTGCTGCTGATATGTGAAAAAGAGGGAAAATGCAATAATCCTTAAAATTTATGTCTAATGAGTGGATTTAGATTCGAAAATGTTGGCAATAAAATGTCATGTATTACGTCCTACCTCTCTGGAATGTCCAAACACAGTATTCTCCTTTCCCGAGGTAATAACACGTCCACACCATGTAATATCCTTCTTTGTCTGATAAGAAAGTTATCAGAGGACTGTTATTTAGCACTAGCTTTTTAATCTCGAAGCAGTCTGCACGCACACTTTCTGACTTGATTTCGAGGTATTCTTTTTGGTGGAAGGGTATTTAGGAGGTAAAATGTCCTATATTACAACGCGTGGTGGAGTACTGGTATTAGGATGTTTATTATGATTTTAATAAAGTGAAAACTAATGAGATACCATTTTTATCTATCACGTATGAGGCGTGACAGTGTCAAAAATAAACTGAAGAACACTTCTGTGTATACTCTGCGGACAACTTGGCCCACAGGTCTGAAAAGAAATCAAATATCTTCGAAAAGATATTTATGATGATAACATGGACAAGTAAAGTAAACTAACCGGTTCCAAACGTAGAATTAGTCAGTTGGTCTGAAGGATGGGTGCCAGTATCAGGGCCCTCGTGGGTACCACAGTTGGACGATTGCTGTTCTCCCCACACCGAGTGGAAAAGACCCGAGTATCAGTTCTGTCGATGATGGGAGGAATTTTTATGGACCTTTTTCACAAGTTGGCTGAGTTAGTCGGTCTCAGGCGAGGGTAGCATGGTTTTATCTCCCGGAAACTGGGATTTTTCATCCAGCAAACAGAAAATCGACCATGGAACACACAACATTTAATAAATAGCAACAAGGCCTTAGTTTCCGATGCTCCTAAAAACCAATTACGGAAAAGTTCGCTTGACTCAAGATATGTTCTAACCATTGCCTACACAACGGAATAATCACCTCTTCGTCCCTGTGTTAAACTTCCTGTTTATCAAAACCTCATGGGTTCATATAGCAGACCGTCTTCGATGCTCAGAGGACTTCATGTCGGACTGTACAATTATTACCCCCCCCCCCCGTCCACAGGTATTTTTCGTTCTCCACTACCTTGAGTGCGGTACAACAGAATTGGTGTGTTATTCTGGGATTACTGCTAACCTAAATTTGTAAATTTGTTTACTGTTAAATCGGCTACTGAAATTTAATATTTTCATATTTATGGCTGTTGTTTATGTAAGTTGACCGATTGTTAAAACTGATTAATATTTATCATATATAATGTAAACTTGTTTGTTTATATGGAATTAGATAGTATGAATCAGAGCTGTAATACTCAATATGTTCTACGTTGATAACAATATTAGTAAATTAATAAGAGGAGTTTACCTCAATACAGTACGTGGAACACTTCCGTATGATACCCTCCAGAAATTAAAACGGAAAAAACGAAAAAATCGACAACTTACCGATACATTAAAGTAAAATATAAATAATTAAAGTAAAATATAAATAATTAAATAATCAATTTAACGCAATTCAAAATCAATTCAAAACAATTAAAATTCAAATTAACGTAATTAAAAGAATCTAACGAAAATATTCAAAACGATTTTCCTTCCTGAAGCTGACAATGCTTTTCGACCGACTGTCGTGATCACAGGAATGAAAATTACCGAATCAGGCTAAACCTGCAACTTAAATAGTGATTATGTGTCTTCGCGCATGCGCGTAAAGGTCCACGCATCGGAGATCAAATATGGCCGCCGAACATTAACAGAATTCTCGTGTAATTTAATTTAAAGGTTTCTGCAATTAATAGTCGCGTATAATTACGTTGAACGTTAAGTATTTTGGCCTCGTTAAATAAAAAAGTATGTTTTTCGTTAATGGCATGAAAGGCTAATTCTGACGCTGCTGAACGAGAAGCACGAACTGAGGCTTCGTGTTGATTTACACGGATATTAAGAGAAAACCGCGTCGAACCCTGATAAGACGAGTCGCAATCACCGCAAGAAATGTTGTATACTAGATCATTAATTTGTGTTGCGAACGCCGAAAGAACCGAGCGATTGTTCAGTATAGTGTGTAACTTCCGTATAGGCCTAGCTATAATTTTAAATTCGGTATCTTTAAAGAATCTGTTAAGCTGTTTGTGCCACTGTTCAACATATGGGACAGAAATAAAGTATTTTTTGATATTACTATTGTTGATTGGTGCAGTATTTTGTATCCTATCCTTAGCTTGTACCCTAATTCGATTTATTGTGTTAATGGGATAACCCCTGTTCAAGAATCTGCTAGTTAATATTTGTATTTCTGAGTCCAAAGCAGAATCCGTCGTTGAATATTTATAGGCATTTAGAAATTGATTAAAGATAATCGATCTTTTGTAGGTGAACGGGTGGTAGCTATTATAATGTAGAAGCATACCGGTGTTTGTGGGTTTTCGATAGATGCTAAATTGTATTTTGTTCGAGTCCCGGGTAAGCGAATTTTAGAAAGTTTAATGACTTAGTATCCGTATCTTTTCTGAGTGGCTTAATGTCAGAGATCTATCTCTCAACGATTGAGCAGATACATTTGACACCTTTTCGTCCCCGTATCACATACTATGGGAGGTATTTAGACGATGTTCTAGTTATTACCGATAGTAGTACTATCCAAGACATTTTACATTCGTTTAATAATATTCATTCTAGACTCAAATTTACATTGGAAAGGGAAGATACGGATACTAAGTCATTAAACTTTCTAAATTTCACGCTTACCCGGGACTCGAACAAAATACAATTTAGCATCTATCGAAAACCCACAAACACCGGTATGCTTCTACATTATAATAGCTACCACCCGTTCACCTACAAAAGATCGATTATCTTTAATCAATTTCTAAATGCCTATAAATATTCAACGACGGATTCTGCTTTAGACTCAGAAATACAAATATTAACTAGCAGATTCTTGAACAGGGGTTATCCCATTAACACAATAAATCGAATTAGGGTACAAGCTAAGGATAGGATACAAAATACTGCACCAATCAACAATAGTAATATCAAAAAATACTTTATTTCTGTCCCATATGTTGAACAGTGGCACAAACAGCTTAACAGATTCTTTAAAGATACCGAATTTAAAATTATAGCTAGGCCTATACGGAAGTTACACAGTATACTGAACAATCGCTCGGTTCTTTCGGCGTTCGCAACACAAATTAATGATCTAGTATACAACATTTCTTGCGGTGATTGCGACTCGTCTTATCAGGGTTCGACGCGGTTTTCTCTTAATATTCGTGTAAATCAACACGAAGCCTCAGTTCGTGCTTCTCGTTCAGCAGCGTCAGAATTAGCCTTTCATGCCATTAACGAAAAACATACTTTTTTATTTAACGAGGCCAAAATACTTAACGTTCAACGTAATTATACGCGACTATTAATTGCAGAAACCGTTGAAATTAAATTACACGAGAATTCTGTTAATGTTCGGCGGCCATATTGATCTCCGATGCGTGGACCTTTACGCGCATGCGCGAAGACACATAATCACTATTTAAGTTGCAGGTTTAGCCTGATTCGGTAATTTTCATTCCTGTGATCACGACAGTCGGTCGAAAAGCATTGTCAGCTTCAGGAAGGAAAATCGTTTTGAATATTTTCGTTAGATTCTTTTAATTACGTTAATTTGAATTTTAATTGTTTTGAATTGATTTTGAATTGCGTTAAATTGATTATTTAATTATTTATATTTTACTTTAATTATTTATATTTTACTTTAATGTATCGGTAAGTTGTCGATTTTTTCGTTTTTTCAGTTTTAATTTCTGGAGGGTATCATACGGAAGTGTTCCACGTATTGTATTGAGGTAAACTCCTCTTATTAATTTACTAATAGTTTATATGGAATGTAAATAATTAATTGTATACGGATCGCCCTCCTGGCTGAATGGCCGTGTAAGGGGTACAGACCATATTTATAGGGTCAATAAACTGATTTAATAAATAATTAAATAGGTAACTACCCAGTTGACCACTGAATTTGTTCAAACTGTCAGCCTCAACTACCTGCGGAGGCAACTTGTTCCAGTAATCAACAACTCGCTGGCTAAAAGAAAACTTCCTGCAATCTACCCTAAAACCCTCTTCCTTCATTGAATAAAACTAAATCTCCCTCAATCAAACCCAGTATGCACTTTACTGTTCTGTTCTGGAACCCGAATCGAGGGCGGGTTGTATTACTTAGTAGGTCACTAGATACTGGAGTGCCTGAAGAGATCCCAGTTACCTTTTTTTTTTAGGGCAAGCACACGTTTCTTCAGTGACTCAAATTATCCTTGTAATGCACAAGTTCAATTTCAGATCGATATACTTCTTAAACCCAAGTGCAAAGAAAAGAATCCCAAGTTGCGCTTGGTCTGTCTATTAGATTGGCCTTAGGACACATTTCACGAACTCGTGGCTCACACTGGAAATGAAAGTTTCTGCTGTTAGTTTAAATCAAAGTATATGACGTCAAAATATTTTTTGTTTTGTTTTGCATCCAGCTCCTAAGTTATATGCCTTATCTGGATTTAGTGCAATATGCAACTGGAGTTTCTCTTAAAAACAGTATTCATTCAAAATAAGCTCTTTTTGATGCTGTACTCTGTCTTGATAGATAAAACTGTCTATTAACCTAAAGGATTCATTGGATTCTATGGTTAATCGCGGATAACGAAACGTAACCAACTTTCTGAAATTATTAATGCTACAAAACGCAAGCAGTGCTGTAATTAACTTAGTTTCGTTTAACTTAGTTTAACTTATTAAAGAACAGCCGTATATGCAGCCAAATTGATACAGAAGGCCAGAAAGTTGTCTTCAAAAATACATTTTGCTCTGGGGAATCTGTCAGGTTTAACGAGAACATAAGATAATATCTCATGCGCTAATAAAGGCAAATTCCTTTATTAAAACTGTTTTTAAAATAAAACAATACTTACAAAATAATGTTGATTTATTTTATTTTGGCATTTTAGTGATGAATTTTTTTTTTTTGTTCCTTTGCACGTAATTTATAAAGAGTTAAGAAATGATAATATCTATCCATGTGCGACACGTGAGAGGTTGAAACCAGCAGTTCTTGCTGGATGCAGAGTTCTAGATGCATATTTTAATGTGGAAGCAGATATGTATAATGTACATTAATACGCCATTTCTATTTGTAGAATACGTTCATTATGTAGTAAAGAAGAGGAAAGAGCAGCATTCCCCTTTGAAAGTGAAAGGTTAAATAGAAATTCCTCTTCCTCTAGCATATATTGAAGGTTCATTAGATGTCCTTTATCAGGAAGATTCAAAGATGGCATTATGGTTTACGTCACCATTTTTGACTTTTAAATAAATGAGGTTCCTCAACACAGAGAAAAGTAACTCGGATGACTTGAAAGGATTTCATATGACATAATGCATTTTAATGAGGTTCGTAACTTCTGTCTGCTCTAAGACTGATTATTTCTTTAAAGGAAAACTTTGCAGGATTTCAACAAAAAAAAAAACTAGTTTTATTTTTCGACTGCCATGCACGATTCTAGAGGGGGAGGGAACAGTGATGGCCATTTGTACTTGGATATCATCTTCCAATAACTAATCGATGTTAACTAACGGTAACTGAGAGTAAACATTAAATTTTGATTCAAGTTGGACAAGTGTAACCGACAATCATGACAGTAATAGACACTTGCCGAAACACTCCATAAAGTCGCAATCGTGAACACCTGTAGAACAGTGTCAGAGAGTTCCTCGACCAACGGTAACACCAAACATAATAACCACCCTATGCACTTGGTACCAGTAGCCGTCACGGGGTGGAACTCCCATCAGGGAGAAATAATATAACAACAAAGATAATAATTACACCACTGTTCACCATGCTCAATAACAGCAAGTACGGATATACCCTAAAATAAAGGAGGAAGAATCAGTACGCTCTCTCTCACCTGATGTACATGCATGTATGGCGTCAAACTTTATGCCGCAACTGAGAAAACTCCAACAGCTACTCTGGATCACCGAAGAGTTCTGACATCAGGGTGCAGTTTTGTTTAGACAAATGAAGAGTTGGTATCAAGGACATCTAGTCGGGCAAAACTGCTAGCTAAAGACCGGTGAAGAACAATTCATGACGGAGGAAGAAACATACAAATATCTGGGGACGACGTGCATATCCTCCAGCTAGAACACAAGGAGATCAAGGCCAGTCTGATTGAAAATTACCATCAGAGACTGAGAAGCATGCTCAAAATCACAGCTGAATAGCGGGAACACAGTCATAGCCATAAACACTTACGCAGTCCCAGTACTAACGTACTGTTTCAGGATCGGGATTGGACCAACACCGAACTGGAAGAAATTATGAGATCGACCAGGATAATGATGACCAAGAGCTGCCCAAACCACTCGAAGTCGGCCATCGAGAGACTTTCCATAGTCCATAAAGAAAGAGGGAGGGAATTGACTGACCTCAATGAACAAGAGAAGGCGATTAAGAACCCGCGGGATTACTTTCAGGAAAACACAACACCATGTACCAAGCCAAAAGATGGACAAACGGTACACAATATTCAACCTCAACAAGGAGCCCACATTCACACAGACTGATGGACAAAGAAGACACTCCATGGCAGACACTACAATAGAAGATTGTTTTGAGTGTTTTGCAATAATATAAACTGAGTAGTAAGAGTTGTAACTTATGAAATCGAACATCTGTCATTCAGAAAGACTGGTGTAAGTTTGTGTGTTTCGTGATAAACATCGAAAGAAATAAGGAACTGATTTTCGAAAAGGAAGCGCTGTTGTAACTCTGTATAAAGAAAGTTATTCCATGAGAAGTGGTGGCAAAAAGTGTTTCATTTTAAAGAGGTTTGGCGCACTATGGCATAGTTGCCGATGCGTCTAATAAATCCCTAAATCACCACCAACAACAACAACATTTAAAGAGGTACAAACTACCATTCGAAGATTCAGGAAGACGGGCAGTTTAAAGGACAAACCATGATCAGGACGACAGCGCGTAACAACGGAAGCACAAAATAAGACCATAACACTTTGGTTTCTAAATGCGACTGACGACTTACTGCACCTGAAATCCGAGCTGAGTTAAGTAGGAAGAGAGAAAAAACTCACGTGTCTACATCCATTGTAAATCTTCGTCTTAAAAAAGGACTTCATGCTCTGGTAGTTGTCCGAAAACTTTATTAAAACCGGAAAATAGAAATAACGGTTGGATTGAGCTAAGAGCCATCAACACTGGACAAATGAAGAGTGGAAAAACGTACTGTGGCTGGATGAATCCAAATTTGAAATTTTTGGATACAAGAGTATAGTTTATGTGAGACGATCAAATGAAGGAAAAATGGCTCCAGATTGTTTAGTATCTACAGTCAAGGACGGTAGGAGTTCCATTATGATCTGGGGTTTTTTCTGTTTTTCTGGAGTGGGTGACATCTTCAGAAATGAATGCTATAAAAACATTCTTGAACATAATGCAATATCCTCAGGCCTTCGACTTTGTTAAAGAAATTTTATATTACAACAAGACAATGACCCAAAGCACAGGTCTAAGCGCTGTGTAGGGACTTTCTAACAATGAAACAATGGGTTGAATTGTGGTGTGGTCACCCCAATCCCCTAACTTAAACCAAATAGAGCTTTTATGAGATCATCTAGACTGTCAAGTCCGTGAAGTCCGCCCATCTTCACAAAATTTATGGGGATCTTGCAGATCGCTTGGAATAATGTTAGTGAGGACTAATGTATTATAAAATGAATCGCCAGAATGCCACGTCTGTGTAAATGATAAAATTTCGTGGTGGATATTTTGATGAAAAATCAGTTGGGTTGTTAATATTAATGATTTCAATCTTTTTGCTGTAAATTTTTCAATGCTTAATAAAAAAAATCTTGAAATACTTTGTAGTGTGTTGTTCTTTTTTTTATTAAATGTTACATGTCATAGCTAATTTCAAAACACTGTTGTCATACGCTGCGATTCCAAACTTTTATCTGGGAGTGTATGTCTGATATGTGGCCGAGTATTTAATGTAACTCTCACACTGCCAAACAACTACAGATAAACAAGGACAGGCTATAAACCCCAGGGAATAATGCTGCGGTTTTCCAGTGCCTCTGCACTTGTATGTACGTCCCTGTAGTTGCAGGTGTCCTGCCGTTTGACATTAATATCCTATTTTATTCCAACTTAATATGAACAATAAATTTTATACTGCAGTTGTTTCTGAACTTATTCGTCCACTAATTAGCTAGCAGTCTTTAATTAGTTACTAGACGAATAAGTTGTAGATTAATTATCAACAAATGTTTTCAGTTTCCTGATCCAGTAACTGTAATCTTGTGACGTAATCTGTCCTTGTGTACTCTACTACCTTCTATCTTCTTCTAATCTCATTGCAGTTTATTTATTTATTTTTCCCTGTTGGTATAGGCATAACATGCTTCAGGCAATCTTCACTTTGACATGTATGCTTTGTAAGCTTATCTTAACACCCCATGAGACTAACTTGTTTGAAACTCTTTCTCAGAGTCGTGATATGCTTCTAAAAATACAACTGTAGACGTAAAAGCCACTGAGAACTCATCAACGCTTTTCTGCTGAAACGACTACCAACCTTGTTTTATAAAATTCACGTTTCATATTTTTAAAAACTGCAGTAAACATCACCAAAGTAGCGCTAACATTTTTAAGGCAACTTCAATGATACGAATTCGAGGCGAAAAAATGTCCGCATAACCAGAAATACGAGGAGAAAAAAAAAAAAGAAAAAAAGAAGCTCATGAGTTATGACAAAAATTACTTAAGCATAGTAACTGCTACTACCATTGTTAATATTCAAATTAGATTTTGTTAGTAATCCCTGGTGCAACCTCTGTGTGATAATCCTGAAATACAGTACCTATACAGCAGATGACCGCAAAGGTTTGAAACAACGTAAGCAGGGTTGAGTTGTGGTGTCCATAGCACATAGAGGAATGCCGCCCCGGTGAGTTACCAGGATACTAAGTGGTAAATGACTCCCAATAACTGGTGCAGTACGACCACTTTGCTTATTTTAGGCCTGAAATGGTGAAACACATTTTTAGTCTCCAGAGCAAAGCTCCAGCATCCCCCAATCCACCTTTTCCATCATGCAGTATGATTGACATTTTTTGAGGTTATGATGGGCGTTGTGGTAAGATCCTATCTTCATTACATTTCAAGATTCTAACTCCGAAACGGTGTTTTCTGGACGAACATCCGAGTTTCAGGGAGGAAAAAACCGTGCTACCCTCGCCTGAGACCAAATGCACCACGTCATTCAGGGGATTCAAAACTCAGGTCTTTTCCACCCAGCTTGGGCAGGTGGCAGTAGTAATAGTAGTAGTAGTAATAGGGTTTTTTTAGGCACATCAGCGACTAAGGCCATATTGCATCGTGTAACCTGTCTGTAAATTGTATGTATTCTGAGGTAAATTTTCTGTTTGTTGAAAGAAAACCCCGAGTTTCTTCCGGAAAAAAAAAACAAAAAAAAAAAAACATGCTACCCTCCCCTGAGATCGATTAACTCAGCCACGTTGTGAAAAAGGATTAGGCCATATGTAAGGTTAAGTGTCCATCTTACTGAATAAGGTATTGTGACAGGGACAAAATAACCAGTGCTACAGCAGTAAACAGAGAAATCACGAAATTGCTCAGAAATACTGTCCTTGGTAACCTTAAAAGCGGAAAATTCGAACAATTGCCAAAGTATATTCCAGAATCAGCGTGGTTCCCACTTTTCGAACTATTTGAGTACTCACACCCTGGTGGTTAAAAGTACGAGGGGTTTCCGAAAAGTAAGGTAACACATTTTTTCTCTCGATGACGTTTAATAATACGAAGTTGAAATTACACACCAAGAAATAAGTGAACATGCACTACTTCTCCACAAAGTCTCAAGTTTTATTGATGCACTTGTCCAACGATGGATCAGTTTATCAATACTAGTACTGAAGAAGTTCGTGCCACACGCAGTAACCAACGTTGCACCGCCTGATGAACTTCCTCATCCGTGGTGAAATGCTTTCCTGAAAGGTGTTTTTTCAGAGGGCCGACTGTGTTCAATTGAGAATTAGTCAAGTATTTCTCTCTCATAACAGCGTGGTTTATGGATTCCATTACATATGATGCGCCCTGTAAAGTACAAGCATGCGAACGCAGGAAAAAAGCGTTAATAACTTAAAATGATAATCAATCCTCTGCTCAGTCCTTAGTACCCGTCTCTCATCCACAGTGCTCCAAATTCTAAGAAGATAGACCAGAACAGATGCCGGGAGAGCAGTCAACCAAAATCACCTTGGACTTTTATCACTTTTCCTAAATAATCGTGTAGGTTAATAGTTTGTCAACAGTCAGCCATGAAGCAGGTTAGCAGGATAGCCACCCATCTGCTTTGAATTTCATCACAAATTTAAATGAATTTATGATATACAAGCACCGAAATTAATCATTCATTCAATGAAGAACTTACAGGCATTGGTCTGCGCGGTAGCACAGTGGCTCTAGTCACTGTCCTATAATACTTCGAAAAACCCGGGTTCGAGCCTGTCAAAGACATCAGGAACAAGATCCCCTCCCCAGGAAAATCGAGTTTTTCGTTCAGACGAACAGTTGGGTTAATTTCTTCACTTTAAGTGTTCCTTGGGAGAGTGAGTGGCTCGGGTAGTTGATGTGCAGGAAACTGGTAATGGAAACTGGTAAATCGATGCAGTATTTAGATACCATTTTATAAAATCTGCATTGCCAATTCTGCTGGATAAAAATAGGTTCTTTTAGGTGAGAATAATAAGTAACCCATCCTTCGATCATTCACCTAGATAAACGCTCATGCGTGCACATGCTGAGCTGTCTTCAAAGGAGGGCAACGTTATGTACTTGTACATTTATTTAAAAAAATCCATCCATAAGCGATTTGATTTTGTTTCACTTCTGTCCCTGTGAACAAATTGCAGGTTACATTCACGACGTGGTTATTGAAGACAGTGAGGTAATGGCTTTCCAGTAGATATATCAACTGATCGCTGCAGTAATGGCAACGAATCAGAACTCAATAACGCCCTCTTCAGATTGTAAAAGTGAATCACGCGAGATAAATTTATAAAGTTATTCTCCGACTAGGTGCTGTAATTTCTTTGGATGAAGACTCTCTCAGGTATAAATGATTTCAAAGCTGCCTTGCTTGAGAACGTAACATGACTCGTATAATGAGAATCTTTATTTTCAAGGCGTGTGCAAGCAATACAATAGGAAACAATTTTATTGCACTGACGGAATATCGAAGATCTCATAAAAACAAAAAGTATTAATGTTGTTGTTGTAAGGTTTTAGGAGCATCAGCGAGTAAAGGCATATTGCTCCTCGTATATTGTCTGTAAATTGCGTGTGTTCTGAAGTCTATTTTCTGTTTTGGATGGACGAAAAAGGCCCATAAAAATTCCTCACGTCATCGACAGGACTCTAAATCAGGTCTTGTTCCATCCAGTGTGGGGAAGATGGCGATCCTACTAACTGCGCTACTCACTAGAGCAACGAAGTTTACATAAAGTTAAGACCTCATCAATGAAATTAAAACTAGCTAGTTGGGTTTGTTACTTGGATCCGTGTTAGAGCATTAATGGCGCGATAAAATAACTTCGGCTTTTAAAAGTATAAAATTTGGCTATCGGTTTTCAGCAGAGTCTACAGTCCGTGAGAAAATTTCATGAATCCCTGTATCTTTATATTTCCGAGAATTTTTCATCCCACAAAGAGGAGACGATTCTTTCTCAGATCATATTAACAGATATAATTCACAGTCACCAAGGCTTGATAAATCTTAGCACCAATTCACATAACTGCATTAATTAGAAAGTGCTAACTGTATAAGTTTCTTTGATTTCTAAGAAAAAATCTAGACTCTACATATATATATATATATATACGTTTTAGCCAATACGTTCTACGTATTCGCTAGAATAACTGCCCTAGGATTGATCCCGACTGCATATCTACAATAACCCTTATTTACAGGGGGGGGGGGAAGAAGAAGAAGAAGAAGAAGAAGAAGAAGAAGCAGAAGAAGGATTATTTGTAGTGAACACTCTCCACTAGTTTTTTATGAAGGTACTTTTAACAGCAGCGGCCAGTACAGCTGTTTTCGGCGATCTCTCCTCGCAGGTACCCAACGATCCAACCCAATCCAAATGTTCTCTAGAGGAGAACCTTTAGGTTGATTTGGATCTCACTTGGGTCCTGTGTGTGTGCTACGCTAACGTCCATCAACGTTCTGTGTTGACGATTCTTTGCAAAGCTTTCCTGTCACGTTCTGTCGGCTTCGGAGATTTTTCGGGTCGTTTCTTGAGGGTTTCAGCACCAGTCCACTTCCGTTTGCAGATCATATCACTGATCGTTGACCTATGGATCTTCAGTGAGTTGAAATGTCACGTACAGGCCGATTGCTTATGCCGCATTCAATTATCATTCTGTTTCGTAAGTCTGTTAACTCTGTTGATCTGCAACTTGCATTCGCAATTATACTACTATCTTCTCGAAGGACTACGAGCATATTTATAGGCATGTCTGACAAGTGGTGCTTAGGTAGGATGTGACCAACGATCTAGAGAGGAGTCAGGATACTAACGGTGGTTTAGCGTGATTCACATATTATTTAAACATAACGTTGCTATTATACACTATGCTGCCACTTTATTAGGTACACCTACATAGTAGCGTGTCGAACCTCCTTTAGTCTTCAAAACAGCCTGAATTCGTCTAGGCATGGACTGAAAAAAGATGCTGAAAACATTCTGCAGGAATGGAGTACCATGCAGACATGAGTGTGCCACGCAGTTCTTTGAGATTCGACGGAGGTGTAGGCCTGCAGCGAGCAGCCCTTTCCAGCTCATCCCAAAGATGTTCAATAGGATTGAGATCCATGAACTGAGAGGGTCACTGCAGCAAAGAAAAGTCATTGTCATGTTCCTGGAACCATTCCATAGTGATTTGGGCTTTGTGCACCGGCGCATTATCCTGCTGGAAGTAACCATCTGACTGAGGATAAACTGTCAACATGAACAGATGCACTTGATCAGCAAAGATTTTTAGGTACCATGTGGAATTCAGACGTGAAGCTATGGGTATCAATAGACCCAACATGTGCCAAGAAAACATTCCCCACACCATAACACTGCCCACACCGGCTTGCACAGTAATCGTCAGACATGAAGGGTCCATGGATTCATGGTGTTTTCACCAAATTCTGAGCCTTCCATCAACATGATGCACCAGGAACTTCGACTCGTCAGACCAAGCAACTGTTTTCCAATTGTCGATAGTCCAGTGCTGGTGTTGCTGTGCCCACAGGAGGCGTGCTCTCTTGTTCTTCATTGATAACAAAGGTACACGATGTGGCCGTCGCTGTTGTAGCCCATTCGCGACAAAGTGCGGCTAGTAGTAGGTTGCGATATTTTATTCTGCGCACCAAGTTTGTATTCCGACGTGATGTGTGACATTGTGGCCCGTCTGTTTGCTTGCACAATTCTAGCCATCCTCCTCTGATCAACAAGCGATTTTCTTCCATAGGAGTGTCGTTGAGAGGATGTTTTCTGTTCGTTGCACCATTCTCGATACACCCTTGAAACTGTGCTGCGTGAAAAGTTCAGGAGAACTGCCGTTTCAGAGATGCTTTGTCCAGCACGTCTTGCACCTACTACCATGCCATGTTTGAAGTCCGTTAGATCACTACTTTTCCCCATTTTTGCTACAGTTTGTACGCTTAACTGATACTAGAAAGGTTGTTCTGCTGCATTTATATCCACAACTTGGTCATGTGACTTTGTGGAACAAACCATTTGTGTGCACAGCAGGGGTGTACCTAATAAAGTGGCAGCACATCTGTATATGCTAGTCGTTTGTATTTCCGGTCCTCAGAATATCTATGAAGATCAATATCATGTTCCTGAGCTTGCGTCCAACTGGTCCCGTATGGGAGATATGTGAGTTTCTTTTCTAATATCATCTTTATATCACCTAGACCGGATGTATCCTCAGTGCTGGAATTAGGATCTTACGATGAAAAGTTTTCCAAGAAGGATGGAGGTGTTTATGATGTTTGCTATGATCTTAATTGTGGGTTTGGCTCAGTGAATTCTATTTCGGAGTCAAATAACGTTGCGATTTTTATTAGTTGTGAGGTCTTAGGCGCATTTGTGCTCGTATGATATTTATTGGAGTAAATTCTTTCGGTGTTTGACGTCGAATGTGCATTACTACGACTCTCGTGATGTTTTTTTGGAATTCGAGGAGAAACATATCATCCTGATCAACAACAACAAAATAATTTGCCCCTCTGCTGTCACAGGTTTTTAGCACACTGAGTACAAACGTTGGTAGTAGTAGGATTTCTTGGCTGGAATATTAAATATTCCACTGACTACACTTCAAAAGTTGATTAATTTTGAAATTCATTTTTTATTATTTTCTACATTTTTTTCAGCTGGATAGTTGTTTTGCGGCTTGTTAAACTTTATTTATGTTAATTTTCTGGATTTTTAAAATTAATCTTACTTCAATGCTTATTTTACTGTCTCTCTGAAGTTGTTGCTGTGAATAAAAGAATGGTTGAGTGGGAGAAAACAGAGAGTGTTAATCAGTGGACACTGCTCTTCCTAGACTAATGTTATTGGTGAAGTCCCTCAGGGTTCGGTGTTGGAAGTTTGAAGTTTAAAATTGACAAATGCAAAGCAGTGCATATGGGTAGGAGTAATCCCAGAGTAACGTACCAACTGTATAATACTACACTCAGGGTACAGGGGAATGAAAAGAACTGAGGGTAATTGTGTTGTACCCATTGTTTTCTATATTATCAAGGATATTGATGAAGGTATATCAAGCATAATGTCCAAGTTTGAAGATGATACAAAGGTTGGCAGGATTGTTAATAACAGTAATGACGGTGCGCTACTGCAACGGGACCTAGAAAAGTTAGGCAGATGGGTTGAGAGGTGGCAACAAAAGTATAACATTGACAAATGAAAAGTAATGCACATGGGTATCAGTAATCCCAGAGTAACGTACCAATTGTGTGGTACTACACTGAAGGTAGTGGAGAATGAAAGAGACCTAGGGGTAATTGAGCAGTCAGATATGAAGTTCTCTGAGCAGTGGCAGACAGGCTACAAGAATTTTACTAGCCCGCTTTGTATAAGGCATCTTGAGTACTGCATACAGGTCTGGAGGCCTCATTTTAGGAAGGATGTAGAACTGTTGGAACGAATACACAGTAGGGCAACGAGATTGGTGAGGGGAACAAAGGGGTGCTCTTACCAAGAAGGGCATCAGTTTTGCAAATTGCAGCGTCTGGAGA
Organism: Mastigoproctus giganteus; assembly: GCF_048544385.1. NCBI lineage: Eukaryota > Metazoa > Arthropoda > Arachnida > Uropygi > Thelyphonidae > Mastigoproctus > Mastigoproctus giganteus. The sequence goes on from NC_143581.1 coordinate 5,603,209, forward strand.
TTAGGCACCTGCAGCGAAGTGAATTAGACAAATAAATTCAGAGAACTAGACAAACTTTTGGAGTGAATGTATACGTGGAATGGGAATTGTTTGATGATTACAAAATGGAAAATTTAGCCTATAACTTAAAACTTTGAAAATTAATTGGTTAGATTGATTCCAAAATAGTCAACTGGGCGGCGCTTAAATAATCAATTGCACTGAATATTTATTTGAGTTCACGACTCAGGTATTGCTAATGTCGATTTAATTTCATAAATCAGAAACTTTAGCAACTTACTGAATTGTGTAGCTATAGCTGGCCAAAATATTTCATTAAATATTCCTCTTTTTATTACGTTTAACCAGCTTTTCTATACTGCACTTCGGGGTCACGTGCATAATTACTCCGTGTGCATTAGCTGACCTAATTCGTAGTTTCTAGGTCTGCGAATTCCATTTGCAATCTCCAGGTCTACTGAACTATTATTTTCTAGCAACACAGTTCAATCAACAAATGTGAATAAAACATTTCTATGAACTACACGTACCGATGCAGTTGTTTACGAACTTCGGAATTTCTTTATTTAAACCTCGCGTGCCTTCTAATAAAAAATATAGAAAAGAAAAGAAAAACTAATTTAACATCACTTAGCACTCCACCAAACAATTTCAATTCTGCTTTTGTCAATTGTTTTATTCAGAATAAATGCCAAGACAAATAAGGCATCCACCAATGACATCACCAAATGGTTTTGCAAAGTAACTGTATGCTAAGCGCATGTAATAAAAAAAAAAAATTAGAACAATTTTTTGGTTTACAAAATAAAAAAAAAATATATATATATATATATATCGTCCTCGGGAAATCGATGTCTTAAGAAACTAACTGCCTCACTCATTTATCTCGCTAAATTAACACTAAAGGCAGTAAATATCACTAGCTAAATCAAGTTCCATTTAAGCTGCAACCCCGGGTCATAGTTCCTGGCAATAAAAGTGGGAGTCAGTGTTTTCGAAATTTTTTTTGATGTCGACCTTCTAGCTGGTCCTTCTAGTAAATAGCGTGTCCAGAGTTCGCCGAATTCTAAGTATGAAGCAGGTGAAGAAATAAATATCCTAAATTTTTTATGTTTTAATCAATAACTGTATTAAAATCAATGAATTGCACTGCCCTACCATTAACATCCGAACACCTGCCTTTGGACAAAAAAAAAGAGCTTTTATTATGTCATGTAATATTTCTGCTGAAACCTTTTGCTTTTACGACGGCCTTCAATCTTCGCGGCATACTGTCAACCAGCTTTTTATAAATGTCAGGTGATATGTTCCTCCACTCGGCCTTTAACGCAGCCACCAGTTCGGCCTTGTTCTTTGGGCAATTTCGACGTGCACGTACCCGACGATCCAATACATTCCAAAGATGCTCGATATGGTTCAGATCAGCACTCTGGGTTGGCCTACAACTTTTCCACACCCATGTCCTCAAAACACTCTGTTACAACCCGAGCAGTATGGCATGGCGTGTTGTCTTGCTGACACGGGTATGGGACTTCCCCGAAGTATTGACATAATGTTGGAAGTGCATAATTGTCCAGGTTGTCCTGGTATTGCACAACATTCATGGTTTTGTCGATGACGACTAATGGGCCCAAGCCAAACCATGAAAGGATCCCCATTCCATGACACTGCCTCTACCAAACATCATTGGTAGAGGCAGTGTCATGGTATGGGGATCTACCAAACATCATTGTTAGGAGGATATAATCAGAAAGGAACTGTTCCTTTCTACCAGGCCATCAGGCTGGTAGAATGCGAGCCTCGACTCGTCTGTCCGTAGGACTGTTTTCTACTGCTCTACAGTCAAGAATTCGCGCACCTTACACCATGTTAATCGGGGTCTAGCATTTGTTGAGGTGATCAATTCTGTTGAACTGTTGAGGTAATTCTGTTGAACGTGTCATCTTGCATGCCCACTTTTGCAATTGTTCGAAGCCCAGTGTGCATATTTATAGCAGGTTCCGTGACCTGTTTTCCCATCCATGGATTGGTGTCCGGATATTAATGGTAGGGTAGTGTATATCAATATAAACAGTGAAAGAAAATCAGAGTGAAAAGAATACTAGCATGATATCGAAATCCGGCCACATCCTCAGGTATACAGTAATGATTAAGCTACAATTTCAGTGTTGCAAACTTGCTCATAAGGACAAAGAAATGTAATGAGACTCGTATGCAGATGGTTATTTTTACAGGCAGAGTTTGTAAAAATCTAGAAACTAAACATCTATATAATGATCTCATTAAGTATGAGCGGACATCTGTTGTGTCTTATGTCAGGGGGCTCCTGAACTCTACCATGGTTCTCTGTGATGATATAAAAACACTGTAAAAATGGAAAGCAATGAGCGTAGTGTTATGTTTGTGCACTGTCTGTGTTGTTGTGTTGTTTTTTTTTGTTTTTTTTTTGATTTGGTAGTTGTTGGCGCATCGGCTTCTGTGGCCATATTGCACCTCCCAAGGTTTTTGCAGTACTTTGATCCAAGCCCGAGGCGGGAATCGAACCCGCGACCTTTGGGTTGCCGGGCAGGTACTTTACCCACTCGGCTAGCCCGGTCGGCGTTGTGTTGTTTAGCTGTTTCTGGCCACTTTGAACGAGAAAACAGCGATCACCAGGATGGTTGTTTCCGAGTACCCGTCCACGCCACGAAGAGGCAGGCTAAAATAATACGAGTACTATTCAAAATGGATTATATCCAGCACCCTTCATGAGGTAGGAAAACTTAGGCACTATTGCTATTGCCATTTGGGTTTTAGGCGCATCGGCAACTAAGGCCATATTGCTCCGTGTATATTGTTTGTAAATTGCGTGTGTTCTGAGGTCGATCTTCTGTTTGTTGGACGAAAAACCCAAATTTCTGGAGAAAAAACTATGCCACCATCGCCTGAGACCGACTAACTCAGCCGCGTTGTGAAAAAGACCCTTAAAAATTCACCCGTCATCGACGGGATTCAAATTCAGGTCTTTCCCATCCGGTGTGGGGAGGACAGCGATCCCACCAACTGTGCTGCCCACGAGGGCACTGCAGGCGCTCGCTGAGCGGGGTATCCTCCGAGAAATCCATCGCTGCTGGCACCCCACCGGGGTTCGGGTTCATCATCTGAGCGTGGCCAATGGCGCTCACACAGGGACACTTGCCCCTGTGACTCTCCAACCCATTTCTCTTTCCCCTTCTTTGCCTACCATTATTTGGAGGACTCTCTACTCTGTGTTCTACTTGTATTTTGTTCTAGCATTCTGACCCTCTTTCACTATATTCCCAGTGCTCTCTTCTAATAAAAACTTTTTTGTCAGGAAGCTCAGGCGACCCTGTCAGAGGCTAGCCAGAGAATAATCCCTATTGATCTGGCTGCCTCCCGTTGGCTGTGGACGGTAACGTGGGTCCCAAAAGGAGCCCTGTGGCCAAGTGCCAGAAGTAGAAATACAGAAAGAACAACACATCACCAGACGTCTGACATCTACAGAGTATGTAATACTCACAAAAGTATTAATGGTGCAGTTTTGGGAAACCACCGATGGCACCTTACCCTGAACACTATATCCACTATATCCAGTACCCATAGGATGGAGCGTATGGCTGTAGTCTCCTATTATCACATAAAATGATCACAGAGAATCCCGCATCCATTAGAAATAGTGCAATACCAGTGGATGCCAGAAATTCCTGCACCCAGGAAGTCAGGTACGAGGAGGTGAATAAATAGTACACTGAAATCCAGAGAATCTGCCCCCGAAGGGGCTAGCATTAAAAATAAAAAAAAAACAACAAAAAATCCTGTCCCCATAGAGACTAGCATAAATAACAATTAATTTTAAATTTAAAAATAAACAAAATAATAATTATAATTATAAAAGAAAAAGAAATAAAAAAGGAGCGATAATAATAAAGAGCAACACTAGCCTAAGGAAATAATGAAGCCCAAGCTGTCTTCAAAACTGAAACTAAAATATTCCTTTTAATCCAGATGGAGGGTTGCTACAGTGGCCTTATAGAGTGCCTACCAAATGCACGCGAATGACGTAGAACTGGCTCCAGGGCGAAGATCAAAGAAATTGGTTGTGGGAAAAACTTTTTTCTTCAAAGAATTGCAACAAGTCATGCTGAGACCAGCCCTAAAGAGTTAAGCAAGTGATAGAAGACCTTGTGCACACTTACCTGTGAGAACTCTGATGCCTTTTGGGAATCAGTTTCCGATGTGGATTGTTCGTTGTCTGCTTGGTCGGTCTTCATGCTGCTCGCCGTTTATTGAGCGTGCTGTCGAAGATCGCTTGAGGGGCACTAAGTCGGAATGCAAACATCGCAGTTAATCTGCATCTGTCACGAGACCGACGAACAAAGAAGTCGCTGATCACACGCACACACGAAACGAAAGAAATAAAAGCGATTTTTTAAAAATCGCTGTACACCGCAGAAGACTCAATACGCTCAAGCTGTACAAGACGCACGAGATGAACTTAAAACTTGTATACAAGTACACTTTCACAGCGCGCGAACGAAGCTGCTTATGTACATATCACATTTGCAGTTGCTATCACAGTCTGCGCCTTCAATATACAAGTCGACACTCGAGCCTCGCCAGGCACTTAGGTCGTTACGTCTGGCACGAGGTTCTCCGACCACGTGACTTGGGAGTTCGACTATTAATTCTGATGGCATGGGAGTGTCATCTACCTTTAGCCGGTTTCCTCGTAACTTCGTGCTCAAAGTTCAAATCTGCATGCCAGTCGACTGCAATGATCGCTCGGCCATCAGTTAAATACTTCTGCAGGGGCATTGTATCTACAAGAACTAACGCACTACACCAACTCTTCCACCAAATGTCTCCTACAGAAGTCAAAGATCTCTAAAAGTTGTTCAACTTCCGAGTGGTGTGTTGTGATGTTTTTATTTATTGATGATTTATTTTTTTTTTCCTGAAGGTTTCCAGTGGATTCTAACTAGTATTAATCACTTAGGGTAATAGGACAAAGAGATGTCACTTTCTGGTTACCATGGAGACAATCCACGGATACTCTGATGTACTTTCTCTTTCTCCTCTTTGACATCTCTGGATAACCTGAAAAATAAAACGGAATTAATGCGATACAGCGAAGGCATTTTCAACAAATAGACAGAAAACGAAAGGGTGCGTGCAAAAGTGATAAAATATAGAGCGTTTATTCCATTATTATTAACGAATACTTATTTTTGTTGTCTGATTAACGTGCTTTTCGGATGGATGGATGGAAGAAAAAAAAAGGCAAGATTGATTATGTTCTAAAGCAGGCACACACACAAAAAAAGTCTTAAATAAGTAACGGTCACATTATGACCTCAGTTAGATGTACGTGCATTGCAGGAAGGCAATTTTAACTTTTTCCACAACTGGGCGCACCTGCTGCCAACGCTTTACATTTTTTTTTCCACCCTTAATGTTTTTGTGATCTCCGGTCGATCCCATCAGCGTCACTTCGCGCTTAGCAACGAAGGGCGGGTGGGACACCACGCGATGTTTTTGTTTAAACAAGAAAACTTTCTTAATAGATTACCTTAATCTATTCTGGTCCCCATAAGAATGGAAACTACATTGTCATTGTAATAATTTTTTCCTAAGCTGAAATGGAGATTAACTTTTGTTTGTTTTTCTTAATGGTACTGTAGGTAAAAAGAATGAAAGAGAGAAAAAATAAAAACAGAAGTAGAAGGGGAAGGAACGAAAGAAATCAAAAGTAATTAATTTTTTTTAAAAAAAAAACTTAATTTTATATTAACAAGTTTGAAGTTTTATTAAAACGCAAAGGCTATTAAGATTATGCAGTGTCAGTTTATTACAAGTTTTTCTGCTTCTTCCACCCCACCCTTTTACAAACATTTTCGAATTTTTGCCCAGATAATTTCAGAGTAAATCCAGTTCAAGACTGCAGCTGAAATGAGATCAACTTGATTGTAATATTTTAAAGTGGAAAAATTAAAGAGAGGCATTCTACACTGCTCAACAAAATTAACAGAACACGTAGAAAACGTGGTGCAACTCGTGCAGCTTGAGATGAAGCAGGACAATTTTTGGTATGGTGGTGTACCATAGAATAATCATGAAATTAGCGACAAACGTCAGACAGCTATAAGGGGATTGTATAAGAATTACCAAAAAAAGGTCAACATTACACAAGTCGATACAAGATGCTCGAAAATATTGTCAACATGACATGATCACCCTCCCACGGCTAAACAGGCCTGACAGCAGTGAACCATGCTCGATATAAGGGTGTCTATAAGATTATTTGGCAACAAATTCCATTGTTCCACCTAGTGATCGAGGAGTTGGCTATCCGGGTGAATGCGACGCCCAAGAGCGTCCCACACACGTTCAATCGTATTTAATTCTGATAATCGTGTTGGCCACGGCAGTCATTGGATAGCTTCAGTTTCAAGATATCCCTCCACAACTTGAGCTCTATGTGCAGTGATGGTGTTGTGTAAAAAGAAAATCGGGGCCAACTACACCCCTAAAATTTCGCACACAGAGTTCAAGGATCTGTCCTCGATACCTCTGCGCAGTTACGTACCCCTATCAAATACACAAAGAGGGGTGAGGCCGTTGATCATTGTTCCGCCTCACACGAGATGGTATGGTGGTGTACTCCAGAGTACACCGTAAGTGTCCCTTTCTCTGATTTTGTAGGGATGATACCGCATTCCTCGTTGTCTCCAGATGAAAAACGTCCAGAATCTGTTTGTAGGCTAAAAATGGACTCACAAAAGAACAAAACTACACCACGTTTTCTACGTGTTCTGTTAATTTTGTCCAACAGTGTATTTGACATGCTTCCTCCAAAATCTAAAAATATGAGAGATATGATCAAAAAAGTTCCAAGATCATATTAACAAAATAAATAAAACTTTGTCACTTACCAAGGTATTCCATTCTATTTTCATCTCTCCTGAGACTTGATGTGCAAACAGGGGGTTCTGAAAATGCTTCCAACAGCGGCAGAATCGGTGGATTCCTTCGTTGTCTGGAAGCATTGTCAGAATTCCTGTTTGTCAACCCGCTTTAGCGCCTCTTTGCGGTGTTTTGTACATTTCAGAAACTTTAAGTGAGCAACCCCTTTCATGCACATTTTAGTTTCTAGAACAAGAAGAAATAATGGGGTGCTAAGTGAGAGAACTGATCAACACTATATATGATATCTTTATTGCAGGCAATGAAGAGTTACATGGATGCTTGATGCAATAATACCCATAACAGCGACAATGCTAGGGGTTTAACATAAAATTAACCAATACAGGAAAAATTCCCTCATGATGCGTCTTCTGTAGGATTTGTCCTCTATGAACATTTTGTAGTCCACATCCATCTCCTGGACGTTGTGGAGCATCTCCATGGGCAGGAATCTGTTACCTATCCTGAGCCTCCACGCCACACACTGCAGAGAGGGGGGAGGGTTCTTAAAGGTTTCGGGGGGGGGGGTCCTCCAATTACACATCTGCCAGAAACTTGGGTATTGATTTCACCCGCTATCATTTTAATTGTGACGAGTAAGCGGAGGGTGAAGATCCGTTCAGTGACTTTTCTGTAATGAAGTACTTCAGTAACATCTGAAGTATGTGTGAGGGGTGGCAGTTTATGCTTGAAGAGGACCCATCGACGAAGCCAGTACCAATCAGATGCAATGGTTTTCGTTGCCGACGCCCAGATTTCCAATCCGTAGGTGATGACTGACTGGGTTCAGAAATAGGTATATGTATTGGAGCGTGTACTCAGGCTCTGTGACATGAAGGAGGTGTTATGTATGTACGTGTATATTTGCCGTGGATGGCACCGGATTCGCATCCATCTCCACCTGTGTATTCTGTAAACATACTAGACCCTTGATGTTAGCCTGAGTTTATTGAATAGGTGTGCTTTAGTGTGTGTGTAAATGTTGCAACATCAGGCCACTCTGCCACCAGACAACAGCCCCTATATGGGAAAGTGCTGCCTGGCGCCTAACACTGGCGCAGGGAGCCGAACCTGCGTCAACTAAACACTGTCTGTGCAATAACATAATATGCACCTTTATCCCGCACCCACTGGTGGAAGTGCTAGACCAGTGGGTGTCAGCAATCCGGCTCCCAGGCTGCCCAACCTGGGAGCCAGCAAAAAATAATAATAAATAATTAAAAAAAATATATATATATAATAATAATAAAATAAGAAAAAATAATAATAATGATAAAATAAAATTTAAAAAAAAATATATATATATAAAATAATAAGCAAACAAGAAAAAATATTAATGATGATAAAATAAAATTTAAATTAAAAAAATATAATAATAATAAATAAATAATAAGAAAATATTATGTTTGGCAAGCCATCTGGATCTGCAGACCTTGTTGTGAATGCCAACATGGTGTTGCAGGCATTCACATGAGTTTAGGGTCGAAGATAACGCCGAGATCTCTGTGCTTGGTTATTGGGGTGATGGGGGTTCCATGGATTTTCAGGTTTAGTTGCGTTGGGTTTGATTTAAGTGAAAACGCCATTTGTGCGGATTTATTTTTGATTTATCTTAAAAGAAAACTGTGCCAAGTATGTAATCAGAATGTTAAGGCTGTTACTGATGGTTTCGGAAGCAGAATCAGGTCGGGCGGTCTCGTCGATACGATAGAGGAGCTTCAAGACGAAGACAAGATGTTATTGCTTCTTGTTTCTCACACGCGGAATCTGAAGTTTCATCCAGAATCAGGTTGGGCGGTCCCGTCGATCCGATAGAGGAACTTCAAGTCGTCTACATAACTGATAAATTATGTTTGCTGCTGGCGCACAGGAATGGGTGGATGGCGGCCGTAAAGAGGAGCCCTGAAAGGACTCCGCCATGGAGGACACCTACACAAACTTTCCTTGTGAATGATTTTTTATTCACATTCAGGTGAAGGACCCTGGTCGTAAGTAGCGACTTCAAGAATTCCAGTATATTGCCTTTGATCTGGTATCCCTCCTCGCAAAGTTGCAGGCGGGGCTGAATGTCTATGCTGTCGAATGCAGACTGGATATCCAGATAAACAAATGCCATCTCAGCCCTATCTTGTAGAGCTCCCAGAATGCTGTTGGTGGTTGCCTGCAGGTTGGTAATGGTGGACCTGCGTTTCAAGGCATAGCGAATAAATGGTGATTCGCATGGCAGAACCTGGTTGGTTAGGATGGGAAGAAGGTGCTTCTCCATAACTGTTAGGAGACATGAGGCTTTCATTATTGGCCTGAATTGTGAAACTGAGGTCGCTCCTTGTGTTTTGTGGATTGGTCGAACAATATATTGGTTCCAGGCTGTTGGGAAACTTTGCGTTGTGAGAATTCCATTAAGGATTCCTAGGAGTGCATCAATGATGAAAACAGTAACGCTCTTAAGGATGAATTGTGGGACCCCATCATATCCGGTGCAAGACGTTGGTTGATATTATTGATGGCCTGGATAAGCCCTCTTTTTGTAATGATGATGGAAGCGATGACATCTTACTGACAACTGTTGTGAATTCTCTTATGGTCTGATGCTGACTTTGGCTTAAATCTTGTGATGTAGTCTAGCCATTCGATCGGATTAAGTTGTTGATGGAGTTCATCTTGCCTTGCCTTAAACGGTGCCTTCCCGATCTTGATTGTTTTGTCGATGTAGGCTTTATTTAATGGCTTCAGATTTGCTTCTATTGAACTTGGCAAGGGCTCTTCAGTATGCAATCTTGTCTAGTGGGTCTGATATTGCTTTCCATTGTGCATGTAGCCGGGTGCCTCCGTAGCCAGGTGGGCAGGAGCAGCAGTGCGTAGCACACGCTTCTTGATTAGACCGGGGTTCGAGCCCGTGCCCACCAAATACGGAGGATGCGGAAAGGTCAGAGAATGACCACCGCATATCCCCAGAGCAATATGGTCTTAGTTGCTAATGCTCCTAAAAACCAAATAACAAACAAACAAACATGTAGCCTTTGTTTATTCTGAAATTCAAGGCTGAGCTGTTGGGTCCACCACGCTTTGCTCCAACAAGTGACTGAAACTGTTTTTGACGCTGCAGTTTGAGCAATAGACTGCAGCCAGCAAGCAAGAAAGTGCAGCCCGAGCTGTGGGTGGCATTGGTTTAGGGCTTCCCAAGGAAAAATGGGAAGCCCTAAACCAATGTCACAGAAAAACTCAATCCACAGAAATGCTGATTCGCATTTCTGTGGATTGAGCATTTCTGTGGATTGAGGAGTGAAGGGCAAATCACTATCTTCTGAACTGGTGCTTGATGTTGCCAGGATGTCCTGAAGTGATTGGAAGAATGAGGGCTACTGGTAGACGGCCTGACATGAAGGCTGTTCTTGGCTGGCTGTCAACGGTGAGGGTGTCTATTACAAAGATTAGCTCTAAGAGGTTAGTACCTCTGGTAGGGGAAGAATTCTGGAGGGTCACACCTACTGCAGCCAGATTAGAAGATAATAATCTGTAAAGACTCTGTTGGCCTGAACTAATGTTAAAGTTTCCACACACAAGTAATTTTTTTTCGGGTGGAATTGATTAATGATCCAGTCAGAGACCTCTTGTAAAGTGTTCTTAACTGTGAGAGGGGGAGGGAGACTGTGTACATGTCAAGTGTGTGGCCTTGGATGCTGAGTGAGGCTTTTACAGCTTCAAACAGTTCTGTTTTTAGAGTGGCTGAGCTAGTCAGTGAGAATTTTTGCGTGTTGAAGAGAATGCCTACTACACCACCACCACCACCAGTCGTCCGTTCCCTGGAGGCAAAAATGTCTGAGTAGCAAGCGGGTTGAGAGAATGCGAGGTCCTCCTCATTGGGCGGAGGGCAGCCATGTCTCTGTCATACAACCTTGACAGGAGAAGACTTTCTATTGTCTGAAGTTTATTTCTCAGGTTCCAGCGTTTTGATAGAAAATTGTGCACATTAAAGAAGTTTGGATGTATGTCCATGTTGTTGTTGCTCTGATGGCTATCAACTACTAAACTGTCAATTACCATTCCTACAAAAATGTTCTATGCCAAATACTGGAAGACGTGTTTAAAAGTGGTATAAGGAGATCTCTTGCTGCTTGTGCGTTGGTCTGATTGTGGCGGAATAGAACTCGGGTTTTCCACCCTTAGTATTGCTCTCATCCAGCTCCATGCGACTTCTTGTTCCAAACACTAAACTTTTGCATTAATGCGTGGCATTTGCATTTGCAGAAATCCGTCACGTTTTCGAGATCAAGGAAAAATTATTATCTCATTCTTCTCCTAATGGGTTTACCCCATCCCGTGACGGATACTGGTATCAGTGCGTAGGCCGGTTGTTATGTTCTATTACTATTATTGGTCGAGGAACTATCCTACAAGTGTTCTGGATCGCGGCTTTCTGGAGTTCTATGTAAGTGCTGTGGGATCGCTTATTGCTGCTAAGTTCTTATGGCGGCTATTTGGTACCATACCGGTAGTTGACACAGTGACTGTGATGGTCATTACCTGTTCCATATGCTAAACACATTTGACTTCCTATCTCAGGTAAGAGTACTTCCTGATCTTTTCCTCGTATGTTTTCTGGAGGTTGCTGGTGTTGGGCACCGCTATGTCCATCACTTAGATAGCCATTTCCTTCTTGTCGATGAGGGTTATATCTGGTCTGTTGTGTGGTCATCTTGCCCGTTATTATGGTATGATACCAGTATAGTTTGTGCGTAGGTTTCTCTAGCACAGCCTGGTGTTTGTACTTATTATTATTGTTGTTGTTTTCATATTATTTCTCCCTGGCGGGTAGTGGTACCAAGCATACAGGGTTGTTGTTATGTCTGGTGTTACTGTTAGTCGATGAACTCTACAAGTGTTCAGGATTGCAACTTTCTGGAGTTTCCTGTATGCGTTCTCTGGGAGTTGCTGCCTGGCTGTTATGTAGAGTCTTTGGGACCACGCCGGTGGTTGACACGATCATCGGGATGGTCGTTACTTGTTGTATATGCCACATCTCTTTGATCTCCTGTCTTAGGTTTCTGTACTTCCTGATCTTTTCCTTATGGGTTTTCTCGGAGATTGCTAGTGTGGGACACCGCTATGCCAATCAGAGAGGTAGCCTTTTCCGTCTTGTCGACAAGGGTTATGTCTAGTCTGTTGTGCGGGATTGTCTTATCTAGTGTGTTATTATTATCATCATCTGTTTATTTAAACACAAGGTTTTGCCCCTATACACAGCCTGAAAGCAAGGAGGGCTTAATACAAGATACAGTGCATATAGGTAAACAGTAGTTAGCATGGCAACATTTAAGTTTTACTGCTTAATCTATCACCATTTCCAGCATAACATGTATGCTTGTTTACAATTACAAATCCAGCTAGGATTGCATAGAGTTTTACAGCATCTAAAACTGTACGTAATCCTAGTGGAAAATGCCATGTTTATATGTCATTTTTCACTAACACCTCTTCTGAAAGCGCTATGGAAGCTTCCTCATGCGTTTAACACCAGTAGTCTGTCAGAAGATTCTAAGTAGACTGTCTCCGACTCTTCGATCCAATCCTCCTGCCTATGGCCTGAACGTGAGTGAGTTTATCATGCGTAACACTCGATGCAGTATGTTCAATAATTCTACTTCTCATCTTCATCCAGCTACAGAGGTGGACCTGTTTTAGATTTGGCATTTAATGGTGGGTGATAGTTGTGGAGCGACACCAGATGGTGACACTCTCGGCCTCAACCGTCATTTCGACCTTGGGGAGGTAGACCCAATGAATCGACTTTCGCGATTTTTTTTCCGCGATGGGATTTGAAGCCTGGTCTATGATATTGGTGGTCGGCCATCGTAACCGATGGACTAATCGCCCCCTTTTATTATTATTATTATTATTATTATTATTCGGTTTAAACTAATCGGTTTTGTCCCTAAAGACAGCCATCTAAGCAAAAAAGATCACAATCACTAGAATATGCGCTCACAAAAACAATGAATAGAAAAGGCATAACAACAAAACCAGTTAAAACTAAATCACAATCATCTTCTTTAGAACTGATTTTGTTAAATGATGTTAAAGTACATTGAATCAGTCAGGTTCACCGGGTATTCCCCGATCCTAAGTACAGGAGTTCATTATCACTTTGGCTCCACAAACGCACAGTTTCACAAGGTAGGGATGTAGGATTCAGGAGCAACAGCGACTAATGCTATGTTGTTCCGTGTTTATTGTCTGTAAGTTACGTGTGTTCTGTGGTCGATTTTCTGTTTGCTGGACGAAAAACCCAAGTTTCCTGGAGGAAAAACCACGCTACTATCGCCTGAGACCGACTAACTCAGCCACATTGTGAAAAAGGCCCCTAAAAATTCCTCATGTCATTGACGGAACTCGAACTCAGGTCTTTTCCATCCGGTGTATGGAGGACGGCGATTCTACCAACTGTGCTACCCACGAGGGCTAAGTAGGGAGGGATGCATCACATATTTCGAGAGGGTGTATCCACTACTAGTCTTTTCAATGACACAGGTGGTCTAAAATGGATACAATAAAACTGGAGATCACAAAACAGTGGTTCTATAGATGTTTCCCAAAGCAACAGATCTCAGTGGACTCGCAGTATCGAGAGACGGCATTGACTACCCGATAAATGACTAATAGTTTAATACAATCTGAAATTTGATCGGGCTTCGTATAACGGGGTTGGTTTATGTCTCCACTGGTATAATGGCATTGAAATACGAATGAATTGTTTTTAATGAGATGGACTGTAGAAAGAAACACGAGATGTGAAGGAATTTGCAGGTTTGTTTCTTTTACATAAGCCAAGCCGACCGGACTAGTCGGGTGGGTAAAGTGCCTGCCTGGCAACCCAAAGTCGCGGGTTCGAATCCCGCCTCGGGCTTGGATCAAAGTATTGCAAAACCTTGGGAGGTGCATTATGGCCACAGAAGCCGATGCGCCAACAACTAACAAAAAAAAAAAAAAAAAAAAAAGCAACCCATAAGCCAATAGCTGTAACGGCTCAAACTATTTCATTGTATATGTTCCACTGCTACAAACCAGCAAATAAAGATTTAGTTAAATTAGTTACTTCACCAATTATTGTGGTGGAAACCACAGAGAACCGGAATTAATTGTCTATTACCTAACTGGCTTCATCAAGTTACTGTCACTCTGCCGACTGCCACACAGTTTTGGTGAGGAGGAGTGAGGATCGCCTTATTGGAAGAGATTGCCTCGCTACGTTCGTTGTCCACGAAGCGACAAAATGCGTCGCCATGGCAACGCAACGGAAACTGCCGGGTGTTGCAGTATCAGAATGACAAGCTATTCTAGTGCTGCTTAGCTCACCATTACTTGTATTAGAACCTTCCAGACCGTGATAAGGAAATGGGCTAGCGAAGTAGTCGATGATATATCGTCATTCACGTGACCACCCGATCTGCTTGAAGGAAATGGATACTGATAAGAAAAATACTACACATAAAAAAAAAAATAATAAAGAGTAAGCAGACTCTTTGCAGCTATATACAATCGTTATAACCACGGGCGTCGGAAAAGCACTTGTCTCTCCAAACCCCCCGTGGATTTTTTGTGCTCCAATGCCACCACTAATTGCTAAGGCACTAACAGTGAGCATATGCCTTAGCAATGTTTAAGGGAAGCTAACACCTCTACTGAGCCCAATAACAATGAAGATGCTTCTGCAGTTCTCATCAATTTATTGAGTTCAAATTTGCACTCTAAACAGAATTCGAAATATGAAGTATTTCTAAAAAGGCAGTTAGTAAGGCAAATAGTGTCCTCTCCAGGATTTGTAGGGCTTTTGCTAGTTAGGGAGAACAACGTGATTATTCCTCTATACAAGACGATAGTAAACCGCATTTGGAACATTGATTTCAGATCTGAAGGCCGCACCTAAAAAAGACAGAGTTTCTGGAGAGGGTTCAAAGAAGGGCGACCAGATTGTTGATGGAGAAAATTGATCTACATACGAGGATGAAGAACTCGTAAGAAGGTAAGGACTGCGGAGTTTGATAATCAGACATCCAAGGGGGAATCTAACTGAGGGGGAATCTAACAAATATAAAATCTTAAGGAATAACTGAATTTTAGATCTCATATTGTTAACCTACGGGTAGCGGGTTGCCGAAAACTGGAATAAGTTGCCTGCATGCAGGTAGGCATCTGGTAGAAGAATTGGATGGTTACCTTGTAAGAATGGGAATTTTTTTTTATTGTACTAGACAATCTCGGCCAACCTTGGCAATCCCGCCGTTTATTTACAACATATTTAGATGCATATTTACAATTTACAGGTTTAATCCTAAGACACACGCACATACACACAAAGAAAAGTCATAATCAGGTCTCAGGTCTAAAGTTTAAAGAGTCTAAAGAGTCAAGTAACAGATTCTCCAAAGCGCAGGAATAGACTAGACTAAGCAGTTCCATCTCGAAGACCAATCTGAGCAAATCCGTACAGAGACACTAGTGGCACAAGGAGCTACATGCAGGAAACACTGCAGGAGCATAACGCAAGGACACGTACCAGATTAAACCAAGAATTCTTAGTTCTTCTTTTGCAATTTAACGTAAAAATACGCAGATGAAGTAGTCAAGTTGACCCGGTACTATGAGCCAAGCCAATATATAGACACCACATGACCCGGCACCATGAACCAAGTCGACACGTTTTATTTTATTATTTGATTTTATATCATTAATAATAATAATTAATTAATTTTTTTTTTTCGGCTAATTCAGAAAAAGTCCGCTTCCTTGCATCAAATTTACGCACTTGAATTGAGATGGAACTTGACCTTGTGTCACAGAAATCGCACCTAAGCTGGTAAGAATATATGAATTAGTAAAATCCAATGCCAAGTGTTGCACCTTTCGTGATAGCTTGAAGAAACTGTAAGTTGTCAGGCCTCATTTGAATTTTCATTAGATTTTCCATGCTATTGGACTTCAATATGAGTAGTCCATTAGTCCTCTGTTGAAATTTGTGGCTGCATGGACTTACGAACACGATCAGTTTTATCCTCAGAGAAGCCACCTACAAAGACTCATGTTTAAACAAATGTCTCTAAAAACACTTCGTTTCACAGAGACAGTTGTTTGTATATAAATTAGCCAGCAACCACGCGAAATTTATGGATTGAATGAATAAAAAGAATAAATAAAATTGAATGAATAAAAGCGGAAAAGATCAATCATTTAGTTGGTATACGCTTACAGTTTCTTTTATTTTTTGGAGAGTACACTGTCTAATGGTTCATAGACTTTTAGGGTATATTCGTACTTGCTGTTATTGAGCGCTAGACATAAATGCCTGCCTCGATGGTCCCTAGTCCTTCTTCATTTAACCCCAATAAATTATTAATTAATCCACTCTGCGATTTTAAAAAGCTGATAACCCAAAAAATGTTAAGTTAAGACGTTTATCGTTCTTCCGGTTGGTAATTCTAATAAATGAACAATCTCTCTCTCTCTCTCTCTCTGAAACCTGTTCCAATTCTTTTACATTGATACTTAGTATAAGTATCAATGTAAAATACATCGGCCTGATACTTAGTATAAGTATCAGGCCGATGTATTTTTTATCTACTTAATGCAAATTCCTCTTGTCTCGGGTGGGATCTATAGAGATAATTATCCTAGTCAATTTGGCCATTACAAGGTTGTACGCACCATGATGTGTAATAAATGATGGTGGCAGCTCAACCCCGCCTTCTGAGATTTTAAGGCTATTTTCAAAAGCTTTCACTATTTCAGCGAAATTTGTGTGACAAATGATTCCATATTCATTTCCGGAAATGCCACATATAACTTAAAACCCTTGTGAATCATTGGTGTATGGGTACCATAAGGTACGCTCTTTTAGAAGGCCTTCACAAATTTCATTAAAATCAATTTACAATTAATAATTCTTAAATAATTTAAGAAATAAGAATCGAATGCACCTAAAATGTAACGCACTGTGTACATTAACTAACTTATTTTATTCCACTGATGACATGTACATTGTTTTTTCCCCTTTACAGTGAATTTCTCCGCATGAGATGGCAAACTACTCTTTGTGATTACTTTTTTTAATGCATTGATTGTAATCCAACCACCGTGACGAACTCATTCCAAATTGCGTACCATAAAATGTTTAGTCTCTTTGGAACTGCGCAATATTGCAGCTAGCATTAGTTTACATGCAAATCACGCATGTGGCCAACCCCAGGGAGACACCAAAATTTTTGTACCATTGTAAACAACCCCTTTGTCCGACAACGTGTGATTGATGCCATGCTGCCGGTGGGAAAAGGTCTCACAACACGAATTAAATTGCTTCGAAATAAATATTTCAGAGAGCTTTTAGGGTTCAATTTGTCCGGAGCCTAGTACCAGCCATCAATAACTGGCGTGTCTGGTAAATGTTCTAATGACATTTTCTCAAAAAAAAAGGAGTTGAAATTCTTAATAGTTTAGTACAGGAAACACTTGGCACCACTCTGACGGAGTGGAGTGGAGTTAATAGGGTACGCAGGTGCCAAACTGGAGGGAGAAAATATAAGGTAAGTTCGATATTTTGTTCTGGGTTCTACTATGACAATAATTTGCTGGAAAGAGGCTGTCAAGAACGAATTCAGTAGGTTGGATGTCCCTCGGCAGAAACAGATTTAGCTATGTTTTTTTAGTGGTCTGTCCCCATGGCAACATACATTTAATCAGAGTTGCGAAAAGTAATTAGATTCTATCGAGCTACCCCTGCCAGTAAATAATTCTCAATCTAGCGAAAAGAGAAGAAATATTTAACTTTCAATCGGACTCGCAATAATATGGACAACTAGAATTGTTGGTTGTTACTAGCAGTGTTGAATCCAGGGGGGTGATCGGGGGTAAGTTTCACCCCTGGTGGAATAAAATTCTTCTCCCACGGTGAAAAATTAGTAATTTTTATTTTTTTAAACACGAATTCAATAAATTTATGTCAAATAAACATAACACAAAAAATCAAATCAACTAATGTGGTACTTGTTAGGTGGTACACGGAAAATAAATCATTAAAATTCAAAAGACACGAAATTTTCAAAATAATTAAATGGGTAATATTTTTGGCTGCACAAATTGTAACTAAAAGCCACTATTTCAAGTATCGGCATTTTCGTTTTATGGTTTTCAGGTTCCCTTTATTTTCACACGAACCATCTCCTGATAGTGTTTCACAAACGGTCTATTTGTGACTAATTCTTTATTTGTATATAGCAAACAAGATTGCAGGCCGCGAATAGGTTCGCCTGAATTAGTTCCTAACAGATGCTATTGTAATTGTAATTATAGTGTCCCGACTTTCGGAGGAGTCTGCAACCATTAACTCGATCGTCAGCAGTTTGGCTTTATGGTTTTCACATTCCATTTATTTTTATTATTATTATTTTATTATTTTTTTTTTCACAGCAAGGGTCTACTTGTGGTTAATTCTTCCTTTGTATACCACAAACAAGACGGTTTGGTCGCAGCCTATAAACAATGCACTTTATATCCTTTTTATTATATATGCATCATGGGGAAGCTCGTTGGAACTGCAGCACCCCCAGCTTTTTAAATCTAAATATACGGTTAACGGAATTATATGAAATTTTGTGAAGAACAATGCAACACAATGAATATTTTTATTAGAGGTCCCACATATAGTATATACATCCTCTATTTCCAATAATCATTTCAATAATAAACGAATAAAAACACGAGATCGTTTTCAACTTTGAAGTTTTACCGTAGGTGGAACTGTGCGTAACGCAGTTCATATTCAGTGGTTGAGTCATTGCTTAGTTGGCAGGTTCCCAATACACAATTTTAGATGTGATAAAACGAGTCAAAGGAAATGCAGAGCGAGCAGTGCCAATTTGAACAGTGCACCAAACTTGAATGAAAAAGTTATTAATCTATTTTCAACAAATAAAAAGCGAAGAATGGATTTTATTTTTGAATAAAATTTCGAGATTCCCCAAGTCTGTTAATGGTAAGTGTCCAATTAATGTTTTGTAGTATTTCTAACCTGTTTTTATTATTATTACCATCTACACTGTGCTGCCACTTTATTAGGTACACCCCTGCTGTGCACACAAATGGTTTGTTCCAAACGTTGCAAGTCACATGACCACAGTTGTAGATATAAATGCAGCAGAACAACCGTTCTAGTATCAGTTAAGCGTACAAACTGTAGCAAGCATATGGAAAAGAGTTATCTAACGTGGCATGGTAGCAGGTTCAATACGTGCTGGACAAACATCTCTGAAACGGCAGTTCTCCTGAACTTTTTACGCACCACAGTTTCAAGGGTGTATCAAGAATGGTGCAACGAACAGAAAAAATCTACTCAACGACACTCCTCTGGAAGAAAATCGCTTGTTGATGAGAGAGAGGTCAGAGGAGGATAGCTAGAATTGTGCAAGCAAACAGACGGGCCACAATGTCATCACGTCAGAATACAACCTCTGTGCATAGAACAAAATATCGCAAGAGACCATTAGTTGAACTTTGTCGCGAATGGGCTACAACAGCCGACGGCCATATCGCGTACCTTTGTTATCAATGAAGAACAAGAGAGCACGCCTCCTGTAGGCACAGCAACACCAGCACTGGACTATCGACAATTAGAAAACAGTTGCTTGGTCTGACGAGTCGAAGTTCCTGGTGCATCATGTGGATGGAACGCCCAGAATTTGGCGAAAATATCATGAATCCATGGACCCGTCATGTCTGACGACTACTGTGCAAGGTGGTGGGAGGGGAGTGTTATGGTGTGGGGAATGCTTTCTTGGCACATGTTGGGTCCATTGATACCCATAGATTCACGTCTGAATGCCACATCGTTGCTGGCCAAGTGCATCCGTTCATGTTGACAGTTTATCCTCAGTCAGATGGTTACTTCCAGCAGGACAATGCGCCAGTGAACAAAGCCTGAATCACTATGGAATGGTTCCAGGAACATGATGACTTTTCTTTGCTGCAGTGGCCCGCTCAGTCTGCGGATCTCAATCCTATTGAACGTCTTTAGGATGAGCTGGAAAGGGCTGTTCGCTGTAGGCCTACACCTCCGTCGAATCTCAAGGAACTGCGTGACACACTCATGTCTGCACAACGTTTTCAGCATCTTGTTCAATCCATGCCTAAACGAATTCAGTCTGTTTTGAAGGCTAAAGCAGGCTCAACACGCTACTAGGTAAGTGTACCTAATAAAGTGACAGCACAGTGTATGTCTTATAACCAAGGCAATTTAATGTAACTTTAAGAAGCAGCACTCCCATTCATCAGAGTCACGAGCCGCCACTGATATGCATCTATACTATAATATTGAAAGATTGCATGAAGATAAGTTTAGAGGGGTCCGAATGAGTTATTGGAAAAATTAATAAAAGAAGTGACTGATACACATGCAAAGAAGAATAAGATTATTACAATACTGTACTTGCATGTTTGATTATAATTTGTATAATATATATTTTTTTTCAAATTTTAATCGGTGATTTTCATATTATTAAACTGTGATTATTGTCAGTAATTTGGTTTTTGTGAACTGACTATTAGTATTTAGATGTTAAATAATAAATATTTCCTTTTGTTTTCTCATATTCTCTTATTATAACATTCATTAATATGTATATTTATGCATAAATATACATACTTGTTTGTAACATATACATATGTTGAAAATATTAAATAATAATAAAAAATATAGTACACGAACTCCCCAAAGTTTACATTCCCCCCCGGTGCAAACGCTCTGGATTCAACAGTTTACCAGGGTTATGAGACAACAGTCGTTGGTCGCTACCAGAGAAAATGAACCAGAGAGAACATTCAAGTATGCTTAGTTAATAATTTCATATTCTGAAACCAGCAAAATAATTATTCGTTTCTTTATGGCCCACTGACTGAAAATCGATCGGGGATTCTGTCACGGAAAATGCAGCCATACAACTGGACCAACTTCACGTGCGGTGCTTTCTTTGAGAGAAACATGGACAAACCTTGCGTTTCAATAATATTGAAAAGAAATAAAGTAATGGAACTAAAGCAACTATGGAACTAACATTGAAAAGAATATAAAGTAATGGAACTAAAGCATAAATTGGATCCTTTGGTATAATGAGCTATTAGATCATTGATTGCTTCAATTATTCCTTGATGTTTCCAAAAAAAGTTAGTTTACTTTCAATTAATGTTTTTTTTTTTTCTTATTTTAAAAGTTATCTTCTCTAAAAGAACATCATTAGAGTGAATTACACTGTGCAGAAACATATTAGACTTGAAACTGGGGTGAGATAAAACTCATTAACTTCAGTTTTTTCCGATAGATGGCGATAGAAGATATCACTCTTGATGGAAAAATTAAGTTTCTTCAGTACTAGATCCAAAGATTAATTATTGATAATTAAGGAAATGGACGAAGTCTGTGAAATATAAATGCATAACAGTAAAGAAAGAAGAAACAAAATATCAAAATATGTCTGAAAGGACGACAAAGACAGTTTATCTATGAAATTTATTGATCGTTCTGCACAGACAGAGTTTCACTTATTGCACTGAAAGAGATGACCAATTGCAAGATGGTAATGCGATGTCCACTACGCTATATCTGTCTGAGTAAACATGATTGCAAGTTCTGTCGTCTTATCTGTCCGCCAAGTCCTCGTGGGTAGCAAAGTTGGTAGGATCACCATACCGGGTGGAAAAGACCTGAGTTCATCTCTCGTCGATGACAGGAGGTTTTTATGGGCCCTTTTCATAATGTGGCTGAGTTAGTCGGTCTCAGGCGAGAGAGTAGCATGGTGTTTTAACTTAATCAGAAAATCGACCTCAGAACACCCCCAATGTACAGACAATATACATGGAGCAATATGGCCTTAGTCGCTAATGATCCCAAAATCCTACTACAACAACTGTCCGCCACCCTCCCTCCATTTTCCAGATCTGAACCTCACTGAAAACCACATTGTTGCGACGCATTACGTTAGAATGCGATATATGGGGAATTTACCAGGATAGCACGGAGTATTAACCTGCATCTAGAGATAGATTCCACACATGCAACTTATGTTCTGATTGTCCAATTAAATATCTGCTTACATTTGCTAATGAAAAAAAAAAACAGCTCTTGAAAACCCACGCTGCACTTTTAGATGTAGTTTTTTGCGTGAAGAAATAATAGAAAGTGCACCATGAAGGTCATTATCACTTTTAACAACTTGTCGCATGTCTTAATCCATATTCTAAATCCCACGCCCTTTCCCCTAAAAAGTTGTGATACCTCTATGTATTAAACTTCCCCCAGTCTTGAAAATTTTGCAACAGAAGGCTATGATGGCTCATCAATTATCAATCTTCTCGATTAACAAAGACTCAACAAGCAAGGTATTTGTGCAAAAACTGATAAGCGAGTATAATATATGCAACACGGAATATAATTAATAAATACATTATCCTAATTTTCCGTTAAACACTTCACTTGACAATCCACGGAAGATTAATGCACCAGGACAACAGAAAAAAAAAAAATCATGAATTCTAGACCGAAAACGATGATTTCATTTTAAAAAGGTGGGGGTTGCATGGTTTTTTTCGAGAGGGAAAACATTGCAACCCTCGTCTGGGATTTTACGTCCAACAACAGGCAAACTAATCACAGAATAAAGCCAATTCGCAGATACGATATACTAAGGTGCCAAAGCATGTAGCATCCTGGGGTTTGCCAGTTGTAGGACTTCCTGATCAACTGTTGTACATCATCGTGTGATCGAAGAATACTTTGGAACTGCTTGAGTTTCACCAACATTTTCCATTAAATTTGTCCTTAGATGTATAATATAAGCCAGTATATCATTAGTGGAATGACACTGATGGAATCCGTATTGGCGACCATTGATCAGATGAAGGTTTCAAGATAGTTAAGGTGTTGGCGATTAACGGATTTCTCCAATGCTTTAAAAAGAATGATAGTGAGTGCAATGGAACGATGATCGAATGGAGGATTTATCACCCTTTTGTGGAACTGGATGGATATGAGCAAATTTCCAAGCAGAAGGAAAAAACACTAGTGAATAAGAAAGTGAAAAAGGCGACACAGAACAGAACTACGCTAAGGTGCACAGATTTTGAGAATAAGTGGAGAAATATCATCAGGACTTCGACTGTCTTGCCATCAAGATTGTTCAAAATTCTTCTGATATCCTTTTGACCGAAGACCACAAAAGACAGTGAGTGAAGTGTACTGGGAACGAGGGTTTTTTAAGATCGTCAATACACGACTTAGAAGAAAAGTAGGATGCTAGATGCTTTGGCAAGAGACCGGGGTGCTAGATTACTGTTTGTACAAGTAGGAAGTTTTATATCCTTAGCCTGTTCAAAATCTAGGTTGGACTGATTAATAACTGCTTTACAATTGTTGCGAGCTTTTTTGTAGCTACATATACAGTACCTATACAGTACATGTAGATATAGATGCAAGTTAATTGTGATATGCAACATTTTTATCATGGACAGACTTAGCATATTTATTGGAAAACCGACATTTAAATAAAGGACGAGATTTTAAAGTTGAGTGTGAAATAAATAATTCATCCCTACAAGAATAATTATACTGACAAGACCTGAGCATACATTATCATCAGAGGATTTAAAACAATAATCCAACCAAGGAAAAAAGAATATAATCTCGCAGATCGTCACATTTTGCATCCTTGTAATTCCAAACAACATAAGATTGAGAATGGCAATGACAGAAAGACTTCATTGACGAAGAGACCATCACCAAGTTGTGATCCGAGGTGCATAGACGAGCCAAATGATCAGCGCGAGTGCAGTAGCACACGTTCTTTGAGTGGACCAGGCTTGAACCCTGGTCCACTCAAAGAACTCTTGTGTTCCTCTTGTGTTCAATCGTTGACTGCCAAATAAGATTAACGTTTGTACTGACCGATTTATTGTAAACTTCATTGACCTGGTGGTCGTGCCGGAGTATAAACAAGAACATACTTTGTATTTACTTCCTTCGACTTGGGAGGGTTGGAAGGGTTGCAATTTCGATAACATTACGTAAGCTCGTCCAACAAATAGCATTAATGTTTGTTAAGCATCCCTCTATTTTCATCTAGCAAGCATTATCTGTGTATATGATGCCTCACAGACTTAGGTGTCAAAGCATCTAAGTCTGATCGAATGGACAGAATCCATTCTTATCGTGGACAGCCTTAGCATATTTATTGGAAAACCGAAGTTTAAATAAAGGACGAGATTTTAAAGTTGAGTGTGAAATAAATAATTCACAGTTGTTAATTATTTATTTCACAACTGTGAATAAAGTTGAGTTTGTGTCTCTCCCTCTCTCACCAGATGTACACGGATGAAATTAAACTCTATGCCGCACCTGAGAATCAACTCCAACAGCTACTCCGGATCACTGAAGAGTTCAGCTCTGACATCTGACATTATCCTATTCGATCTTACATCGGTATGTAAGATCGAATAGGATAATGATGACCAAGAGCTGCCAATAGCACCGAAGTCGGCCATCGAGGGACTGACCACAGCCCGTAAAGGAGGGAGGAGATTGACTTCACATAAATAAAACAGAGAGCATATTATTAAAACAAATATTTAAAAGATATAAAAATATCGTAACCGAAATGTGAGTATTAATCCCTATTCCACAGAATGAATTCCCAAAAAATTTCCCTTCCCTATAACATTCTAAGGAAAAGATATGTGAACCAAGGTATACCGAAGAAAATAGTGCTGCTCAATCTTTTATTTGTGGCCAGAAGATTGAACTAATGAAATCACTGGGGTGCCAGTTTGAAAGACCACCAACCTAGGATTAGACAAGCGAATACAAAAAAGTAGCAGAACGTTTTACCTTAAAATAAATTAGAACAACATTAATGCACCTTCAAGAAATCATCATAGACAACAGAGACGCAATGAAATCAGAAACACGGAGCTATCTGGAGCAACCAGGAATATTACGTTTGTTGCTTATGAAGATAATTAACAGTCGTCCATTTATAAACAGTCCTATTATAAGAGTTCAACCCATATCTATGGATTGAATTATCCAAAATACGCTCCATGCTCCTAGTCAGATAAATAATGCAATGATGGCTTTTATGCACCCCTTACCAAGATTCATAGAATACTTTCATGATAACAACAGCCAAATCTCAGTTTAATTATCTTCTGTTTTGGAAAGAACATTAAAAAAAGGTTCGTAACATTTCTTTGCTATCTCCTTAAGGAGCATTTAAAATTTTAGATATTTCCTTTCCTTCCTCAATCGTTGAAAGATTCTTTAAACTTTGCGGAAGTTGAACGATTTAAATTTCTTTATTGTGAACTGTTCCCATCGCGTGTTACATGTTCTTATCAGTTTGAATGCTTTTCATGTAAAACGCTTTTCTGGGGAATCGAAGAAATTTTCCATTCGGAAAGATTTGCTTGAAGTCGCAAAGAAAAGTTTGGGAAGGCGTTTCGGTTGGTCTCCGCTTCTGTTAGTGTGCAGAATGTGTCACCAATGATGGATGATCGAGCACCCGCGCTATGATGTTATGTTATTGTAAGGACAAGTTGTTCGTGAATGATAAACCCAAGATATTGTCTGAATGAACACATCTAACAGATTCTCTGGTTTCTGTTCGTATCTGATTCGAAGAAAGCGAAACCTAGCGGCCTATACGTAAATTTAATTCTATTTTATGCGGGAAACAAAGGTTTGAGGTAGTGGATGGTACAGCAACAAGCCATTAATGATCACAGTCCTTTGGGGCCCTTCGCTCATGGTATCACAATGCAGTAGATGCGATAATGGGTTTTCCAGAGTAGGCCATTCTGGTAGCAAAAGTCGTAACAGACGATGGAAGTGCGCCTCGAAAAGGAAACCTAATTAGATTAGGGACATTGATGAAAGGCTGTTGAATTCATTTCCGGAAAAGTGCTAACCGAAAGGATTTATGCAACCCCAAGTGCTTCATTTCTCTTACTTTACTGCAACTTTCTGAGCGCAGTTTGGAGGGCGTGGATGAGAATAGCAAGTCCAATACGGAATGAATGAAATATCTACGGAGAGTACCATTTAAAAGCATTATGCGTAGGGGGAATGAAAAGGTGGGCCAATTCATCACTGCCTGTCTCTCTGTAAGGACGCTTCACTTGGTACTGTGCTGCCCTCTTGTGTTCAACAATGACTGGTACTGCAGTTAATCTACAATAGATGTAATTCACTCCACTGCAGACGCTGGTATTTGATGTGCAATGGGTGCTCATTAACCAGTCACCTGCAACGAGAGCAATCATGAGTATCCAGCTGGAACAATCCATTTGATCTCGGTGACTGCATAGCGCTAATGGAATTGGAATAAACACTTGAACGTAATGAGTGGAAGTGGCTACGATGCCCACTGTGGGAAAGTTTCAAACGCTGGCTTTCCGATTTAAAGCGATAACCGTCGTCCGAAAGTGAAAACGCTTTACAAATTTATCCAACCAGAAAATCAATTGCCATCTACTCTTTAGTACTAATGACATTTAAATAACGCAATTTTTACAGTAATTCAAGATTTTCCCTCAGAGGGCAGCACAAACGCGATTAAAAATCACTACCTACCAATGATAGAGGGTAATAAAAAATCCCCACAATTTTTTTTCCACCTTTTATCTTTGTTTTCAAGCATCTTTTCTATTATGATCTAAAGGCAGGAAAAGAAAGCTTTAACCCTTTAGCATCTCTCAGGACCTCGAAGGACAATCTCAAAATGTGAAACTGGCGCGAATTACTCTTGTAGCTAGCAGAGAACTCAAAGAAGAGAGCGTGAGAGAGAGAGAAGAATGCAGTCTTTCTACTATCCTCTCACTGCAATACGAGAACGTGTAACTCTATCCAAAAATCAATAGAAAAGCGGGCAGAAGCCGACGGGAGAGAGAGAGAGAGAGAGAGAGAGAGAGAGAGAGAGAGAGAGAGAGAGAGAGAGAGAGATGCTTGTTACTGTGTGCTAAAGAAATTATACCGTAGGTCATTTGTCAACCTTCACTTCCAAGCAGCCTCGCGCATATTACACTTTTCGACGTAAGAAGATCGGATAAGGTGGGTGTTTTTTTATTTCCTTCTCTCACACTAAAGCAACATCGCAGACCAGATGAACTCAACCAATTCTGTTTCCGCTTCTTCCTGAAAAGCGAAAGGAGAGCGAAGTGTCCTCCAATGCTGGATATCTCTCTCTCTTTCTCTCACTCTCTGAGTCTTCGAATCTGAAGAATGCCTTATGTCATCAAAGTACTCTGAGTTTCCAAAAAGAATTTATCGTATTTCAGTTAAGAGTCCCCCGTATAGAGAAAAATTCAGCACAATCGCTGGAATCTGAAATAATTAATGCAAGAGGGCATTCGAACTACAGGATTATAACTTGAAAATACATTTTATGAACATAAATTTTCAATTTACACGTATTTATTATTGAGAACGTGTTATAAAATATATTATTCATTTTATGTGGTGTTTTCTTTGGCTGAAACAGAGGGAAAATACCATTTAATGTTGCCATCATCATCTTATAATTCATCTGCAGTTTTATGACCTAGTACAGTGTCAAGCAGACACTGAGCAGAGCTTTTTCTGGTACCTTCATTTCTATTGTAGATCTTTACACAGATGGAATAAATTTATAGTGAAATTCATTTCGCGAGCAATTCTCTGCTTTTTAAATCTGCGAATAAACCTGCCTTCTCGTGTACAGAAGCTGATTATTTAATAAGAGGAATGGCAGCGCAACCGTACACCCACTCAAGTATCGGACAACTGCCGGTAGATGACAGGAGAGTGCGTCCAAGGATATGATGACACAAATACAAGATGTGACATGTTGCCTGGTAGATAAAAAAGTGGCCTTCAAGTTATGTTACAATTGCATTCGACGTGGTAATCAATCATTATGGTCCAGAAATGCCAAACAAAACGGTTCCCTCTTTGCAGCATAACTAAGGCCACTTTGAAACTGCCAAACAACACGTCAGAACTGGAAACTGTGTCAGCATATTCTTGAACATACACTCCACTGCCCATCTGTCGGCAATTCTTCGAAAATTGATTATTTTTAAGGGCAGTGCCATCGATATAACATATCGATGGCACTGCTTTCGCTTTCGAAGGAAGCATGCATACAAAGCAATTTCCACTAAAGGGTGTTCGCCAGTTTAAACGTTTTGTGATTATTCGGCCTTTCACGAGCAGAATGATGAATGAAAAATTTCATATTATACATTAGACCTACCAACGTTGTGTTCAACCCCCAATTTGGTTCCAGCTTCTCCTGAGCCAAGTTTATTTAGAAGATCACACTTCTCCGAGAGAGACAATGTTTCGGCCTCCCTGTTACTCTTTGCTGAGCAATGATTGAGCGCTTAAAGGCAGTATAGAAAGACTGCTATGAAAAAGTAAGCAGTTTCTTATGACGACTATCTAGAAAATTCTTAATTTTGCAATGTTCGCCTTCTATCATGCCCAGAAGTTTCAGGAAAATCAGAGCTGAAACTTTCCATAGGTGCAAATGTGGGTAAAACTTTCCGTTCTTGGATGCGTACAGACAGCATGTGATTAGCTCTCTCTCCAGACCCATTCAGTATCATTCCTTTTATACAATATTCACTGAAAATATGACTTCACGTGGGATGAATTAATTAGTAAAATTGGTTCCTCTGATATAAGAAACAATGAGAGGTTCCCAATGGTTATCCATCGGCAATAGCATCTTTCAACTGTACAATATACCATGTCGCTGAGCCAGATGTGTGCAGCTATGGTTTTTAAAACATTGGATACACTTCACTCCCTTCTCTTGGCCCATTAACTTTCTGTTTCTACTCCTTGACGATCATAGGGTCAGAGGAATTTTGCAACATGGAGAGCCCTCAAGGGTAGGCATAGTGCATATAAGTACCATTCTCCACACCAGGGTAGAAAAGGACCAGTTTCGAATCCGTCAAAAAAGGCGAAGAATTTTATGGATTATTTTTCGCAAAATGGCTGAGTTACTTGGTCTCTGGGGAAGGTGGTATGATATTTCCTCTGGGAAACTCGGTATTCCATTCAGCAAACAGACAAATAGACTACGGAACACGCGCAATTTAGAGACAATAATATATATGGAGATATATGGTCAGGGTCGCAGATGTGCCTTAAACCCTACAACAATATGGACATAACAAAAATATTAACATATTTCATGGAATCACGTGGATTCAAATTTCAGTTCCATTGAATATCAAGGTGTTGAGATCTAAAGGGTTACTGAGATCAGATAATTTATTTATTTATCGGATGGAGTGCACTATGGGTGGATCCACAAGCGACTACTGAGGCATTGTGAGATTCTTTTCAAGCAGCATGGGGGAATCATATTTTCATCTATGTTTGCGTCCGGGTAGGCTCAAAAGACATTTTAATGATATATTTCCGATTGAAAAACAACAGAACTGAAGTAACTCAATGAAGTATCTTTTCAGGGATGGTTCAGGGAGGATACAGGTAAAAGAGATAATAACTTTCATCATTTTTCACTTTTCAAGGAACACATCTGATGTTATTTTCCGACATCCTTCATAATTTTTCACGAATTCATTACTTTTCTGATTACCATACTTGTGCAAAGGCAATTATACGAAATGTCTTGGAACAAATCATTTCCTGGTTAGCCAATAACGATCTGGTTATTAAGTCTAGAAGTTATCTTTCTTCCATTTATTTTGTACAAGATAAGCGAGCGGTCTCTAATTAAGATAACAAATTTAAAGCTAATAGGTAACTAAAACTAAATTCCATTTTGATGATCATGTACACCTCCTTTCATCCCACGTCCTTAATCTCCTGAGATTAATCAAAGGATTCTGCTCTTCGTTTAAAACCCGCTGGACAACAGTAAAATTACGTGAACAGACTCTGCTTCCACCCACTGAATATGATGCCTTAATTCTGTCTCCCAGCCACAATTACCTTTCTGATGCTACTGAATATCCTCAGATACGCGTCATCCATTTTCTCTGCTTCAGAAATAAATGCGATTTTCATCCGCTCAATTATATTTCCTAATGTGACTAGTGAAGCCTTCAACTACTACATTTTCGCAGCTTCTGCCACGCGCTATTATTTATTTACAAATAATTAACTCTCACAAGGTGTTCACAATTTATTATCTTTTTAAATTTTTGCTTATGTCTTGTGAATTCAAGACAGTTTTCTCGCTCAATTTGTAAAATTAAACAATTATCTTTATTTATTGATCCTGTAATACAGATCTCAACTCCCAGTCTAATTCACTTTCATATCCTCTCTAAACGTATTCTATTTAGAGAAGCCTTACTATAAACTCTTTACTTACTATAATCTCTTTATTATAAACCATGCCTTCATGGGTAGTTTGTTGTTATGGGGGGGGGGGGGTTCATGGCATATAAGCTGCTACGGCTATAATGCTCGTGGGTAGCAGTGTTGGTAGGATCTCCCG
The DNA here is from genome assembly GCF_048544385.1 of Mastigoproctus giganteus. Taxonomy (NCBI): domain Eukaryota; kingdom Metazoa; phylum Arthropoda; class Arachnida; order Uropygi; family Thelyphonidae; genus Mastigoproctus; species Mastigoproctus giganteus. The sequence continues at coordinate 5,633,721 of NC_143581.1, forward strand.
TCCTCCCCACACCGGGTGGAAAAGATCTGAGTTCGAGTCGTCCAGTCGATGATGTGAGGAACTTTTTATGGGTCTTTTTTCACAGCGTGGCTAAGTTAGTCGGTCTCAGCAGAGGTAGTATGGTTTATTCTCCCGAAAACTCGGGTTTTTCATCCAGCAAACAGAATATCGACCACAGAACACGCAATTTTTACAGACAGTATACACGGAGTTTGTAGGAGCATCAGTCGCTGATGCTCCTACAAACCCTACGATAACAACAACATAATATATACTTGTGAATTGATAATTCATAAGTACGTTTTATAACTTTTATTGTCCCACTTAATGGCCGACATACTGCTTTTATATTCCTCCAGACTGCACTCCATCCTTCACGGTCAAAATTAGCTCTCATGGAAAAAGGAGAAAGACTTTGAAATGGAGCATAATGTTTTTCAATCAACACAAATATAAACATAAGGAAAGGGACCATTGGTTCACTCTCTAATGAAAATGCTTCTTCTTTCGTATACTTTTTAATTTGGTTTCAATAAGTATTTAAGAAGGGAATGAGCAATGAATTACAAACCCTTCAGAAGTCGAAAATTTGATAGTATGAAACAGAGCTGTAATGCTACATTGATATCAATATTTGTAAAAGAATAAGAGAAGTTTACCTCAATATGATACGTAGAACACATCCGTATGATACTCTCCAGAAATTAAAACGAAAAAATCGAAAATCTTACATAACAGTAAAAAAAATAATTAAAAATCAATTTAACGCAATTAAAATATTAAGTAAAAAATTAATTTAACGAATAAATTGCAAAAAGGGTTTTTCCTTCCTTAGGAGGAAGGAAAATCGTTTTGCAAATGTAAGATTTTCGATTTTTTCGTTTTAATTTCTGGAGATCATCATATGGAAGTGTTCTCCGTACCATATTGAGGTAAACTTCTCTTATTCTTTTACAGAAAAAGAAGTCAAAAATATACTCAAAAAGCAGTGCCCCTTGCGAAAATTTTTCAATTGGTAGCAGAGTTTTTCTCTAGCTGTCGTAAAGAAATGTAGTTCGTGCTTGGTCGTGAACAGTAAGCCAGTATGCGTCGAATCCATTCTCATCTTAGTTCCATAAAATAAAACTATTCTTTCTTTTAAGGTAGGCAGCGCTAGTAGAGAAAATTGGTCCAAATTGGCCATTCTGTAAAATAAAACTATTCGGAATTTTTAGATATTACGATGTTTCTGCATACCTAGGAAGATATATCTTCAATTTGAGACCAAATCAGTTAGTCCTATCGTACGCAATGGCTACTTAGCTGTACCCGTTGCGAAAATTTCTCGATTGGTAGCAGAGTTTTTCTCCAGCTGTCCTAAAGAAATGTAGTACCCATGTAGTATCAATATATACGTGAAAATGTATTCAGGATCGGTCTTTCAAAACGATCCTGAATACATTTGCAGAAACACGAAAAGGCGTTTCTCCTTTGCCGCAAGGTACGTTTAACGCGACCAGTCAGAGTAGCATTTTGACTGTGACATACTTCTAAATCCTTAAATTACTTACCTTAAACCTCAAAACAAAAAAAAAAAAAAAAACTTGAAGTTTATAACGATAAAATGATTTCTGAACGTATTAAACGTAACGAATGGCAATGAGTGTATAAGCTCGCGTGCGCAAAAGTGGGGATATATAGTGAGCTGTGATGGATTCCTAACGATTAGTATTTCTTTTAAGGTAGACAGCACACTAGTACAGAATTTCGCAATTAGTAGCAGAATTTTATTATTATTTTTTTTAATTTTTTTTTTCTGGAACAAAGGACACGACTGTGCGAACGTACGTACAAATTGTTAATCAGTTAAATAGCTAAAGTGCAAATTGTTAATCAGAAAAAAATTCCTTATCAACTTAGACAACTGTTTGTTTAACAGTTAACATCTTCCACTGTTTCCATCTATGAAGTGAATGTTGAACTATTCTCGTTTGTAGTACAAAACTGGCCTGTTCCGTCAAATAAAACTATTAAGAATTTTTTAATTTTAACAACTTTGTGCACACCTAGGAAGAAATATCTTCAATTTGAGACCACTTCCATCGCGTTTACTGAGGAAAGAAAACGGCTTCTGTATTAAATATATAGATTATGAGTTAAAATGTATCAGAGAGAGAGAGAGAGAGAGAGAGAGAGAGAGAGAGAGAGAGAGAGAGAGAGAGAGCCAGCCAGCCAGCCAAAACACAGACGTGTACACAGAAAGCAAAATTCGCCAACCTTGATCGGGTCGCTGTTTTAATTTTCCGCCTCTGGATTTCGATTCTGGAAAAGTCTGAAACAAACAGGAAACAAAACTCATTAGAAATGGGTACCCTGAGTTTCGCAAATGAAAAAAAAAATTGTTAGCGCATCGGCTTCTGTGGTCATAATACACCTCCAAAAGTTTTTGCATTTACTGTGATCTAAGCTCGAGGCAGGATTCGAACCCGCGACCTTTGGGGTCCAGGAAGGCGCTTTGCCCGGTCGGCTTATAGGATACATATCTATTCTATTCTATTTAATTCGCTTACTGGATAAACAGCCGAAGTTACTTTTTATCTATTCTTTTTATCCATTTATCTATTTATCTTTTTATCTAGTCTGGATTGCACGCAAAGTATGTTTTGGACTGGAATACATTTTAAGATAAGGATCTAACGTACATATTATACAGAAGTTGGAAATTTTAGTGAATAAACAAATTTTGTAAAGATTATAGGATACTAAAACTTCCTCTAGTCACCTTCTTATACTCGTTGATGATTGTTTATTAACTTTAATTCTTGAAAGCTTCTTCAACCGGGCTGTAGGTATTAGCCAATCACAGGTAGGATGGTTAAAGTTTTCCTTGTGAGTTATTCAGAGGGTTTTAACCAAAATAACATTCAAATCGGCTTGGTGCACACGCTCCTAATTCGAATTCAAATTCAAATTGTTATTTTAATGGCACCGGAGCTTATACGTGAGTAGTATATTCAAATCTTTAGTCCAAAGCTTCAAATCCTTAGTTCTAGCTATCCTTGAATTTTTACCTCCTCTTTGGAATCCAAACGCCTGTCACCTATTTACCAGCTGGAACAAAGTGCAAAGAAACTTCATAAGTAGCGTTATTAAAAGAGGATCCATGTTCTACCACAGGGTCTTCTACAAGCAGCTTTGTTGCCGTTTCAGTTTGGAGTCGTTTCAATTTCGTAGAGCTTTTCTTAATCTCAAGCTCACAGAATGGATTCCGGCACCATACCTCCTTCACCATCTTCCTCTCCATATTTCTTCCTCTGGCACACAACAACAGCGTACTTTCACTTCCCAGGTCTCAACCTGACATACATCAGAACAGCTTTCTTTTGTGTACAACTTCCCTTGCCAATGAATTATAGCTGGATTTGATTACAAATTTCTTATTGGCGGCTCACAGACGTTTTCAGACCAGAATATTTAACCAGTAGTTTTTATTTTCGCTATTCTGCAACTACTGACTTTGATCTTTGATTGACTGCTACTTGTGTGAGCCTGCGCGGTAGCACAGTGGTATCATCACCGTCCTCCCCACACACCGGATGAAAAAGGCCCGGGTTCCAATCCCGTCAATGACGAGAGGAACTTTAGTGGGCCTTCTTTCATTCCGTGGCTGAGTTAGTCGGTCTCAGGCATAGATAGCAAGATTTTCCCCCAAAAAAACTGGGGTTTTTTTCGTCCAGCAAACAGGCAAATCGACCAGAGAACACATGCAATTTATAGACAAAATAAATATATGAGTAGAAGTAATCATCTACAGGGGACCCTAATATCATAATTTGGGGTGTTTTTTTTTTGCCACTTGTGTGAAATCCATTTGCGTCAAGTATTTTTTTTTAAATATACAATTTACTTTTTGTAAATGAAGTTTTATATCTAGTTTTATATCTCATTGAATATGGCGGTAACATTTCAAAGTAAATAGTGTGGTTAGTTCAATGTAACTACTTCTATGCATTTTGTAACGATTGTAATTCTTTTCCTTTTTATACACAGTAAATGGGTAAACTGTTGTGGTAATTCTTTGTCTGGGTGTAGATGGGGAGATGTCAGCCAGCTTCTATTCCTGCTAAACCCAGCTGACAAGCTATATACATGATTATATATTGAGTGACTACTTTATCGGGTACACTTCCCTCTTTCATGAAATGGAGAGCGCCCTTCAGTTATATCGTGCGATATAAATCCTCTGAACAGTTATGTAGGAACGCTGTGTGTATACATCCAGTGCAGCAATGGACAAGGCGAGATATTTAAGTGGCTTTGAACGTGGCATAGAAGTCGACGCCAGAAGCATCGATATAAGTATCGCGAAAACTGCTACTCTTCTGGGGTTTACACATACGGCTTTGTCTTGTATTCACTGGTCCAATGACCAAATATTATCCAGCTAACGGAGATTTTGTGGTCGAAAACAGCTAATTGATGCGACAGAACACCGAAGGCTGGATAATGGAAAGGCTACAGTTAATCAAATAACTACCAATTGAACGGTGGTAACTAAAGAAACAATTCAGAATGGAACAACTCGTTTCTTCCAAATGGATAGGGTATCGTAGCCAACGACCGAACTGAGTTCCATTCCTGTTAGCAAAACAGAAGAAAATATGGTTACAGTGGTCTCAAAATCACCAACATTGCACTGTTGAAGATTGGAAAAATGTTGCCTATTCGAAAATCGCAGTTAATACTGTTTCACGCAGATGGGAGTAATAAATATGGTGAAAACAGCACGTGTCTTTGGATCTATCCTTCTAGGTGTGAACGATGTAGGGTAATAGCAGCGGAAATCATGTGAGCAGCGAAATCGTATTGCAAATTGAACCTCCTGTTATCAATGGAGCAAAATTTGGATCCGCAAGCTATCTGAAAATTGATTTGCATCAGGCGCATTCTTTGGTGTAGTGGTTTCCTATTTCCAGGTTCTAGGACACATATAAAAAGTTAAATTCAGTGACATAATTAGTTAGGCCACCATGTCGAGATATAACATAGATATAAAAGGTATAAAAGTAAAAAATATATCAACAAAGAAATAACAATAAAAGGTAAATTTTAAATACGAGTAAAAAGGTTTATTGATTTTAAATAGCTAAAAGCAGCAGACACATTGTCATTGTCAGATAAAATCTGACTGAGTGTATAAGGCTCAGCCATGTGTAGGTAGGATGGCGATTCTACCCACTGTTCTACCCAAGAGGGCTGAGCATTTGTGAGGATTTAGAATAAACTGTAGAGATCTGCAAGCATCCAATTTGTAACAACTATGCAATTGAGTCAACATGGGCCAGCATCTCCTGTGGCACGCATTCCACACCTCATTGAGTCCACGCCATGAACATTCGAGGCTGTTCTGAGGACTAAAGCATTAGTACTCACTGTGAGAGACAGAAAGAGGTGAAGCTAATAAAGTGGCCACTTGGTATCTTATTATAAAATAATCCTAATTTAAAACTGTACTGTTTCCATGCCTGCTGCACAATGTAAGCATATTAGTGTACGTGCTTCGTAAATTTTGTTTCATTTGTTCTATTATTTGTGGATGATTGGCCTGTTTTCATTATTTCAACCTGAAAAACCCAAGTTTCCGAAGATTAAACCATGCAATCCTCGCTCGGGATCCAACTAACTCAGCCATGTATAAATACAGCCTACAAGAGTTCCTTCTGGTTCGACAACAGTTATTTTTGTTTCTTATTGGTAGGGTTAAAGAAAGAATTGATACCTTCCAAGACTGTTTTTTGTTCTGATTAGGTACATCCCTTCATCTTTCGAACAAACAAACTGTAAATATTGCTTTCATGCAATAAGCGAACGAATGAAGGAGAATAATGCTACGATTAACTAACTGTAAAAATTTCTATAGAGGAACACAGAAGGCGCAATGTGGCGTTCAGAACAACAGAAACTGAAAGGCGCTCAAGCTGCTAATTCGCGTTTTACATCTGAAAGCGTCTTTCCATCAAATCTATAAAATATAGCGCACATAAAACCATCTTCCTCTCCTCCCATTGCAGACGGGCCCATTTCCATATCTTTCACATTTTCTTTGAGGTGATTTTTATTTTTGTTTTTTCGCGCGACGTTGCGTGGTAATTGAAAGCGTTCAGTCGGGCGTCGTAGCACCGTTCGTAATTCAGGATTATCCCAGACCATTAGCAGCTGGCAGTGAGTTACGCGTTGCATAATGAAGCAATCAGTGACGTTTACTGTTTAGCTTAATGTACGTCCTCTGTATATATCGAGGGGCATGAGTGATGATACACTCATTATCTGCTCGTGTCGCAATGAAAGAAAGGAAACACCGATGAGAGATACGGCGTCGGCGCCAAACAACTGTCTGCAGCAACCCATAACGGGCCATGAGGTGCGTGTCTGCAGTGATGTAATCGGTGGTGGAATAGCGGAAATGGATAAAATGTAAGCAGATGCTTTTGAAATAGAAATATGGGATGCATCGAGCCTTCCTTTGACGCATTTTGCGTTAACTCTGCACTATTAAATGGTAAATTATGGAAGGAAAGAGGAGCAGACATGGATCGCTGAATATCGGAGAGGAAGTAATTAGCTGGCCAGTTAACAGATCGCTAACTCTCATAAGGATGAAAAAATATAAAAATCACTGTTGCATGAATATGAGGCGTATTTGTCGTAAGGGAGGACAGTTGCCTAAATCCCCAGTTTCATAGAGTGGTATCAAAGTAAAATGTGCAATGCGTTTCTTCTAAGATCTTGTAAACGATCCCTTTTATTGTATTTAAACTTTCAATCTTTTAAAAGCGGAAGAATAAGATAATACAGCTTTTTTATTATGTACAGGATATCTTCCTGTATTTGAAACTCCTGTTTAGCTGCATTTTCCTCTAAACTCTGGAGTATAAATTCATTTGTTTAAAAGTTTGCCCGTTAAAACGGTTCGACTGATGACAGAATCAATACTAATGCATAATGAAGATGCTGTCACCTGACTGGTTAAAAATCAATGGCGCGAGATAGTTAGAACCTCTCCGATATTTGAATAAAAGTTAGTGGTTAGATCACCTGGAACAGCTCTAGTCGTCCATAACAAAATAGTGTTTGCGTTATTTGTCATCGTCTGGAGGTTGTTGTTGGGTTTTTAGGAGCATCGACAACTAAGGCCATGTTGCACCATGTATATTGCTGTACGTTGCGTGTGTTCTGAGGTAGATTTTCTATTTGTTAGAGGAAAAATCTGACTTTCCGGGAGAAAAAAAAACATACTACCCTCGCCCAAGACCGACTAACTCAGCCACGTTGTGAAAAATACCCATAAATATTCCTCCAATCATTGACGGGATTTGAACTCGAGTCTTTTCCATCGAGTGTGGGGAGGACGGCGATCCTACCAACTGTGCTACCCCACGAGGATACTGGTCTGGAGGGGTCCAGGATCAAGTCCATCACAGATTGAAGGAACTTTTAAAGACCTTTTCAATCGGAACTGTAGTTAGTTGAGCTCAGGCTGAAGCAGGATGGTCAAGTGACATTATATTAAGATGAAAGATAATAAGAATAATAAGCCACAATTTCACTTATTTATTATGTTTATATTTAAAATTAATAAAAGATATAAAATAAATTTATCAACGTCAATAAATCACTGTTTTTCATGATATCTGGAATTACTTCAAACGGTGTCGACCAACTGTCCTCTTAACCAATTTCTCTCGGCTATCCGAATCATGTATAAGGGACGCAAGACCCAGCAAGATGATTCCTGTGTAACAAGACATTCTCTTGCACGCTTGTCATTATCCAAAGGGTAATATCAGTAATAACATGGACGCTTAAGTGCCCGAGTTTTGGTTTAAGTTTGGATTACAGCATGGATTCGTGAAAGTATTGCTTGACCAACCAAATTATTTATTATGACTAAGAAAATGGCAGCTGGGGTTTAATGCTTCTAATTATAAGGTTCGCACCTAGAGAACAGAAACTAGAGGGAGTAGAGCGAAAGTTTGTCAGGAGGTAAAATACTTAGGAACTTAGGTGTTACGATTCAATCAGACATGAAAATTTCCATGCAGTAAATAGGCGACTAGAAGACAATGGTGGGCCCACATTTAAAATAATGTGTTCAGTTCTGAGGTCACACTTGAAGAAAGACACGAGCTTCTAGGAAGATGCAAAGATGCACCCGTAACTAGATTCGTTAAGGATGCTAATTGATGTCCATATGAAGAACAACATCTTAGAGAGGGTCCTGATAGAATTATATGAAGCCCTGAAGAGAATCAGTAAAAAGAAGGAGGTAGGTATATTTTCACTGGTAGAAGAAGGAAGAACCAGAATAGCACAAATAAAAAATTTCAGGAAGTAAGAGAAGGCTGAATTTCATGAAATTTCCTTCGGGAAACGTGTTGAAGATCACAGGAACGAATTGCTGACGCGGTGGTCGATTCGCAGAGTTTGGTAGAATTCAAAGCGATATTGGATAGTGACTTTTTGGAAAGTGGAAAGATATGACTGACGAAACCAGGGTACTTAACTTCTAAGATGAATGATTAACTTCTAAGGTCCATAAATCCTAACGTCTTCTTTTCAAGTGCGGAAGAGTGGTGGTGTGCTTTTTTTATTTCTACACTACCTTGTGATTGTCAACAAGCTGAGTGCCCAGTTTTTAGTCTCTCTCTCTTCCTGCCCGTTCACACATGAGAATGAGTTTCTTTGGTCCCGACTGATTACGTAGCCGAGTGGTCAGGAGTGAGAGTGCATAGCACGCGTTCCTTGAGTGGATTGGGGTTCAAACCCGTGACTACTAAATACGATAAATATTTGTATTGACGATTTATTGTAGACTCTACTGAGTTGGTTGTCGTGCCAGAGTATAAACAGAAAATTTAATTTAATTTACAAAAATCGCTGATTTGAACAGGCCATGGAGATTTAAAATAGGATATTAACGTATTGACAGGATACATTTATAATTATAATAGGTAAGGATAAAATCAGGTAATTATCCACTACCTTAGAGCGTTTTGTTTTTAAATAAACAAATGTGGAGCGGCTATTAAATTATTTTCTGCCATCTTCAATTTAATCTTTCACCTACTACAAAGTTTTAAAGTTCAGTTTCGTGATAAATTACAACAACGACCAACTTCTTTACGCTCTTTCTTCTACGATTCCCCATCACTCTTTCCCCTACGACGTCTCCAGGAATGTACTTGGCTGTGTGCCAACTTATGCCACGAGCGAAGACACCTTTGTTCACATTCATCTCGGGTGAACTGTGAAGAGAAGCAAGAATGGAGCCCCCTGGAAGTGTAACTTTTCTGCAAGGACCCCTGCTTTGTCATAAAGACGCACTTAGTGTCCGCTTAAGAAGATGACAGTGGTTGACATGTTAATGGAGCTCTGCTCTACTTGACCTTGAAGCCTTCCGTTAGCAGGGCTGCATATTTTTTTGTAAGGAAAGTAGTTTTATTAGAGGAGCTTTAGAAAAATTGCCAAAAAGAGCAGTTTTCAGTGTTTTAGAAGCAGCGATGTAAGTAAACACGATAAAGTTATATATTCATGAAAAAAAAAGTCGCATTTAATGCTCTACATCCCCCCGAGGACAGGTTTGAAGGCCAGTCATGTTTCCTAAATGCGTATAACGATAATAAATAGCCTCTTTAGCATAAATCTTTGTCTTCTTCTTCTTTCTTGCGGTATTAGATTTCGATTTCCGTTTAATCCTATCAATACTTTGCTCGCCCTAGAGAGGGCGCTACATCCTCGAAACACATTTCTCGCGAGTTGCTAACGACCTGAAACTTCTGTCCAATACTTCCTTATTGTTTTCGGAAATTTTCGTTACATTTACGAGCCACATAGACCTTCGCTATATTCCCTCAGCTTCCACTACACCACTCGACTTGAAGCCATGCAACCCTGACACAGTGACAGTTAACCCAGATGACATCCAATCGATAGCCACCAAACGAAACGCATCAGAAGAAATGCATTACTTTTAGCTTTAGGCTATGCTTATTAATATGCCACCCGGTGGCAAGATGGAAGAGATTAAACCTCCCCGAGGGCAATAAAAAAGAGGGATGTGAATACAGTGAGGATTAAAAAATATATACAATCACAGAGAGAGAGAGAGAGAGAGAGAGAGAAACGAAAATGTCAGTCGTGCAGAACTAGAAAAGGAATAAAGAGAGAGAAAGAAAGAGGAATAAAGAGGGAAAGAAAGGAAGAGGAGCGAAAACAATGACAAGAGTGAGTAGGATGAAAGGAAAAGAGAGAGATGGATAAAGAAAGAAATAAAGAAAAAGGTAAATAAAATAAAGTAGGAGAAAAATAAAAGGAAAGGGAGGAAAAGAGAAAAGAAAACAATAAGAGAAAGAAAAAAATGAAAGTTAATGAGAGAAAAAGGAAGTAAATGAAATGAAAACGATAAAATGGAATAAAGAAAGAAGCAAAGGAGAAGAGAAATAAATAAACCAAACAAGAAAGATAAAGGAAGGAAAAGGACAGCAAAAAGGGAAAGACAGACAAATAGAGTAAAGAATAGAGGTAAAGTGAGAAAGGAAGAGAAGTAAAGCGAGAAAAGAAGAGAAGTGAGGTGAAAAAGGAAGGGAGGTAAAACGAGAAAAGAAGATAAGTAAAGTGAGAAAGAATCGGGTAATTCATGGCCAGAGAAAAAAGGCAGAAACTAGAAAAGACAATGCGAAAATTGAGAGGAGAGAGAAAAGAAAGAGAGAGAGAGAGAGAGAGAGAGAGAAACAGAGATAGTCATAACCAGGAAAGGAAAAATTAAGGGAAAAAAGGAGGGAAGCAAAATAAAAGATTGAGAAAAAAAAGAAACAATGTATGCAGAAGAAAGTCAGAAAAGAGAAAGAAAAACAGAAGAGGAGAATGAAAAAGAAAAATACAAAAGAGAAAGACGAAAAACGTAGAAGGTAAAAATAGAAGGGACAAGAAAGAAAAAGGAAACAAGAGAAAAGAGGAGAAAGAAAGAAATAAAAACAGGAGGGAAGGGGAAACGGATAAGTAAGAAGAAAGAAAAAAGAAATAGAGATATAGAAATAAAGCGCTTGCATGAGAGAGAGATATTTGTTTATTGTGAAATTTGAAAGAGAAATCTCATTTCTCTGTAATTCAAGAGAAGTAATACATGACGTGTTAAGCAGTCATTTCCATTTTTGATTACTTCGCTCGTCTTTGTGAAAGAACATTTGTCCTTAATTCCTCTGATCTTGATTGCTATTCTCAAGTCTAATTTCCTTATCAGATCTACTTGATACTCTTTGCATTCTGTGTGTCTTTTCAGAAGCAAAATGCAATTACGACTGCCATCTTATGGCCATTATGCATCTTGCTCGGGTAATTCTTTTATCACAATCAAAGCAGTAATAGAAAATCTTAAGAACACCGTTGGCCGCCTTTTATTTACTCTGAAGTGAAGCCGAACTAGAAATGGAGATTTTCGTAAAAAGAGCATCATTAATTTGGATGGAGAAAAAATCACGCTTTACGCCATCGTTGTTAAAACACATTTCATTGAGCGCCACGTGCAAGATGGCTCTCCAAGTCCTAATGAAAATTAACGAATTTGACGGAAAGAAAAAACTCTTTTGTGTACAACAAAGGTAGACGAATAATGATATACGCATCCAATTTTAATTTGAGAGATGCACCAGTAATAAAAGGACAATTAGAACTTTCAGTACGATTGCAATCTTTTATTCACAGCAAAAAAAAAAAAAAAAAAGAAAGCGCCTCATCTAGGATGAGCCACTGTTGCAGGACGACTGGAACTGAAGACTCCCCTCCCATTTCAAGTCACGTTCTTTTATATTTCCGGGCGTCTCAGTTTCTTGAAAATGATGAGAAAATCATTTTAAAGTGTCATCAAGATCAAAAACCAAACAAGAGATTGAAGGCTCCAGGGAAACTTCTTCTGAATGCTTTCAAGTATGAGGTATAATCGCCATTAAGTGTCATTGTGAATTACCACCACGTTGCACCGAATACGAGCTTGCGCGACTTCGACCCCCCCATTTTCAATTGGCAGCGTTATCAAATTCGCCAGCGTGTCTTATAACAGCCTTTGGAGAAATAAAAAAGTCTATCCAAAGTGTCTAGGTGAAGAGGGAGAAGGCGTTGTCATGGTAATAAGCAGGAAACATTCTATTCCGAAGCTTGCATTGATCCCGGGGTTCGAAGACGCAGCTGTATCGTCAGAGTGTGGAACAGTAATTTGAGTTGATCAAGAAATATTTAGTGAGGCAGCTGCATGGAAAGGAATCCCGTCTAGTGTCATTAGCAGGTATCATTAAAGGGATAAGGAATGTGTTCCAGTACGGGACATCCAGGGAAAAAAAAACGCGTAAAAGATGTATACTTTATATTACTTTCGGCAAGGGGAGAAAATAAGAGATAAAAACAGACCTAGAATAATAAAGAAAAAAAAGAAAGAAAGCGAAAAGGAAAAAAATATATATATATATAAACGAGAGATGGGTATGTTACTCCTGCAGTGGCAGAGAAGGGTAACGAAATCGATATTTTAACGCAAATGCACTTTTCGCAACCATACCTTATATCTTTTTCCTCTGGAAAAAAAGGTTCAAAAGGAAATGTAGGGCCTGAAAGTTGCCGTTCATAGGAAGTCAAGTCCAATTAACAAGATTCTTTACGCTTTCCAATTCTCAGCCATTCATTATACAGTATATGATTATGGCAGCAATATACACTGCCTGGTCGCTTTGTCAGAACTATGAGTTAAGTGTTTTGGACCGGTTTTGGAATGAATCACTACTCCGATACGACGTGGTATGATGCCAACAAGGTGTTGAAAAATGACACGAAAAATATTGGACTTTTCAAGTAACAAACTGTCCCCAATTCCTAGAGTGGACAGAGAGAATTTTTACAGATGACTTTCCAGTTCTTTTCACAGATACTAAATGAGTCCAGAGCAGACGCTTGAAGTCTTATACGTGTTCCCTAAATCACTCTTTCGCATATTGGAGCAGTGTATTGTTGTATTATCATCTTGAAAATACCTATATCAATAGGGACTAACCACACAGCATTATTCGGTGTTCCTGATTCGACACGATGTTTACATGTATGCTAGCGTTCGGTATTCTCTAGTGGGATCATAGGATCAGGATAGATCAAGAAAACACTCCTTACCTTCTCCAGTGTTCCAGTGGTGAACTGTTATCGGTGAGTGCTGAAAAAAGGGTAAATGGAGACTCACCAGACTACATGACTTGCTTAAGTCCTCTTTCGTCCATCTTTTGCATAAATGGCACTAACATAGCCGTATTCTTCGAATGGTATCCGAGATAAACAGCCTCCACGGAACACTTTTCTCTCCCATAATGCATCATTGTAGGATCAAAGACAAGTACTTTAGGCCTGATATAGCCGAGTGGTCAGGAGCGAGGGTGCATAGCCCGCGTTCCTTGAGTAGACGGGGGGTTCGAGCCCGTGACTACTAAATACGATAAATATTTGTATTGACGATTTATTGTAAACTCTACTGACTTGGTTGTCATGCCGGAGTATAAACAGATAATTTTTACTGATGCCCTGTAACTTTCCAATTAAATGGAGAGGTTAATTAATTGTTCTGTCATTTGGTAGCGATTGTTTTTGATAAACCATTGCACACGTCAAGCACTGCCTTCTGTAACTTTACTTTTTCAGCAGCATTTGCGTCTTCATGGATGTTTTCGAGAAATTTTCCATTCATTAAAAGACTCAAATGACGAGCTGGTCTCCGAACACCCAACAAGTATAGCCATTCCCTCTACTATAGCAACTGAGAGGTGCTATAGCAGAGAGAACAGTGCACACGAAGAGATATACCTCTTTGGAAATGCGTGGGATACTGTTCTTTCCCCATTGCCGGTGGTTAAATGATTTGGTTACCATCAGCTTCATGGCGCATTTCTGTAAACGTCATACGCTGTGTGGTCTCTTTGGTTTACAGTGAGCATACAACCCAAATTCCTATGGTCATAATAGAAAATTATGACCATAGGAATTTGGAATGAAATGGAATATTATAAATGGATTAATAGTTGTATTCTTTCCTTATCGATTTGCAGTTGTGTTAATTTAGCTTTCCATGATCATTAATTGCTATGAAGAAGGCCGACTTTTTTTTTGATATATAACCTTGGTTTACAAAAAGTTAATTAGGCTTCGACTTGTGACCCAAGATTCAACACAAAAGATGCAAGCGGGGTATAATGTTTTCTGAATCTCTCAAAGAAGTACAAGAGAGTATAAAATTTAATCACGTATCATTTTTTATCTGGAACTGGAACTCTGAACATTCAGCGGCTATTTCTTCATGTCTTCCACATCTTAGTCACCGTAGCAACTTTGTGAAAGTATTTATTCTTAAAGGCCTATTAAAGAGGAGTTTCTCCTATCCAGAAAACTCAAGAAAAACATTAACTTGGGCCTCCCAAAATACAGTGTTTTTCATCCAGCAAATAAAGTAATTATTACCTTGTTAACAAGGAGTAGCTGATGTCTATCTTAAGGAAAGGTATGATAACTTTAAAAATAACAAATCTTCCTAGTTCCAACACTTCCCAGTTCGTTTCACAAATACGTGGTCTCAATCTCGACCATGTCCACGTCCACTTGCAATCTCCCAAACCCCACATACTTTTTCTAACAGAATCTCAGTTATCGGTTGATTCAACTACTGCTCATCTCACTTGCCCAAATCATTCGCTTTATGATTCCTTTCGCCTCAAAGATGGTACTTGTGTGTGCATATGTCCGTTCCGATATTCCCTGTCAGAGATTTGGTAATTTGGAATCTCCTCTTTTCGATCTTCTCTAGCTTAAAATCTCTCTACCTCATTGTGTCAAATTCATCTGTTGTCTCTACTGTTCTCCTAACTCCACTAATCACTTGACGCTCTTTGACTTCTCTTTGCAACTTGACTTTCTCCGGTCCAACTTTCCTAACAGTGAGGTAATTTTCCTTGGTGATTTTAATGTTCACAACTCCAGCTGGCTTCCGTTTTCTAGTCACACCGACCCAGCTGGTCAAGATGCTGAGGCTTTTGCAATTACTAATGACCTTGTACAGATTGTTCATTTACCTACAAGAATACCAGATAATCCTAATCATACAGCCAATACGCTTGATCTTTTTCTCACAAACAACCCTTCTAAGTACACGGTCGAAGTGAGAGGTCCATTAGGCACTTCAGATCACAACTTGGTGATTGTCTCTTCTCCAATGGAGCCTTTATCTGATGGCGATTCCCAACCTCGTATTTTTGGCATTACAAGAATGCAACATGGGATGACCTGCGAGATTTCTTTTCCTTGGTCGGATTACTGTTTCAAAACTTTTGATGTCAACGTTTGCTCAGATCGTGTCAGTGAAATAATTCTTGTTGGAATGGAATCGTTTATCCCACACTTCACTTTAAAATCTCGTCCTTTATCTAAACCTTGGTTTTCTAATAAATGTGTTAAGGCTGTTCAAGAGAAGAATGTTGCATATCGTAATTGGCTTGTTTCCAATTCTTCAGTTTCATTTTCTGCCTACACCAAAGCTCTCAACAATTGTAAAGCAGTTATTAATCAGACCAAACTAGATTTTGAACAGGCTAAGAGTAGAAAACTTGCTTCTTGCCCCAATGGTAGTCGAGCATTCTGGTCTCTTGCCAAAGCTATTGGCCGCAACTTTTTCCCCATCTCTGCTCCCACCTCTGTCAAAACCAGATGGTTCTGGTGTCACTTCAGCCAAGGATAAAGCTGACCTGGTAACATCCCATTTTGCTTCCAACTCATGTATTAATGATCTTGGTTAAACATCTCCCACCATTCTCAACGCGCTCCATTCAATGACTTCCGTCAAAAGAATGTCAGAAGGATTTTGGCGAATCTTGATGCTAAGAAAGCTACAGGTCCTGATGGTATTCTACACTTGTGCTCCTGAACTTACTCCTGTTGTTGGCTGTTTTTTTTTTCACTTTCTTATTCCAAAGGTGTTTTTCCTTCTGCTTGGAAACTTGCTCATATCCACCTAAAAAGGGTGACAAATCCTTCCCATCCAATTATCGTGCCATTGCAATTACTTCTACTCTTTCTAAAGTAATGGAGAAATCAATTAACTGCCAATTCTTAAACTAACTAGAAACCTTCCGTCTGATCAACAATAGCCAGTATGGTTTCCGCCAGTTTCGATCCACTGGCTTATGTTACTCATTTAGGGACAAATTCAATGGAAAAGTTCGATGAAACACAAGCAGTTGCTTTTGACATCTCAAAAGCTTTCGATCGTTTTTGGGTATAAAGGTCTTCTAAACAAGCTTCCATCTTATGGTTCTTCAACTGTTTTTGTAATTGGTTATCCAGTTTTCTCTCTAACCGCTCACTGAAGGTGATGGTAGATGGTTCTCTGTCTTTTAACTTCTCCACTAATGCTGGTATCCCCAAAGTTCAGTTCTTCAACCACTATTTTCCTCTTGTATATTAATGACCTTATTCCATTGACTGGAAATGCTATCCATAGTTTTGCCGATCATAGCAGATTGCATTCCACTTTCCATTTTGAGAAACCTTGTCCTGCTCAATCAGCTTCAACTTCTCAAAAATCTGCTACCAATTCCTTAAATACCGATCTACAGGTAATTCTCCAATGGGGCAAAGATAACTTAGTTGATTTCACCCTTCTAAAACTCAGTCTTGTCTTATATCTCGCAAAAAGGATTCTTCTGCTCCTATGCTTATCTTTAGTGACACTCCGATTTCTAGGCAAAATGATATATCTCTTTTGGGGATTACCCTTTTGGGGATTTGTAATGTGCTTGGCACAAGCACATTACAAATATTGCTACCTCTGCATCTAAAAAACTTGGTTTTCTTTTTCGCTCTCGGCGTTACTTTTCTTCCAAACAGCTGTTCAATCTGTACAAATCGCAAATCCGTCCTACCATGGAATATTGTTCCCACATCTGGGGTGTTGCCCCCAAAACCTCTCTCAGGCTCCTTGATTCCGTTCAGAAGAGGGCAGTTATGTTAATTAATGATTTATCTCTAACAGTCTCTCCACTCGCTGTCTCATAGATGTACTGTTTCTGCTGCATGCCTTTTCTACAGATACTTCAATGGTCACTGTTCTTCTGAATTGGCGTCTATAATTCCCGCTCTCTCTTTCAAAACAGTACAAACACGTGCCGCCAACATCCATTTACTGTCCAACTTCAAACTCACAGAACCAACTTTTCATCTTCCTCGTTTAATCATTCAAGTGCCGTTTTCTGGAACAACCTTCCTTCATACGTATTTCCTGAAAATTAAAGTCTACAGAAGTTCAAGTCTAATGTCAACAAATATCTTCTCTCGTCTTCTCAACCTTCAACCCAAGCATGGTACTAAGTACTATAGGTTCTAATACCTCTCGTGTTTGAGGTTATCATTAAAAAAATCAAAAAAAAAAATTATTTAAAACATTTTATATACGAACTGCAGCTCCACCTGGAAAGCATTTGAAGCACTTGAAACTTGCAGAGCATGCAGCGTTTGTTACGAAGAATAATTGCATACTTCTTTTTTATGAAGGTCCAGCAGTCTGTTATTCGATGAAAAATTTCTAAGTTAAGAAATCAAAGTATTCAACAGCGATGGAATTTTGATGTGAATTCGAGCAAGAAACCCACTTATCGATCACAATGACTAACCATTCCAGAAATTAATTGCATTCCCGTGGATCGTTAGAAGTATTTAGATACAAAATGAGATTGTGTTTTTTTTCCCGTGAATGTATGGTTTTTTTGAAACAGTCTTCTGTTTACAGCGTTCTCCAAAGATACATCGATTGAGCCATTGGAGTGGAATGTTTATTATATGCCTTACGATGCAAACTACGCAGAAGCTGTATATTTGGAAGTATCTTACCTAACTCTTATTATGTATCTGCATTGCAAACAACCAATATCCAGGTGTAAGTATGTACCATAATGGCATCTTTGTTTAATTACAGTAAGGAAAGGATGTTTCCTTATTGGAGAAAAGATAACAAAAGAAGATAGAAAAAACATTAAAAATACGGTTGATTCAAAATTCACGAGTTTGTTGTCATGGCTTCGTCGCGATGTGGATGAGTTCGTGTAAGTGCAACCTCACAACTACTGTTCTGCACGAAGTGTACACTGTTGCCTGCCACCGGCGTTGTTTTGTCAGATTTTTTCAATCGTCCTGTAGTTCCCTCTTTCGCAATTACATGATGTTTTCGTTTAATTTCAAAGTTCCATTATCGGTGGAAATTTCTAATTCGAATCCCAGTCAGACCAAGTTTTGAAAACTGCTGGTTTCTAAATATTCATTAAACGAGTTCAGTAAAATAGCGAGCTTCGCTTCATTTTGGACAAGTATCGATCCCACTATCACTCGTGTCTGCGAACGCAATCAATAATTCAAGTCACATCTACCGGAACTGGGTTTTATTCATTAACCACTAATGATACCAAACTTTTGATTTACAATATTTACTTCTTGGTAGGAAAAACAGACGAACATATGCTGCAGAAATCTCCATCCCCGTCTTGTCTTCCTCCCCGGCCTAATTATACTTTTGGTCTCTCTCTCTTTCCGAAATCTTCCAGCTAAAGTGTGTAATTAGCGAGAGAGTTTGCTGCAAAGTTCCTCCTTGTACAGCTCTCTGGAACAATTGATAGCGACACTGACTATTGAAGCAGTGATAATTAGTTCCATATAGCTACTGCACGTGCAAGGATGTCACTCGATATGGAACAGGTTGGCGAAGAGCCAACGTGCCAGAAGTGCACTCTACACTCAACATTCTCCGAGAGCTTTGCTTACACAACTGCTTCCTGGATGGAAAATAATCTTGAAACTTTCTCGAATCCTCTTTGGGAAAACGGATTCGCTACAAACACCTGAAAATCGCTGCTACGTGTTCGTTGAAAGTGAAGCAGTTCACTCAAGGGATTAAAGGTAACAATCATCTATCTCTCACTTCGCCGCTAACAGCCATTAGTCATCTGTAACCGACCTGCGGGCGACCCCACTTTGTAGACATTCTCCGTAGCCGTCTGTCTCTGTCCACGGAGATGCCAGTCGGAAATCACACCATCGCTGAGGAAGTAGAGATCTGCGGTAACTGCTTCTTTCATCGACGAACTATGAACCATCCGGTCAGCCAGGATGTTGCCAGACGACAGGATGCGGCCGCATTTATCACTCGGTCCGCAATGAATCATGCCCTTTTCAACTGACATCCAACTGTAGTTCATCGCAAATTAAACTTTCATTCAGGGTGAAAGTAACTTAATTCCAGCATCACTGCGAACCTTTGCATGTCTTTCCCTCAGTAGGATTGCCGTTCTCCCCACACCGGGTAGAAAAGATCTGAGTCTGAGTCCCGTCGATGGCGGAAGGAATTTTTATGGGCCTTTTTCACAACGTGGCTGAGTTAGTCGGCCTCAGGTGAGGGTAGCATGGTTTGTTTTATCCCTGGAAACTCGAGTGTTTCGCCTAGCAAACAGAAAATCAACCCCAGAACACGCAATTTACAGAAAACATACATGGACCAATATGGTCTTAGTCTTGATGCTCCTAAAATCCTACAACAACAATGCTCCCTCATAGCTGGCCAGTCTAAAAGAACAGAAAAAGGACAGGAAAGGGAAGTGAAGTTATGCGATGTAGAGGACTAAAGTTTACCACAGCTAAAAGTTGATCTGTAATTGTACCACAAGGCTAATGACGCCAAGCTTGAGTATGAAAAGCACTGGTTAAGAGAGAAAAAAGTGGGGGCAAGGAGTTTTTATTAATATATGTGAATACAAAGGAGAAAAAAAAACGAATCACATCGGATTCTTGAACTAGATGTGGGGAAGTCTGAGATAAAACAGCTGATATTGCAGACGAATTGAAATGGTAGTTTGTACCGGTCTTCACTGACGAAAGACCCTTCATGCTGAGGAGAGGCTGTGCGAGTGAGGCTTAGCCGTATGAAATTAGTGATTTCGACATTACAGATGACCGTGTATTAGAACCTAAAGGCAAGTAAGGCTCCCAGAGCTGAAGGTATCCATCCAGTAATTTTGAGAGAAGCGGCTAGTTAATACATTGAACCCTTAAGGTTAATTATGAGAGCATCATTTCTCCTTTCTCGCCTTTCCTCTTTATATCTCTCCTCTTTCACTTATTCCATCTCTCCCTGCTTCCTCTCATTACCTCTTCTCTATCGTACCATTCTTCGCACGTCTCTTCGTCGCTCTGAAATCTCTCTCTCTCTCTCATCTCTCTTTTATCTTTCTTTTTCACTCCTATCACTTATATCTCTCTCTCTTTCACACCCTCTCATCTCTCTGTCACTTGCTCTCCTCCCTTTTCCATTTCTTTCTCTTTGTCTCTTTCTCATCTTTATCTCTTTCTCTCTCCTCTCAATCCTCCCCTCTCTCTGTCTCTCTCTGTTTGTCTTTCTTTCACGCCCTTTCTCTCTCTCTCTCTCTCTCTCTCTCTCTCTCTCTCTCTCTCTCTCTCTCTCTCTCTCTCTCTCTCTCTCTCTCTCTCGCTATGTTTGTCCTTTGCTCTTTCCTTTGTTTCTTCCTCTTACTCATCTGCCTCTCTTGATTTTCATTTCTCTCTGTCATCTGTCTTTCTTCTCTCTCTCTCTCTCTCTCTCTCTCTCTCTCTCTCTCTCTCTCTCTCTCTCTCTCTCTCTCTTTCGAATACCACGCATGCTGCGTGGTATTCGAAACTGGTCCCCTCAGTACCGCTTCCCGTATGCAGTTTGTGCAGGGATCCATCAAAAGATTATTTCGCTCACTGGGAGGAACGGGATCATAAACATCTCACTTTCTGCAGAGGTGAGGAATTAATCCGCATAAGAGATGTTTACAGTCACACAAGGCAAAACCTGATTCTTATCAGCGAACTGCAGCTGCCCAAGTTGCTATCCAAATCACTTCCCCCTGCATTTGTCATCTGCACCGCAGCTACTCTCACTTGGCCATTAGCTAACGCTCTGTTTATTTGTTTTTAGAGAAGAGGCCAGCGATAGATCGTATTATGATGCTTGCAGCGCAAACTGCCCATTTATTGTGGAATGCACGCTTAAGTTAAGGATCAAGCAGTGCCACCAGAAAAGAGAGCAGTTCGAGGGGGGAGAGATGGCGTTCAGAAGAAAGGTGAGCCGGGAATGAGCAAAGATTGTGCCTATAATCCATTACACTGCAGTATCTATAACATGGTGGATTTTTAATATTCAGCAGAATGCCAAAGCAGGCTTAACCTATCCTCTTGCGATTCTCTAAAGCGATTTCATCTTGTAAACATGGCCGTCACTTAGACGGGGGTCCATAAAGGTGATTCATGCACGGCCGTTACGCAGTGGTCGATATAAGAAAGCGGAATTATTACTTCGGCATCAAAAAAGGCACTTGTATCTTCGCTGGAAGGAGAGAAGTCTGATATCTTTCTCTCTCTTAACCTAAGCATCTTTCCAGGTCTAATTTCTCTCAGCAAATGCTGATGCATAATTCGATAAGAGCTTGGATGTTGGTCTAAAGACCTCAGTAGCAATCCAACGATGCAGCAGCCACTTAAACAATAAGAAGTCTCAAAGAAACTGAATCTTCTTTAGTGTTTCTGCAACCCTTGTTATCATTAATGATTATAATGAAAATGTCAGGATGTCTGAAGAGTTTTAAAATATTTCTTGTTTGGCTCTATTCCCGGAATGGTGATGCGGAAGTAAAAGAAAACACGAAGATACCTGATTTTGTCAGAGAGCCAGACGTATCCCTTAATACACACCCAGCGAAGCGTTTTATGGCTGTCCCGACATGAAAAGAAATGCAATTGGGATTCAGCACTGGTTGCATTAGTAGCGTGGTGGGAGAAGAAGAGGATTCGTTGCATAAAACTGTTATTAAGAAATCACTTCTGGGAAGAGGAGACAGCCTGTTACACGTCCGAAGAGATCGCAGTCTGGCAACGACCACACAATACATAAAGGTAAAACGAATTTACTGCTTTGTAATGCCATAGGAGCATGACTATAAAATTCTTTCTTTCATTCTCTCTCTCTCTGTTATTCCGAGTATTTTATTATGGGAATTACATTACTGTAATTCATTCAACACTCAACAAATTACGTTATTAATACATCCCTACAACTTAAGGTAAGAGGACACTGGATATCGCTAGGTCTAAACAATGTCGCCAAATTAAAAAAAAAATTAGAAAAATAACGAATTTACTTACCAGTAATTTCACACAGCGAAAATAAAATAGGAAACGTTTTAACGAATGAATGCTTTTAAGATTAAATATTCTTATTCAGAGAATGAAACAAATTAGTGTGAATTCCCCCAAGAACCAACAGTATTAGCTGAGTTTTTTTTTTTTTCCACAAGGGGAGGCGAAAGTACACTGCATCATTGCATCCCCTTACATTTCCTATTATATATTTTATAAAAAATCATTTTAGCGTGATCTGAAATCACTTGGTACGATCTAAGATAGGATAAACCGCGATACGCATTCTGAAATTTCAGGTTTTGAATTATAATTTCGAACTATTAATCAGACAGAAGATAGTTGGGTAATGATATCAGCCACACAAAATGCTCATAGTAATAGATCAATAGTAACATTAATAGATACCATGATTCAGTAATGTCTGTTAAATATTGCCTTATTTTAAATCAATAATAATAGAGGATTTAAATCACATCGCTCTACCAAAATGCGTCTACACTTACCAAAACCGTTAAGGGATTACTGCGCAATCTATTTGTCAATCTGTGAGAGATTGTCTAATAGATCACCAATCTCTGGCCACGCACGTTCACGGATTGGTTACCAACATAAATTATGAAGTTCTCCAACAACCGCACACATGGCTTACTGTGTCACCAGCGAGTTATGGAATCGGTTGAAAGAAACACCGACCTTTCCTAACCATCAACAACGCCGAAAAAATACAGATTTCTTTCTCTTTCTCTCTCTCTCTCTCTCTCTCTCTGTACATTCAAATTATCCAAAATCGGCTGCACTGACATTGGCTTTATTCGAGCAGATATAGTGTGTGTGTATTCCATTGAATGCCCGAGATCTAAGGCCAGAATAATGTGGGGACATCGAGTTCTAATGGATGGCAAAGCTCAACCCCAAAAGGTACAGCTAGTCAACAAAATATTGGAAGATGAGAGTATCACCTGTATGGATTGACTTGCCTACTTCCTAAACCCGAATCCTGTCGAGTACATCTGGGACGCCCTAGGAAGATGTATTGCTGCTCGTCTGGACTGTCCGATGACTTTTAATCAGATGAAAACACAACAGTGGAAACTGATTCAACATCTAATCGATTTCATGATCTTTTCAATGCAGAGCAGGTGCAAAACATGTTTGTGAAGATGAGCTTTCCCACATGTTACAAAAACTATTCTTACACGCTTCAAGTTCTTTGCTTCTGATCTGCCACGTTCCAATAAAGCCACAATTACTGTTCGCTCAAGATGCTCTGAAGGTGGAGTTGTTAGACTTAATCTGGGACGAGAATTTCATTTTTCTGGATAATTTCCGTCACTCAAAAAGCGAAACCTAGGATGCATTTAGGGCTATCCGAGAAGAACGCTAATGTGCTAATAGATGGTGTTCTTATTGTCGTAGGGTTTTAGGCGTATCAGCGACAAAGACTATATTGTGCCGCATATATTATGCCTGTACATTGCTTATGTTCTGTGGTCTATTTGCTGTTTTGGTGGACGAAAAACTGTTTTTGGGATCAAAAACCATGCAATCCTCGCCTGAGACCAACTAACTCAGCCACGTTTTGGAAAAAAGCCCATAAAATTCTTTGGACCGGGTGAGGGAGGACAGTGCTTATATGCACTGTGCTACCGCGACAACCTGCATGCTAATAGTGATAAAGACAACTGATACCATCTCCAATACTGAATCAATTGTTTTCTCTAATATTCTGGTAAAGCAGTGTATTTAATAAATAAACTTTTCTGTATTTTCGAACTTCAAATGTTGTTGTTTTTCTGTACTCAGTGATGTCGAAGTATCAAGTTCATTAAAATGGTCTTTCCGATAAACGGAAAGATCATTTTAACTGAAATGATAAACCAAATCTCACGTACAAAAACTGCAAGAACAGTATCTAATGTAACCCAACAAAAATATCGGACCAAACTGAAAAAACTGTTTATCTTTTATTAAATCAGATTTACTGGTCCCTAAGTAGAAGATCCAGAGATTCAAAAAGAAAATGTTGTGTTTGTCTCTAATAAAAATAATAAGTTCCTTAAGATCAAGCAGGATTATACGCGGGAGAGTTCTCATAAATCCGGTGCTGTGTTTACATCATTTGTCTCTAACAAGGAAGTGACTGTAATTCGCTGGCTCTAGCTTATATATCACGTGACCCGAAACACAATTATAGCTTCAGCTATGAAGACTGTGATAATACGGAGCTGATTACAGATGCAATTTAATTCTAACATTTCTCTCTCTCAATTAAATAATGCAATAACAGCTTTCATTATCAGCCAAATTCGTTTAGGAGGTTCCACCGAGATAACAACCTTTCAGAAGTGAATGAAATTAGTGTTAAGAAACTGCATTACTTACGAATCTTGATTAATTTCACGATAAAATTTACATTTTGCAGAGAAGTAATTATTCTGGTTTCAGGAAATGTGAATGGAAACAAAGATTTGGAATTATGAAAGACAGCCATGTCCAATACATATCCGCATGCCAGTGAGAAATGCTATATGGAAATACATCAGTTACACAAGGCATACGCTGTCCCATCCGGAAGATCCAATTCTCTAAATGAGATTTCGTCTTGAGAAACTTAGATTAAATGTGCTTATTTTATCTCTGTAAAACCAACTCATTTGCATTTTGTACTTTACTTGTCTGACTTATGGATTTTCTTCTGTGGACTTTACTTTCTGAAGTTTTAAGGCTTTTGACTTTGCTCATTCGATGTCTGATGATGTGGCTTCATCTCCTCGAAGATTGAAGACTTGATTACAAAAATTATGTTGTGTTTCTGAGAAGAGGTTCTACTGGAACTATAGGAGTCTGTATATAAAGCTACTCAACATCTAGTTTGAAGTCTAAGGCTTCATCATCTACATCGAAGATTGGTGTTTTATTGATGATACTCTTCCACTCTCCCCACTCTCTCTTTCTGTTTACGTGCTTTCTCTTCTATTTCCGATGGATCCATCTGTTAACCCCCTCGCTTTACTATTCTTTCCCAATCCCTTACCAGTTCTCATACGTCTCCAACCTAAATATCTTTTCTATTCTTCTTCTTCTATTACATCTGCTTGGGACTTGCCATAGGTAGATGCAGCAAGGCGATAGTAGATCCTGGCTGCCTCCACATGGCGGGGATGGGGGTGGGACGAGGTGACCAGGTGTTGCTACTTCTCACCTGCTAAGAGCCAGGTGCCGGCCGACAACACAACAAAAGAACATATCATTACACTTACATACTCAACACACTAGATACAAATGGCTGGCTTTGGCGCAAGTTTCTTCACAAGATGTACAACAGCGGCTAATAGGAGAAATCCCTGGGGTCGGCGAAACTGCTATCCAAATCGGAAATTTTAACGCAGTATTTGCCATTACAAATTTTGCATGATGTGAAAAACAAACAACTGAAATAGATATAAAATAATCAGCGAGAAACAAACTGTAACTCAAAGGAGGATGCAACCACTTAGCCCTGACCCAGAAGATTTGGGCTTTAGTTCTGCTTTAGTGGCCTCTTACCCATCCAAACGGATCGATTTACAGCCCCAGCCACTAGGAGGCGGTATACTATCTAGTCTCAAACGCATCCTCCTGTTAAATACTTTAATTACAAAATTGGTAAAGTGAATGAACGATGCCCTGTCCTTGAACATGGTCCATAGAGTACTTTGTTCCAAATACCCAATAGATCTTTCCAACTCCATTCTTAAGATCTACATAATTATTTCAATGGAACATTATATGTTCTGCAGTTTCTTCATTATCACAAGTGCAGAGTCCTGCACTTGTGATAATGAACGATGCTCTGTCCTTGAACATGGTCCATAGAGTACTTTGTTCCAAATACCCAATAGATCTTTCCAACTCCATTCTTAAGATCTACATAATTATTTCAATGGAACATTATATGTTCTGCAGTTTCTTCATTATCACAAGTGCAGAGTCCATTATCAGCAAGGCCCAATTCATGAAGTCGCTTAGCTAATCTGTGCCCGGTTATAAGAAAATCGGCATACATACGATAAGGAGAAACAGGAATGATAATTAGCTCACTAATACACTGCTCGACAAAATTAACAGAACAAAATGATTTTCACGAATCTTTCATTGTGAACAGAGTCGCCGAAGGCGAATATTTGATATAATAGGCATCCTGGCATGCAAATTCCGAGTATCCAATAGAAATCGATCTATCACCTAACAGTGCCGTATATTATGCAAATTATTCATGCCTATAAAAACACGGGTTGCGACCACATCACTTCATTCCTTTTTTTGGCTTGCTCAGTAGAATAGCTACATCTCCATTATTCAGCGTGGCAAGTCAAAGTCGGTTAGATGATTCTTCGAGATGGCGGACCGTTGGACGACTTGATGCTGGGCAATCGCAGACGTAGGTGGCACGTGAACTTAATATGACACACGGTGTCATCTCGGCACTATGGAAACAGTTTCAGGAGACAGAAACCATTAGAAGAAGAGCTGGCTAAGGTCGCCCGAAGGCTACACCAACCAGAACAGACCGCTATCTGGCTCTAACAGCAAGACGGAACCCTACAATGTCCTGTCATCAACTGTCTCTTAAGGTTGCTGCGGCTACAGGTGAAAACATTTCCAACCGGACTATGTTAAGACAGCTCAATTCAAGTGGACTCTACGCAAGGAAGCCAGTGATTTGTATCCCATTAACCCGTCTGCGCGGGTAACACAGTGGTATCGTCACCGTCCTCCCAATATCGGGTGGAAAAGGCCCCGGTTCGAATCCCGTCGATGAAGCGAGGAACTTTAATGGGCTTTTTTCACTCCGCGGCTGAGTTAGTCGGTCTCAGGCGTAGATAGCAAGATTTTTTCCCAGAAACTGGGGTTTTTTTCGTCCAGCAAACAGGCAAATCGACCAGAGAACACAGACAAAATACATATATGGGTATATATTAGAAATAATGGGTGGCCCTAATATAATAATTTGAATTGAATTTTGAATCCCATTAACCAAACCACCGCAGAGATCGTCGACACTGGTGCCATGAACATGTGACTTGGAGCCCTGACAAATGGGGTACAGTTCTGATCTCTCATGAGTCCTGTTTTAGCCTACAAACAGATTCTGGACGTTATTTCATCTGGAGACAACAAAGAATGCGGTATCATCATCTGAGAAATGGACCTTACGGTGGAGACAGTGTTCTCGTATGGGGCGAAATAATGATCAACAGCTGCACCCCTCTTCATATTTATAACAGGGTTACCGCAACTGCGCAGAGGTACCGAGAACAGATCCTCGAACAGTATAGGCGACTTTTTAGGGGTGCGGCTGGCCCATATTTTCTTTTCATTTACGACAACTCCACTGCATATACAAAGTGGTGGAAGAATATCTTGAAACTGAAGATGTCTAACAACTGCAGTGGCCAGCACAATCACCAGACTTAAACCCGATCAAACATGTGTGTGACGCTCTTGGGCATTGCATTGCACGCCGGCATCCAACTCCTCGGTCATTTGGTGAACTAAGGTCTGCGCTGGTGGAAGCATGGGATTTGTTGCCACAGAATCTTATAGACAACGTTATAGGGAGAATGGTTCACCACTATGTTTAGCCGTTGCAGGGTATTACACGCGATACGATGTCATGGGACTATATTTTTGAGCATCTTGTATCGACTTATGTAATGTGACCTTTTTGGCAATTCTTATACAACCCTTATAAATGTCTACTATACCTTCCCGAAGTTCCTCGCTATCTCCGCATTTCAATATTATTCTATTATATACTACCATTTCGTCCAGCTTCATCGCCAGCTGCACGACTTACATGTTTTCTACGTGTTCTGTTGATTTTGTCCAGTGTAATGTAGAGACTAAAGCCGCCGTAGCCTAGTGGTCAGGCGCGCGGGTGCATAAGTACACGTGCCTTGAGTGACCGGGGGTTCAAGCCCGTGACTACTGAATACGGTGCTGTTTCTTGTATTCTGTCTATCTTGTGAACTCCTCTGATCATTTGGTCGTCCCGGAGTATAAACAGAAAATTTATTTAAATGAGATATAGTGGAGATCTATGCTAGAATCGGTAGATGCAGGAGTCAGGCACGATGTAGTAGACGAGATCTTCCACACTGTGGTAGATACGATAACTGCGGAAACATAAATTTTTAATTCGGTCCATCATCTTCCTGATGCCGTACGAAAAGAACGTATTCGGTTGCGCCTGGTCAAATATGTGCTGAGGTTTTTTCTTATAAAATATTAAAAAAATAATATTTCTTTATTTACGCAAGGCTGAGAGGTCTGAAATGAAAATAGCTGGGGCAAGGTCCAGTATAGATTATCTGTGAGGGAGAAGTTCGAATATCAATCTGGAGTTATTTTCATGGTCCCTACTACTTAGAACAATACCGTTCACTACTGATAGTCTGCAAACCATTCTGGTAGTGCTTGAAGATGAGTTCCTTAAAGTCCAAAAACAACGCCAACACTTTCTAGAATAATATACATTCTGGAATTTCATGTTAGTTTCTACTTCGCACGAATCTCGGGATTATGAAACCCACCGAACTCGCAATGGCGCAATCCGAAAGAGCGGCCGACATGTTCAAGCAGCAGAAGAAGACGCAGTGTAACTCAATGCTGTGTTTAAATTTGTCTCGTTACATCATGTGCTTGATCTCCACAAGAGATGACAATCACCTCGGGCAGTCCCAGAAGTTTGGAAGTCTGACTGATAATAAAGTCAATATGAGGGGAAATATGAATATCGGAGAGAAAGATAATTTTCATGTCTAAACATTTGCAGTGTCGGTGAAAGAACTACCTATAAAACAGAGATCGGATAATGGTCTAATTATAGACTGAATAAGCAAGTTGCATAATTTGAATTTTTGAAGATTCATGTCATCGGCGAACATTCAATTACCACTTGTGGTGACTGAAACACGGATGGCAAATCATTCAGTTATTAGCAGAAAAGGGACCAAATGAAAAAATCATGGAACTACTTGTGATACAGAAAAATGAAGTGATTCCTCAACTTCACCAAATAACTGATGCCAAGCAAATGCACCAAATAAAATTGTATAAAACATATGAGACACAATGAATCAATATTTTACCTTTATCAAGCTAATAAATAAAGCCAGTACCAAATGGCTTATATCTAGTGGCATAAATTAAAGAAATAACTTAAAGCAGTCTTTATTTCATATGGAACCAAGCGAAAAATATAATATGTGGGGCGTTTATTCGATTATAAGGCACGATTAAAATTTTATAGTAAAATGTATCTTAAAATGGTTTGCTGCAGTTATCAAAACAGCTCAATGAGTTTTTTCTCATGCGGTTGGCAGCCTTGATCCCAGCAAACGAACTGGGATCAAGATTCCAGAAAGATCCATGATACGGAACAATCAATAAGGCGACGTTCAAACAGTTTCAAGAAATACTGCAAGCAACATTTCACTGGGTGATTCGCAAGAGATTGGCACTTTATTCTTGCAGAGTGCAAATCGTCCGGGAAATTAAACCTCAAACCACAACGAGAGAAATTTGCTGTTCACACTCTCAACTATATAGACGACGAGTACTTTCTGGAAATATCGTTTTTAGTGATGACGCGACATTCTACCTGCCTGGTAACGTTAAGACATAATTGTCACATACGAGGATCTGAAAACCTCCACTTAGTTCGTAAACACGAGAGTCATAGTCCCAAGGTAAACGTATGGTGCGCGCTTCAGCCAGGTGATTGGGCTATTTTTTTCTTCCACGAAAACACTGTGAACTCCACAAATCACCTAGATATACTCGAATTGTACGCTGCACCTCGTGTGGAAGACGTGCAGCCACATGTGTTCTATCAGAAAGATAGGGCACCACCACAGTGGAGCTTGCATATGCCCGATTTCCTCAATAAAAAATGTCCTAAGCGAAGGATGGTTCCATTCCATGACTTCCTCGTTCCCCGGATATCACACCTATGGATTTCTTTGTATGGGAAAAAGACTAGGCAGTGACTTTCATTTTTCAAATGATGCTTCAAAACATTTGGAATAAAATTCGCTACCGTCTTGAAATTCTACGTGCTACCACAGGAAATTGACTGAAGTGCACTTTTCTGATAAGAAATTCTTTGAGTTGCTTTATTAAGTGTAGCAAACCGTTTTACAATAGATATTACAATAAAATCGAGTATTAGAGTATTTCTCTACAGCGACGCTATGACCTTTATGCAGAAGGCAACCTAATGTCATACTAAGACAAAATTTCTCTTATTTCGTCCAGTTTCAACAAGCAAGAACCTTGCTGTAATTCAGTGCACAGAATAAAAGGGGCTAATATTAAGCGCTTCAATTCTTTATTTTCAGCTAAATTTCTTGAAGTTTCAAAGGAAAATTGAAAAGTTAAACACGAGTAGGCAATTTACTAGAGCAAGGGAATATCTAGAAATCGAGGAACTCTTTCTTCATTCCGGCTCACCAGATTACAGTACACGAATATTAAGTTATCCATCAGGCACCTGCGAATGCTTCTTTGTGTACAGCATATCTGTAATGCAACAGAAACATTCCAAGGAGTGGCGTTATGAGAGCTATTACACAATGGCAAATGGGCAAACAAAACCGGGCGCTATCCACTCTTCCAAAACCCACACTTCAGCTGTTTAACTCAATACACCTGACTGTGAACTTTTTACTTTTGTTTATTTAAGCTCCATCCGACGTTTCTCTTTCTTATCAATGATGTGTCCTTTTTTCAAAGAGTTTCTTTCTTACAGATACTGCAATATCTTTAAGTTTTCCACTTCTGCGCTTCTGTAGATTGTCAACGAACTTAGCGATTTCCGAGTTAATAGAAATGCTGATCTTCGCTTTGCCGATGTGTATCCTCTGCGTGCCAACGCGTTTGTGTGTGTGTGTGTGTGTGTGTGTGTGCGTGTGCGTCTTTTGTTAGGTTAGCAATCAATATTTCTCCCGTCCTTCCTTACTCTATTTACATTGAAGCTTTAAAACTGTGTCCACTTGGACGGTAGGAACCCCTAATTACCACGGAGAGAGTCATTTATTTCGCAGGTAATTGCTGTTACTGGAAAGAGACAGCAAAAACCAATCAGGTGGTAAAACGCTTTCGAAACTTGATTTAACAGTTTCAGTTGAAAAAACGTTTCTGCAGGTGAACTTATAAAGTTAAGGAATATTGAGTGAAAAATTACTCGTTGGCTCCACCAATGGGAAAACACAGTATCTTTTCAAAAGTTTTAAGGAACCCCTCCAAAGACAGTAAACAATGCGAGGTGGCCTACGTAGACAGATAAAATGTTAAGTTAGAATTCTATTATTACTGCACCTTCTTCACAGTTATTTCCGGACGAATGTAAAAACAAAGATGGTAGACCAAGATACAACAGAAAATCACAATCCAGTAAGCCAAGAAAATTGGCATACTGGATTGTAAGCCAATCAGAAAATTTTCTGAAGATGGAGCTAAAAATCTAAACAGAACTTCAAATGCTGACAGGACTGTAGATAAGTGCATGCTCTATGGAAAGAGTAGCATGGTTTTTATTGAAGAACTAGATTTCACAAGCCCTACACAAGAGAAACGAAAGCCAAACCGCTGGAATATACGGTTTAAGACGCAATATCGAAATATCTCGACACGAATTACACCCTAACTGGATCTCAGTACGGTTTCGTGAATATTCTGACTTGGTCAGAAGACAATTGGTGGTAAGAAAAAATTTGAAATTATACACTGAGTGAACAGACATCATGGGATACCTAACTAGTAACGGGTAGACCTACCTTTCGCTCGGATAAGGAAAGTCACACGGCGAGGCACTGAGTCCACTAGTTCATGAAAGCGTTCCACAGGTATTTCCATCCATGCTTGCTGCACGCATTAGCATTAGTAGAGGCATTTCATGCAAGAAAGCAAGCTTATGCAGCATCAGCCAAAAAAAAAAAAAAAAAAAAACCACTTCCACTTCACCCCTCTGTTCGTTCAAAATACCTGTCCAGCTGAGCCTTAAACTTATTTAGGCTATCAACCTCCACGACAAGGGATGGAAGTCTGTTCCACCTACCAACCACCCGCTGGCTAAAGGCAAATTTTCGCACGTCTATCCTACATCTGTCTTTCCTCAATTTGAATTTATGCCCTCTCAGGTGATTATTCTGAGCTAGAGGAAGAATCCCATCAGCATTGAGCATGCTCAAACCATTCAAGGCTTTATACACCTCTATCAGATCACCTCGCTGGTGCCTAGTCTCCAGACACTGTAATTTGCAAAACTTAAGCCTTTCTTCGTAAGAGCACCCCTTTGTTCCATTCACTAATCGTGTTGCCCTTCTCTGTACTCGTTCCAGCAGCTCTACATCCTTCTTGAAATGAGGCCTCCAGACCTGTATACAGTACTCTAGGTGTGGCCTGACCATTGTCTTATACAAGGGAATAATCACCTCCTTATCCCTGCTGGAAAAATTCTGTATATCATTGACAATACTCCATGAGCTACTCTTGCAGCCCGTCTGCACTGCTCAGAGAACTTCATATCTGCCTGCACAACCACCCCCAAGTCCCTTTCATTCTCTACCACTGTCAGTGTAGTACCACAGAGTTGATACGTTGCTCTGGGGTTGCTGTTTCCCATGTGTAGTATTTTACATTTGTCAATGTTAAACTTCATTTGCCACCTCTCAGCCCATCTGCTCAACCTTTCCAGATCCTGTTGCAGCAGCATAGTGTCAGCAGCATAGTGTCCTTGACAACCCTGCCAACCTTTGTATCGTCTGCAAACTTGGACATTAAGCTTGATATACCATCATCAATATCATTTATAAATACAGAAAACAATAATGGACCCAACACTGAGCCCTGAGGGACTCCACTAATAACATTAGTCCACGATGAGCAGTGTCCATTGATTACCACTCTCTGTCTTCTCCCCCTCAGCCACCCCTTTATCCATAGCAGCAATTTGCCTCCAATGTCACACTGCTCCAATTTGTGTAGCAGTCTTCCATGTGCAACAGTATCAAAAGCCTTTCTAAGATCCAAGTATATAATATCAAAGCTATTCCCTGCATCCAGTTCTTTTGTGAGTGCATCATAGTATCCAATCAAATTGGTCAGGCAAGACTTCCCCTTAACAAAACCATGCTGTGTCCGAGCTATAACTGAAGTCTTGTCTAAATGATCCTGCAGTGCTTCTTTAACCAGTGCCTCCATTAATTTTCCTGGAACAGAAGTTAAGCTCACAGGTCTATAATTACTTGTGTCAGCCGTTGATCCTCCTTTGTGAATTGGGGTCACATTTGCACATTTCCAGTCTATGGATACCTCCCCTGAGTCCAAGGAAGCTCTCATAATTATGGCTAAGGGTTTGCTTACTTCCTTTGCTGCCTCCTTTAATATAACTGGATAGATCCCATCTACCCCGGGTGCCTTCTTGTGTTTATCTTCAACAATTTCTCCTCCACTTTACTCCCAGTTATTTCAAGATTCTGTAGCTTACTGCTAGAGTTGAATACACCTCTGGCATTCCCCTCGCTGAATAACTCCTCATGTGTGAATGTCGATGCAAAATATTCATTTAGTTTGTTAGCTACCTGAGCAGGATCATCAACACTTGACCCATCAATATCAAGTGGACCAATCTGATTCATCCCCTTCCTTCTAGAGTTTACATAAGTAAAGAACTCTTTGCTGTTTTTCTTTGCATCCCTTGCCAAGGATTTCTCGTAATCTGCCTTCGCCTGCCTAACCTCCTTTGTAACTTGGTTGCATATCAACTTGTATCTATCATAGGCTTCTGTGTCATGTGTTAATGTGTAAGTATCCCATGCATTTTTCTTCTCTTCTATATGCTCATTAGTTCATCTGACATCCATTTTGGCCTAAACCTTGAACAATATTTCTTAGTTGGTATGTAAAGCCTAGTAGCTTCCAAGATAAGTTCTTTGAATACTTCCCATTTTGAATTTGCTGTTGGTAACATCATCAGTTGGTCCCACTGTATAGAATTTAAATACTGTCTCAGTCCATCGTAGTCGCCTTTACGGAAGCAATAACCCTTCCCTTTACCCCTAATGGTAGTTACCTCTTTGAGGAAATCCCACTTCAGCACACTGTGATCACTGCACCTAGTGGTTCATTTATCTGCAGATTCTTAATGCATCAAGAGTATTACTCCCTCTAGTTGCCTCCCGAACATGCTGATGTAGAAAACAATCATCCAATAAATCCACAAAAGCCCTGCTAGTGTGTGAGTGACCAGCCCCCAAATTCCAGTCAATATCTGGGAAATTAAAATCTCCCATTATAAGACTCTCTGATTTACTGGCCCACTCTATTTCCCTGTACAGTTTCTTATTATACTCATCAGAGTCATTAGGCCTATCGCACACTCC
This sequence comes from Mastigoproctus giganteus, assembly GCF_048544385.1. Lineage (NCBI taxonomy): Eukaryota > Metazoa > Arthropoda > Arachnida > Uropygi > Thelyphonidae > Mastigoproctus > Mastigoproctus giganteus. Next base: position 5,668,421 of record NC_143581.1, read on the forward strand.
TACTCTCAATTTTGATCTCCCAATGCTTATGTCACACCAAACTGACTCAACACTGCACTGTCCAGCGATGTCGACTGGCTTCACTTCCTTGGTTTTTATGTGTTTCTTAACTAATAGCATAACCCCTCCCCCCTTCCTATCCTGTCTATCCTTTCTGTAGACGTTGTACTCCCCAAATTCCAGTTCTGCATCCCTTATATCTGTGTGACACCACGTCTCTGATATCCCAACAATATCTGCCTTTGATGTTTTGAGCAATACCTCAAATTCATCAAATTTATTTACTAAACTCCTAGCATTGGTGTACACGCAAGTATACCTGCACCTGTTTCTATTCTTAGCTACCCTAACACAACCCATGTGTTGACTTGTACCGCAATGGCTCCCAGCAGTCTCTGAAATATCATGCATCTTGTTTTTCAGGCTTCTGCTCATTCTAATAGAAGCAGTGCAAGAATCTCTTTCACCTCTGCCAGTGGCTACTGTCAATCTATTGGTCTTTGTCTCCCCCCAAGCTAGCAGTTTTCCGACCCACCTAACACTGCCTCGATAGCATCAGCAAATATTCTTGCACCCTTTCTATTTAAGTGTATCCCATCCCTGTAGAAGCAATCTCTCCTGTTAACAAGTACAATCTAGGCTGAAAAAAATTCTACCCCTTGAGCCTTGCACAATCTTTCCAGGGCAGAATTGATCGACAAGGCTCTCATCATATACTCCCTCCTATCGTGTCTGGGCAGAATTGCAGACACTTTCATATTCAACCCTAATTCTCGGCTTTTGTTCAACAGTGACCTGTACTTGTTAAGTAATTCTGTCGGTCTCCTACTCTTAATATCATTAGTGCCAACGTGTACAACTATATCACCTTTTGTGCCCTTACACGCTGCCCATAATTCCTTCGCACTGCTCGGTGGAGGATCCAAAGCTCAAACGGAGCTTTCCACAGCATCCCAAAGATGCCCCATAGGGTTAGTGTCCGGTGAACGGGGAGGCCATTCCATTGTGGTAAAATCTGTGGAATGCTCTTCTAATCATGTTCTAGTCACCAGGGCTCTGTGGGGAAGCGCATTGTCCTGCTGGAAGAGTTTATTGTCCTGTGGGTGCATGATGACCATGAAGGGATGCTGATTGTTTGCAAGGATGGACAAGTAACCCGGACCGTTCAGAGATGCATCTAGACGTACCAGAAGTCCCAACGTGCGCCAGTTGTACACGCCCCAGACCATTACCGACTGTCCACCTGCCTGAACAGTTCCTTGTGGACATGACGGATGCATAGCTTCGTACGGTTTCCGCCAGATACGCATCCTACCCTCCGCTCGAAATAACTGGAAACGGGACTCATCGGACCAGGAGACCCGTCTCCAATCATCCAACGTCCAGTGCCGATGTTCTTTCGCCCAGTTGAGGTGTCTGGGGCTCTGGTGGTCCCATAACCTATAGTATTGCGGCTAATGATCGCCTGATGGTCTTAGTGGAGACGTTTCTGCCACCTCCCTCTTTGAAGTCGGCGGTGATTTGTGCCACTGTCGCTCTTCGGTTGGCTGAAACAATGCCAGGCGGCCACGTTCATCCACCATCTTTCTCCGCCTACAGCGCTCTCCACGATGAGATGTTATTCCAGAAATGGCGTATTCCCGATACACTATTGATACTCTCGAACGGGGATAGTGCAATTTCTGTACTATATCCGCGATAGAGACCCATGCGTCGGGCACACCCATTATCATCTCTCTTTCAAAGTCGGTTAACTCACGAGGTTTATCCATATTGACATCGAATTACAGTCTACGTGAATGCAGTGTACCTATATACCTGCCAAGTGGTGCGTTCGTTCACTAGCGAGAGGGGTGACAGCCTCGTGTTCCCCATGAACCAGGCGTCCCATAAATTATATCCTTTCAGTGAACACATCTTTATTTTTAGTAAGGTTTTCATATAGTTTCTCATGCGAGGTTATTTTATAATATCATTTAGAGTGGTGGGAATAATAGAGAAAATCCATCGGTGGATTAATATTTGGGTGAAGGACACACAAATAGGTATTTTCAGAGTGGATTAGTGCAGCAAGCAGTGTCATCAGGGATCAGCCCCCGGATCCCTCTTGTTTCCTCAATCCCTAAAGTGATTTTGATGAGGGAATATAAGAGATGTTGTCAAAGTTTATTAAAGATTTAAAGGCTGGGAGAGTGGATAACGATTGGAACAAAGCTATGCTGCTTCAAAAGAATTTGACCGAGTATGTCAGAAATATGGCAGCTAAATTTTAATGCTACCAAATGAAAAGGATTTGGAGTGAGATTTGGATGTAGGATTTTATTCGCCAAGTGCAATACTTTGTACTTGGTGAAATCAGAACAGTTTAAAGATCAGGCGGAGAGGTCCTCGTGGGTTGCAGCACACTTGGTATAATCACCTTCCTCCCATACCAGAAAAAGACCGGAAGGCGAATCCTGTTAACGACGAGGATTTTTATGGGTATTTTCTCGCAAAATGGCTGAATTAGTTGATCTCAGGCGATGGGAGTGCGGATCTTTCTTCCGGAAACTCGGCTTTTTCGTCCAGCACACAGAAAATTGACCTCAGAACACGCAATTTACAGACACATTATACACAAGCAATATGGCCTACGCTGCTAATGCGAAGGTATTAGCAGCGTAGGCCAACAAACAACAACAACAGCAATAGGTAGAGACGAATTAAAGGATATTCATGACTTGAGGATTATAACACAAATTATTTTATCGGTGCCGGAGCTTGTTGTTCATATCCGTATTATGATTAATATTTGTAGAAGTCTGTTGTTCGCTGGATGATTTGCATGCTGTGTGGGGAAACACCCAGAATAATTCACGGGAAAAAGCCCAACTCCGCTGGAGATCGTCTAACTACAGCCTCGATTAAAAACTTTAGAAATTTCCTCCACTCGTCCACTGGATGGAACACAAACCTCATCAAACCAGTAATACTAGTCTTCGTGGCTATGTTTACTATCCTCCCTGTACACCACTCACTGTGATAAAAGAGAAAACACGCAATTTAATGATGATAATACAATTCGATACATTGCAATGTTGCCCTTCACGGCCACCAAGCCAGGGGTTAACAGTACTAATACAATATAATAATAAATAGGGAGCATATCAAACATAAGGAAATGCGTAAGTCGAAGTACAGCTCAAAACTCCAAGTATAATAGAGTTATTTACAGAACAATATATAAAGAAGATATTGGCGGAAACAAATAATTTTATACAATAGTAATATAAACAGACAACGTTCTTTGCACTGAACAGAAGTAGTTAGTTCATCATTACTTACTGTCATATTATTATAATTTTTTTTATTTTTTTTATTTTTTATTTTATTTTATTTTTTTATTTTATTTATCTATTTTTTTTTATGGCTTCTGTCAGGTAGCTTAGGCAACCCTGGCAGAGGCAGCCAGAGTATAATGGGCAGCCTGGCTCACCTCCCAGTGGTTGTGACGGGCAACGTGGAGTCCCAGCAGGAGCCCCGCTGCCAAGCAGCCAGACACAACAACAGAACAAAGCACAATACTACATTACCAGACATTACACTTTTGTTCTGGCTGTGCAGTAGTTCTGCATTTCATCACAGAGTACATATGGTGCAGATGTGGGAAACCACCGGTGGCGTCTGAACCTAAATACTATGCCACTATGCCACTATGTCATACTAAAAAGTTAGTATGCCATCTTCACATCGGTGGTACTGATGTCTTGCAGCATAAAGACGAGCTTCGAGGAGAAGGATCAGGGACAGGGAAGTACAATTCAAGGATGAGACGTCTGTATTCCCTGTCTGAAGCGAACTTATTAAGGTCAGCATCCAAGGACTGGGCACATGAAAGTAGCTGAAAAGGCAGGAACCTGTCGGATAGGTGGAGACGGCTGAGATGTGGGCATAGAGTTGGAGTCGCTCTGAGGGAAGGCTGAGGGACTCTCCATGAGCACAGGTCCCAGAATGATGGTGCCGAAATCTCGCCAACCATCATTTTGATAGTCGTGGTTAGACCTTTCACCCTAATCAGCGTGGGGAGCCAGTGAATTTGAATCAAGCTGGCCATTTCAGTTGTCCTTAGCTGTGGAGGAAGTTTATGTTTGTTTATGGCCCATTTTAAGAGGCAAAATTCAGCGGAGAAAAGTGGCCTGATTGTGCTAGTTGCAGCTGATGCTCATACCTCTGCAGCATATAAAAGCGGAGAGTATACTGTGGTTTTTATATATTTTCTAGTAGTTGTGACTTCATTGATATAATGTAAATGCTGTTTGGCAATCCATCGGAGTCGATCTGCCAGGGTGAGGAGCTTGTCTATGTGGTAACTGAAGCAGAGCTTAGGATCAAACACAACCCCGAGATTAGTATGCTTATTGACGATCGGAATAGGAGAATTACACAGAGTTGGCTGAATATAAGAAGGCGTTTTCTTTAAAGAGAATATCATAAATTGAGATTTTTCTGGGTTTATTTTTAATCCGAACTGGTTCAGGTAGTTTTCAATTTCCGTGGAGTGTATTATTAATTGATCCTGTTATCATGAGAAGATCATCATATGGAGAAATCGGTGCGAGGAGCTTTATATCATCTGCATAACATAAGATATCATACCTGGACTCAACAAGTGATGAGATAAGTGCTGTGAACAAGAGCCCAGATATGACACCACCCTGTAGCATGCCTGAAGAGATACTTCGCTCGTATATGTGCCCATGGACAGTAAGCTGGATTATTCTGTTTTGAAGGAGTAACGTGAGGAACTGTAGAGTATCTCCCTTGATCTGGTAGCGGTCTGAAAGTCGCTTCAGCATTGCAGGAACATTTATAGGTCGAAAGCTGCTTCAAGGTCTACATAGGTGACTACAAGCTCTGCTTGGGATTCAAACGCAGAGAGGATAGAGCTGGTGGTGGTGGCTAAGAGGTTAGTCACAGTGGATCTATGCGGAAGGGAATAATGGATTTGAGGAGGCTAATGTGGAAGAAGTTGTTCAGTTAGAAAGGGGAGAAGTACCTTCTCAAGGTGCTTTAGAAGACTTGAGGCATTGGAGATTGGCCGGTAATGCTTAAGAAGTGTAGGAGATTGAATTTTGGGGAAAGGCTTCACAAGGTAGATACTGCTGGGGAAAGAAATGGCTTGACAAAACAGCATTAAATATAGTTAGAAGGGGATCCAAGATATATGGGCTAAGACATTTGATGATGAATTGGGGGATTCCATCCGCACCTGCCGTAGCAGAAGCTGATGTAGAATTAATAATAGCGAATGAGGGCAAACCACTCAGTCTGGGCAGTTTGACCACATCTAATGTGGTCAAACCCCGGATGAGCGATATTGTGAAGTGCTTGAATTATTCCATAAAGGGTCAGTTGCTAGCATTCGAGTCAAAGATGCACTCATGTGTTATTAAACTTCATTTATAAAATTTCATTTTATTCTACATTACTGGTGTACAAATTCTTCTAAGAGGATGGTATAGGTCACTAGGGGAAAAACTAGCCACGGGAACAGATTTCGTGCTTTAATGAGAGCGAACTAAAAATTATTATGGACGCAAAAGGGGAGTAGGAAATATCAACTGGGGAGATATTTCTTCACCTGCCTCTGAGAGCATATTATTTTACAGTTTTATCTTTTTTAAAATTCTTCCACCACTGTAATTTTTTATTGCTAGTATACATGAGCAGGGTACGCCTACATTAATCCCGCACTTCTGTGATTCGAAATTCGTACAAATAGCCACATTCCATCAAGCAACACAAGACAGTAACAACGTAGCTGACATGTCTCAGAAGGGCAGCCGTAATTGTAAGTTATTCTGCTGTCCTCATAATCCACATGTTTGCGTCGCTGTGCATTAAAGATCACAAGGTTGCTGCTAGCCTTCAAATAAGATAAATTACAAACAACCACTAAAAAAATGTTTGGCTCCATGTTCGCATTCCAGTGGCCAAGTCTGCGATGTACCACGTCAAGGTCGTCTAGACTAGAGAATGTCGGAACAACTAGAAGCCTCAAAGAGGTCGATTCTAATTCCACTGTGGGCTTATGTCATGAGAATGCTGTATTGCTAGTGAATTCTCTATTTCACTTGCAATTCTTTACAAAATTGTATAATCATAAAACCATGTACCGGAATGATAAATTATATTATCCAATCCTTTAAACTACTTCTTCACTATTTCTGAAATTCTTAATGGGTTTCAAAATATGTTTCAGTGTTGAAGCAATTCATCTGTAAAATTACCTTATCAGAAAGATCGAATGGAGCTAAGATTAAGTGGTGAGAAACTGAACATCTGTTAAGTAACAATCTAAGACTTTTTTTATATTGGGATAAGATGTGGGAGTAGACTCGGAATCTGTCACAAATAACAGCATAAAAATTAACTTCTCTGTGAATACCACAAGGACAGCTATTTGCGACTCACGGATATTTTAGATGAGCTTGTTGATGATAAACTCAATTACATTTATGTCAATAAATTAAATTGGTTAACATATATTATATTGTTCCGTTTCTTTATGTTACGGGATGAAACACAAGGCATCGTTTACTCAAATGCTAGTATACTTTGGATGGAACTTAACCCATACTCTTCCACACAGCGTAAGCGAACAGAAACCGTGTTAACTGAGCTACCCAGTGTTAATTGGGTAGCTCAATTAACATTCCAGGTGACCCCAGTGTGATATTTTTTTAAAATACTCTTTAATAATATATTTCTAATACTCTCTAATACTGTATTTGTAATACTCTGATACTATTTGTATTTCATATACGAGGTATGGCAATAAAATTCCCAGAGTTGTGCTGTTGCGATCATGTTCGATTAGTTTGAAAATAAACGGAAATTGTTGTTGTTGTTGTTGTTGTTGTTGTTGTTGGGCTTTAGGAGCAACAACTAAGGCCATATTGCTCCGTGTATACCGTCTGTAAATTGCGCATGTTCTGTGGTCGATTTTCTGTTTGCTAGAAGAAAAACTCGAGTTTCTAGGAAAAAAAAAAGTCGTGCTAGCCTCACTTGAGACCGACTAACTCAACCATGTTGTGAAAAAGCCACATAGAAGTTCCTCAACGAACAGAAAATCTGCGACAGAAAAATATGAAATGTTAAAACTTTATAGTGATGAAAAATTCAGTCGTTCCACCGTGTTTGAATGGTATAAGAGGTTCGAAGACGACGTGACGATGTTCGCAATGACCCAAGAAGTAAGCGTCCGTCAATCTCTCGGAATGAGGAGAGTTGTAAAAGTTCGGGAAATTATGGCAAGAGATCGTCGTTTTAACCCTCAGAATGATGGCTGATGAGTTAGATATGAATAAGGAGACGTGATTGGATGTAGCGGATGCCTGAAGACTGATATTTAACAGTGTATCGTCCTAACTATGAAGTTTACCAGTTTTCTCACCATCTAGGGCTGCTTCATTTCGTTTGGGCTTGGACCATTTGCCATTGTTCTTGGAATAATGAATGCCATATAGCACTGACATTCTGGACAATCGTACTCTTCTTACACTCTAGCAGCAGTATGCAGAAGGCCCTTTTCTATTTCAGCATGACAATGTATCATGTCAAACTGTGCAGCCTATAGTTGGCTTGATTTAAAGTTATAGGCGTGCAAAAGGAGTTCTTGACAGGCTCTGCCGTGCCTGTCCAGGTCTCCAATCCTAACCTCATTCCGAACCTTTGGATATATTGGAACTTTGGTTTCGGGTCATATCAGCGAGACCGCAATCAGTAGCCGAACTGACTGCTGCATCGAAGGAGGAATGGACCAAAATATCGCGTCACTGTTAAAAACTCATTCGGCCTCGATATACGTCATAAATACCATACATCAATAAAAAGGCTTTGGAAACATGCAAATGCCCAGTTACTTCGAAATTATAGTATGCGTATCATGTTTATTATAATTTCTTATGCTTCATGGTTTTTATAAATAATTTCTTCCATTATATAAGCGAAATTATTCATTTCCTTTGGTTTGGATTCAACGCTTAATTAATTTCGTGCATGCCGAGGGAAGTTGAAGGAAGATGGAGTTTTCATTACTGTTTTTAAAAGTAATTTTAGTGCTCGTTATTGATTAAAAGAGTAATTACCTTTATCTCTATTTATGAAAGAAAGCAGATGAGAAACCCGATACGTAAACGATACATCAAGGACTTCGTAAAAGTAACGTAAGAAAATGCATAAACTCACATCTGGCTGAATGACCGTGTAAGGGATGCAGACCATAAAATAAAGTATAGAAATGTCCAAACAAACATCAAAAATTGTGTATAAGTAAATTGCAATACACACTTGTGTCAAGGAGTAATCAAAAAGATTGAGACAACTTACATTAAAAACATAAAACGTTCTTTTATTCAACTGATGGTTAATTCTTTTCGACTTAGTTGAATACATTTGTGCCATCTCTCCACCACGTGCTAAATACTTAACAGTCTCTTTGGAAGACGATTTAATGCTCTGAGTGACGTTATTAGCTAAGTGTTCGATGATAAATGGAGATATTTCATTTTGCCCTTGAATTTAGGAAATAGGATAAAAATCACAGGTTTCAAGATCACCACTATAGAAAGGGTGTGAAAGTGTTTCAATGTTTAACTCATTGCTTACGTTTGGGTTTTCAAAAATTGAAGCTGTATGCACTCTTGCATTGTTATGATGCAGTAGCCACCTGTATACGTTTTAAATCAGGTCTTTCTAACTCACTTTCTAATTCATTTTCTTTAGAAATTTACTGTAATATTGCTGAAACACAGTACAACACTTTTCCATAGTATGTGTAAATAATGCTGATTATATCGAAAGATGTAATGATAGTACGCTTGCGGGCTTCACAGACCATGCCCTCTTTGGAGATTGAGATATGTTATATTTCCACTGCGAATTTCGCTGTTTTGATCCAGGAAGCACTCGTATCCAGTAATTATTCTACTTATAATTTTTCCAGCGTTGGTAGGTGTTTCTGAGAAGAACACAGATGTAAATTCTGATCTGACAGAGTTCAGGAGTTAGAAGTCGTATTACCCAACGTGAACAAACATGCGTTGCATTCCTAAATATTTCTTAAACTGCTTTTGTTAGTCACTTTTTAGCAGTTTTTCTTCTTTTAGTCACAAACAAAATATTGCTTTTGTTTGTGACTAAAACCCAAGCCCTCTGCAAGTTTTTGGACTATAACCTGTCTGTCTTTATGGACAATAGCCTACATACATGTTGGTGGTTAATGACGGTTATCAGGGGAGATACGGCAAGATTTAGGAAAATTAGGTCAATCGGCTGAGAAATGGCATTTGAAACTACTTAACATTGACAAATGCAAGGTACTGTATATGGGTAGCAGAAATCCCAAATTAAAGTACCAAATGTGTGTTACTACACTCAGGATAAATGAAAAAGGCCTGGAGGAAATTGTGCAGTCAGACCTGAAGTTCTCTAAGCAGTGCAGACAGGTTGCTAGGACAGCTCACGGTGTTTTATCAATGATATACAGAAACTCTGCTAGCAGGAATAAGTGATTGTCCCTTTGTACAAGGCCATGGTTAGGCCGTATCTTCAGTACTGTATACGGGTCTGGAGGCCTCATTTTAAGAATGATGTAGATCTGCTGGAACAAATGCAGAGAAGGGCAACCAGGTTGGTGAGGGGAACAAAAGGTTGCTCTTACAAAGAAAGGCTTCAGTTCTGCAAATTGTAGCGTCTGGAAACTAGGAGATCTGAGTGAGCTGTTAAGGCCTTGAATGGATTGAGTAAGCTAAATGATGTTGGCATTCTTCCTCTTACTGAGACTACACACACACACATACACGAGCGCGAGCGTGCGAGGGGGGGGGGACATAAATTCAAATTGAGGAAAGATGGCTGCAGGATAGATGTGGATGTTTGCTTTCAGCCAGCAGGTGGTTGATTGTTGGAACAAACTTTCATCAGTCGTCATGGAAGTGGGTAATCTGAATAGATTCAAGGAAGAATTAGACAAAATTATTCAAGAGCATGGATGGGTGAAGTGTATAGTTTTTTTTGTTTTTTTTTTGCTGATGCTTTATAAGCTTGTTTTCTTGCATTATTTGCCACTAATAATGCTAATATTGTTTGGTTTTATCCGTTCAGTCGTAGCCGACTTTCGGAGACTATGGGCAAGCTGTCCCCATGCTTTCAGGTCTTCAACAGCGTCTTTCAAGTCCTTCATGCTCATGCCGGTGTCGCTCTTGATGGTGTCGAGCCAGCGTGGTCTTTGGGGGCTTCTCCTGATTCCACTGCCCTTTCCTAGCATTATCGATTTTTCTAATGAATTGGATCGCATTACGTGACCGAAAAAGGTCAGTCGTAGCTTGATGATCCTGGCTTCCAATGACGTTTCTGGCTTGATGCAATCCAAAATCTCTCAGTTCATAACTTTTGCTGCCCATGGTAACAGTAGCAATGCTAATATTAACACATACCAATAGCTCCAGTACTTACTGATCTTGATGAGTGTCCTGGGACAAACCCATGTTCTGTGTTAATTCTTCCGTCTTTGAGCTATTTATATCACTAAATTCAGTGGATCTGGGTGCAACAGAATTTTTGCTGAAGGTTTAATGTTCCTTTGGTGTTTTGTTCAGTAGGAGCACAGAAGCTCATTAGCCTACTGCTATTTTATTATTTTCCTTGTGGATATACTATCCTTGTTCGAGTTTGATGCTGGTTTCAGAAATTATTGTGGACATACAAAGACAAAAATAGGTTATAGGTGAATACTTGATAACTTTAATTCATTCTGTATTTTGTATAGTAAGATTAATCTCAATATTTGATTACCCCTCGTATTAGAATGGATTAATAAGGAACTCAAAAAATTTCCTGCACTTCAGAAAACGGGTGCAGAGATCTATAATTCAGTAATGTTTACTGATGATAAGTAAAAATTAATGTGACCCTTGTAGTGACAGAGTTCCTCATTGGATAGATTTTTTGTAACTAAGAATACGAGCAAGAATGCCAAAACTTTTACTAGTATTGGTTGTGCTTTCAAACAAACGAATTCCTATAGGCATTTGTACTAAAAATCTGTAAACTGAGCCCACGAGACCTTAAAAACGAACCGAAAAGGAAAATCATCAACAAATAAGGATAAAGACACGATGAAAGTAAAATAAAAGATCTGTCTTTAGTAAATTGAAAATTAAAGAAATTCTTGAAGGAAATTGCTTTTAAAAATGAAAGTTTCATTTTTCCACCTGGCGGCAACCCCGATCTTGACAGCACTTTTGCGGGTTGCTCTCCATCAACAGAATATTATAGGGGTGAAGAGATTCCCAAAGCGTACTCTTTTGTGGTCCATGGAGTCTCAAATTCCCAGTGTAACAAAGAAAGCACGTCAAACATGACCCACTTTTCCGCATCATTAGATCTCTCTCTCTCTCTCTCTCTCTCTCTCTCTCTCTCCACTTCCACCTGAACGACATCAGCAGAAACTCCGTGACTGATCATCCCTTCTTAAGGAAGATTTCAAAAAAAAAAAAAAAAAGAATAAAAAACACCGCACGAACAAGGACAAATCGAAGGAGTCGACACAAAAAGTCTGCCTTATAAACAGAAGGCAGCCATGTTCTCCTTGTAATCAGATGGTTGTTAGAAGGTGCAAAGAAGAAAGAAAAAGCCCAATAAGTGTAAAGATAAAAAAAAGGGGGAGTTAAAAGAGTTCGGGGAAAGAGAGATTATAAATTAAAATGGTAAGTTGCGCAGAAAACAGTTAAAACTAGAATACTATTTTTGGGAAAGTGATTTCCAGTAAAATGCATTTTCTCAGGGTTTCATTATTTGAAAGAGAACTGAAATCGATTTCTTGACCTTTTATATTTCATAGCAGCGTCCTTAAGTTCATTGGAAAAATAATCTCGTTGCGATCAAACTTTCTCTCGATATTATCATATAGATGATAATGATGAATGGTCTGTCCAAAGAGAAGTCCTTAATTCTGGGAATTTACACCCGCCACTGCCTCCGGTATTCCAATATGTGTGTTCAGGTCTGTAGCTGTGCGTGTGTGTTCTGAATCAGTTTATCTGTTTGAGAGGGTAGGAAAAAAGTAAAATAGTCTTGACTGTAATTATAATTAGTATTATTAGTTTTAAAAAAATCCTGCACATTTTGGAGTGTTTAGAAATCCGTAGAAATGTTTCACAACTTTATTAGGACCACTGGCTGATATCGTATTGAACAATTTCTGGTAAATATCATTAGAATTAGTATCAGTAGTGGCATATGATGCAAGAAAAAAAGCTTATAAGACATCCACCCAAAAAAAAATTTCTCTTCCCTCCAATAATTTGTCTAGTTCTTCCTTGAATTTATTGAACAACCCACTTCCAAAACAACAGACGGAAGTTTGTTCCAGCAATCAACTACCCGCTGGATGAAGGCAAACTTCCACACATCTATTCTGCAACCATCCTTCCTCAATCTGAATTTATGTCCCCTCATGCGCATAATCGGAGCTAGAGGAAGAATGCCATCAGCACCGAGCTTGCGCAATCCATTCTTAAACACCTCAATCAGATCACCACGCAGGTGCCTAGTCTTCAGACGCTTCAATTTTCAAAACGGAAGCCGTTTTTGGTAAGACTACCCTTTCGTTTCCTTCACCAATCTCATTGCCCTTCTCTGCACCCGTTCAGGCAGATCTACATCCTTCCTAAATTGAGGCCTCCAGACCTGTATACAGTACTCAAGATGTGGCCTGACCATTTCCTTATACGATGGTATAATCACCTCCTTATCCCTGTTAGCAAAAATGCCTGTATATTATTGACAAAACACCATGAGATGTCCTGGTAGCTTGTCTGCATTGCTCAGAGAACTTCATATCTGACACAATGAACCCCAGGTTTTCATTTTCCATTTCCACTATCTAGAGTATTACCACAATTAGTACGTTAATTTGGGATTACTGCTACCCGTATGCAGTTCCTTGCAGTTGTCAATGTATGTAAATCTGCATGTCAATCATTGCGCCAACGCGACGTGGCATAGAGTCAACAAGGCGTTGAAAAGTGAATCATACCTGTAACAAAACTATACTCGATTCCTGGAGTGATGAGGACAGTGGATTATGCTAAACAACACATTTTTTTGGTTCATCCCACAGAGGCTCAATGGGATTGAGATCAGATAATGGGCTGAATGTTTGAAGTCTTCCTCATGTTCCTCAAACTACTGTTTCACAAATTACAAGCGTAAGATGGTTGCGCTGTAATCTTCAAGGTAACCTTTACTGCTAGTACACAAGAGGATGGTTCTGGTGACCCTTCTCCACATACAGTCTACAATCTGTGCGTACCACATTATCCGGTTCCATTACTCCTGCGTCCATTCTTTATGTCTTAGTAATTAACAACTAGAAGCTATTTATCTTAGTTGGTTTTCGATATCAGTGGTTCTCTACTTCTGTAGTTTTCTTTGTAGGGCTCTTCTCATGGTAAGAATACCGATACCTTATGATTCTCTAACGTCATAAGGCATCTTACGTTTTTGACAGAAGGTGCGACTGTTCACGGATGTTTTCCAAACGTTTTCAATTCATTAACGATTCGAATGTCACTAACTTTGAACACTGAACAAGTGTGGCTATTAAACGAGCACCAATAATCATACCTCTCTGAAAGTGCATAAGATTTTTTCATTTTACTATTGCCGCTCAACTTATTTTGGCACGATTTGGATCTCACGGCACACCATGATCATAAGAAATTGGCCAAGCAGTAGATTAACTAAGAATTACACTGGTGCTAGTGTTTTATATTTATTTATTTAAAAAGACTACGTGAGAATTATCTCTGATTTTGAGGAAATAACTCTTTTTCGTATTCTTAGGTTTTCAGAAACACGATCTGCTGCAATGTTTCATTCCGATTAAAAATCAATAACAGTTTTTGTTATTGAAGTTGAGTTTTAGGAGCATTAGTGACTAAGGGATATTGCTCCGTGTACATTGTCTGTAAATTGGGTGTGTTCCCAGGTCGATTTTCTGTTTGCTGGACGAAAAACCCATGTTTCTGGGAGAAAAAACCATGCTACTCTCGCCTGAGACGGACTAACTCAACCCTGTTGTGAAAAAGCCCATAAAAATTCCTCCCATCATCGACGGAACACGGACTCAGATATATTCCATCCGGTGTGGGGAAGTCCGCGATCCTACTAACTGTGCTACCCACGAGAGCAATCATAACAGACGGAAAAGAACCAAAAGGTGGCAGCCATTTTTTGATTCTCTTTTAATTTTGAATTGAAAATTTCAGTTCACGTTACAATCCAAGTCTAAATTACTCAGCTCTGCCTGATTAAGTAAATGATGTCAAGGAATTAGCATTTAACAATACAGAAGCTGTTCTCGTCCAACAAGTTTCACAAACAAACATCAGAATATTTCCAAAGCAGTCGGAATGAACTCGATGAAAGACGACACACAGAGTGGGGCCGCACTGCGAAATACATCTTTTCAAATGTCTGAAATCAAAAAACATCGCTGCATCTGCTGCTTGAAACACGTAACATATTCATTTTATCTGAGTTAATTTGATCCTCTGAAAAAATGCCTTTGTTCTGTATTGACCTCTGTACAAACAGGACACTTTCACACCCATGTGCGTGGTTATTAGCAGAACGCAGTAATCATCGTTCCACCCACAAAGCCACATGACAAATGCCGTCTCTCGCATTTATCAGTGCAGTTCAGTTCGCCCCCTGTTTCGTTATCTTACGCAGCACGATCTTCTCCCGTAACTATGAAACAGAACTTTGTAGAAACATCAGAGCCGCTAATGATAATGGTATTCATTAATGACGTGCATAAGTGTGTTAGAACACGGTAAGGGCATACAGGCATTCAGAACGTCGTCCTATTATTCTTATAATAAAATATAGGGACAGTGGGATCTGATGAATTATTATTTAACTTAAAGACGTGCTTTTTGCATCGTATACATCACTGCCTACCAGTTTTGGAAAGAGAAAAACCAGTAACTTTTTGGCAATAGAAGAATTAAGTCTTAAAATCTGAAGCAATTTTTAAAACATAGGACGAGTTTCGACCAGCCTCCTCGTGGCGTGAACGGGTACTGGCAAGCAGCCTTCCTGGTGATCCTTTACTGTTAGCAAAGTGGCCAGAAACAAACACACACACTGTACTCGTCCTTCAGGATGAAAGCCTCTCCAGCAACTTCCCAGTTTCCTTCTGTTTTGTGCAATGGCCATCCATTTACTACCCACAGACTCATGAATTTCCATCTCCGCCGTTGTCTTCCAGGTTTTCTTCTAGCTCCTGTTGGGTACCATTCTGTTATTTTCTTAGTCCATCTGTTATCATGTCTTCGAGCTATGTGTCCTGCCCAAGACCATTTTAGTTCTTTAGTTTTGATAAGAATGTCCTTTACTTGAGTTTGCTGCCTAATCCATGTGTTTCTCTTCTTATCTAACTGTCTGAGTCCCAATATAATTCGTTCCATTCTTCGCTGTGTAGTTCTCAGCTTCTCTTCCATTCTTTTGGTGAGTGCCCAATTTTCACTTCCATAAGTCATGGTGGGGAGTATACATTGGTTCATTATTTTATGTTTCAGATAAAATGGGATATTGCTCTTCAGTATGTGACTATATTTCTTGAATGCTATCCATCCAAAATTTATTCTTCTATTGACTTCCAGCCATTTATCATTATTACAGCTAATAACTTGTCCCAGATAAGTATATGACTCCACCATTTCAATTATTGCTCCTTCAATCATTATGTCCCTTTCTGTGGCATACTTGTTCATCATTACTTTTGTTTTAGCCATATTCATCTTAAGTCCAAAATCCTTACTAACTGTGCATAACTGATTAAGGTTTTCCTCTAATTCTTTGGGATCGTGGTTTATGACCATGATGTCATCTGCAAATCGTAAATGGTTTAGGTACGCTCCATTCACACTGACTTCTTTCTGCGACCAGTCTAATCTTCTGAAAGCTTCCTCAAGGGCAGCAGTAAACAGCTTCGGAGATATTGTCTCCTTGTCGAACTCCTTTCTCGATTTTAAATTTGCTACTGTCTTTGTCTAGTCTAATAAAGGAGGTAGCGTTCTCATATATTTTCTTCAAAATCATAATATATGGGGTATCTACGCCTTGTCTTTCCAGTGCCCGAAACATTGCCTTATGCTGTATGGTGTCAAATGCCTTTTCATAATCCACAAATGCCAGGCATAATGGTGTTTTATATTCATTTGCTTTCTCCATTAGCTGTGATATTACGTGAAGGTGATCCATAGTTGAGAATCCTGCCCTAAAGCCAGCTTGCTCTTTCGGTTGATTCTCATCAAGTATTCTTTCTAATCTGTTGTAATGACCCTTGCGAACAACTTGTAGATGTGGGATAACAAGCTAATTGGTCTATAATATCCAATTTCTGATTTATCTCCTTTCTTATGCAGCAAAACTATCATTGCATTATTCCACTACTTAGGCGTCACACCTTTTCTAATGCATTTTGTGAAAAGCCTTGCCAGTTTTTGTGTTATGTCTCTTCCTCCCAATTTTAACAACTCTGCAATAACTTCATCTTCCCCCGGGGCTTTCTGATTCTTCATTTTCTTCAACGCATGTTCTACCTCATCAGGAAGAATATCGGGTATGTCGTATGTGTTGCTAATTTGCAATCCATCTTCCCCACTGCTGGCATCATTCCCTCGCTCCTTGTATAATTCTCTATAGTAGTCTTCTTCTATTTGAATTATGCCTTTTCTGCTATTTATAGCGGTGCAGTATGTTTTTAAAAAAAATAAGAGAACAAAACATTCACATTTCGGAATTTTAATATGTCGCGCCTAAAAAAAAATAAGAATAAACCTCTCGAAAATTCTGGCTTAATTCTAGACTAGCCGCAGATTCCGAATATAGTGATAACAACTGTACACTGAGTGGCCACTTTATTAGGTACACTTATCCTTTTCACGAAACGCAGCATTCCTTCAGTAGCAGCATCACATGTTAATACTATGCAATGTAAACCAGATCGGCATGCATAGAGATACTGTATGTGTACAGTTCCATGCAGCAATCGGCAAGATTTACGTGAATTTGAACCTGGAATGGTAGTCGGCGATAGACACGCCAGTATGAGCATCTCAGAAACTGCAACTCTTTTATTTTCACGTACTGTACGAAAGTGTCTTGAGTGTATCGGGTTTGGCCCAATAAACAATCTGCGCGGATAGCACAGTCGCTATTAGTCTTATCAGGTGTAGATAGCAAGGTTTTACCCCCAGAAACTGGGTTTTTTGTGTCCAGCAAACAGGCAAATCGACCAGAGAACACACGCAATTTACAGACAAAATAAATAGAATTGGAAAAATGTTTCCTGATCTTAAGAATCCCGGTTCCTGCTGTTTCACGCTGTTGGGATGATCCGAATATGGTGAAAACTGCATGAGCCCATTGGCCCATTTTGCCAGGTGTCATATGCATGACTGTAGTGGCGGTGCAATGGTGTGGGGAGTGTTTGTGTGGTGTACCTTGGGTTCCTTGATTCCAGGAAATTGTTTCCGACCTGGCACATGTCTTCATGACTGACGTCTATCCATCTGTGGATTAATTTTTTCAACAGGGTAATGTGCTATGTCACAAGACCAGAATCCAGGCTGCTCTAAGGCTAAAAGGAAATGACTATTAGGTAGGTATAACTAATAAAGTATTCACAGCGTTATAACTTTGTTCTGCATACAATGATTCATTTATCTCGTTATAATCTTCCTACTGACCATGGGGAAAACATAGTTACAAAGGCAAAGAAACGCGCTATTGCTAGTAAATGCCCATAAACTATGTCCAGTATACAAAATGGTGCCTCAACTTTGGTTCCAGAGTACTTTGCTGAAACTAGATTTTATTAATTTATTTCACTATTAATATAACAGATCTATGGCAGTTGGTTGACTGGACGCTATCACCATCTTGACAGCATGATTCATCTCGTGAAATTTCCAGGATAGTAATTAATACGTTATCGTATTAATTGCTTGAATACATATAACGGAACAGTGGCGTGTAGGAGCTTCGAGAAGAAGAGTCGGATTTCTGATCAAAAGATTTTAAGAGGACTGAAATTTTTAGAAGATTAAAGAATAATACTGCCTACAACGCTGGAGGTTTCGCAAAATACCTAATTTATAACTTCCTATTAAACTGTTGACTTTCCAGCCGTGAAGGGTATTGGGCACGCTTCATGCTTCTCAAAAGATATTATCATCATTTGGCATACCTTCGGGTGGTGCCGAGGGAAAAGTAGCATAATAATAGAATCGGTATTGCAGTAGGGAATACAGATCCAGTGCAAGTATTTCGCTATTATTCTAGTATCACAGATCCTTGTGCGTTTTTATCTCTCAAATACGTGACAATTTTTCGATAATAAGCAGAAGAGTTACTTACGGCAGTCATTACTGTTTCGCAATGCAAACTTCATCCCCTACGCTCTCCATCTTTACTGTCGACACAAATTGCAAGTTCCTGTCGGGAAAGGAGCCAAAGCGAGTTGATATGCTGTGTACACACACAAACACACACGCGACCAATGATGGATACGAGAGCAAGGAAAGTATAACACATACTAATCCATAAATATAAACACAACTGTACCATCGTTCTTTCGTTGCCGTCATGAAAAAATTCGCCTTTGGAAGACACAACGAACCGTGAATGTCAAAGAAAGAAGAAAGTGAGTTTTTTTGACGGCGTTCCAAATAGTAACACTTTCTTTCCTAGCTTTAGTCCGACAACAAAATAGGCCTAATTATTTGGGTAATGTTACCCAACAGGATGTTCCCCTATTCGGGAAGGATTTCCCTAAACAGGAAACCGAATAGGGAAAAAAGTTTCTCTATTCGGCCGGAAAAAAACAGGAAATCTTTACTTTGACATCATCAGTCAGCATAATAACGCAATTCATAATGAAATGGATAGAGCAGGAATTTCCAGATTATGTCATAAAATCAAACTTTATATCAAATTTTACATCTGTTTTACATCCTTTTATCCCGCATGAAAAGAAAACTATCCATACATTGGAATAATGTTTGAAAGTGGAGGCCTCCCGTCTGGAATAGCTAGGTGCCAACTCCTTATGACGCGCCCACGTGGGTAGCACAGCTGGTAGAATCGCTTTCCTCCCCATACCGGGTGGAAAAGACCTCAGTTCGAGTCCCGTCAATGACGTGAGGAATTTTACGAGCCTTTCAGGATTTGAGTTTCAAACGGTGGAGGGTTGATAGTTGGATGTCATGTTGGGAAAATGTCTCGCTGCGTGCTATTGCTCAGGAATTAAATATTCCCAAATCGATAACGGGCAACATGCGAAAGAAATGGAGGTGACAGCAGGTCCTAGAAAGGACCAGGTTGGCATAAAATACTGACTAACAATAGCCGACACTCATTGTGAGGGCTGGTTACCTCATTTCGCCATTAGCGACTACAAATTCTAAGTTTAGAGTTGCTAACAGTCACAAGCGCACCTGTTCAGTATTTCACATGAAGAGAGCCGCACGCCATGAATTTTCAAAAGAGAGTTGTAGCACACAAGCCTTTGAGCATGCTGTAGATTGGCATGGCGCAAGAGATACCAAACCTGGCCTGTGGATTAATGGGAAACAGTTTTGTGAAGCGACATGTCCCGCTACTCGTTCTTCCAGTCTGATGCAATAGAGAATACTGAGAGAACTTAGTGCTTGGGTGTGTTGCCCTCACTGTAAAGTTGGAGGAAAAAGGTGTCATGGTCTGGATATTCTTGTGGTATGGATTACGTCTATTAGTCACAATAAATGGAGCTACGAACGCTAGTTGCATTCCTACAGCCATGTTCTAGATGGCCACAATATAGAGCACATAGAACTCTTTAGTGGGAAATTTTATGGAAGTGGCCCTTATACCTTCCAACACGAGAAAGCTGCATGTCACAAAGCAAAGATTGTGATCATGGTTTGAGGAGAATAACGTTGAAAAATTGTGGCCAGCACAGAGTCACGATTTCCACCAGGCTTTTTGGGATGAACTGGAACACGGAATTTGGGCAAGGACAAGACCACCAACTTCGTTAGGGGAGCAAGACATGATTCAATTTAAAAAAACAAACACTTGTTTTTTTCACAAACTATATTAGCATAGGGGTAACTATATCGAAGAAAATCGTGAAAGGTAGGTTGGGGCAGAAGAGCACACAGAAAAAAAAAAACGCAGACTGTGTACTAAACTAAAATGTAACTTAAAAGTGGTGTGCCCAAATGACGATTTTCAAAATTAAGCATTATTATATCACGTTAAAGATATTATGTAGATTTTCAAATTTTGATTCTAGTCTTCAGGTGTGCCCGTCTCGATCACTGGCATAGGGGCATCAGTGGTTCTACCTAGGATTACGCAAAACTGCTGTTAGCAAGCTATGACAGAAATGTTTTGGGAATTGCTACAGGGCCGGTGATTAGTTCAAGTGATCACCGTAGTTCTTCTAAACTTTCCTGTGTTTTTCTTCTTAAGTGGATGTTTGTAGTAATTTTAATTTGATAGTTTGTTCTTTTTTTAATTTTCGCTTGAATTTTCGTTAGCAGTTGTCATCTTTTCGGTATTACCTGTTGCAATTAGCAACAATTCCTTTAACGTGATATAAGTGTTTCAGTTTTGTAAATCAAGAGTATCAAATTCTTGGAAATGTGGCTAGACAGCAAATTAACCTGGACAAGCAAATCATCAACATTAGAAATGAGACAGCATCTTTGATAGTGATTTTCGCCAGTTCAAACAGACTGGGTAAACTCGATCCCTCCTCAAGCAGATTTTGACACTGACTGTCTCGCCAATAGTATTCTTTCCCGAGGAACAAACAACCAGGAGAACATGACTAGGATTACGCAAAATTACATCGGTCGGTCAAGAAATCGGTGGAAATCTTTGTCAACAACGCTCTCTACATAGCAGGCTCAAGCTTTTCTAGATGTTTTAGGAATTTTTCTAAAAGATCTTTGTACTGGAAGGAAACATTACCTACATTTTGAGACAAGACAACACACTAACTTGAAAATCCGTTGTACAAGGAATAAGTTGGACGGAAGAGCGCTAAGCTTCGAAACTTGTAACAATCCTCTTCCTCAAAACAAGTCCAATTCCCCAACTTCAACAGACTTTGACTGAACGCTTAACAGTGGTGAACATTAACAAAGTAATTCTGGTATTGATTAGTCGAAGATGAAACTTTTCTTTCAAATTTGAGATTGAAAGAAAACTCGGATCCTCAACTAATCGACAATTGTTCCTTACATGTCAACATCAATAAAATTCAATTTTTGCATTGTTAAATATCAGATGAATTTTGCTTTTTTTTTTTTTTTTTAATACGTGTGTAAAATGATTTTTTCTCACCTCAAGAACATTGGGGTGAGAACTTCCCTGCTGCTTTAAAACTTAAATGGATAAATAAACACCTTATTATTAATTTAAAGAATATAACTTTAAAAAAAACTAGACCTCATATCAAAAATGTCATATAAGCGTGGACATCCACAAGGCATATTTATTAGTAAGTTTTTTTGGGATTTAAAGGAAAATTAACATTTGCAAAGAGCTGCACTATTTTTTATCATCCTTTGGGTTTGCTGTAAGCTAAAATATCTCATGCATCTTACGTTGGCATCGAAAAACATTATTCAGAAACCCAAGCAAAGCCAAATCATTTCAGTCATGAGTTCGAGAAACTCAAAGTTGAACAAGCCACTCATGACCACAGAAAAGGATGACCTGTCACTCCGAAACACAAAATCTTCTACTTTTCTTTATAAAAAAACATTCTGATGACCCATTGAAACGTCTCTATTATGCAGATGAATGTGAAACTTTCTTACGAATACCTTGCAGTGATTTATTCACGTAAAAAAAACCAAACATACATAGAACGAATATATACAAAATCACAGCGCAGTGCAAACTTTCTGGTTTCCAAGGGCAGCACATCGATTCTGTAATGAATCATTACAGAGAAAATCAGATTAATCAATTATGTAACGGATACAAAACATCACTGATAAACGATTGATAAATCGAATAGGTATTTGTCATGTTATTTTAAAGAAAATGCAAGGAAATGTATCAGAACATTAAGATTATTCAACAGGGGATAATGGGATCTACCTACCACTCGTCTGGTCATAATGCAATCTATT
Source organism: Mastigoproctus giganteus (assembly GCF_048544385.1). Lineage (NCBI taxonomy): Eukaryota > Metazoa > Arthropoda > Arachnida > Uropygi > Thelyphonidae > Mastigoproctus > Mastigoproctus giganteus. The sequence goes on from NC_143581.1 coordinate 5,690,671, forward strand.
TTTCAGGTCAAGCAGAATGTTTTCTGGACGCAGTAGCGCCATGGTATTTCTATTTTGCAATTTTGTCAGCCACCATTGATCTAGGTTGTTGCAAGGGCATAAACAGATAGCTAATACAGCATCCTGTAAGGATACGCGGTTGTAAGTCGATAAACTCAACGCCTCGACCCATCAACTGTATATCATTATCTGCATGAACATTGTTCCTTCTATATCTATTTCTTTCAGGTAGATGATAAGATATGGTATATTTTTCCCGTATCACATTGGTGTCTGGATATTTTGGCAATTTGTGGAATAAATATTTAAAACTGAAGTACCAGAATTCATTTATGGAAACTAGTGTTTTACATTGTTAGAAGCCATAAGTAATGCTAGATTTCCATAGAAATCTTGCCGCAAACAGCAAGAATTATAACTCTATGCAAGGCAGCGAGATTGAAATCAAAAAGTTCGAAATCAAAAACTGAATTGACACTTGGGTAATGAAGATATTCGGATGCGATTTTCTTCAAAGTATTCTTCTTGACACTATAAACAACGTCTTCAACGTTTCTGCAACTTCTGGAAGCACTTCTTTATCATGCAGTATGATTGATGTCTTTTGAGGCTATGATGGACATCATGGCGAGATCCAATCTTCCTTACATTTCGAGGGTACAACTCTAAAACTCTTCGCAGGCCGGCTTCTAGATTGTCTACCGGACCGAACATATTGGTAACTGGGAAATCCTGTGAAGATTGTCTAGTGGCATTTCGAACGCATATTGAGAATTCTACATCCAAATATGAATTAGAAATGTACATGGATTTCGAAGGGGCATTTGATCCTCAAGGCTCCGTCTTGGGACCCCTTATTTGGAACCTAGTTTTACAGAATTGGTTGGTTCGCACATTCCCTAATTATAAGGTGCTGGCATTTGCAGACGATCTGACAATTATAATTGCAGGACGATCTCGCTCACTCTTAGAACAGAGAGCTAGTAGTGTGCTGACAGACTTAAGTTCTTGGGCTCAAAGCTTTAAGCTTGCTATTAGTCCTTACAAAACTAAAATGATGTGATTTAAAACAGCTTTAGATATAAATCGACCTCCTCAGATCAAGTTGAATGGTGTACAGTTACCTATGGTCCTTGATACCAAATACCTGGGAATTATTGTGGACAGTAAGTTATCATTTCACCGGCACTTATTATATTTAAGCAATAAAATCAGGAAATTTTCTGGTGCTATCATTAGAATTTCAAAGTCTAACTGGAGCAAACACTGTTTCTGTATTACAAGGCAGTATTCCTTCCTATAACTACGTACGCTGCAGGAGCCTGGTTCCATAGAGTTAAAATAGCTACGTTTCGGGCTAAACTAAATTCCATACAACGCATCATGCTTCTTGGTATTGTAAGAGTGTGCAGAACGGTGTCCACTGCCGCGCTGTAGGTGTTGGCCGGAGCGCTACCCTTGGATCTACATTTGTTGTATCATGGTTTTTGCTACCGTATTAAGAGGGAAATTCCTACAGAACTTTTTGCTATAGAGATAAATATTCGCTCTGACTGCAGAGGCGAAAAGAAAAGATGTATGAATGAAATAATCAATTTATGGCAGACAAGATGGGATACCATAACTACTGGAAGAGTGACCAACTTGTTTATCCCGAACGTGACTTTTCTGAATGATAAAAAGGTTCGCAATTCGTTTACACCTAGTTTACAGTCGTCATTTTTGTTAACAGGGCACGGGTCAATGAATGAGAAATTATATGCATTAGGACTAAGTAACACGGACCTTTGTTTTTGCGGGGCCAGGGAAGGTTGGCGGCACATACTATATGATTGTCGAATATATGACAATGCCAGGACAGCGATACGGGAAATTCTTGAGAGTATAGCTCCAGGAGAAGAAGCTATATTTTTAAGAGACTCTAGTAAGTTTCAGATGCTCCAGGTATTTGTTAAAGAAGTATTTGAACCAAGGAAAAGTATGATTCCAGTGATACGAGGTTGATCAAATCCATCTGGCTGGAGGCACCGAAGCGTTTTTATGCTGCCGTTCTTACTGGTTGCACAACTGGAAGATCTACCCTTTTCTTGATCTCTCTCTTCCTTCCCCCCTTGGTTTTTCCCTTTTCACTTTTTGATATATATATGTATGTATGTTTGCGAATATATGCTAAAAACCAATATATATATACTTAGTATATATGAGTTAAGTTAATAATGGTAAGAGTTTTTTTAAAAAAATATGATATACTAGCTTATCAGGTAAACCTTAAACCATGGCGGGTACCCAACGTGACCTGGAAAAAATCAATCTATGCCATAAATTATAAACATATATAAAAATAAAAATACCATTAAAATGTTAGTTATGGCAATAAGATACATTGCAAGGGACTTTTTCGAGGGCTAACCCTTACAATGTATCAACCATAATTAACGAGCTATCCGTTTCTGTAGTCATCGTCCAGCATAACTATGTCCTAATATACGTAAAATAGTATTAAGTTAGAGCCAAATGTATAAATTTTGTAGTAGTTAGAGACAAAAGTATAAAATTTGTAGTAAGTTAGAGCCAAATGGTAGTAATAAAATTTGTTAATTAATACCAAATTTAGCAGTAAACTGGCAAGATGACTGTTAGCCCGACGGATAGCCAAAATTTTAAATTAAATTAAAATTATAGAAAGAGCTATAATTATTGTTAGGCATATGTGCGTAGTAGATAGTAAATGCTGCCATGGTAGTCTAATCAAAATTAATAAAATAATAAAAATAATAACAGTGTGAGCTATAGCTAACAAAGGCGAACGGAAAAAGGTATAAGAATAGATATAGTACCTCAATCCCCCTCGAATACTCTAATAGTTCATGAGGTATGAAATGATAGGGATAAGAAAGTGAAAGTTAAACAGTAAAGAAAAAGCAAAATAATTAACATAGGATGTAACCTTATAGTAAGGTATCCTGGTTAGAATGATTTAAGATTAAAATTGGAATGCTTACCACCGTATGGCCAAGGTACTAGAAAACCACATGTATTGGCGCGTGTAGCATATATAACTACCGATTGCAGCCCCCCCTTAGGAAAAGTAATAGTTAAGTTAAGTGATAAAATAATTACATACAGCGCCCTCTGCTGTTATTTAATATACTGTATAGTATTACACATAGAAAAGCCGTCAAATAAGTATCTCTCTCGAAGTAATAATAGAAGTTTACAGAATAAGTTCCTACCCATGGAGCAAATATAGGTACAAGTTTTTAATGCGAGTAAGCTATATGTAACTTACTCCATGGGCAGTGCCTACTATTTACATAATTACATGACCAACGAAATTTATCTAAGCCAAAGAAACACCTACGAAAATTTAACAAAGGCTGTGTTTTATTAGCGCCTGTTTAGGACTTTATCTATAATACTCTGTGCGTTAAGGTTATAATTCCCCTTGTTGTTTGCTATCAATATAGCTCTATACATATATCTTGTAATTATGTGGTGTGGGAAGTAATTTTCTAAAAGCTTGGATCTGAATTCAATGAGTGTATCTATAATATAATCTGTCTGGTTACATATGTGTATTCTTCTGATGCTTTGCGCGATTAGGGTATTGCGATGTATCCTTTTTGAGATATTCGAGTTCCAGTTAGTGAGGTCAATAGTATTAAAATGAAAATTTTTGCGTTTATCATACAGTTTAGTGTGTACAGTATTGTTATCTATCCTTATATCCAAGTCAAGGAAGGTAGCAGATTTGGAATTATTAGTGTTGGTGCGTTCTAATGTTAATTCAGGCGGATAATATTTGATTGCTTCCGTATGGAAGTCAGGCATATTAAAAACTATCAAATCGTCAATATATCTGTATAGAACCATATTTTGTTTAAAATTATATTCGAAGTGGTGTAGGTATAAATTTGCCACAATGCATGAGCTACATGCGCCCATCGGTATACCTGTATGTTGCCTATAAAGATTACTGCCATTAAATATATAGTTATTGAAGATGCAAAGGTTGAAAAGGTCATCCCAGTAGTGTTTCTCACAGGGTAAGATATTTTTGTATTTATCATAATAATGGCCGAACACAGTTTTTAGGCTGTTATGTGGGATGCTAGTAAACAAGTTATTAAACTCGAACGTATTGATATGTTCTATAGTATTGATGCCTGTGTTGCTATTGATGTAATTCAATACCGGTCTATTATTGAGAATAATATTTGAATGACCTATGCTATCAAAAATAATTTGAAGTAAATTAACAAGTTTGCGATGCGAAATCTTAGCGTAGCTATCCCTACACGAAGTTATAAATCTAAAACCTGTCGGATTTTTATGAAACTTAGGTATACAGTATATGTATGGGTATGTAGTTGTATGGTTGGTAAGTTTTAATTTTTTATGCCAAGCACGTATTTTCTTAGTGATAGCGTTACGTTTATCCGTTACTATTTTGTATGTGCTACTATTGTTAAGTTCATTTAGTAATGCTGTAGTGTAAAATTTTTTACATATGATGCTGTAGTTATTAGAGGCTTTATCAATAGTAGTAATTATAAACTTATTTTGTATCATTTTAAGCTTACGCTTAATAGCATCTATATTAAAATTCTTAGTAGGTGGTAGTTTCTTGCTTGCGGACTTTATCTGTTTCTTGATGGCCTGAAAGGTGAGTGTAAGCCACTTGTGGAAGGCTTCCAAGGATATGTTATATTTGTAGGATAACTTTAGGCAGAATTTCATTATATCTGAATGTAGTTGTTTAATGATGGCATAGGTATTAATATCGGTATTTGGTCGAAATTTAAAACCAAATGATAGAATCTCACGTAGCTCAGGATAGTCTATAATGCTCAAATCTCCTGTGATAATGTGTTTATGGTGTGCGTCCACATATGTCTGATATTGCGGTAAATGGCAATAGCAATCCGCCTCAATATCACTATTGACGAGGTTAGTAGCTGCTTTTTTATAGTTACAGACCAAAAGTCCAAATGGTTTATTATAGCTGAATCTGGTACGTAACAGTGCATTGGTAATAGGTAAATCGCTTATATATACGTTAATGATTTTATCTAGGCAGACATAATCGAATAATGCGTGGCTGAATTACTTAGTATATATATATTTTTTTTTTCTATTTATTTATTTACTTACTTTTTTTTTATTATTATTATTTTTTTGTTATCTTAGTTAATTATTTTTATTCATTTCTTTCTCTTCCTTTCGAGTTTTTTTTTTTTTTTTTTGTCTCATACTCTGAGACCATAGGTGTCCCATCTACTGGAACTGGCCCACCTTCCCGTGGTGTGGACGAGTACCCAGAATCATCTATCCAGGTGACTGATGCTTCTGGGTAGCCAAGCGGTCAGAACATAACAACAGAACACACACATAATACACACAAACCGACGTCACACACATCTGGCCCATTTGTAGTGATACTGTTCTTCGCAGAGATACGAGGCGGAGTTGAACTGACGTTCTAGGAGCCGCCCCTTACATAAACACATGTCCATATTGGTAACTCTCTATGAGCCTTCCGGATCAGCCAGTGTATAATTTCTGTGCCTCTACTCTGCGAGAGTCCAAGTAGTGCGTATTCGAGGCCAATTGTCGAAGTCACAATATGTCAAAGCGCTGGGTATACTCTTGCTGTGTGTACGTCATATCCAAAAATTTCATTGTTTCACGTATATCCTCCTTACCTTTTCTTACTACTGAAAACATCACGAATGGTGAAACTAATAAACAACTTATCTGCTAAAGATTTAAACCTTTAGATATGAAGTCAGATATGAAGTTTTCTGAGCAGTGCAGACAGGCTGCTAGGGCGGGTCATGGGGTTTTGTCAATGATATATAGGAATTTTGCTAGCAGGGAAAAGGAGGTGATTGTCCCTCTGTATAAGGCAATGGTCAGGCCACGCCTTGAGTACTGCGTACAGGTCTGGAGGCCTCATTTTAGGAAGGATGTAGATTTGCTTGAGCGTGTACAGAGAAGAGCAACACGATTGGTGAGGGGAATGAAGGGATCCTCTTACCAAGAGAGGCTTAAGTTCTGCAAATTGCAGTGGCTGGAGACTAGGCACCTGCGCGGTGATCTGATTGAGGTCTATAAGGCCTTGAATGGGTTGAGCACGCTGAATTCTGATGGGATCCTTCCACTTGTTCAGATTACCAACCTACGGGGACATAAGTTCAAATTAAGAAAGGATAGATGTAGAATAGATGTGCGGAAATTTGCCTTTAGCCAGCGGGTGGTTAATTGCTGGAACAAACTTCCATCTGTCGTTGTGGAAGTTGATAGGTTAAATAAATTTAAGGAGGAACTGGACAGGCATTTGGAGGGAATGGTGTGATTTTTTTTTTTTTTTTTTTTTTTTTTTTGGCTGATGCTGCATAAGCTCCTACACTTGCTTTCTTGCATCATGTGCCACTACTACTACTACTACTACTACTACCTCCCAAACACTTCCTCATTCATTTCAAAAGTATGCATCATCTCATGTCCAATCAAAATGATGTCCATTTGCGCTTATAGTCTACCAGGTCCCAATTTATTCTGAGAGAATCCTAATTATTGGTTGATTTAAATACTGTTCATCTCAGTTGTAGTAATTATTTACTGTACGAGTCATTTCGCTTCAAAGGTGGTACTCATGCATATATCCGCTCTGATATTCCCTGTCAGAGACGAGACACAGTAATTTGAAATCTCCTCTTTTCTATCTTCTCTGGCTTAAAATCTCTCTATCCCATTCTGTCAAATTCATCTGTTGCCTTCATAGTTTTCCCAATTATACTAATCGCTTGGAACCTTTTGACTTTCTTTTTTGAAACTCAAGTTTCTCCAATTCAACTTTCGTAACAGTGAGGTAATTTTCCATGATTTTAATATTCACAACTCCAGCTGGCTTACGTTTTCTAGTCACACTTTGGTGAAACTCAAAGCAGTTGCTTATGACATTTCCAAGACTTCTGATCGCGTCTGGCAAAGATCTTATAAATAAACTTCTATCTTATGGACTGCCGATTGTTTTCTGTAATTTGGTATCCTGTTTTCTCTCTGACCGTTCACTGCTGCTAATGGTAGATGGCTCTGTGTCTAATTTCTCCATTTATGCTGGTATTCCCCAATGTCCAGTTCTTTCTCTCACTCTTTTCCTCTTTTACAATAATGATTTTCTTCTATTGACTAGAAATCCTATCCATAGTTTTGCCGATTATAACACATTGCATTCAACCCTTCAGTTTGAGAAATCTTGGCCTGCACAAACTTCTCGGATATCCACTACCAATTCCTTAAATACTCATCTCCAGGTAATTCTCCAATAGCAAAAATATAACTTTGTTGATTTCAATCCTTCTAAATCTCATTTCTTCTTATACTCGTAAAAAATGATTCTTCTGCTCCTGTACTCATCTTCGATGACAGTCTGCGCGTGTAACACAGTGGTATCGTTACCGTTCACTGTGTTACACATCTTGCGCGTGTAACACAGTGGTATCGTCACCGTTCTCCCCACACCTGGTGGAAAAGGCCGGGTTCGAATCTCGTCGATGACGAGAGGAATATTTATGGGCCTTTTTCACAACGTGGCTGAGTTAGTCGGTCTCAGGGAGGATAGCATGGTTTTTATCCCAGAAACTCGGGTTTTTCATCCAGCAAACAGAAAATTCCACAAAGCACACGCAAATTTACAGTATATACGGCTCAATATGGCATTAGTTCCTAAAACCCAATAACAACAACTCAGCATCGAACTTTGTAATCGCAACTCGTACAGTACAAGAAGCCATTCTTAAAAAAATCATTTAACTTTTATCAATACGAAAATTTCTATCCGGCTGGTAACAAACATGGTCTTTATAACGCTTATTCAAGCTAATTTTAGTGTGCTAATTAAATATCATGCTAATTAATATCCTGGCTTGTTATGCTGCAAACGTTTTGTTTCGTATGTAAATTCACACAATTAAATTCTTCGAGGTTTGAATTTTCACTGTCCTCTTTCCGCACAGACAATAATTTTCCACAAAAAACACACAAAACCCTGAAAACTGTATTAGCACAGTCTCTTTATCCGTAAAAGAGAGAGCTTTTCTTGCTGGAGGCAGAAATTGCATTATTGATTTTTCTAGTGTAAGGCAAGAATTGTGAACACATTTGTTTAAAAGGAAGAGTCAAAGTCGCATGAAGTGGGTCAAGTCTGTTTCGGATGCAAATCTCGTCGAGGGCAAATATTCAATACTTGAAGACGTTAAGGTCCTCTTCTTCAAATGATTTAAAAGTAAGCTTAAATCATTTGTGGGAGTGAGTTCACATGAATAATTTAAATTTAGTTTTAGTTTTAAAATGATTTAAAGTTTTAAATTTAATTTGTAATTTTGTTTCTGCTGATTAAGACTATAATCCCAGGGGCGCACATGTTGTGAGTATGCAGGGTTTTTCTCTTTCATTCTTTCTTGGTGATTCCCTTTTTTTTCTCTCTCTCTCTCTCTCTCTCTCTCAGGGTAACTCGGGGAATTTTTTTTTTGGCTGGTGCAGCATAAGCCTCAGGCTTCTTTGCACCATATGGCTAATAATAATAATAATAATAATACTGAAGGCTGTAGTCTGCCTCAGTGCTTACCTCGGAAAACAAAAAAAAAAAATATGCCCCTGGGTAGTACATATTAATTACTAGATCGGAAAGACTACTAAAAATCTCATATTATAAGATAATAACTGTCAATTATATTAGCATAAACTTTTACTTACTTGTTTTCACGTATCCCTGTTGTTTTGCGAATAGCTAGGTGAAAGGAGCTTCGAGGTAATTCATATAGCGTTAGGCTTAAGAATGACGTCACCTTTACAACTTCACGTTTTAAAACATAAATAAATAGGTTTCATTTCGCACATATCTATAAACTGCATACATAAATCTATAATAAGACCCAGATTTTATGTAATTATCAAAACCACTAATAACTTCCTTTTTGAACTCGGGTTTATTTAGCTAAACAACACAAAATACTTTAACAACTCGCGCATGCGCCAGTGTAATTCTAATCTCCAAATAAACAGCCATTTATTGATATCCTTTACTTTATATCATTTTAATCCAAATTTAAATTTAATATCGAATATCTTAAAATCTCATTAGATTCTGATGTGTTTTATTAAAACCAAATTAATGAACTTATAAATCTAACTTGATTTAACTAACTTCTTTATTTCTTATGAAATACGAACTGCTTCGCGTATTTGTTAATAAATACAGATGAGTGAAATCGCTTTTATTATTAGACATGACATTATGAAGACTTCAAATTCAGTTTAAAAAGTAAAAATTACAAATTGTTTTATATGGGTTAGACTAAGGGAAAAAAAAACAATTTATAACTTGAGTTAATCAACCGTAATTGAAAATAACAAAATAGTCCTAATAAATGTTCGTTACATCTTAATGGAAGAATATCGGGCCATAGAGTTATTATTATTATTATTAATATTAGCTATATGGTGCAAAGAAGCCTGAGGCTTATGCTGCATCAGCCAAAAAAAAAAAAAAAAAAAAAAAAAAATTCTGAATTACCCAGAGAGAGAGAGAGAGAGAGAGAGAAGTAGAAGGGAATCACCAAGAAAAAGAAGAATGATGATATCCAGCTCAGGATCCTGGATGTGCTAAGCGCATACTCACCAGATGTGAGCCCCAAGAGTTGGCTAATCTCCAGCTATAACAACATTTTCAAATGGAACTGCAATCCTTCAAGCAAAGTAACGAAGGTAATGAATTCTATGCATTTGCATAACGAATTTCTTTCAAGACTTTTATGAAGTTGATTACCTCAAAGTGAAGTTATGTACTTCTCTTTAACACCTAAGGATCACGTTTCTGGGAGGAAGTTTCACTTCCATAACTTCGTTAAAAAACAAAAGTCAATTACAATCGCTTAGGCTTACGTAATAAGAATTTATCTTACGTAATTAAGTAAAACAAAACCCCCGTTGGTAGCACAGTGATTTTAATAATTCGCTGGAACACCTTTTTCCTGTAATACAGTCGTACAAGCCTGGCCACGGAATCTACAAGGCGTTGAAAAGTGTCCAATGATAGTGCTATCCACGCATTCTACATATGAACGTGCGAGTGTTCAGTAATGCCCAAACATTGTTAGGTGGATGGTCATAGCACCTAATTTCCTTTCCAGTAAGTCCCAAACATGCTGAACTGGGTTGAGATTGGTGGATATGGGGGGAACGTGAATTCATTATCATGTTAATGAAACCAGTTAACAACCTGCCGAGAGTTGTGGCTCGGCGCGTTGTCTTGTTGAGAGACGAAGGAGTTCTGAGTACACTTGTCATCATGAAGTGGTGTACGTGGTTGGCAAAAATAGAAAGGTGTGCTTTCCCATTGAGCCACTGATCAACAGAGGACCTAAGGCATTGCATGAAAACATCCCCAAACCATAACACCACCCCCTCCAGCCTGCCGAAGACTAACAGTGCATTAATGTGCCATGACCTCATGTGGCTTTCTGCAAATGTGGATATGTCTAGCAACATGATAGAGTTAGAAACGGGATTCATCTGACCAGGCAACAGATTTCCACATGTCAATGGTCCAGTGTTGGGGTTGTAGTGCCCATGCAAATAACAGTTTCTTGTGTCTCGCAGTGACCGTGGGTACACGTGACGGGGATGTTGCTAATACAGAGCCAACTCAGGGTATGCCAGTTTTTTTGAACAATAAAAGGTAGTTCGAAATTTGGTCACCACGGGAGAGCGTGAACTGATTAATTTAGAAAAATAAAAGGTAAGTTTTTTCACTAATCTTTGTTCACGATGAAATCTTTACTTGACCGCCATTTTTCTGATGGAATGTTCACTACTACCAGATGGATTATATCCTTCAAATTTGAAAACTTTTGAGCTAAAACTCGTAAAAAACGAGAATGTTTCAGATATACTCACAACAAAAAGTCTGCTGGAGTTTCGCTGAGCAATCTGACAAGCTAAGAGTGTGGAAAATGTCGACAGATAATTCGCTCTTCGTGAAGTTTTCTTTAGAAGCTGCTAATTGTGGAATATGGGATGTAGCATTATCTTGCATAAAAATTATGCTTCCAACCACGATATTTTTTGTTTTGTTATTTGGTTTTTAGGAGCATTAGCAACTAAGGCCATATTGCTCCGGGATATGCGGTGGTCATTCCCTCACCTTTCCGCATCCTCCGTATTTGGCGATGACGGGCTCGAACCCCGGTCTAATCAAAAAGCGTGTGCTACGCACTGCTGCTCCTTCCCACCTGGCTACGGAGGCGCTCCAACCACGATCTCTGAGATATATATTCAATTGTGCATGTCTCAAAATGCCACGATTGTTAATAGTTTCAGAGAAAAAAAAGGCAAATAATAGTGTACTATAAAGCCATACCTTTAATGGATGGAGAGTGCTCAACACGCAAATGAGGATTTTTATCTATCTAAAATTCAACAATGTATGCCTATCACAGATCCATTAAGATGAATGTGCGCTCCATTTGTCCACAGAATATCAGAATAACCACTTGCACACCCTTGTCGATCATCTACTGAGCGAAATCGCAACGACTTTGATAGTCCTGTAGTTACAATCGATGCAGACGTTTGATTTTATAGGGAAAGAGGTGGAGGTCTACCTTTAAGGTTAAACACACCGTGTTCCAAAGAATACCAATCATACACCGATGAGTCAAAACATTATGATCAGCGAGTCGTTATGCAAATCGAAGCAACTGCAGGTGAACTACGGCGCGTGCGTGGGTCTGGAAACGGTATAAAAAACACCTGATACTGAGCTCCGTTAATCAGTATTACTCTTGTTCTTCAGATGGGAAAGGCAGCGGACTTAAACAAGTTTGATACAGACCAAATTGTAATGGCCAGACGACAGGGTCAGAGCATATCCAAACAATTATTTTTAGGCTACTCGAATAATTAAATTCATCTGCCGTGCTGTGTCTTATGTCTGTTAATTGCTTGTGTTCTACGGTCGATTTGCCTGTTTTCCTGGACGAAAAATCCCAATTTCTGGGGGAAAAACCTTGCTATTTACGCCTGAGACTGACTAACTCAGCCACCGAGTGAAAAAATCCCATTAAAGTTCCTCACGTCATCGAAGGATTCGAACTGGACCTTGAATGATTGGAGAAGACTCTCCCAGACCTTTTCCACCCGGTATAAGACACGGCTGGTAGGATGCTCACGGTCAGCCGTGATTAGTACCTACCGAAAGGGGTCCGAGAAGGAAAACCCACGAACCGTCGGCGAGGAGTTGGACTACCACAACTCATCGATGCTCGAGGTGCGAGAAGACTCTCCCGGATGGTACGTGGCAACATAAGGGTGACTGTGGCATAACTCGCCGGTAATTGGAATCCTGGTGACGGGAGTAATGTGTCACAACACACAATACATCGAACCCTGCTGAAAATGGGGCTGCGTAGCTGCAGGCCGCTCCGAAAGCCCATGCTAACCACGGTTCACTGGTGACAGCGCCTACAATGTGCCATGAAAAAACTGGACCTTGAGTGATTGGAAGAAGGTCGTCTGGTTCGATAAATCACGTGTCCTGTTGCACCGTGGGACGAAACCAAGCCGGTGGCAGCGGTGTCATGCTTTGGACGATGTTCTACTGTGATACTCTGGGTCCAGTCATCCATGTGCTGGGCACTCTGACGTCTACCTCCTACCTAAACATCATTGCTGACCAGGTACACCCTTTTGTGGCAACGGTCTTTCCCTCTTGCGGTGTCATCTTTCAGCAGGATAATGCACCATGCCACACCGCCCGGATTGTTCGAGACTGGTTCGCGGAACATAAGGAAGACTTCCAGGTATTGCCCTAGCCTCCAAATTCCCCAGACATCAATCCCATCGAGCATCCGCGGTTTGTGTTGGAGCAGCAACTCCGATCTGCGGCGTCTCAACCACAAACCTTACAGGAGTTAAAGGATCTGTTGGTTACGTGTTGGTACCAGATATCACAAGACACATTTAGAAATCTTGTAGCGTCCATGCCTCGCCGCGTACGACCTGTTTTGGCTGCACGTGGAGGACCAACATCATATTAGGTAGGTGATCATAATGTTTTGGCTCATCGGTGTATGACATGTAAGGCGAGCACTAATATGAATAATTTGATGTGGTGGTTTGTTGTTGAATCTCATCAGTTCTTTGAATTACTTCTTGTCATGTTAACGGGCGATCTTCTATACTTAACAGTTAAGCAGCCTTTTTCGAAAAGCTTTAAAAAAAACAGGCCTCCATAGCCGAGTGGTCAAGAGCGGGAGTGCAATAGCACATGCTCTTTGAGTAAATCTGGGTTCAGGCTCCTGACTGCTAAATACGGTCGATCTGCCAATTCACACTGGAGAGCGTTGCAGATTACGGTCCATTTCCCTCAACGTGAATTGTTGAGGTGGATTCCATCCTGCAGTGGATGGAATCCACCTCAATCCACCTTAATAAAATTTTGTAAGAAATGCCAATTTGTTTTATTTATTGGAGTGAAGAAATCGCTTAAACACCTGATAGTCAAATCTCGAAATAATTTTTTGTTGTTTTTCGATAGGACCTGTAGTTTCCAGTCATTAATTTTTAAAAGTGTGAAAAGATTTCATATCCAGACTGTACATACAGATTCATTTTTATTTTTAGAATTTTTATTTTTTGCTGGATCACTCCTATAATCTTCTTAAGTACTGTAGCGTGTAAACCCCAGCCCCAGGTCACTGCAGCGCCATTGGTAATCTTATTTCTCTTTTATTCATCTAAGAAATCTTTCATAAGACCAACTTCATTTTGCAGACACCTAACTGCAAATATTATTGGTTTGGTTTATTTCTAGCACCAGCCATGAATAATAGGTAAACTGCAGTAAAAAATTTATTCCTTGTTCGCGTGCGGACCACTAAGCGACAGAGGGGACCCTGTTCAGCTTGCTAAAACGTTGAAAATGGCATATTTTCAACCAAAACCCATGTAGTATTTTATACGAAGACGTGTCATCTTTTAAAAGATAATCTGAGGATTACAGAAGTTTTCCTTAGGTTGCTAAATGCGAGCTCTGCTACATGCACGGGAAGTCACCTTTCTTCAAGAGATAATTCTTGAAAGATTGCTACGACAAGTAATCTTTAAAGTAAACCTGAAAAAAGCCACGACTTTGTCCTCAGTTAGAGATTCTGTTTACACTTCAGTTAATGTGAAAAGTCCCAGTCACTCGATAGCAAAGTACGCGAATATATCAGTAACTACCATCGGGCAGTGATTGATATGTTCGGTTGAGTTGTTGAGACGATCAAATACATCTTTTTCGAAACATGCTCGGAGGTGATATAAAGTTCTGTGAAGTAATAATGTCACCACCCAACAATAAGGTCATCAATCATCACGCATCCAGACAGAAATCAATTTCAGGATCGTCGTGAAAGTTGTCGTGTGGATAATCGTACATCTCCACAAAGTTTCCAAAGTTGGGACCAAAGTTGACTGTTACTCTATTCTTCACAGTTAAGAATATTTTTAGGATTAGTGGAGAATGTGGATATGTAGGGTTTCTTTGGAATGAGGAGATGGAATTCATTTAACTGTTTATTGAAAAGGCGTGTGGCTTACCGTCAACTATAAGATGTAACGAGTTTCACTATGGTCAGTGCAACACGCCTCGCATACACTCTAGTGGTTTGAACACGGGTTTGCGATCTACACCTCATGCATCCATGATTACGTCGTCTGCTGTGCGTGTACTGTTGCCAAGGGCGACAGCATTTCCACGTGGAGAACAGTTTGTTCTGCTATCATATGAACGGTCATCTGCCGTAGGGTATGTTCGAGGCTGAGGAATTCACAAAAGCCTGCTTCTTATCTTTTATTGCTCTTTGGAAGTTCTCACTTTCTTGTTGTACCCTTATCTTTAGCAGAAATGCCAAAACTATTTGTAGATTTTTTTTTTTTTTTAAAGTTCAGTATATTGCTGTTGTTGTTGGGTTTTAGGAGCATTAGGGACTAAGGCCATATAACTCCATATATGTTGTCTGCAAATTTCATGTTTCTGCGGTAAATTTTCTGTTTCGCTGGACGAAAAACTCGAGTTTCCGGGAGAAAAAAACCATGCTACCCTCGCCTGAGACCGACTCAGCCACGTTGTGAAAAAGGCCCATAAAAATTCCACCCGTTATCGACGGGATTCGAACTCAGATCTTTTCTACTCAGTTTGGGAAGACGGCGATTCTTCCAACTGTGCTACCCACGAGGGCTCAGTATAGTGCTTCTTAATTATGGAATAAAATTGTTTTGGATGATTTGAAGACTGCAATTCCTTAATGTCTCAGGTGTAGGCAAGGTTTTTTCCCCAGAAACTGGGGGTTTTTCGTCCAGCAAAACACGTCACCTCATCCACATGACTGAGATGTATATAAATAAACAGGGAGGCAGTTGTTATATTTTTTTATGAAAAGAGATGGATAGATAGATATTTTTTCGGATTTTTCGAATACTTTAAGACCATTTTGAAATGATTGAGTTGTGCTTAATATTCAAAGAGTCTTTGTAGTAACCAGTATCCAGGTTTCAGTGTCCAGTGTGATACGCAGAGAGTTCATTTGGTGCTAACTAAATATTAGGAGAAAGTCCTTTTTTAAACAGATAGTTATATTTACAGATAGCAATTTATAGACACAATACTCATAGGTAGTTGAAATAAAAATTTCAGGCGACCCAAATAAAATAGTACTAGTTAGTTGTCCTGCAAACTGAAGTAATCAAAAGAATTTCCCAAATTTTAACAGAGGAGCAAAATTTTAACAGAAAAGCAAAGCAGGGGATAAATTCTCCTGATCCGCTTCTCTACATCCCACAAATATATTTTAAAAGGAAAATAATGATTATGCCATTTCTTACCTTTTTGAAGGTTTCGATCCAATTCTAATCACAGACAGGGCTTTTGCCTATTCACTCGGGACTTAAGTGGTCCTGAGTGAATATGTTTCAAGGTTTGTTGTCCATAAAGGTGCAAACATCCATGAACATATCCAGGATTGTGCCAAGAATGAAATAAATTTAAGTTGAAGTGCTACATGAACTGGTGCTTCAGGTGCTGAATTGCCTTGGCACGGCCCATCTAATTAATACACAGTAAACCGTCTAGAGGTAAGCGCTTATGCTGTCGTTTCACACCCCTGTCGAAAAGATCCTGATTCTATTCCCATTGAGACTGGAGGAATCTTAATGAGCGTTTATTTCAACCCAATTGCTATCAGGACGGAGCTACATGGCTTTTCATCCAGAATGAAGAAAACGATCATAGAGTAATGCAATGTACAGGTGTATACAAAAATACCGGTTCCTCGTAGCCATGCTCTCTTTGCACTCTTTCCAAAATTAATATACGTCGTACACATCCCGCTTCCCGCAATGACTGGACGGGAAACGCAGAGATTTGTACGACCTTCATGATAGCCAAATCTCCTAAAGGATGGGACACAATACCGATAACACGGAATTGATGATAAAGATATATTCAGAGACAGAAGCCTAAAGTTAATCGTTTGACTGTTACATTGGATGATGTTTAAACAGACGAGTACACATAGAAAAAAGAGAGAAAGCTTAAAAGTCACAAACATGCAATTTAACCAATAAACTGCAGCATCTACAAAATTGGTGTAGAAAGAAATCTTTACAAAACCTACCACTTACCTGGTCGTTGTTTGCTTCACTCACTAATCTTCCGCACCCTCGTGAACATTACACGACTCCCCCCGGACCCCTTAACATCTCAACCATGCCGCACAAAGTACGTAGCGTTGTGTTTCCTGGCAACGCATCCTTCCGTCAGTGGAGCTGTGCAGCCTACGACTACAAGCTCCGGTATGTGCGGAGCGAGAGAATCTCACAGCTCACTAGGCGACTCGGCCAATGATTGATCTTCCTCCGTGCTACCCTTGACGACCAGGCACGAGAATACGCTGCATATTACGGAAATTGTTGGAGGGGGGCAGAGAAGGGTACAGAATCGGGGAAAGTTAATGGTCCTGATACAGTAATACCTGCCGTGATAGCAAAAGATGTTTAAATAATTTGGTGGTGCAGTAATGGCGAGGATCCCGAATGCAGTAATGTAGATGTAGGATACAAAAAAAAAAACTTCTTTTTTTAACTCATTTTACGTTAATTCCCTCATCATAGCCAAAATGGCGACTCTTCTTGGGCCATGCAGACACCACTTAAATGTGTTCAATGATTCAGCGCTCACTTGAGCGTGTTCATTCCCTCAATCGGCAACGCCTAGGGGGTTTTTACTGCCAATACTAGTCTCCCCCTCTCTTTTTCTACATTTTATCTTTTTTTTTTTAAACTAATGGACCCTCATTTCAGTCATAGGAACACGTTTTTATGACTGCAGAGGTAATTATGGTTTCTATTTTCGAACCATCTACCGAAAGAAAATTTGCATTCGTTAAAGTACAAGTAGTTATGCAACTATTACGACTATAAAAAGATTCTACCTGAGTGTTTTGTACGATATGCCATTTCTTCTTTCTATAATGTATGTACTTATACATTTTTAGCCAAGAGGTGATCAAAACAGCAAACAGAAAAAGCATAAATCGAAAAGGTGGACTGCGTATCAGGGAGAAATATTTCGTAAACGCTGCTAAACACGGATAGGTGACTGAATTCCCTTGTACAGGATAGAAAGATGTACCAGGAGGTTGGTTATATGAGGAAAGGTCATTAAGCAACCCGAATTTGGTTGGCTGTGATTCTGTGGGTAGCATGCACAGCCAAAAGTAAAATGATTATGGATTCGAGCCATACCCTATGATGAAAATTTCTTTGACCAATATATACTTCATAACCGAAATGGTGAATAATACATTCACTGGCCAAAAAGAGGAAACCTTTATTCAATATCTAGTAGGGCCACCTTTTTTCCAAATTACAACTCGTACACGTCGTGGCATGAGTTCCATGTGTCTGGGACTACCGACCACAAACAGCTGACAAATATCCTTCCATCAGAATAATTTTCAGCTGTTGTATTGTGATCGGTAGAGGACTGCAAAGTTAAACTGGCTTTTCTGTCATATACCACACATTCTCAATTAGATTTAAATCTGGAGAATTAAGCGGTCAGGGTACTTGGCAGTATTCTTCAAACCATCCAGATATTTTTTTTTGCAAAATGGATAGTTGCGTTGTCGTCGTGAAAGAATTCATTGCTATCTGGATAAAATGAAACACTAAAGGGTGAAGTTAGTCCGATATGACGAAAAAATATTCATTGGAGCTAACATGACCGTCTAACAGTATGAGTGGACCTAGTTCGCACCAACAGAACTTACCACATACCCTGAAACCATCCCCATGAGTGGTGTGCACGAGATAGCCTGGACGCATGGCTTCGTGTGGTTCACGTCATAATTTCGCCCAACTATTGGTGCAAAAAAGTGTAAATATAGATTCGTCAGACCACATGAGCTCTTTCTACTGTTTCACAATCTAGTCTTTGTGTTGATGACACTACTCCAGTCTATAGTTTGATTTTTTAAAAGAAAGGAGAGGATTATTTTTAGGCATATGACTACGAAATCCCAGATTCTTCTACCTCTGCTTCACAGTTCAGTTGGAAATGGGTTGTTCTTTGCTTAAATTAAAAATTTCAGTCATTTGTTGTACACTGGATCTTCTATTGTGACGCACAATTCGATTTAAATTCTTACGGTCTCGTTCTTGGAGTACTGACTTTCTTTCGCATTTAGAGCTGCATTCTTCTTTCGTTTTCACTCATTGTAATTAAAAAATCGACTAAGAAGCCCTAGGAAAGCACAGAGTATTTATCTGATACTGTCTATCTCTGTATGATCATACCATGTAACATCAACATTTGCATACCTTACGCCTAATAATCTGTTGACGCCAGTTGCAAAAGGTTCCTAATTTTTTGGCCAGTGAGTGTATAATAGCTTAAAATATATAAAAATTTTATATAGAGCAATAGTGGAAAGTCTTGAACTTGTCTTAATATTCTACCTACGAACTTGTCTTAATATTCCAGGTTAAGTAGGATTTAAGATTAAATACTGGTGCTTTTATAAAGACAAATAAAAATATAAACAAATACTCATAATCGGTGATATAGAAAAATTTCTGTAACGGATTTAAAGTTTCTCTCAGCCTGTTGCAAGTTGCGAATTGAATACCTAGATTAAAAAACAGTATTTCGCGTTTATAAGGGTAGATCTAGAGGCAATGGGCCATAATTCTCTTCAATCAGATTCTTCGCTTGCTTTAATCTGGTGGGGAAGGCGAACCACCTTCCATCCGGCTAACATTGCGAAAAAAATATGTGCTCTGAAGCGCGTCTAATGGTGTGGGCCAAGCGTTGTCTGTACCAACACATAAAAAAGATATCAAAATGGATTTTTGATTCGAATTTCTCCAAGCTGACAGTCTCAATCAGCCGAACAGATATTCATGAGTTCCTGCTAGGAAACTTTCGCCCTGTAAGGTCTAGATGAAGCCCTTGATCTTTATGTTCTCCCTTTTCTTCCAGAAAAAGGAATTTTAATTTCCAGAATTTCTTTTAATGTATGATAATTCATATCTTCAAAGAGGTTTTCTAGCGAATCAATACCTTCAGAGGAGTGCAGCCAGTATGGAATGGCCCTCAAACTCTCCAAGCTTTAATTTAATGTATAGACATTGATTAAGTTCTGGATATCACTGTTCGTTTTTAGCATGAAGAGTCGATGTTACGCCAATAGTGTTCAATACAAGGATTAATGGTATATTTCTATGGATTGTCGACTGCCCATTATCTTGCCCAAGAATTCTTTGTGTAACTTCACAATTTTTATATTAATATTTGTCCTGTCTAAAATTTCGTAAAATGGACAAATGTGCCCTGTACCAGCCAGCGAGTATTTATCATGGAATTCTCATGAGATTTAGTGGTAGTTTGTCAGTACATTTCCCTTATAAATCAGTTCTATTCCGGCAACAGTTCCTTACATGTTCTATCTGTATAATGACTATGAACTGTCATACACAGCAACAGAAAAATTTCCAAGCTTTTTTGGGAGATTAATTAATATAGCTTGTCTACCACAGAAAGGCAGATCATTTATAAACGTGATTATGCAATCCGAGGCTAGCGGGCCTTGCATGACCCTTGAACCTTGGGTTGTATTGTCTCAATAAACTTTCTTCTCGTATTATACTTCTGATAACACTGCATAATGCCTTCCTTCAGATCCGTGGTTGAAAATTCAAGACGACAAATCTGATTCTTCTACTTTACGGTTCAACGTATTCTGCACTATATATCCTAACCATATTTGTGCTTCATCTTACTCTCTCTCTCTTACTTTTTCATTCAGTCTCCGTTTTAATTTCCCAGAATTATTGAAGAATGTTTTCTTAGTTGGAAAAGCAAACTCCGTGGATGAGCAGTAAATAAAGTGATAGAAAAAAAGTAACATTGACGGAAGCAAAAGTAAGATTGTTCGAGATTGTGACAGCCTGCCAAGGCAGTACCATTCATCAGCCAAAGATTGCTCTCAGTACAAATCCTTTAAGTCATTCATCACTCCACTCAAGTGTCAAGAATTGTCTGTACCAACACATAAAAAAGACATCAAAATGGACTTTTGATTCGAATTTTCCAAAGCTGACAGTCTCAATCATCCGGAGGCAACTTATTCCAGTAATTAACAATACTCCAGCAAAGAGAAACTTCCTGCAATCCGGTCTAAGCCTCGTCCCCCGTAATTTGAATGGCTTAGTTCTGGAATAATTTACCTCAACAAAAAACACAAAAACTTGTAAAAGAGTAAGCCAAGTTTTTCGCAAGCTTTGCAGAAACCTCCATCGCGAAAAGATTTGAGAACAAATTGTGATGCTAAGTTCACGAAAAGCACTGATATCAAAAAGTTGTACCAAGTTCGTCACAGGCTCAGCCATGAAAAGCATTGAGATGAAAAAGTTAAACGTTCAATGGTAGGTATCATAGTAGTGCAAGGTCTGCAGTACATCAAGCTGCGCACTTAGTTTTTAATTAGCACAAACGGATTATTTGTATTAATTAAAAAGTATCATTCACGATGTTATTTTAACGCACGCAGCCCCCAGATAACTAGTCATATATTAATTTTCCAATTATCAAGAAAAACTATCCTGTAACTGTACCAAATTCTAAGTCTCTAACTTAATCAGAAATATGTTAGAAAATTGATCGGTAAGTGCGTCAGTCGTCAGACAGCAAAAAATTATCATTTTTGAGTCTCCATAGAAGGACAGTATAAATACAAGATAAATTAAATTTGGTATGTTTTGTACACTTTTTCAGAAATACAAAATTTTAATCTCCTGGCTTTTTTATGTTCCGAGACACGGGTGTGAAAATGGCATTTGTTGGTTAGTGTGGACAGCTTTGTTGAGAACTTGACTAGGTGACGCACCTTGATAACAGTGAAAATTTCGCCCTCATTTAATTTACTTTCTCCTGTCAGACCCTTGTACACCTCAATCGAGTTTTCTCTAAGGTGCCTATATTCCAACCTCAGTAGTCCAGATTTTATTCGTATGTGCAACTCACCGGATGGTTGCCTGTCTTCGGACCCATTCAAGAAGCTAGATTACTTCTTTTAAGGAGAGGTATCCATACTTGAACATAATATTACAAGTGCGGTTTTACAATTGCTTTATATACTGGGATTATGACATCCTTATTTCTACAAGTTCGATAAATCAAAGTAGGACACAATGGGAATTTCCTTGCCGCTTGCCTACATTTCCTGGAAAACTTCACGCCCTCCAGTATTGTAATCCCTAAATCGCTTTCTTCGACTACCTTTTTTTAAAATTTCAACTCCAATAAGTTGTTTTGGGACTGCTATTCCCTCAAGTTAAAGCCCTTGCATAATTTAAAGCATAATTTCCACTGTCTGGCAATCCTTGAAGCCTACGTCTCTTATGAAGAACTGTTGTCGTTGATCATTAACCACTCACTCAATTTTTACATTATATGCAATTTTTAACATCACACTCTCTATCCCTTCATCGATATTATTTAAGCAAATCAGAAACAATACTGGTCTCCGAACCGTTCCTCCTGGAGCTCCACTTGCGACATTAGCTCAGTCGGAAGAATAACCATTGATCACAACCCTGTAACCGCTGCTCTGCAATCTATCTGCCCTCGTGGGTAGGAGAGTTGGTAGGATCGAAGTCCTTTCCACATCGGGCAGAAAAGACCTAAGTTCGAGTCTCATCGATGACGTGAAGAATTTTTATGGGCCTTTTTCACAACGTGGCTGAGTTAGTTGGTTTCAGGCGAGGGTAGCCTGGGTTTTTTCTCCCTGAAACTCGGATTTTTTATCCAACAAACAAAAAATTGACCTCACAATACCCCCAATTTACAGACAATATAAACATAGCAGTATGGTCTTAGTCGCTGATGATCCTAAACACCCTATTACTAAAACAACAAGAACAGCAATCCATCTGAGAACTTACCCGTGATTTCAACATTTTCCAGCTTATACAGTAACTTGTCTTTCTTGTGGGACTGCGTCAACTGCTTTTCTAAATCCATATAAATGACTTCCAACAGCCAGCTAACATGTGATTATCAAAATAGCCAACCACGTTAATTAAACATAATTTTCCCTTTACAAAATAATGTTGTGTAACCTTCAGAATTCCATTTCTTTCGAAATGTCTTGTATTGTACTCCTTTTCATTGCTTTCATGAGTTTACCTACCATTGAAGTCAGACTGACCTGCCCGCTCTTAGAACCGACTTTATGTACTGATGGTACCCCGACACTTCTACAGAGGAATCTCTCCAAGATCCAATGATGATCTCATATTAATCTTAATGGTTCAGTGCACTCTTTCGCCAGCTTCCTCAAAATATGCCCTTAACTCCAGGAACCTTAAATGTCTTTAGGCTCGAAAGTTTTTTCTCATTTCGAAAGGATCGTTTGCAATCTACCTATCATGTGGCCTCTGGAATTAACCATTACTTCTCATGAATGATGAGTCCCAATACATTGGAAGATAATGATGAGATTAAATATAGTTTGGTTAGTATAGTTTTGGCAGCGTTATATATACTTTCATTTGTGCAGAGCAATCTTTTCTCAGTTTCCTTTGGCAGTTTTAGAAACAACAGTTGCGAAAATTGTTAGGAGCAGTGAGTTGGCATGCGCCAATTTTCTACATGACGAGTGGAGAGTGAAAACTGCCATTTCTATGTGCCTCTTAATACACTCCCCTAACAGGAAGATTTACATCTACGCTTTTCAATTTTGTATCGAGAGGAGCTTAGATCAGTTTGCTGCGCTCCTTCCGAATGTCATAACAGATACTTCCATATTTATATCAGTGCGCACTCTCTCTCTCTCTCTCGCTCTCTCTCTCGCTCTCTCGCTCTGTCTACGTATCTATCTCTCTCTCTCTCTCTGAGATAGATGCGTAGACAGAGATGTGCATTTCTGTAACTTTTCGATGGAAATTTCAGTATGTTCGTAATCCTTGTTGGAGTAGAAAATTGATGAAAGTTTCTTCTAGTAGAAATGTCTGCTGTTTCGTATACACAGAAATAGATAGATAGATGGAAACCATCTTCCGAATTTATTTTCTGTTGGTTCTTTCTTACACAGTGAGGAAATAATAAAACCTCTGAAAAAAAGAGAGCTTGAGAATCACATTGAAACAGAGAGCGTTTGGCTGATGAAATGGTACGCTCTGTCAGACTCCATTACATTCCATTCTTCACAAAGTACAATTATCAGACTTATTCAAAAATTAATATATTAATATCTTACTAATATCAACCCCCCCATGATTAGTAACTACGGTATAATGGTGTTGAAATTTCACAGGAAAGTGAAAATTCAACACCATTATACCGTAGTTACTAATCATGGGAGTTGAACCATAATTCACTCGAACCTCCTGCACTTTTGTACACTTGCGTTTGACCACTCAGGAAAATGGAAACAAACGGTTGGCTTGGGGTAAGACCCATAAACATTAGACAATTGAAAATCGAAAAAATGTACCGTGGACCGATGAATCCAAATTTGAAAATTTTCGATCCAAGTAGGATCGAAACGATCAACTGAAGAAAGAATGGTACCACAGTGTTTAGTGCGGTACCATTCTTTCTACCACTATCATTGACTGTGCCTACAGTCAAGGACAGTGGTACTTCCATCATGATTTGGGGGTTGTTTCTGTTTTTCAGGAGTAAGTGATATTGTTAGAATTGAAGGGATTTTAAGAAAAGAAATCTATAAAAACATTCTTGAACATTCCATGATGACATCACCGGCTGTCGACTTTGCGGAAGAATTTTAAATTACAACAAGACAATAATCTGAAACAAGCCGTACAGGGACTTTCTAGCAACTAAACAATAGGAGGGGTTTTGCAAATTATGGTGTAGCACCCCAATTGCCTGACTTAAACAATAGAGCTTCTGTGGAATCATCTAGACCATCAAGCCCGTGGTCTGCCCATTTTCACAAAATTTATGGGGAACCTTGCAGCTCTCTTGGAATAATGTTAGTGAAACCACTATATAAAATTAATCTCCAGAATGCCAAGTCTGTGTATGTGTTTGAACACATTTTGTTGTTGCATCAAAGCAGTTAAGACTATTAGGTATCAGACAGTAAATCGTGTTCATCCTATGGTCTCTTTGCCTGTTTGAATAAAAAAAAAACGGACGAGACAGGTTCGTTATCCAAACAGGCAAACATCACCGGACACACCTCCAGCAATGGAGCTGGGTTCGGTGATGTTTGATCTCAAACAATAATTGCAAAATGTGGTGCCACACTATCTTGCTGGAATCAGAGTTCTGTAGATGTATCAATGGAATATTGTCCACAATAATGAGCATGAGGAATGTCTCCAACATTGTAGACAAGTTCACCTGTTACTTTTCTGTCAAAAAAGTAACAGTTATATGTATAATACCATTTAGAGAGTCCAGTAGTGTGTGATTTGGACTAGAGCTGTTGAAGAAAAAAAACAGCACTTTATTAATATTCTGAATCAACATCCATTTTCTTGAAAACGATTAGTGTTCGAAAACTTTTGAGATTATGGTGTTTTTTAAACGACAAATGCGATACAAATAAATGATTGAAGAAGTCCATTAACCCTTAAAATTATGCTTAAAAGCCCTCATAAAAATGAATTAAAAATTTTAAAATATGGAGGAATTTGTTTGCAGTGTCCCTTTTTGGTTGCTTTTAAAAACAAAAATTATCTCCAAAACTTTCTGACATTCGGAAAGAAAACTAATAGCCCAGAAATGTTTCAGGAGTCATATTTTAAACGACTTCATCTTCTTCAGATCACTTTATGTATCAGCGAAAAGTAACGTTACTGAAAAGTTCTGAAATATTGCGAGACATCCTTGAAATTCTAATTTCTGATCATTTGCATTCATGGTCAATTTGCTGGAATTTTTACACTCAATAAATATTTACCAGAGGAAAAGGCTAGATGGCTGTTCAATGTCACATAACGACCTTTATGATTTCGAAGTATCATAAATCACGCACATATCACGAAATAAACTTAACCAAACACATAAAGAGCAGTAACTTTCGAAATATAACTCTTCGGTGTGGCAGTCCAACAGCCTTCTTCATTATAAACTCAAAAGAAGAGCGTTGATGTATCTCCAGTGTCGTTTCAATGAATATTTGTACCGCATGCTTTTGTTTTAATGAAAATCTCGGGTCAAGCTGCTGTTTTGGGCTGCTGTAGTAAGACTAGAGTTTGAGTTAAACGAATTATTTGGTTTTTTGTTTCAAGTAAAGCTTATGCATGTACAGTTCAATTTAAAAAAAGCTGATATTTGCGTTAAGCTTTTAGCAAAATTCCTACGTGCATTTCATCAACAGAATTGACAGATTAAAGAATTTTTTAGTGTCTTTAAAACAATGGACATTGTTTATACGTATTTCATAAGCTTCTTTTATTGTTTTTAATTATCCATCAAGTTCTAAAGCGATTTTGTTTTGGAATTTGTGTTTCCTGAGGGGGAACAAAACAGACAAACCAACAACAGAACACACGCAATTTACAATTTATGGACATACACTAAAAGAACAGAATTCATCGGATACCTGGTTCCTTGGCAACACGACGCTGTCACCCACTCTCACTAGTAGACGAACCCATCACTTGTTAGGTATATAGGTACACTGCATTCACGTAGACGGTAATTCGATGTCAGTATGGATAAAAGTCGTGAGTTAACCGACTTTGAAAGAGGGATGATAGTGGGTGCCGACGCAAGACTCACTCTACGGCAGAGGTGGTACAGAAATTGCACTATCCACCGCATATCCCCGGAGCAATATGGCCTTAGTTGCTAATGCCCCTAAAAACCAAATAAGAAACAAACAAAACAGACGCATTGTTTCAGCCAACCGGAGAGCGACAGTGACACAAATCACCACCGACTTCAACGAGGGAAGTGGCTAAAACGACCCCACCAAGACCATCAGGCGATCATTAGCCACACTACGGGGTTATAGATCCAACAACAGTAGGTTATAGATCTGGTGGGTCCCAGACACCATCCCTGGTGTCTGGGACTCACCAGAGTCCCAGACACCACGGCACAGGACTCTACACCTCAACTGGGCGAAAGAACATCGGCACTGGACCTTGGATGATTGCAGACAGGTTTCCTGGTCTGATGAGTCCCGTTTCCAATTATAGCGAACGAACGGGAGGGTGCGTATCTGGAGGAAACCGCACGAAGCTATGCACTCGTCATGTCAACAAGGAACTGTTCAGGCAGGTGGACGGTCGGTAGAAGAAGAAGAAGAACTCTTTATTGCATACAAAACGCACACGCGGTGGACAATACCCTTCACGACTACAAGCCAGGGGTAATGGTCTGGGGCGTGTTCAACTGGCACACGTTGGGATCTCTGGTACGTCTAAATGCATCCCTGAACGGTCCAGGTTAGGTGTCCATCCTTGCAGACCATCTGCATCCCTTCATGGTCATCTTGCATTCACAGGGCAATGTACTCTTCCAGCAGAACAATGCGACTTCCCACAGAGCCGTGGTGACTAGAACATGGTTCGAAGAGCATTCCGTAGATATTACTACCATGGAATGGCCTCCCCGTTCACCGGACATGAACCCTGTTGAACATCTTTGGCATGCTGTGGAACGGTCCGTTCGAGCTTTGGATCCTCCACCCAGGAATGCAACGGAATGCAATGGAAATACCTGCGGAACGCTTTCGTAAAAGTGGACTCAATGCCTCGCCGTGTGAGTGCCCTTATCCTTACCCGTTACTAGGTAGGTATTCCATGATTTCTGTCCACTCAGTGTAATATACATGGGTAGGTGAGGACGTTTTCTATTATCCCTAATATAACAATTAAAAAAAATTCTACATATGTGCCCACCTCCTTTATAGTGCATAGCATGAACACGTCATACCATTATTGGAACATTCTGCTTCATGAAAAGAGTGCACCTAATAAAGAGGCTACTCAGTGTACATATGTACAAAAATAGAAAAATTACACAAAATAAACTAAGCATGTCGAAGCTAAAAAACAGTTTAAACCTAGCAAAGTTCCAATTATGCTCGTTGACTATGCAAGGCTCATTGCAGTTAGTGATGTTTGGCTGATGCGCCTCCGCTCCTCCAGAAAAGGTGAAACTCTGGAGCTCCTGTTCCAACAATCAACCACCTGCTGTTCGTTAAACCTCAAACTCTGTTGACGCCTTAAACTCCTTGTTGATATTTCATAGGAACGTCTGTCGATATTGTATTACCACTTATGAATATCCTGTGGTCATATGGATTGAGCTTCCTTGGACTTGTTCTAAGTTGCTGGACCATGGTAGTACCGTTACACTTCTTTTCCGTGATGATATCACCGGCAGTCGACTTTTGATTGCATACACTGCCAAAATTTGCACGAACTGACAAACCAGCAAATTATAAACCTTTTTGCAATTGGCATCAACATGCATATAGGTCTTGAAGCCTCATTATAGGAAGGATGTGGATCTGTGGAACGGATGCAAAAAAGATCATCCAAGAAAGGCTTCAGTTCTGAAAATTGCAACATCGGATGCTAGGCACCTGCGAGGAGGTGTCAGTGACGTGTTTAAGGCTCTGATGGAGTAAGCAAACTCAATGCTGGTGGAAACTTTCCTCTTGCTCAAACTACACACACATACAGAGGTGGGTGCATAAATTCAATTTGAAGAAGGATGGGTGTACGATAGATATTCAACTCTTTGTCTTCAGCCAGCGGGTGCTTTCGTGTCAGATTAATACTGTATGCTTTCTTCGGCTTCTTACTCGATCTGGTCACGCGATTTTTTAGATTTTCAGAAAGATGTCATTGTTGGAGAACGTTTAACCGGCGTCACATTTCAGAACCAAGGGAAATCACCGATGTAACGAAACCATCTCAAAAATATACAAGTAGGAGTAGTAATAGCAAATGATCAAATCATGCAAGAATGCAAGCTTGTATAGCAGCCAGGAAAAAAACAGTTCACTCATCCGTTCTAGTTCTCCCTTTAACTTATTCAACCAACCCACTTCCACAACAACAGATGGAAGCCTGTTCCAACAATCAACCACCCGCTGACTGAAGGCAAACTTCTGCATATCTATCCTGCAACCATTCTTTCTCAACTTGAATTTAAGCCCCCTCCTATGTGTAGTCTCAGCAAGTGGATGAATATCATTAACATTCAACTTACCAACTGGCCAATGAGTACATATTCATTTATTGTACTCATAATTATCTTGACGTGAAAATTGGTAACAGCGACACTGCTTGATCAAATTAGCAGAACACGTAGAAAACTCGTGCAGCTTGCGATGAAGCAGGTCAAAATTTGGTATGGTGATCTACTATAGAATAGCAATGAAATAAGGAACCATCGAGAAACTTCGGACAGGTATAAGGGACATTTATCAGGGGTTGTATAAGAATTACTAAAAAGGCCACATCACACAAGTCGATATAAAATGCTCGAAAATGCGATCACATGACATCAATGTGGCGCATGATCCCCTCCAACGGCTAAACAGGCCAGACTGCAGTAAACCATCCTCGATATAAGGATGTCTATAAGATTTTGTGGCAACAAATCCCATTCTTCTACCAGAGCAACCTCAACTTACTAAGTGACCGAGGATTGGCTGTGTTGTGCAAGGTGACGTCCAATGGCGTCCCACACGTATTCGATCGGATTTAAGTCCGATGATGGTGGGTTGGATATTCTTTGATGGTGGGTTGGAGATTCACTTTCAAGATATTCCTTCACCACTTGAGCTCTATGTGCATTGGCGTTGTCGTGCATGAAAAGAAATTCTAGGCCACCACACCCCTAAAAATTCGCACATAGGGTTTGAGGATCTGTTCTCGGTATATCTGCGTAGTTGCGGTCTGCGCGGGTAGCACAGTGGTATTATAACCCTCCTCTCCACACCGCGTGGAAAAGACCCGAGTTCGAATCCCGTCGATGACGCGAGGAACTTTAGTGGGCTTTTTCACTCTGTGGCCGAGTTAGTCGGTCTCAGGCGTAGATAGCAAGGTTTTTCCCCCTGGACTCAGGATTTTTTTGTCCAGAAAACAGGCAAATCGACCAGAGAACAAACAATTTACAGACAAAATTAAATATGGGTAGATGTAATCATTTATAGGAGATCCTAATATCATAATTTGGTTTATTTTTTTTTTGCGCAGTTACGGTGCCTCTATCAAACACGACGAGAATGCTGACTCCACCGTAAGTGTCCCTTTCTTTGATGTTGGAGGGATGGTACCGCATTCCTCGTTCTCTCCAGATGAAATAATGTCTAGAATCTGTTTGTAGGTTAAAACGGGACTCATCAGAGAACAGAACTGAACCCCATTTATCAGGGCTCAAGTTCACGTGTTCATGGCACCAGTCACATGTTCAAACCACTGGCTTCCTTGCGTAGAGTCCACTTGAATTAAGTTTTCTTTTCACATGTGGCCGCAGCAACCTCAACAGACAGTTGATGACAGGACATTGTAGGGTTCCTTCTTGCTGTTAGAGCCAGATATCGATCTGTTCTGGTTGATGTAGCCCTCGGGCTACTTTGACCAGCTTTTTTGTAGTGGTCCGTCTCCTGAAACTGCTTCCATAGTTCAGAGACGAGAATGCGTGACACATTAATCTACCCATATTTATTTTATCTGTAAATTGCGTGTGTTCTCTGGTCGATTTGCCTGTTTGGGATTTGAAATCCCAAACAGGCAAATCCCGAGTTCAAATCCCATCGTCATCGATGGGATTTGAACTCGGGCCTTTTCCTCTCGGTGTGGGGAGGACATTGACGATACCACTGTGCCACATGCGCAGACTGCATCATGTACAGTTCTACAAGGTGATAGATCGATTTCTCTTGGATACTCGGAATTTGAATACCAGGAGCCTATTATATCAAATATTCGCCTTCGGCTACATCGTTCGCCATAAAATATTATCGAGTAGTGTATTTTAAATATCAGCTTCTTCTAAAACTATACAAAATCCTATATTTTATCACAAAATTTCGATAAAAATTATGTATTAACGTACACTGTGCTGCCACTTTATTAGGTACACTCCTGCTGTGCACATTGTTTGTCTCCCAAAGTCACATGACCACAGTTATGAATATAAATGCAGCAGAACAACCTTTCTAGTATCAGTTAAGTGAACAAACCGTAGGCAAGAATGGAGGAAAGGAGTGATGTAACGGACTTCGAACGTGGCACAGCAGTAGGTTCAAGACAGGCTGGACAAAGTACCTCTGAAACGGCAGTTCTTCTGAACTTTTCAGGCACCACAGTTTCATGAGTGTATCGAGAATGGTGCAACGAACAGAAAACATCCCCTCAACGGCATTCCTGTGGAAGAAAATCGCTTGTTGATGAGAGTAGAGTGTATTTAGTGTCAAGCGGCACCAGGGGTTTCCCCCATCTCCGCGTTGCTTTCATTGTAGGTGTGCCAGTTCACTGGAAAGGCCAGAGTTTTAAAAGTGTGTGGATATTGTATATGTATAGTGCTATGTACCGTTGTTCTTCTGGCCATTTAGCCGCTGGACCCCTGCTGAGGCCCAATGGGGCTCCACTCAGCCTCGTGGAGGCAGGCCAGGTATATCAGCATTATAATTAATTACTCTGGCAGGTCCTGCCACCTAATTTCCCGAGATTTCAGTGGCTAGGACCTAAAAAAAAAAAAAAAAAAAATTGATCTTTCGCGTAGGGGGGGGGGTAAGAGTGCTAGGATTTGAAAGGCCGAAACTATTGGCAAACAGTAATTTGGACATGATTAAATCTGGACGTGTAGGGCAATCGCTTGTGTACAGATAGAGTAGGGGAGGGAGACTGAAGACTGGGGGGAGAGACAGAAATATGGAGTCAATAGGGAAGGCGACCCCAATAGGTGTCAGTGGGGCATGCCCATGCCCGACCAGAAGAAAAATGGGGTTGGCGAGGAAGGGAGGAGACAACAGGACTGGCACCTTCCCCCCCCGCCAGGGAAGTGGAGTGGAAAGAAAGCCAGGAAAGAGAGCCCAGCTCGGTCGCCAATTGGCGCACTGGCAGCAAATCTGCTGTTCAAGGGGGGAAAAGGATATGGGTCCAACGAAGCAGTCGGAACCAGTTCCCCGATGTCATTCATTGGCTATGTGTCCATCCAGGTAGGTTGAGGTCAGTCACATTTATCGGTTATATACACGACCATGAGGGAGGTCCGAGGAGGATGGCTAGAATTGTGCAAGCAAACAGACGAGCCACAATGTCGCACATACGTCAGAATACAACTTTGGTGCGCAGAACAAAACCACTAGTTGCACTTCGTCACGATTGGGCTACAACAGCCGACGGTCACATCGCGTACCTTTGTTATCAATGAAGAACAAGAGATCATGCCTCCTGTGAGCATAGCAACACCAGCACTGGACTATCGAGGATTGGAAAACAGTTGCTAGGTCTGAAACGTCGAAGTTCTTGGTGCATCATGTTAATGGAAGACGAAAACAACATGAATCCATGGATCCATTGAATTTGACGAAAACAACATGAATCCATGGACTCGTAATGTCTGACGACTACTGTGCAAGGTGGTGGTGCAGTGTTATTGTATGGGAAATGTTTTCTTGGCACACATTGGGTCCATTGATACCCATAGATTCACGTCTGAATGCCACAACGTACCTAAACATCGTTGTTGATCAAGTGCATCCGTTCATGTTGGCAGTTTATCCTCATGGTTTACTTTCAGCAGGATAATGCGCCGGTGCACAAAGACCGAATCACTATGGAATGGTTCCAGGTACATGACAATGACTCTTCTTTGCTGCAGTGGCCCGCTCAGTCCTCGGATCTCAATCCTATTGAACATATTTGGGATGAGCTGGAAAGGGCTGTTCGCTGCAGGCCTATACTTCCGTCAAATCTCAAGGAACTGCGTGACACACTCATGTCTGCATGGTACTCCATTCCTGCAGAACGTTTTCAGCATCTTGTTCAATCCATGCCTAGACGATTTCAAGCTGTTTTGAAGGCTAAAGGAGGCTCAACACGCTACTAGGTAGGTGTATCTAATAAAATGGCAGCACAGTGTAGTTTGTTTATACAGTACTGTTCGACACATATGCGAACACCATGTTCAAGTTGAAATCCTACCCAGGAGGGCTGAATTGTATCACAGCGACAAAAGGACGGTGAACATGCTATTAAATTAATTGACCACGATGTCAATATCAAACCAATATGTGTTCCGAAACTATTTACAGGGGAGTGTAGATCTTATATAACAAAGAACAATTACATATGTATGGGTGCTGCATAAAAGTTGCAGATTTTTCAGTTTCAGATTGCCAACCCAGTGAATTGAATCTGATGAATTATTCAATTGATCAGCTTCGATTCAACGAATTGAAACACAAGAATAACAAAAATTTAACTACTACAAGTTATTTTTTCCAGCTGCATGACACTCTATTGTACGTTTTCTGCTAAACGAGCAACTAGTAAGTTTGAATATAAGTGGTGACATCTATCGGTGATATAAGGTAATTTAGCAACATTAAGGGTAAAGTTTCATTTTTTCGCTGTTCAGATCACCCTCTAATCGCTTTATTTTACTCCATAGCCCAAAATACTCAATAATAATAATAACTCTGAAGTAAAATAACTAATTTGCTAAATTAGTGGTTAACTATTATTTAAAACTTTCTATCAAGGTCTTCCGAAGTAATTTTGAAACATTTTCAATAAAATAGTTAATCTTAATAAATTAATGTCTTTACTGTATTTCATATCCATAAAAGTGTTTCATTATGAATTTAGTCGTTTAGAGATTTTGATTAAGATATTAAAGTAATGAGCGGCTATTACTTTAATAAAATAATATAAAGCTACAGTATTAAAGTAACGTAATATTAAACAATTCATTATGATTTCTTTTAAAATATTATTTTATGATAAATAATATTTAAAATGTTAAAAGATTAACAACTTGGTGATGAACCTTATTTCACTTAAGAATTTTGAAATACAAAGAAAATAAACATGTCAAATAGTATTTAAGCAGTTACATGAGATCAAATTTCACAGTAAATTTCATGTATATACGTAATTATTTATCTGTGCATGTTTAGTGCGCGGCATTCTCAAGGTCGAATAAATATCACGGTAAATATCCAGAATGGTGTACACCCTCCAAGATGGCGGCAAGCAAGACAGTGGGAAAGCAGTGATTGACAAGTTGTGACTCCCATGAACAAAGCAGTGACTGGCAGATGCCACTGCATTTCCTCGCCCATCCTAGGTTGATATGCCTAGGTTTTTTTTCCCCCACATTTGCCGCTGCTTTTAAATCGGGAACTCGTTTTCCCATTTCAAAACAGCGGGATGGAGGGATAAACACCCTGCCTAAGCTAAGCCTTCCCCCTCCTCGACGACACAAAATAATCAGAAAAGGTAGGTGCCTTCACCTGTCAATTATCACCGTCTTCCTTGCTTTTATCGAACTACTTGCCATTGTATACTATACTGGACTTCAGCCAATATCACTATGTAATTATTTACCTGCGTTTATATAGGTCACTTAGGAAAAGGCCTTTTGTTTCGGGTTCCAAATACATGAGGAATATTGTTCCATCCCAAAGAGCAGGACTAAAATAGAAGTATTTCACTGAAATTTTACAAACCACTACAAATATTTAAAATATTTACAAAATACTAAACCACAGTATTTACAAATACAGTATTCATTAATATACAAAAAAACGTTACAATCGAACATGAAATGGTAGACAGAGAATTACATGCAAGAGGTTGGTGAACGTTAGGGAGGCACAAAGAGTAGTGGAGAGGCAGTTGTCAATAATTAATTGCATTTGTAGTGACGTAACTGTCTCGCCCTCTTCTCCCATTGGCTCGATTAAATAACACTAGGAGAAAAAAAATTTTAATGCATAGATAATAAATAAATTAAAGAAATTACTAGCAATAAATAATCTTTATTACTAGTAAATATCCATAATATTGGTTACAATGCATTATTATATTACTGTATTACAATGTATTAATCATCACGGCAGCAGGGCCAAGAATTTTACACTTTGATGGCGAATTTATTAATATTAATTGAGATATTTATATTACTTTATACGTAAGAATCGTTATCTCTCGTTGCCACGTCATGGAAAAGGCCCATAAAAATTCCTCACGTCATCGCGGGACTCGAACTCAGGCTTTAACTGTGTTACCCACGAGGGCAGGTGGTCTTTAATTATTGTCTTATACAAAGGGTTAATCACCTCCTTATTGTTGCTATTTAAATTTCTGTATATCTTTGACAAAACCGATGAGCTATCGCGACAACCAGTCTGCAGTGCTCGGAGAACTTGAAGTACCAACTGTGTGGTTGTACCGCCATGCAGAACCATTTTAGTACCTGAAGCAATAATGAAAAATTGCGCCCTATTGTTATTCATGGTAACGTTGGCAATTATTTAATCTTTCTTTTGGGCCCCCTTTAGCTTTTCATCTTAGGCAAGAGCCTCGTTCGCCTCAACCTCGGCACAGCTCCAGTAAAACGTACCAATATACACACGTATATGTGTACCAACTGTGTGGTACTAAACTCAGGGTAGGGAAAAATGAAAAAGACCTTGGTGTAATTGTGCAGTCAGCTATAAAGTTCTCTGAGCAGTGCAGACATGTAGACATGTATAGTATCTTATGTAGGACGGCACCTGAACGAAAGTTCAACTCCGTCTTTGTACACTGTGATGGTTACAGAGCACTGTAACAGGCCAGGAATGTGTGTGATGTTATGTTCGTGCAGTGTGTGTGTTGTTTAGTTGTTTCTGGCCGTTTTGTCACCAGGCAGGCGATCACCTGGAAAGCCTACCCAGTGTCCGTCTACACCACGGGCAGGTGGGCCACAACTGCGCATGAACCATGGCCAACCTCAACAGTCACGCACTGAATGTCCAAAGAGGGTTTGGAGCCATTCAAAAGAACCCCGTGCCAGCAAGCCGGCAACAGCGCACGCACGCACGCACGCACGCACGCACGCACACACACACACACACACACACACACACACACACACACACACACACACACACACACACACACACACACACACACACACACACACACAGTCATTCCCAGGAGACAGGACAGAAGAAGACGAAGAAATAAAGATATAAAAATAAAATAAAATCTTTATCCATTTCTTGCCCACGTCTATGCAGTGCTGCCCAAAGTAGTCCACAAAGAGAAAAAGGTGTATTGTCAAATAGAAGTAGTGATGTCATTCAATCATGATTGGCAGGAACAAGTTCTATATATAATTCTGAATTCTGTTAATCTGGAGTTGTGTCAGAAGTCTCTGGTCGATGACGGTAACACTGAGCAGAGGTTTAGTTGAAGAGAGTCTTGATAAAGGATGAGTCAGAAAAGTGCAGCATCTGTTAAAATCTTTGCGTGTTCTTGAAAACCACAACAATTTAGTATATGACGTCATCAGGACGACAGACGAGGCAACGCACGTATTATGATTTATGATGTGTTTTCAGTTTTATTTCTTGAATTAACATTGAGGTTGAAAAACTTCCTGCGATTAAAAGCAGCATTGCAGAAGGTTTAGAAATTGTTGACAGAAATGAGTATCTTCTCACCTCCGGGACACAAGTTTGGTACTTTTGCCTTAAGAGCCGATCTTAGATCCTCGTAAATGGAGCATTCAAAAAGTACGTGAGGAGAGTCTTCCGGTAGCCCACATCGACAGGAGACTGTTTTGGAAAGTCTGAATTGGTAGAGTTTTACGTTAAGCGAACCATGCCCAGTTAGTATGTAGGAGGTAAACAGTGAGGGTGAAAACCACTTTCTGGTGGATGATGAGGTAGTGCAGTTACGTCGGGAACGAAGTTTTTGGTGATAGCTCCTTTTTCTGTAGAATTCCATCTATTCTGCCAGGTGTTCACTAACAAATTCCAGCATCTGGTTCGCTCAATTTTGGGATCAGCCTGAGGGTTAACAATGATTCCCTGAATTCCGTAGAAATGCCTTTGGGGATGTAAAAGCAAAACCCCTCTAAACACAACATGCAGGTCAAGTGGTATAGTGCCTGCAAGAGTCTGTAAAGCCGGAGTTGATACTGTTCGGCAAACGTGAAGTAGGCTGAGGAGAAAACAACGTTGAATAGTGGATAACTTGGTTTGTACAGTTTTGAGTGCAGTGCGTCTAAACCAAAGGCTGGCAGCATAGGTTGTAATTGGGGTTATGGCAGCATTATAAAATAGAGGTAGGGTTTTAGTGTTCAATCCCCAGTCTTGTCTGGTAATTTGGAGCAGTATTGCGGTAAAACTCTTAACTTTGACGGACAGATGTTGAATATGCTCAGTAAAGGAAAAGCGGTCGTCGATGATGACTCCTCAAAATTTGGTGCTTCGGACAAGTGGAAGTGATTTCTTGTCAAGTTTTACAACTGGTGGTCTGCCATAGTCTAATTTGTGTTTAAAAATCATGATCTTCGATTTTGTTGGGGATAATTTTAATTTGTTCTTAGAGGACCAGGACGATAGTTCAAAGAGTACTTTATTGGCATAGAGTTCTGATTCAGATTTTGAGTTTCCAATCACTAAAATGATAATGTCATCTGCATACGCAAGTTGTTGCACATTTTGAAATTCAGTCGTCCTAAGCAGCCAATCATCGAGAACTAGGTTCCAAATCAAGGGACCCAAAATTGATCCTTGGGGGCAACCATGGGAGACAGATCTGTAAATCTTCGTGCTTTTAGTGATGACGGTAACGGTGCGATCGGCAAAGTAGTTTATAACAAGTTATAAAGCTGAAGAGAGCAGTGATTAGAACGGAGTCTACTGAGGGCACTCTCCCACATTAAAGTATCAAAAGCGCCCTCAAAATCGATAAAGATTGCCATAACGTACTTGGAAGTGGAGCAGTCAATGAGGTGGTAGAGTTCTAATAAGGCGTCTTCGCATCCAAGCCCTTGCCTAAATCCGTATTGAAGAGAGGATGTGGAGCTTGTGGCTCCGTGCCGTGTGGTTATTTTATTGGCGATTAATCTCTCTAACACATTTCCCAGGTGAGAGAGCAAGGCTATGGGGCGGTAGGATCTGGCATTATCTAGTGGCTAACCAGGTTTATGTAAAATCTTAAGAATGGCGTGTTTCCATGGTTTGGGAAACGTTCCAGTATTTAAGCAGTTGTTGAATAATTTAAATAGAACTTTGGGCCTTAGGTCATAAAAGTGTTTGATAAATATATTGTCAATCAGGTCATCGCCAGGACATTTGTTTGACTGAATTTTATTCAAGATTGAAGTAAGTTCTTCTGCAGTGAATGGACTTGTTTCTTCTAAAGGAAGGTATTTTTGGTTTAAATCTTGAATAGATAGATGGTGTGAAGTGTCAATAGTGAGATCATCATTAGGCAGCAGTTGGTCCAAGACAAGTGCAGACATGTAACCAGGACAGCTCATGGGGTTTTATCAATGATATACACAGACTGGCCAAAAAAATACGAACTTTTATTCGGTATCGAATCAAGCCGCCTTTGTTTCGAATAACAGTAAATAGTAACATTAGTAGTGACATATTATGCAAGAAAGCAAACTTATAGAGCATCAGCCAAAAAAAAAATAAATAAACAAACTTCTTATTTCAAAAATGCATTCATTCCAATTATTTGTCTAGTTCTGCCTTGAATTTATTTTAATTGTGAACTTCCACAACGACAGATGGGAGTTTGTTCCAGCAATCAACCAACCACTGGCTAAAGACAAATTTCCACACATCTATTCTACAACACTGTACTTCCTCAATATGAATTTATGTTGCCTGAGGAAATTAATCTTGGAAAGAGGAAGAATCCCATTAGCATTCAGCTTGCTCAAACCATTCGAGCCGTTATACACGTCAACTAGATCCCCTCGCAAATGCCTAGTTTCTAGACACTAAAATTTGCAGAGTTTAAGCCTTTCTTCTTAAGAGCAACCCTTCGTTCCATTTACCAATCTCCAGCAGCTCTACATCCTTCCTAAACTGAGGCCTTAGACCTGTATACAGTATTCAAGGCGTGGCCTGACCATTGCCTTATACATGGGATTATCAGCTCCTTATCCCTGACAGAAAAATTCCTCTATATCATTGACAAGACACCTTAAGTTAGTCTTCCAGACTGTCTCCACTGCTCAGAAAACTTCATATTCGACTGCACAATTATCCCCAGATCTTTTTCATTCTCCACTATCCTGAGTACCACACAGTTGATATATCACTCTGGGGTTACTGCTTCCCATATGCAGTACTTTACATTCCTCAATGTTAAAATTCGGTTTCCACCTCTCAGCCCATCTGCACAATTTTTCTAAATCCTATTGCAGTAGAGTACTGTCATTAGAGTCATTAACAACCATGCCAACCTTCGTATCATCTGCAAACTTCGACATTAAACCTGATATACCTTCATCAATATCGTTAATAAATACAGAAAACAGCAATGGGCTAAACACCGAACTCAGGGGAACTCCATTAATAACATTAGTCCACGAAGAGCAGTGTCCATTCCTTATCACTCTCTGTCTTCTCCCACTTAACCATCCCTTTATCCATAGCAGCAATTTGCCCTTAATGCCGCACTGCTCTAATTTGTACAGTAGTCTTCATTGTGCAACAGTGTTATAAAGCTTTCCTAAGATCCAAGTATATGATATCAAAATTATTTTTTGCATCCAGTTCCTTTGTGACCACATCATAGCATCCAATCAAATTGGTCAGACAAGACTTCCCCTTAACGAACCAATGCTGTCTGAACTATAACTGCAGTCTTGTCTAGATGGTCCTGCATTACTTCTTTAACCAGAGACTCCATTAATTTCCCCGGAACAGAATTTAAACCAACAGGTCTAATTAGTTCTGTCACTCTTTGATCTCCCTTTGTGAATTGGGGACACGTTTACACATCGCCAATCCATGGGGACTTCCCCTTAGTTCAAAGAAGCTCTCATAATTATGGCTTACGATTTGCTTACCTACTTTGCTGCCTCCTTCAATATAACGGGACAGATTCCATCCAACCCAGATGCCTTTTTTATGTTTAACTTCAATAATTTCTCCTCCACTTTGCTCTCTGTTATTACAAAATCACTTAGCTCTCTGCCAGAGTTTGATAAACTTCGGACATTCTTCTCCCTGATATCAAAATTGTATAAATGAAAATGCGAAATACTCGTTCAGTTTGTCAGCTACCTGAGCAAGATCATCAACAGTCGGACCATCGATATCAAGTGGACCAATTTGATTCATCCCCTTCCTTCTAGAGTTTAAATAAGTAAAGAACTAAGGGTAAAATTACTGTTTACTCCAGAAAAACGGAAACAAATAAGCTGCAGTTAGAATCCTTTAAATAAGGCAAAAGAAGAAAGGAAATTGTTTTGGCTGGTGCAGCATAAGCTTCAGGCTTCCTTGCACCGTGTAGCTAATAATAATAATAATAATAATAATAATAATAATAATAATAATAATAATAATAATATCCACCATGCTTAACAGCAGCAAATATGGATATAATCTCAAAGGAAGAAAGAACCTGTACACACTCACCCACCTGATGTACATGGATGACATCAAGCTCTATGCGCAACCAAGAAGCAACTCCAGTAACTACTCCGGATCACCGCAGAATTCAGCAAGGACATCAAGATGGAATTTGTGTGGATCTAGACAAATGCAAGACCCACACAATGCACCAGGTAAAATTAGTTGGCCGAAACTACCAGCTGCTGACTTGTAAAGCGATTGAAGCTATGACAGGAGAAACCTACAAATACCTAGGGATGATGCAGGCTCTGCAGTTAGAGCACAAGGAAATCAAGAAGTGCCTGACCAAAAAATATCATCAGAGACTCAGAAGCCTGCTGAAAGCAAAATTGAACGGAGGGAACACAGTTAAAGCCATAACTACCTATGCAGCTCCAGTACTAACATACACCTTTGGGGTTGTAGATTGGACTAACACCGAGCTAGAAGATATCATGCGAAAGACAAGGACAATGGTGACCAAGAGCCGCCAACACCACCTGAAGTCAGCAGTAGAGAGACTAACAATAGCTTTGAAAGAGGGAGGAAGGGGCCTGATAGACCTCATTGAGCAACAGAAGACAACAATAGTTAACCTGAAGGATTACTTCCAGAAACACACAGCAGCACTTCACCAGGCGATAAGGAAGATAGATAAGTGGTATACCCCACTCAACCTAAGCGAGGAACCTCCACCCACCCATATGGCACAAGAAACTAAGTTAGAAAGATGGGCAAAGAAGACACTACAATGACCTCCATCAAGATCATATTGATAATATTGCATCCAATGCATGGCTCACAAGTGGGACGCTCTTCCCCGAGACTGAAGGATTCATGCTGGCCATCCAAGACCAGGCAATCAACACCACAAACTATAGAAAATACATTGCAAAGGAGCCCAAAATGTCAGACGCGGACATAATAGGGCTTACAGAGACGTGGTGCCACCCGGAAATTGGGGATGATGAGTTTAAGTACGACTTTAGCATTAGCATTAGCATTAGTAGAGGCATTTGATGCAAGAAAGCAAGCTTATGCAGCATCAGCCAAAAAAAAAGTACCATAAATAAATAAAAGTAACCACTTCCACTTCACCCCTCTGTTCGTTCGAAATACCTCTCCAGCTGAGCCTTAAACTTATTTAGGCTATCAACTTCCACGACAAGGGATGGAAGTCTGTTCCACCAACCAACTACCAGCTGGCTAAAGGCAAATTTCCACACATCTATCCTACATCTGTCTTTCCTCAATTTGAATTTATGCCCTCTCAGGTGATTATTCTGAGCAAGAGGAAAAATCCCATCATTGAGTATGCTCAAACCATTCAAGGCTTTATACACCTCT
Source organism: Mastigoproctus giganteus (assembly GCF_048544385.1). NCBI lineage: Eukaryota > Metazoa > Arthropoda > Arachnida > Uropygi > Thelyphonidae > Mastigoproctus > Mastigoproctus giganteus. The sequence goes on from NC_143581.1 coordinate 5,732,223, forward strand.
ATCAGATCACCTCGCCGGTGCCTAGTCTCCAGACACTGTAATTTGCAAAACTTAATCCTTTCTTCGTAAGAGAACCCCTTTGTCCCATTCACCAATCTAGTTGCCCTTCTCTGTACTCGTTCCAGCAGCTCTACATCCTTCCTGAAATGAGGCCTCCAGGCCTGTATACAGTACTCTAGGTGTGGCCTGACCATTGCCTTATACAAGGGAATAATCACCTCCTTATCCCTGCTAGAAAAATTCCTATATATCATTGACAATACACCATGAGCTACTCTTGCAGCTCGTCTGCACTGCTCAGAGAACTTCATATCTGCCTGCACCACCACCCCCAGGTCCCTTTCATTCTCTACCACTGTCAGTGTAGTACCACAGAGTTGATACGTTGCTCTGGGGTTGCTGTTTCCCATATGTAGTACTTTACATTTGTCAATGTTAAACTTCATTTGCCACCTCGAAGCCCATCTGCTCAACCTTTCCAAATGCTGTTGCAGCAGCATAGTGTCAGTAGTGTCCTTGACAACCCTGCCAACCTTCGTATCGTCTGCAAACTTGGACATTAAGACTTGGACTGCAGACTTGGACTTGTATAATGTATTTAGAAAGGATAGGTTAGATAGAAGGGGTGGTGGGGTAATGAGACGGGGAGCGCGTCAGAGACTCGCTCTCATACTGGACAAGCATTTGGAGGCAATGGTGTGATTTTTTTTTTTTTGGCTGATGCTGCATCAGCTCATACACTTGCTTTCTTGCATCACATACCACTACTACTACTACTCTGTTAGAGATGAATCATTAATTAACCTAACTGCCCTCTTCTGAATGGAATCAAGAAGCCTGAGAGAGGTTTTGGGGGCACCACCCAAGATGTGGGAACAATATTCCATGGCAGGGCGGATTTGCGATTTATACAGAGTGAGCAGCTGTTTGGAAGAAAAGTAACGGCGAGAGCGAAAGAGGAAACCAAATTTTTTAGATGCGGAGGAAGCAATATGTATAATGTGCTTGTGCCAAAAGAGATTAGAAGTCAGGGTAATCCCCAAAAGAGATACTGTATATCATTTTTGCTAGAAATCAGAATGTCACTAAAGATAAACATAGGAGCAGAAGAATCCTTTTTAACGAGATATAAGACAAGACTGAGTTTTAGAAGGGTTGAAATCAACTAAGTTGTCTTTGCCCCACTGGAGAATTACCTGAAGATCGGCATTTAAGGAATCGGTAGCAGATTTTCGAGAAATTGAAGCTGATTCAGCAGGACAAGGTTTCTCAAAATGGAAAGTGGAATGCAATGTGCTATCATCAGCAAAACTATGGATAGGATTTCCAGTCAATGGAAGAAGGTCATTAATATACAAGAGGAAAAGAGTGGGGGAAAGAACTGAACCTTGGGGGACACTGGCATTATTGGAGAAGTTAGAAAACAGAGAGCCATCTACCATCACCCTCAGTGAGTGATCACAGATAAAACTGGATAACCAATTACTAAAAACAGTTGGCAAACCATAAGATGGAAGTTTGTTTAGAAGTCTTTTATGCCAAACACGATCGAAAGCCTTTGAGATGTCAAGAGCAACAACTTGTGTTTCCCCGAACCTTTCCATTGAATTAGTCCATAAATGGGTAACATAAGCCAGAACATCACCAGTGGATCGACACTGACGGAATCCATACTGGCGATCGTTGATCAGACGGAAGGTTTCTAGGTAGTTTAAGAGTTGGCGGTTAATTGATTTCTCCATTACTTTAGAAAGAGTAGAAGTAATTGCAATGGGACGATAATTGAATGGGAGGGATTTGTCGCCCTTTTTAGGAACTGGCTGGATATGAGCAAATTTCCAAGCAGAAGGAAAAACACCTTTGGAATAAGAAAGTGAAAAAAGGCATCAAAGAATAGGAGTAAGTTCAGGAGCACAGGTTTTGAGAACAAGTGGAGAAATACCATCAGGACCTGGAGCTTTCTTAGCATCAAGATTCATCAAAATCCTTCTGACGGAAGACCACAGGAGGCATTGAATGGAGCGTGTTGGGAATGGTGGGAGGCGTTTTACCAAGATCATTAATACATGAGCTGGAAGAAAAATGGGATGCTAGCAGGTCAGATTTATCCTTGGCTGAAGTGGCAACCGAACCATCTGGTTTGGACAGAGGTGGGAGCAGAGATGGGCAAAAGTTGCGCCCAATAGCTTTGGCAAGAGACCAGAATGCTCGGCTACCATTAGGGCAAGAAGCAAGTTTTCTACTCTTAGCCTGTTCAAAATCTAGTTTGGACTGATTAATAACTGCTTTACAATTGTTGCGAGCTTTGGTGTAGGCAGAAAATGAAACTGAAGAATTAGAAACAAGCCAATTACGATATGCAACATTCTTCTCTTGAACAGCCTTAGCACATTTATTGGAAAACCAAGGTTTAGTTAAAGGACGAGATTTTAAAGTGGAGTGTGGGATAAAGGATTCCATTCCTGCAAAAGAATAATTTCACTGACACGATCTGAGCAAACGTTGACATGAGAAGTTTTGAAACAGTAGACTGACCAAGGAAAAGAAGAAAGGAAGTCTCGCAGGTCATCCCATTTTGCATTCTTGTAATGCCAAACAACACAAGGTTGGGAATAGCCATGAGATAAAGGTTCCATTGGAGAAGAGACAATCACCAAGTTGTGATCTGAAGTGCCTAATGGACCTCTCACTTCGACCGTGTACTTAGAAGGGTTGTTTGTGAGAAAACGATCAAGCGTATTGGCTGTATGATTAGGATTATCCTGTATTCTTGTAGGTAAATGAACAATCTGTGCAAGGTCATTAGTAATTGCAAAAGCCTCAGCATCTCGACCAGCTGGGTCGGTGTGATTAGAAAACGGAAGCCAGCTGGAGTTGTGAACATTAAAATCACCAAGGAGAATTACCTCACTGTTAGGAAAGTTGGACCGGAGAAAGTCAAGTTGCAAAGAGAGGAAGTCAAAAAGCTCCAAGTGATTAGTGGAATTGGGAGAACGGTAGAGGCAACAGATTAATTTGACGCAATGAGGTAGATAGATTTTAAGCCAGAGAAGATCAAAGAGAGGAGATTCCAAATTGCCAAGTCTCTGAAAGGGAATATCAGAACAGACATATGCACAAGTACCATCTTTGAGTCAAAAGGAATCATACAGCAAATAATTTGGGCATCTGAGATGAGCAGTAGTTGAATCAACCAATAACTGAGATTCTGTTAGAAAAAGTACATGGGGTTTGGCAGACTGCAAGTGGAAATGGACATCGTTGAGATTAGAATTGAGACCACGTATATTTGTGAAATGAATTAGGAAGTGCTTTTGAGGTTTAGATCTTTTCGCAGATAAGCTTACTCTGTTAGTTTGACAATTCATGGTGTATTCAATAGTAAGAAAAAGTGAGTGGGACATGCTGTATGAAGTAATGAAATTTTTGGATATGGCCTACATAGGGTAAGAATATACCCAGATCCTTGACATAACATGGCCTCGACAATGCTCCTCGCATACACACCACTGGACTCCCTCCAGTCACTATCTGGCAGAGTAGAGGTAACAAGATTATAGACTAGTTGATCCGGAAACCTCCTAGAGAGTTACCAATAGGTTCGATCCGGTGTACTAACTAGTGGCCGGCTTGCGAACACCATTTTAGAGCTGTACCTTCGAAATGTATGGAATATTAGATCTTGCCATGATGTTCATCATAACCTCAAAAGTCATCAATCATACTGCATGATGGAAGAGATAGGGAATGGTTGACCGGAACTTAGCTCTAGAGACTAAACATGGGTTCCACCACTTCAAGCCTCCAATAAGCAAAGTGGTGGTATTGCACTGGTTGTAGCCGACGGGGCTAGCCAGGTGGGTAAAGTGCCTGCCTGGCAACCCAAAGGTCGCGGGTTCGAATCCCACCTCGGGCTTGGATCAAAGTACTGCAAAGACTTTGGGAGGTGCACTATGGCCACAGAAGCCGATGCGCCAACAACTACCAAAAAAAAAAAAAAAAAAAGCACTGGTTGATGAGAGTCATCTACCTAGTACTGCCTGGTAACACAGAGGGGCGGTGTTCCTCCATGTGGTGTGGGCGCCACACCTCGACCCGTGCTTACGTTGGTTCACACCTGGGTGGTCACTCACCATGTACTTGTGCATGGAGCTTATATCCAGGATTACTAACAGTCCCACCATTGTGAAGGTGCAAGCAGAAGATTTGGCTGTCGCAGACCGTCCGGACTTCTCCGAAATTGTGTCCACTTGACTTGAGTGTCACCCGAATATCAGTTCCATCAGCGTTTTAGACTCCCAGGTAGCAAGTGCGGCTTGTCTGGCAAATCTGAGAGAATGTCTGTGACAACCTCAAGGACGAATTGTTCTATATTCTAGTTGTTCTATATGGTGTTCTATCTAAACTGTTCTATAATCTTAAGAATCTCAGTATATTGTGGAGTTAAGACTACACAAGAGTTCACTATCTGAGGAAGACTATCTTGTTGATTAAAGGAATTTTGGCAATAATGAATACAAATATCTTTTGAGGTCTAATACAGCTTTGGCAAACCTATTTGCAGCCTCATATTGTTTGTTTGTACCATCTATCTGTTCTAATAGGTGTTTTGATTTGATTTCCCATTGACGTTTTCTTCCTTGTACTTAACAGGTTATTTATAATGTTTCATTTATCCTTTTGAGTTATCTGCTTATCCATAAAAAGTTGATTGTAATAAGTGTTTTTTTGTTTTCTTATTATACCTGTCAATTTATTTCTGAGTGTTTTATAATTGGAATAATGCTCTATCTTTGATGGACAATTTCTGTACTGCCTGAAGCATTTGTCCCTTTGTACCATTAATTCTTCTATTTCGTTAGTCATCCAAGGTTTCTTAAGCTTAATCCTGCTACTCCTAGAATTTATGTTGCAAGCTGAGTGATTTACTTTACTCTCCTCATTAAACCTCGAATTGTTTATCATTTGTATTATCTTATTTGAAAAGACATTTACATCTGTTGTGTAAGATTTTTCTTCGTAATATTTGTTAATTTTATATCTACACATGGATGTTGTTTTGAATACTTATCTACTATTAGTATACATGTTCTGTGATCTCAAAGTTGATTTAGTAATATATAACAATTAGTATACTTTAACTTTATATTTGTTATAAGTGATCTAAGCAAGAGCTTACTGTTCTATCTCCCTCTATCCTTTGTTGCCTAGTTATTCCAAATAAGGTATGTTCAAATCCATAATTGTTTAAAATTGCAGAGTATCTGAGTATCACATTATCAGTTTCATTGGTTAGTAAGTTAATATTAAAATCTCCTACTAGTATGGTCTTATCAGTCTGTATGTCATCCCATTGCAAAATTATGTTATCTAATTCTATTAGGAAGTTGTTTATGGAATCTGATGGTGGCCTATAAAAAGCACAAATCATGAATGTGTTTTCAGGATCTTCTCCTAATAATTTGACACAGCAGTTTTCACAAGACTGAGTCGAGTGGTAAGCCTGTATTGCCTTGTTTGTTTGTTATTTGGTTTTTAGGAGCATTAGCAACTAAGGCCATATTGCTCCGGGATATGTGGTGGTCATTCCTTGACCTTTCCGCATCCTCCGTATTTGGTGGTGAGGGGCTCGAACTGTATTGCCTTAAAGTATGTTCTATAGTATATTATTATTCCTCCACTCCTTCTCAACTCTCTCAACATATAGACCTTGTCATAACCTTTTATGTTATAATTAGAAATTTCTTCACTTTTTATGTTAACCTCTGTTAAAACTATACATGAAATATATTCTTTCATTGCATTTATATATTGCAGGAAGTTAAACCAATTTTTTCTTAATGACCTAATATTTAGAGCTACCAGAAAGAACTTATTTTTATCAATTATAAGATCTTGAATATTCGGATTATTTAATAAATGTAAAGGTGAGTTGAAAAACTGTGATTCCTCAAAAAGCATAACTGAAGTCTTAACTTTAACTTAGGTCTAGATTTCAGGAAATTTCAATTTTTCACACTGTCAGGGTCTATTTTATATACTGCAGATCTTTTGAACTCGAAATTCTTATGGCTCTTGAAGATTCATTCTTCTTCACATATAAATTCTTCCGTGTTTTAACCATAGAAATTTGTAACTGTGTGTTTTTACTAATCGTTTTGTTTCCCAAAACAATTGCTTGAGGTGAGTTGTTAATTGGTCATTTATGTAGATTGGGATATTGCTGTTGTTCTGAAATACATCATTTGCTGTCATCAGATCTCCTTTGCCTTTCTCATCCATTTTTCCTTTACCACATGGTTTGAAAATTTTACAATTAGTGTAGGCTTGTCGTTTATTTTCTTATTGTTAGGTATGTAATAGTGTTCTACTTCTTTATTGTGCTGTAACTTCAATGCCAGTCCTAGATGCTGTATAACTAGCTCTAGATCTTGGCCCGCTAGTCCTGTTAATCCTACTATTTCTACATTATTTGTTGTTCTATCGAGTCAATCCTCAAGTTAAGTAGGTTGGAATTTTCCTCATTTTGTTTGAATGAAGCTTCCAGATCCACAATTCTTTTGCTGATTGCAGCACTGAAGTCCTACAGGTTACTTATGCTTTTTTGTATCTTGTCAAAGGAATCTGAGACAAATGAAATCGATTTCTTGATATCGTCTACTTCTGTCTTCAGGTCTTCCATTTGCTTCTTCATGGGTATTATTTCTATTAGCAAATCCAGCAAATGGATTTTACTGGATAACTTCCTTAGTACGTCCTCTATATTTAGGGTGTTCGCCTGTGGTTGTGTAACCTCTAAGTCTTCATTTACTACTGTTGTTGAATGCAGCAAATCGTGAAATTCTTCCGCCGAGTAGGAAATTTCACTTCTTTCTACCCTCTCTTCTTTCCTGCACAATATACACCTCCACTGCTGTTTCTTTTGTTTTGCCATCCCCTTATAGGTTGCTTCTTTCAATGAGCATCGATAATGATACCCATTGTTGCAGCCATGATATGCCACCTCTAGCACGTGCAGCGGAAGGATGCACTTTCTACATATATTATGATTCATGTTTGCAAATCTGTGGATTAGACAACAAAAGAAAGGATTACACAACTTACAAATATTTCCGATTTACTCTAAGAGCGTTGATACAGTAGACATGCTTACACTTAGCCCTCTAGTGGGAATGATAATAATAATAATACAATACAATACAATTTATTTTTATCAAGATAATTTGTTTACAATGAATGAACTTGTTAAGAAAAGTAAATTTCTTGACAAGTTGTAATTCTTCATTTACAAGTTTTTGCATACAAATTTGTTATCTAACAGAAAAGTTAATGGTCACAACACATAGTACATTCCGCATTGCAAACAGAGATAGCAATTTATCTGCATAGCAATTCTAATCTACTGTATCATTGAGTATCAAAATTTTTCTTATTAAGAATTTTAATTTGGAGCTAGAATAACTTCTCCTGAGCCTGAAATCTACCCTAGCCAACAAGTTGTTTATTATATTGGACTGTACTTGTTAACAGGAGAGATTGCTTCTACAGGGATGGGATACACTTAAATAGAAAGGGTGCAAGAATATTTGCTGATGCTATCGAGGCAGTGTTAGGTGGGTCGGAAAACTGCTAGCTTGGGGGGAGACAAAGACTAATGGATTAACAGTAGCCACGGGCAGAGGTGAAAGAGATTCTTGCACTGCTTCTATTGGAATGAGCAGAAGCCTGAAAAACAAGATGCAGGATATTTCAGAGACTGCTGGAAGTCATTGCGGTACAAGTAAACACATGGGTTGTGTTAGGGTAGCTAAGAATAGAAACAGGTGCATGTATACTTGCGTGTACACTAATGCTAGGAGTTTAGTAAATAAATTTGATGAATTTGAGGTATTATTCAAAACATCAAAGGCAGATATTGTTGGGATATCAGAGACGTGGTGTCACACAGATATAAGGAATGCAGAACTGGAATTTGGGGAGTACAACGTCTACAGAAAGGATAGACAGGATAGGAAGGGAGGTGGGGTTATGCTATTAGTTAAAAAACACATAAAATCCAAGGAAGTGAAGCCAGTTGACATCGCTGGACAGTGCAGTGTTGAGTCAGTTTGGTGTAACATAAGCATAGGTAAATCAAAATTGAGAGTAGGAGTGTGCTATAGGCCTAATGACTCTGATGAGTATAATAAGATACTGTACAGGGAAATAGAGTGGGCCAGTAAATCAGAGAGTCTTATAATGGGGGATTTTAATTTCCCAGATATTGACTGGAATTTGTGGGTTGGTCACTCACACACTAGCAAGGCTTTTGTGGATTTATTGGATGATTGTTTTCTACACCAGCATGTTCGGGAGGCAACTAGAGGGAGTAATACTCTTGATCTGATTATCAGTAGTGATTCTTCATGCATTAGGAATCTGCAGATAAATGAACCACTGGGTGGCAGTGATCACAGTGTGCTGAAGTGGGATTTACTCAAGGAGGTAACTACCATCAGAGGTAAAGGGAAGGAGACTATGCTGGTCTGAGACAGTATTTAAATTCTATACAGTGGGACCAACTGATGATGTTACCAACAGCAAACTCAAAATGGGAAGCATTCAAGGAACTAATCTTGGTGTCTACCAGGCTTTACATACCAACTAAGAAATATTGTTCAAGGTTTAGGCCTAAATGGTTGTCAGATGGACTAATGAGACATGTGGCAGAGAAGAAAAATGCATGGGATACATACAAATTAATGGGTGACGTGGAAGCCTATGATAGATATAAGTTGGTCTGTAACCAAGTCACAAAGGAGATTAGGCAGGCAAAGGCAGATTATGAGAAATCCTTGGCAAAGGATGCAAAGAAAAACAGAAAAGAGTTCTTTACCTATTTAAACTCAAGAAGGAAAGGGATGAATCAGATTGGTCCACTGGATGTTGATGGTTCAACAGTTGAGGATCCAGCTCAGGTGGCTAACAATCTAAACGAGTATTTTGCATCTACATTCACACATGAGGAGTTATTCAGGAAGGGGAATGTTGTAGGTGAAGTAAACATTGGCAGTGAGCTAGATGATTTTCTAATAACTGAGAGGAAAGTGGAGGAGAAATTGTTGAGGATAAACATAAAAAAGGCACCCGGGGTGGATGGGATCTATCCAGTTATATTAAAGGAGGCAGCAAAGGAAGTAAGCAAACCCCTAGCCATAATTATGAGAGCTTCTTTGGACTCAGGGGAGGTACCCATGGACTGGAGATGTGCAAATGTAACCCCAATTCACAAAGGAGGATCAAAGGCTGACACAAGTAATTATAGACCTGTTAGTTTAACTTCGGTTCCAGGAAAATTAATGGAGGCACTGGTTAAAGAAGCACTGCAGGATCATCTGGACAAGAATTCAGTTATAGCTCAGACACAGCATGGGTTTGTTAAGGGCAGGTCTTGTCTGACCAATTTGATTGGATACTATGATGTAGTCACAAAAGAACTGGATGCAGGGAATAACTTTGATATTATATATTTGGATCTTAGAAAGGCTTTTGATACTGTTGCGCATGGAAGACTGCTGCACAAATTGGAGAAGTGTGGCATTCGAGGCAAATTGCTGCTATGGATAAAGGGATGGTTGAGTGGCAGAAGACAGAGAGTGGTAATCAATGGACACTGCTCAACATGGACTAATGTTATTAGTGGAGTTCCTCAGGGTTCAGTGTTGGGTCCATTGTTGTTTTCTGTATTTATAAATGATATTGATGATGGTGTATCAGGCTTAATGTCCAAGTTTGCAGACGATACAAAGGTTGGCAGGGTTGTTAAGGACACTACTGATACTATGCTGCTGCAACAGGATCTGGAAAGGTTGAGCAGATGGGCTGAGAGGTGGCAAATGAAGTTTAACATTGACAAATGTAAAGTACTACATATGGGAAACAGTAACCCCAGATCAACGTATCAACTCTGTGGTACTACGCTGACAGTGGTAGAGAATGAAAAGGACCTGGGGGTAATTGTGCAGGCAGATATGAAGTTCTCTGAGCAGTGCAGACGAGCTGCAAGAGTAGCTCATGGTGTCTTGTCAATGATATACAGGAATTTTTCTAGCAGGGACAGGGATGTGATTATTCCCTTGTATAAGGCATTGGTCAGGCCACACCTTGAGTACTGTATACAGGTCTGGAGGCCTCATTTCAAGAAGGATGTAGAGCTGCTGGAACGAGTACAGAGAAGGGCAACAAGATTAGTGAATGGAACAAAGGGTTGCTCTTACGAAGAAAGGCTTAAGTTTTGCAAATTACAGAGCCTGGAGACTAGGCATCGCCGAGGTGATCTGATAGAGGTGTACAAGGCCTTGAATGGCTTGAGCATGCTCAATGCCGATGGAATTCTTCCTCTTGCTCAGAATAATCACCTGAGAGGGCATAAATTCAAATTGAGGAAGGACGGATGTCGGATAGATGTGCGGAAATTCGCCTTTAGCCAGCGGGCAGTTGGTTTGTGGAATAGACTTCCATCGCTTGTTGTTGAAGTTGATAGCCTAAACAAATTTAAGGCTCAGCTGGACAGGTATTTCGAACGAATTGAGGGGTGAAATGGGAGTAGTGGTTGTTTTTTTTTTTTTTTTTTTCTTTTATTTTGGCTGATGCTGAATAAGCTTGCTTTCTTGCATCATATGCCTCTACTAATGCTAATGCTAATGCTAATATTCGTTGTATGCCTATCTCCAAATCTATTTAGTACCCTAGGGTAAGGCAAAACAATTGCTTTTGGGTTCCTTAAATTATATGAGACATTTCTTTGCAGACTCGATTCTTCAAAAATAGTGTTAAGATTTTTCAGGGTTTTAAATTTAACTTCAGTTTTTGAACTGGATAAAGTATTTTATATTTCAACAAAAATTGCCTTCTTTTAGGTCATTCCACAAGTTTGTAATTAAGTTGTTTATTGCCCTTATTTCAGTTATATTTGCTTGTGCCCATACATTTACTGAATAATTGAGTTGGAAGTCCACTAATCCATAATATAAGGTAACTTTTGTTCTAAGATTTAATTTATTCTTAATGTAGTAAAAAAAGTACACATAAAATCTCATTTTTTTGTACAAATTTGTTATATGCATTGCCCAGCTTAGACTGTAGTCAATCGATAACCCAAGGTAACAGTGATTTGAGACTTCTTCCACAGTTTGACATTTGCAATTCTGGAAATTTTGATCGTGTAGGCATTCATGTTTATGTAATTTAATAGACGGATGTATATCCACGGTCTGATGAGGAGGTCTAATTACCAAAAATTTTGTTTTTTCAAAGCTGAGTGCTAATTTATTATCATGCAACCAAGTTTGTAAATGTATTACATCCTGCTGTAAATCTTTAGCCATTTTTGTCAGGTTCTTTCCAATTGTATATAAGATTATATCATCTGCATAAATTTTTATAAAGGAGTTCTTTATTATTCGAATATGTCATTTATATATGGGCTTGGCACACTTAGGGTCCTGAGCTGGATATCATCATTCTTCCCTTTCTTGGTGATTCCCTTCTACTTTTGACTCTCTCTCTCTCTCTCTCTCAGGGTAACTTGGGAATTTTTTTTTTTTTTTTTACTGGTGCAGCATAAGCCTCGGGCTTCCTTGCATCATATAGCTATTAATAATAATATAGATGCTGAACATGATTGGCCCTGCATGTATACCTGAGGTACTCCCCTCTTTACATTATATGATTTTCCCTTTGTATTTTCTACTTCAACTGTTATTTTTCTTTTGGTTAAATAAGATGCTAAGAGTTGATTGATTCTTCCCCTTATACCATATTTCAGTAATTTTTGTTGCAGTATTGGGATATCAATTAAGTCATATGCTTTGGTAAAATCTATAAATAAAATCATTATGAAGTTGTTGTTTAAATGTAAGTTAAAAGAGTCTACTAAATCCTCTAATAATGTCTGTGTGCTCTTGCCCTTCTGATATGAGAATAGAGAGTTGTTTAACAGTCCATATTGATGTAAATATTTGCTTATATGGGAAAAAATATAATTTTCTATTATCTTATTTATAACTGACTGTATTGTTATTGGTCTATAATTGCAAAAGTCATCTGGTGATCCCTTTTTATATATAGGAATTACCTTAAATGAAAGTAAATTTGTAGGATAGCTTCCCGATTCTAACATCCGTGCTATGAGCTCCACCAAGAGAACAGAGAACTGTTTTTTATTTCTCTTTACTTCGGTTACTGTAATACAGTCCAGTAAATAAGATTTGTTGTTCTTTAACCGTTCTATAATCTTAAGAATCTCAGTATATTGTGGAGTTAAGACTACACAAGAGTTCACTATCTGAGGAAGACTATCTTGTGGATTAAAGGAATTTTGGCAATAATGAATATAATATCTTTTGAGATCTAATACAGCTTTGGCAAACCTATTTGCAGCCTCATATTGTTAGTTTACATGGAAGAGTCCAAATGGATTAACAACTAATGAAATCGACTTCATCCTCACTAACAGAAGATATATTGTGAATGATGTTACCGTCCTGAATAAGGTAAATGTTGGAAGTGATCACAGAATGGTAAGATGTACACTTGATATAGATGTAGGAAAGGAAAGGAAAAAACTGACTCAAGTAAATAATACAAAGGTCTTTGAGATAACAGAGGAGGAGAAAAAGCAGTATGTACTGGAACTTAAAAGCAAGTTTGAGCTTCTGCAGACTGCTCAGGACAAAGATATCGACGAGGAATATTACAACTTTCTGAAAGTGATAAAGCCCAAGAAACCTATAGGGAAACAGAAATCCAAAGAAGAAAAAATTAGTCAAGAAACACTTGTCATGATGAACCGAAGACGACAAATGAAGAGCAAGAAAAACACTGACAGGGAGAAAATTGAGTATACTGTGTTATGCAAAGCCATTAGAAAGAGACTCAGAGAGGGCATAAGAAGATTTAACACAAGAAAAGTAGAACAAGCATTAAGGGAAAACAAAGGATTTAAATCAGCAGCCATGAGCAGTAATACAGAAAGACAAATGATACTGAAACTGAAGAATAGCGATGGTGTACTTATAAACAGCAGAGAAGGCATAATTCAAATAGCAGAAGACTACTATAGAGAATTATACAAGGAGCGAGGGAATGATACCAGCAGTGGGGAAGATGGATTGCAAAGTAGCAACACATACGACATACCCGATATTCTTCTTGATGAGGTAGAACATGCATTGAAGAAAATGAAGAATCGGAAAGCCCCGGGGGAAGATGAAGTTACTGTAGAGTTGTTAAAATTGGGAGGGAGAGACATAACACAAAAACTGGCAAGGCTCTTCACAAAGTGCATTAGAAAAGGTGTGACGCCTAAGCAGTGGAATAATGCAGTCATAGTTTTGCTGCATAAGAAAGGAGATAAATCAGAAATTGGAAATTATAGACCAATTAGCTTGTTATCCCACATCTACAAGTTGTTCACAAGGGTCATTACTAACAGATTAGAAAGAATACTTGATGAGAATCAACCGAAAGAGCAAGCTGGCTTTAGGACAGGATTCTCAACTATGGATCACCTTCACGTAATATCACAGCTAATGGAGAAAGCAAATGAATATAAAACACCATTATGCCTGGCATTTGTGGATTATGAAAAGGCATTTGACTCCATACAGCATAAGGCAATGTTTAGGGCACTGGAAAGACAAGGCATAGATACCCCATATATTATGATTTTGAAGAAAATATATGAGAGTGCTACTTCCTTTATTAGACTAGACAAAGACAGTAGCAAATTTAAAATCCAGAAAGGAGTTCGACAAGGAGACACAATATCTCCGAAGCTGTTTACTGCTGCCCTTGAGGAAGCTTTCAGAAGATTAGACTGGTCGCAGAAAGGAGTCAATGTGAACGGAGAGTACCTAAACCATTTACGATTTGCAGATGACATTGTGGTTATAAGCCACGATCCCAAAGAATTAGAGGAAAATCTTAATCAGTTATGCACAGTTAGTAAGGATTTTGGACTAAAGATGAATATGGCTAAAACAAAAGTAATGATGAACAAGTATGCCACGGAAAGGGAAATAATGATTGAAGGAGCAGTAATTGAAAAGGTGGAGTCATATACTTATCTGGGACAAGTTATTAGCTGTAATAATGATAAATGGCTGGAAGTCAAGAGAAGAATAAATTTTGGATGGATAGCATTCAGGAAATATAGTCACATACTGAAGAGCAATATCCCAGTTTGTCTGAAACGTAAAATAATGAACCAATGTATACTCCCCACCATGACTTATGGAAGTGAAACTTGGGCACTCACCAAAAGAATGGAAGAGAAGCTGAGAACTACACAGCGAAGAATGGAACGAATTATATTGGGAATCAGACTGTTAGATAAGAAGAGAAACACATGGATTAGGCAGCAAACTCAAGTAAAGGACATTCTTATCAAAACTAAAGAACTAAAATGGTCTTGGGCAGGACACATAGCTCGAAGACATGATGACAGATGGACTAAGAAAATAACAGAATGGTACCCAAGAGGAGCTAGAAGAAAACCTGGAAGACAAAGGTGGAGATGGATAGATGAAATTCATGAGTTTTTGGGTAGTAAATGGATGGCCAGTGCTCAAAACAGAAGGAACTGGAAAGTTGCTGGAGAGGCCTTCATCCTGCAGTGGATTGAAAATGGCTGATGATGATGATGATTGTTAGTTTGTACCAGAAATCTGTTCTAATAGTGTTTTAATTTGATTTCCCCTTGATAATTTCTTCCTTATCCATAAAAAGTTTATTGTAATGTGTTTTTTTGTTTTCTAATCATACCTGTCAATTTATTTCTGAGTGTTTTATAATTGTGATAATGTTCTATCTTTGATGGACAATTTCCATACTGATTGAAGTATTTATCCCTTTGTACCATTAATTCTTCTATTTCGTTAGTCATCCAAGGTTTCTTAATCTTAATCCTGCTACTCCTAGAATTTATGTTGCAAGCTGAGTGATTTACTTTTCTCTCTATTAATAATAATAATAGTAATAATAATATTATAATATTATTATCGATAATAATATTATTATTAATTAATTATTAATAATAATACAATACAATAATAATAATAATAATAATAATAATCGAAGTGAAGAGCATCCTCAAGAGAGAGAGACAGAGTTCACAGCAAACATGAGACAAAAAATCAGAGAATAGGAGAGTACTTGGACACATTGAAGCAGAACCTCCTTGCACTCAGCAAGAGACTACGCCAATACAAAGAGAGCTCCAAGAGGAAAATAAACAACCGAATCTTTGATGAGGACCAAAGAAGTTTGTACAGGAATCTCGGAGAAGATGGGAAACAAGGGAACGGACCACCCGAGAAGAAGACGATTTAGGATTTCTGGGGAAACATATGGAGCAGCGAAGTTAAACATAACAGCCGAGCCACCTGGATAGAATTAGAACGCAAGAAAACCAAGGACGTACAAGAAATGAGAGGATGGGAGATTCGGGAAGAAGAAGTAAAACAGACGATCAAGAACTCTCACAACTGGCGAACTCCAAGAGAATAGATAACGTCCACAACTACTGGTACAAGAAGCTCACTTGCACGCACAAGCACCTGGCAGAGCAGTTCACCCAAATGATAAGGCAGCCAGAGACAATCCCAAAGTTTCTCACTCAAGGAATCACATATCTGAAGCCTAAAGATGAAGATACAAGAAACCTGGCAAAATATAGGCCAATCACCTACCTCCCAACAATGTACAAGATCCTGACCAGCTGCATAACCAGGAAGATAACAGACCACTTGGAGAGCCAGAGCATAATGGCCGAACATCAGAAAGGATGCAAGCGGCTGAGCAAAGGATGCAAGGAGCAATTAACCATAGATGCTGCGGTTATGGAGGAAGCATACAAGAAGTGCCACATGTACAGCCTACATCGACTACCGCAAGGCCTTCGACTCTGTGCCTCATAGCTGGTTAGTAGAGGTGGTGAAAATCTAAAAAGTCAGTACGATAGTGACAAACTTCCTAGGAGAAACGATACTGAAATGGAGTACCACCATTAAGGTCGAAATGTCGAAAACATCACAACCAGTCTTCCTTGAATCATTTACTATATTAGTACTATACTGAAATTAATTTTTGACTTACATTTTTTAATTTATTTATTTGTTTTGTAATTTGTTGTTTATAAGGATGGGGGAAAGAGATTATGATTCTGAAACATCTGAATAGTATTCTTTTTTTTTATTATTTTTTTCGATCACTTTTTTTGCTGAGAAGTGCTCTCTCTCCCCTCCCCTTACGTTTTTCTTTGCCTTGGGTAAATTGAAAATTAGTTTTAGCCCCCCCCCCCTATTGTTACAATGGAATTTACAGTTCATCAGTATAAAATGAGGAAAAATTCTTAATTTATGAATTCAGTTTTCCATGTACCTAGCCCACCACTGACGAGTTCCTAGTCAGCACTGAAATGTCAAGGGGCAGGGCCGAATTTAAACTTGTTGTGGCCCAAAGCTATAACATGTACGAGGCCTTTTTCTCTCTCTCTCTCTCTTACAGTTCACCTGTGACAATATTAAAAAAGGATTTTTTAAGATGGAGCGAGGCCCCTTGTAATGTAAGGCCCTAAGCTGTAGCTTTTTTAGCTTATATGTAAATCCAGCCCTGTCTAGGGAAAATGGTAAATGCTTTTCCTTTAGTTTGATAATAGTTTGCTAGTTCAATTTATTCCTAGGGATAACTAGGCTAGTTAGGTCTCAGGTTGATTTGTTGTTCTTGTGTGTATTATCTGGTCTCATACTTGAAACTTATGTCCAAGTTAAACGTATATACTAAAATGACGTGTCTTATTTATTGTTGAGCATAAATAAGACACATACCGAGGAATTTTACTATCAGTAAAGATCATCTGGTTGCCAGACTGCTTTAAACGTGTTAGTTTGAAACATATGTTAGCTACATAACAAACATATATAGCTAACATATGTTTGTTATGATCAGTGTGAAATTTTGTGAGCATGGCTAGTACTGGGCATTCAAAAGGTTTGGCTGAACCTGGCTCCATGCCTGAGAGTTCTGTGCAGGACAAGCTTTATAAAATTAATTTTTATATTGCAGTACAACTTGTGCCTATCTATGAATGTCAATCAGTCTATCTAGAAGCAGACTGTTTGACATCATTCTACGGAGAAATGCCAAATAAGAAAAATGCCTTGTCCATTTGCATTCCAGAGGATTCAGCTAAGTATAGTATAATTAATTAGCCACCTGAGAGGTGGATAAAATATTTTTAGCATTTAGCATTAGCATTAGTAGAGGCATTTGATGCAAGAAAGCAAGCTTATGCAGCATCAGCCAAAAAAAAATAAATAAATAAAATAAAATAAAATAAATAAATAAATGAATAAATAAAAAAATTAAAAAAATAAATAAATAAAAAATAATCACTTCCACTTCACCCCTCTGTTCGTTCGAAATACCTGTCCAGCTGAGCCTTAAACTTATTTAGGCTATCAACTTCCACGACAAGGGATGGAAGTTTATTCCACCAACCAACCACCCGCTGGCTAAAGGCAAATTTCCTCACGTCTATCCTACATCTGTCTTTTCTCAATTTGAATTTATGCCCTCTCAGGTGATTATTCTGAGCAAGAGGAAGAATCCCATCAGCATTGAGCATGCTCAAACCATTCAAGGCTTTATACACCTCTATCAGGTCACCTCGCCGGTGCCTAGTCTCCAGACACTGTAATTTGCAAAACTTAAGCCTTTCTTCGTAAGAGCACCCCTTTGTTCCATTCACTAATCTTGTTGCCCTTCTCTGTACTCGTTCCAGCATCTCTACATCCTTCTTGAAATGAGGCCTCCAGACCTGTATACAGTACTCTAGGTGTGATCTGACCATTGCCTTATACAAGGGAATAATCACCTCCTTATCCCTGCTAGAAAAATTCCTATATATCATCGACAATACACCATGAGCTGCTCTTGCAGCCCGTCTGCACTGCTCAGAAAACTTCATATCTGCCTGCACAACCACCCCCAGGTTCCTTTCATTCTCTACCACTGTCAGTGTAGTACCACAGAGTTGATATGTTGCTCTGGGGTTGCTGTTTCCCATATGTAGTACTTTACATCTGTCAATGTTAAACTTCATTTGCCACCTCTCAGCTCATCTGCTCAACCTTTCCAGATCCTGTTGCAGTAGCATAGTGTCAGTAGTGTCCTTGACAACCCTGCCAACCTTCGTATCGTCTGCAAACTTGGACATTAAGCTTGACATACCATCATCATTATCATTTATAAATACAGAAAACAATAATGGACCCAATACCGAACCCTGAGGGACTCCACTAATAACATTAGTCCACGATGAGCAGTGTCCATTGATTACCACTCTCTGTCTTCTCCCCCTCAACCACCCCTTTATCCACAGCAGCAATTTGCCTCCAATGCCACACTGCTCCAATATTTTATTGGGGAATTAATTTTTTTTATTTAAAACAAGTTTAAAATTGTAATGCTCCATTACACACATTACAATTCTTAATTACATTACAATACTCGTGCATTTTATAACAATTTTTTTTGTTATTTTTTTTAACATTATAATACATACAACTAAGAACTACATGCATTTGTCAAATGGAAACAAATTTTTAAATAAATGTCGTACAAAAAGTAACTGTTGGCATGCACAAGGAGTCACAATTCTGCTTTTACATTCTGATTACATCTGGACACATGTAGTGCCACTTTTATTAGCAAAAATTGTGCAACTTGTATACAAACATGAAGTATGAACCTGTTTACATTTTCAGATACAAATTTCTGGTTAAAATAAAGAAGAAAATTCAAGAACGAAGTTGACAAATGTTGTCAGACAAAGGAAGTTTCATATATATGTTACTTTTGGAAAAATCGCATAAAATAATATGCAGATTAATTAAATTATAAAATTATATATCATTAGAATTTAATTATGTATTGAATATTATTATATATAATTGTGTCATGACAGGAGTAATTATAGACCTGCTTGTTTAACTTCTGTTCTAGGGAAAATAACGGAGTCCTGGTTAAAGAAGGTTAAAAAGGCTTAAGTTCTGAAAATTGCTGTCTGGCGACTGTGAGGTGATCTGATTGAGGTGTATAAGACCGTGAATGGTTTGAGCAAGCTAAATGCTGATGGGATTCTTCCTCTTGCTCAGATTACATACCTGAGGGGGGCATAAATTCAAATCGAGGAAAGACAGTTGTAGAATAAATATGCAGAAATTTGCCTTTAGCCAGTGGGTGGATTATTGCTGGAAGAAACTTCCATCTGTCATTGTGGAAGTTGATAGCTTAAATAAATTCAAGAAAGAACTGGACAAACTTTTGGAGTGAATGGATGAGTGAAATGGGAAGGTTTTTTTTGGTTGATGCTGTGTAGGCTTGCTTTTTTACATCATATGCTTCTACTAATGCTAATGCTAAGAAATAATGCAAAATCATATAGACAGGAATGCAATTATATTGCAGTCACAGCATGGATTTGTTAAAGGGCAATCTTGCCTGAGAAATCTGATTGGATATTATGATACAGTAATAAGGAAACTGGATGCAAAAAGTGATTTTGATAACATATATTTTGGATTTCAGGAAAGCTTTTGATTATGTTGTAGTAAGAAATTTATAATTTCTTACTACAATATAATCAAAAATTGTAAATTTCAAAATTGCAAAAGAAATTGTAAATTTCTTACTACAATATTTCTAGTTTTTTTTGAATAAATCAAAAATTTATGTTTAATTTTTTGTTTTTGAATAATTTTATTTCTTTACAAAGTGATTGTAAAACCATTCTGAAAGAACTTTGGAATTTCATTATTAAAGTCTCTTTTAGGAAAGTTCTCCATTCTGCATAAATAAAATGCATACTTAAAAAATAAAGGCAAGTTGAAATAATTGAAGTCCAAATAGTGAAGTTTTATTGTAAATATATATATTCACTTTTGTACCATGAATACTAAAAACATGAAATGAAACATAATGTATGAGTATTGTATGTGCTGATTTACCTGGAAGGGGATTTGATACTGCACAGAGGGATATCTTTGTGCATATGCAATATAAACAGTGTAAGGCAGTCTATTAGGGGCCAGCTCAGCATTGTTATGAGCCTCTATGACAGCTTGAAGAACAGGGTGGATGCCCTCGAAGGATGTAAATTGGGGGACCCATCAAGCTCTTGGCTGCCCACCTCAATGTCAGAGCTTGCCCTTCATCAGCCCACACAGCGGCAATAATCAAGGCAGAATGCACTGGTCTCAAAGAAGCCAGTTATCAGTGATTCTTTTGTCAGGGAAATGGGAAGTATATTACGCAAAAATGGATAGGTGGAATGAAACCAGGGTATGTCTGCTAGGGGGCAAAAGTCGATAACATTGTAGAGCACATATCCTCTTTTAATTGCACAAAAGGTGATATTGATGTACACCTTGGCACTAATGACATTAAGAGTAGATCTGCAGACTTACTTAGCAAGTACAGGGCAATGTTGAAAAAAAAAAGTCACAAGTTTGGGTTAAATTTGAAAGTGTCTGCAATAATTTCAGGGGCTCACATCTCGTGAGTATGGGCTTGGCACACCCAGGGTCCCGAGCTGGACATCATCATTCTTTTTTTTTGGTGATTCCCTTCTACTTCTCTCTCTCTCTCTTTCAGGGTAATTCAGAATGTTTTTTTTTTTTTTTTGGCTGGTGCAGCAAAAGCTTCAGGCTTCCTTGCATCATATAATAATAAAAATAATTCTGTCCAGACACGATAGGAGGGAGTATATGATGAGAACCTTATCAGTCAATTTGGCCCTAGAAGGATTCTGCAAGGCACATGGAGTAGAATATTTTTTAGTGTGGTCTCTGCTTATTAATAGGAGAGACTGCTTCTACAGGGATGAGATACACTTAAATAGAAAGAGTGCAAAAATATTTGCTGATACTATTGAGGCAGTTTTAGATGGGTCAGAAAAAACTGCTATCTTGGGGGATACATGAACTAATAGATTAACAATAGCCACAGGCAGAGGAGAAAGTGATTCTTGCAATGTTTCTATTGGAACCTGCAGCAGCCTGAAAGCAAGGTGTTGGAGATTTCAAGGCCTGCTCTGAGTCGTCATGAAACAGATAAATACATGGCTGAGTTAGGGTGACCATGAGTAAGAATAGATGCTATAGTAATGCTAAGAGTATGGTTAACATGTACACCAATGCTAGGAGCATAGTTAATAAATTTGATGAGTTTGAAGTGCTGGTAAAGACATCAAATGTGGACATTGTTGGGATAACAAAGACACAGTGTCATTCATATATAAGGGATGCAGAATTTGAATATCTGAAGTACAATTTGTGGACTTATTGGACTACAATTTTCTACAACAGCATATTAGAAAAGCAACAAGAGGTGATAGAGAAGCCTATGGTAGATATAAATTAGTCTGTAATCAAGTCACAAAGGAGGTTATGCAAGCAAAGGCAGATTATGAGAAGTTTCTGGCAAAGAATGCAAAGAAAAACAGCAAGGACTTCTATGTTTATATTAACAGTAGAAGGAAGGAGTTGAATCACATTGGACCATGTGATGACTATGGGTTAACTATTGATGACCCTGCTCAGGTTACAGACAAATTGAATAGGTATTTTGCATCTACATTCACAAGTGAGGAATTTTTTAAGGAAGGGGTTGCCAGAAGTTTACAAAACTCCAACGGAGAGCTACAACTTTGTAATAGCTGAAAGGAAAGTGGAAGAGAAATTGTTGAACACATGGATATAAAAAAATGCACCTGGGCTGCATGGAATCTATCCTATTATATCAAGGTAGGCAGAAAATGAGGTAATCAAACTCTTAGCCATAATTATGAGAGCATCTTGGATTCAGGGGAAGGCCCTATGGACTGGAGATGTGCAAATGTATCTCTAATTCATAAAGGGAGATCAAAACATTCCAGGGAAAATAAAGGAGCTGCTGGTTAAAGAAGTGATGCAGGACTATCTGGACAGGAATGCAGTTATATGCAGTCACAGCATAGATTTTTTAAAGGTTGGTCTTGTCTGACCAATCCAACAGGTTACTGTAATGCAGTGACCAAGGAACTGGATGCAAAAAATAATATTGACATCATATATTTGGATTTCAGGTAGGCTTTTGATATTGTTGCACATAAAAGACTGCTGTTACAAACTAGAACAATGTGGCATTAAGGGCAAGTTACTGCTTTGGATAAAGTGATATTTGAGTGGGAGATGAGAGAAAGTAGTTATCAATGGGCCCTGCTCTTCGTGGACTAATGTTATTAGTTCAGTTCCCCAAGGTTCAGTGCTGGGCTCATTGTTGTTTTCAATATTTATCAATGAAATGATATTGACTAAGGTATATTAGGCTTAATGTCTAAGTTTACAGATTATTATTATTATTAGCCATATGGTGCAAGGAAGCCTGAGGCTTATGCTACACCAGCCAAAAAAAATTTGATTTACCCTGTGACCCAGAGAGAGAGAGAGAGAGAGAGAGAGAGAGAGAGAGAGAGAGAGAGAGAGAGAGAGAGAGAGAGAGAGAGAGAGAGAGAGAGAAAGGAAGGAAATCACAAAGAAAGAGAAGAATGATGATATCCAGCTCAGGACCCTGGGTGTGCCATGCCCATACTCACCAGATGTGAGCCCTTGGGATAATACAAAAGATCACAGGGTGGTTAGCCATCAGGGCAATCTACTGCAACAAGATCTAGGAAAATTGGGTTGATGGGCTGACAAATGGCAGATGAAATTTAATATTGAAAAATGCATGATACTGCATATGGGTAGCAGTAACCCCTGAGTAACTTATCAACAGTGTGATACTACACTCAGGATAGTGGAGAATGAAAAAAATGTGGGGTAAATGTGCCATCAGGAATGAAATTCTCTGAGCAATGCAGACACGCTGCCAGGACAGTTCACGTGGTTTTGTCAATGATATACAGAAACTTTGCTAGCAGGGATAAGGAGGTGATTATCCCTTTGTATAAGGACATGGTTAGGCTGCAACTTGAGTACTGAATACAAGTCTGGAGGCCTCACTTTAGGAAGGATGTAGATACTGGAATGGATGCAGAGATGGACAACCAGACTGGTGAAGAGAAAAAAAAAGAGTGCTCTTACCTAGAAAGGCTTCAGTTCTGTGAATTGCAGCATCTCAAGTCTAGGTACCTGTAGGGAGAACTGATTGAAGTGTTTAAAGCCTTGAATGGATTGAGTATTTGAATGCTAATGTCATTTTTCCACTTGCTTAGACAACACACATGAGGGGGCATAAATTTAAGTTGAGGAAGAATGGTTGCAGGATAAGTGTGTGGAAGTTTGCATTCAGTAGGTGGTTGATTGTTGGAACAGGCTTTCATTGTTGTTATGGAAGTGAATAGGTTGAATAAATTCAAGGAAGAACTAGACAAATTCTTGGAGGGTACAGATGGATGAACTGTGTAGGTTTTTTTCGGCTGATGCTATATAAGCTTGCTTGCTTTCTTACATAAACTCTAAAAGGAAGGGAATGAATCAGATTGGTCCACTTGATATCGATGGTTTGAGTGGTGATGATCCTGCTCAGATGCTGACAAACTGAATGAGTATTTTGCATCTACATTCACACACGAGGAGTTATTAAGGGAGGAAAATTCCAGAAGTTTATCAAACTGTAACAGGGTGCTTAATGATTTTGTAATAACTGAGAGCAAAGTGCAGGAGAAATTGTTGAAGTTAAACATAAGAAAGGTACCTGGGGTTGATGGGATCTGTCGTTATATTAAAGGAGGCAGCAAAGGAACTAAGCAAACCCTTAGCCATAATTATGCCATATTCCCCTTGGACTCAGGGGAAGTCCTCACTGACTGGAGATGTGCAAATGTATCCCCGATTCACAAAAGGGATCTAAGGGTGACATGGGTAATTACAGACCAGTTAGTTTAATTTCTGTTCCAGTTAAAATAATGGAGTCACTGGTTAAAGAAGCATTGCAGGATCATCTAGACAAGATTGCAGCAATAATTCAGATACAGCATGGGTTTATTAAAGGAAAGTCTTGTCTGACAAATTTGATTGGATACTATGATGTGGTTGCAAAGGAACTGGATGCAAAAAATAATTTTGATATCATATACTTGGATTTCAGGAAAGCTTTTGACACTGTTGTGCATGGAAGATTACTATACAAATTGGAGCAGTATGGTATTAAGGGTAAGTTGCTACCAAGGATAAAAGGGTGGTTGAGTGGGAGAAGACAGAGTAGTAATCAATGGACACAGCTCTTTGTGGACTAATGTTATTAGTGGAGTCCCACAGGGTTCAGTGTTGGGCCCACTGTTGTTTTTTATATTTATCAATGATATTGACGAAGTTATATCAGGCTTAGTGTTGAAGTTTGCAGATGATACAAAGGTTGGCAGGGTTGTTAATGACAGTAATGGCAGTGTGCTCCTGCAACAAGATCTAGAAAATTTGAGCAGATGGGCTGAGAAGTGGCAACTGAAGTTTAACCTTGATAAATGCAACATACTGCGTATGGGTAGAAGCAACCCCAGAGTGTGGTGCTGTGTGGTACCACACTTAGGGTAGTAGAAAATGAACAAGACCTGGGAGTGATTGTGCAGTCAATATGAAGTTTTCTGAGCAATGCAGACAGGCTGCTAGAGCAGGTCATTCAGTATTGTCAGTGATATACAGGAATTTTGCTAGCAGGGAAAAGGAGGTGATTATTCCTTTGTATAAGGCAATGGTCAGGCCATGCCTTGAGTACTGTGTACAGGTCTGGAGGCCTCATTTTAGGAGGGATGTAGAGTTGCTTGAGCATGTACAAAGAAGGGCAACAAGATTGGTGAGGGGAATGAAGTGGTCCTCTTAACAAGAAAGGCTTAAGTTCTGAAAATTGCAGTAGCTGGAGACTAGGCACCTGCGAGGTGGTCTGATTGAGATATATAAGGCCTTGAATTTGTTGAACATGCTGAATTCTGATGGGATTCTTCCACTTGCTCAGATTTCGAACCTGAGGGGGCATAAATTCAAATTGAGAAAGACATTTGTAGGATAGATGTGTGGAATTTTGCCTTTAGCCAGCGGGTGGTTAATTGCTGGAACAAACTTCCATCTGTCATTGTGGAAGTTGATAGCTTAAATAAATGCAAGGTGGAACTGGACAAACTTTTAAACTTTTAGAGGGAACGGTTGTGCGAAATTGTTTTTTTTTTTTTTTTTTTGACTGATGCTACGTAAGCTCGTACGCATGCTTTTTTACATCACATGCCTCTATTACTACATCATTTGTCACTACTACTACTACATAAGAGAGAGAGATTTAACTTTTACTTCAGCAAACAGAACTGGCTTAGGGGATTGTGGTGCCCTGAGCCAACTTTGGTTTGGCACCTGTGCCCCCATCCATTCATAAGCTGAAAAGATCTTTCAGTTCAAAAATAAAATTTTTTTTTTTTTTATAATGTTATTGTTTATTTCATTCAGTTTGTTTTATGAAAATAAAAAATATAATTTATTAATTTAAATTTAATAAACAAGTAGCATTAACTATTACATATTTATTAAATTTTCTGTTTGAAAGATTAACGTTTTGGACCTTAATAGATGCCGATTTTTGCTCCAAAATTCTTGGCAGTGGCATGTTTAATCAATACAGTAGTCAACCCATCCAACTTATCTTATGTCATCGTGAAATGGAAATTGGCTTTGATTAATTTCATCTTTGAAAAAATTCCTCCAGTACTGGTTGCTGATACTACCACCATTATAATAATTCTCAGCACCATGAAAAGATTTGCTAATGATGCCATCAAATTGTTTGAGCACATGAATTGCAAATAGTTTAATTCTTCACATAAATTGATGATAGATTAGGGAGTGGATTGTACTGTCAAAATATGTTGAAAAAAGTGGGTTCTAGAATTTACTTTCTCTGTCATTCCAACTATATCTCAAATTTATTATCAAATATTCTCTTTCAGGGCAATTCCTGTCAAATTTGGATTGAATTTTCAATTCAATTGCCAAATTTTTGCAACATCTAGAACAGCATTTCCTAACCTCTTTCAGATACTGACCACTGTTATATTTGAGAAGCTACAAACCAGTTTTGTATTTGAAGCTGAAACTACAGACCACAAAAAAAGATTAAACTAATATGCAAATATATTAATAATTATTTATTTAATGCAGCGATATGTATTCAATTTTAACATACACAGGATACACTAGTTTGTTATCTGTATATTTTTATTTCCCATCAGTGTTAATAGGGTTATTGCCTAGTTGTGTTTTACTGTTATGTCCTGCAGGCAACTGCCATAAGTTATACAGACCACCGTTAGGAAACACTGGTCTAGAAGGTATTTAAATTTATCATCTTTCCTGAAATTTTTAAGGTATTTAATTGATTCTGAAAGGAAGAAGACAACCTGTGATATATTCAAATTGACATCTAAGGGGGCTTTTCTTGTAATGTTTATTATTTGGTTCAAAATGTCATACTAAACAATTATGCAGCAGATAGACTTGCTTTAATACCTATTTTTAATTGTCAAAACATCTGGACTCTATATAACCTTTTTTAAATTTTCTTGTTGTTTGAGACTAATATTTTTCTGTTGCTCTTTCAGATTTTGATCCCTGAGCCAATGCCACATTAGATTATCTTTTAAGTCCTGCATACAAACAAGGTATAATGGGTTGACTGCTAACATGGCAAATTCTGTATAGGCAGATGTATCTTAAGCTTGGGTGCTAATTGGTAAGCATATTGGTGATGCCAGAGTGGAAAAATATGCAAGGGGGGACAGCATTCGTGGATGCTTGTCTAAACAAACCTTTAGAAAGATTTTAGAAATACAGTCTTTTTCTTTCTTTTTAATGAAGAAATTATTATTATTATTTTTTTAAGATCTGGAAATGCAGAAGTAGGTTCTGAGATATTGTGATAATGGAGGAAGAGATCAATAATCCGCAAAGTTGGTGAGCCGTAGTATGTCATAATATATGGATGGCACCTATTTGTTATTAAGCTAACCTTAGATAACAATGAAGTAAGGAATGGAGTTATATTTCACTGCAGGTGTTGAAATAGTTTAATAAAAAAATACTTCACTACATTATATTTTTCTGTCTTGCTGTTCTGGGAAAGCTATGTTTCCTCCAATAAGAGCAACAGTCTTTGGCTTGGGTTTATTGCTCACTCTAGAAATAACACCACTATCTGCAAGTCTACCTAAATACAATTTTTTTTAATCAAATAACATCATAAAGTAGGCAAATCCATTATTCATTAAACTCAAGGCACTGCTATTGTGGCTGTTTCATATTTTACTGGATGCTCATCAAATAGTGGTGGGTTCCATCAGCAACTTATGTTTTAATGGTGAAAAATATATCAAATCTAAATAAGCAACAATGTCATTTCTAAAGTCAACAATAAATCCAGGCCTATTGCTCTTAGAGGCAGCATTACTGGAGGGAATGTTGCCTCTCCCATATGGCAAGATAGAAAAAATATTGCAGTGAAGTGTTTTTTTTTTTTTTTTTTTTATATTAAACTAAACTCTTTGGGTAAAAATACTCTGTTTGAGGATTGAGTAACAAAGATGCAAACATTTTGCTTATATTCAGCAAGTGAGTGCAAGTTCTGCTGTTATTAAAACTGAATGCCTAGTTATCATTCTGTTTTGATTTTGTTATCACTTTGTTTTGTGATTATCTGCAGTTCAAGTAAAGGACATAAGTCCAACTATAATAGTAATTTTAACAACATCCCTGTTTTCTTCACATACAAAAAATGCTGGAATATATGTTACAATAACTGTTATGGACTGTTTGTATCGTTTAACGTGTTTCTTTTATCTCTCTCTCTCTCTCAATGATACTTATTATTGAGGAATGCTATTTAAAAAGTTTCACATTAAGAATGAACTACATTACTAATTTAGTTTAACTTTCCAACACTTGCATCCTGAATTTTAACAAAGATACGCACATGGTGTTTGTGTGATCCTTTTTTGTTTTAATTATATAAAATAAATAAATTTTTAGCTTTTTTATTGAATTGAAAACAACGATCTATTAATTATGATTTGCTAAGCCCAATTAAAAAATATTGAACAAAAATAAATGAGAAAAGTCGATAATAATAAAGAAAGCTTTTATCTGATTTTTTAGTAATTTTCAAGGGCACTTTTTCCAGATTGAAAACTAGATGCTTGCATGATGTCTAACAGATACACCCGGAACACTTATATTTTTGTCAACTGTTTGCATTTAGCTGGTGAAATCAAAGCTTAATAGCATGATTAGATGCCTGTTACTGTTGGATGCCACATAGGAATGGAAATTGCATAGAAGAAAGGTATATAGAATGCTTTTGCTCACATAGCATCTGTTAAATGCCAAACAAAAATTTTCATGTCTTGTAATTCATAGTATATCAAAATGAAAACAGAAAATATTGTATAACTAGTTAGAGAATATTGTGGGAGGATTTTATTTCATTTACAAATTTAAAAAATCAGAAAAATTAAAAAAAAAAGTGACTCCTGTCAGATGTCATGTTAGTAGCAGAAGGTTAAAGAAAGCACACATTTACATGATAAGATTTAAAATCCAATTTAAATTTTAAATTTAATTTTTTTTAAAATCCTAGTCAGTCTCAGTATTAAATTTGTAAAAATTTATTCAGACTTACCAGTAAATTTAATTTACTAGTGCTTATAAGTGTTTTCTTAGAACTTATAAAATCTTATAAAATCAAAAAACAACAACATTTTACTATTTATAACTGCTATTTATTTGGAATGCCTTGCTTCCATTACATACTTTTGCTTGGAAAAGAATACAAGCTGAACAATTAATCATACAACAGCAACAACCAGTTAATTCCATTCTGCTTTACCTAGGGTAACATTATGCATGTCAACAAATTTTGATATATCCACAGAGTTCCATTAAAATATCTGTAATTTATGAGAGTTTGTGCACAATTTAACATCAGTACAGACAACTTTGAGGCCATCCGAAGGCTACATCTGCACTGATATCACTACAGGACAACCAAATTACAAATTGAAACTAGAGACTTAATGAAAACAAAATGGAAGACTTGTAAAGGCATCTATGAGATGTGATTGTAAGTATCACTATGCATCTACGTTCATTTCTAAACATTAACTTTACATACTTCCACTCAACTACAAGGGTGCATAGTGGAAGGCATGCACAAAGAAATGATAATAATAAACAATCAAACAAAAAATACGAACTGGTTCTAGTAACATACAGACTTGAAGAGCAATTCACCGAGTCGTAATGATTATGATACCAATTAGCATAAATACAAAGTATTTCTCTGCTATGAAACTTTGATTAAATTCATATAACACTTAAGCTTCAGATACTCTCTTTTGCCGCTTTAAACCAGATCATTTTCCTGAATTTGATATTTTTAACCAAGGATGCATAATGGATATGCATGAAATAAATATGCTGCTCGATTTTGATAATAGTTAAATGGAAAAGTATGGTTTGGAACATCTCACCTTCTAAAATATTTCCAGAATTTTATTCAAAATTTTTATGCTAATAATTATCATAATTTACAGCATTTTAACTGAAAACAACAAAACAAAACAAAAAAGAGTTATATACTAAAATTTTGAAGCTTATGTTAAAATACTCCAGCAATTGCAACATAATCTACTCAGATTCCATCTTTATTTAACTCTTGAAACACCCTGGATACAAAATTTACAGTTTCATATTAATTTATGCTTCTAATATATGCTAACATTTTTCAGATGCAGTTGATGTAAAAAAATTTATGATTTCTTCATCAAAAACATTTCAAACTAGATTTAATAGTGAGTGATTACCAAAATTGGATTAATGGGTTTAAGATGCAGAAGGATTATTGAGATTAAACAGACCACTGGCACTTCACCTTAATGAATCGCATTCATCCAGTATGCAATAGATATTTACATACACAAACATACACACATGAAAATACCAATATTGTACAGCTTCTGGCAATCTTCTGAAAATTATCTCTCGTCAACACATACAACTACTTGCCTAAGTTCTACTGAGTTAACCTAGCAGCTGCATAAATAAATTAAGAAAATTTTAATGGGATTTATGACAATTTATGATACCCAAGTACTCTAAAATGTATTTCCTGCAGGGCAGTGTATGAACAGTGTCGCTTTTGCATCATATATACAAAGCTTAGTGCTTAGTTTCAAAATGTAGATTCAAAATTTTCTACGTAAACAGGTGTATAATTGACCTACTATAAAATTTTACTATTTGTCAGAAACAGTCATCTATTTTGAAAGCATTAACATGAGCAGAGCTAACCATTTGTTACACTTTACAATATGATTCAACTTCCCATGCCTTTCTGTCTAATTTAATTTGTATAAAACATTTCCACATTTGAAGAATTCAAGACATAATATTGAAACACATATAAAGCATATCTACTACATATTTATAAATCTAACTTTTTTTTTCTTCAACTTTCTGCAAAATTTATTTTCATTTTAAAATTCATGATTATCGCTGCTTATCATTTTAGAAGCATGAAAAATATGGCTACTTGTTAATAACATAAGGAAAAAAAAAAGTAAATAACATAACAAAAAAAAATAGAACAGCATATATTTTCAATCTTCAAGGTAACTAAATTTTCTGTGATATTTATAGTACATTTTATTTTATTTGCAAATATAGTTTTTCTTTACTCTTTTCAATATCAACAGGTATCTAGTGCTTTCTTTTATGAGGGATATGTTTTAAAATGAGTGTGATGGATTAATTAAATCAGGTCTTGTCATAAGAATACTGAAAATAATAGCTACTTACTCTCTATCTTAGATCAAATTTCTTAGTTATTGAACAGCAGCTTAACATAAGACTATCACAATGTTTTTTTAAATTTTTACGGGTAAAAATCTGAGAACTGCAGATAGCTATGTCTAATATGAAACTTGAAACTTTGAAATTAATAAATACCTGCATAATCTTTTTTTCTTTATAATATACCCTCTGGTCACAAGTTCAAAATGGTCTAAAGCTTTTTTTTTTTTAATTGCTGTTTATTATTATTAATTTATTATGATTTGCTTACATATCACAGTATATTAGTGAAATGAACCCATTGGGCATTTCTTCTCAAAAAACTTCTTATCATCACAGATAAAATAACTTTATTTTCACCCTTGACTATCAATACTTTATTCAAAGTATCATTAGGTCAATCTTTTTCCCATACTAATATTTATTTTTTATATTTTAGCCTTTTTTAACTGTAATATCAATTTTATATAAAATATTACATGTATTACACTAATAGATGCAAATTTAAAAATGAATAACCTTTTAGTCTCCTAATATCTTAAATATAACCATATTTTGTCACTTTTATATAACATGTATCGTATAGACTTTTTTTTTTTTGCAGTTTTCTATGATATTACAACATTGGGCTTCCCATCCATTTTTATTGAACATGTATTATTTTTTTTTTCTTAAAAGATATGCATTATGTCTTTTACTATGCCCCATAAAAACTTTTGCACATCAATGGTAAAGATTCTGTTGTTGTTGTTGTGATTGGCAGCCTCAACCAATGAATAATTATATTAATATATGTAACATATGAAAGAAGCAAAAAGCATCAGATGTAACAGCAAACTGCAAAATTTTGATTTTTTATATACTGTGCTTGGTTAGTACGTTTGGTAAGTTATTCTGATATAAAATGCCATCATGTGTAGTCAAGGTCTGAAGAGATCTCTAAATATCTGAAGATAATTAGAGATTTAGACAACTGTTAACTGTGTATTAATAATTCAATATTTAAATTATTTGTGAAACTTACTTATTTAGACTATATATAGTTAGACTGACATAAAGAAAAAAAGCTTTTTGAAACAATCTCAAAAGGATAATGTCTATATGTACTTCATATCTGTTCATGCAGAGACATGTTTTGTGCACACACACACACATACATATATATATATAAATTTCATGATAAAAGTAAATGGAGGGATAGAGAAATAGAAGAGTGAAGAGAAATAAAATAAAAAAAAAAGGAGGGAGGGTATTAAATAAAAAAAAGTACAGATAAAATAAAAATAAAAAATATACAAAATATTATCACGTAACTTACAATCTTGGTGTCTTATTCTTCAGGTGTCAACCATCAAGATTAAGTAAAGATGGCAATATCATGTCTCTGTTTCTGACATAAAATTCATGGCAAAAAAGGGGTGGGAAAAGCAAAGGTATGAAAAAATAAACAAAATAAATTTTTTTATTTAAAAATAAGAATGTAAAGGCTGTGTGGAAAAAAGGGAGAAATATAATGTAGAAGGCATGTGGTTTAAAGTAGACAACAGAGAACTTAAGCAAAAATTTAGTGAACATATATACAAAATGAAAAGAAAAGAACTTGTAAATTCCAACTGTATGACCAGAACAAACATACTGCTAATGCTAACGATACAAACAACACAATAAAGAATTCAAACTAACCACCACTATATATATATAAAGTTGACTAGTGACCTCTAGTTGAAGATAAATTCATGATAAGTACTACTCAGCTTAGATTAGGAAGTATAAAAATAACAGAGCAGCATGAAAAAAGGTGCCAAAAACTTAGTTAAGGTGAAAAAAAATCAATATAGGAAGAAAATAGCTTCTTGACTCATTTGTAAAACTAATGGCTAATGAGAAATAAGAGGTAGTGAAGCAAAATAGTTGGGGTTAGGTACTACTTTGCTACACCCCCATACTTTTTGCTTATGTTCTCTGTTGTGCCAGTTGTAAACTATATGCCTTCTACATTATATTTCTCCCCTTTTTCCACATCTGTTTTGACCATAACATTCTTATTTTTAAATGGAAAAATTTTTATTTTATTATTTTATTTTTTTCTACCTCTTTTGGCATGCTAGAAACAGAGATACAATATTACCATCTTTACTTACAATTTTGATGTTTGACACTTGAAGAAGACACCAGGATTATAAATTGTGACAATATTTTTTATATATATATATATTCATTGTGGTCATTGGATTGGGTCTTGTCTGCTAATCAGTGGCCCTAGTCTTTGAACATCTTATATAATTTTCTCATATTATCTTCCTATTATATATATATATGATTTATACATTTTGCAATGATTTATGATTTATTTCGCTATGATTTCGCAATAATTCACTATGATTTCGCAATAATTCACTATGATTTATACATTTCGCATGTATACATTATAACAGAAACAGAGACCTTGCTTATTGTGGTGGCTCCTACAGTTTTGGCTGCTGACCCTTTGAAGAAGTAGTTAAAGGACCCACTACTTTAGGTAACATTGTTATTATTTTTATTTTTATGTTAATCAATTTATTTCAGATTATCTTCTTCACTTTACAGGCCTTCTCAATTTTTCCATGGTAATTACAATTGATAGGTCAGCTGTTATGTTATTTGTTATTTGGTTTTTAGGAGCATTAGCAACTAAGGCCATATTGCTCTGGGGATATGCGGTGGTCATTCCCTGACCTTTCCGCATCCTCCATATTTGGTAGTCACGGGCTCGAACCCTGGTCTAATCAAGAAGCATGTGCTACGCACTGCTGCTCCTGCCCACCTGGCTACGGAGACGCCTGATAGGTCAGCATCCCTTCCCTATACACTGAATATAAACATTTGACACAATTTAATAATTTTGTTTCAATACTTTGCTTACTTACTTTGTCATTCAGTAACCTGATTATTTTTATAAATATTATATATATATATATATATGTGTGTGTATATATAGTCAGTAGTTGGTATATGGACATGCACATTCAGCCAGTTTGTGGAGGGGCAGTAAAGGTAGATGCATGTGCTCTTTGTTGAAGTGAGTTGTTTTTTTGTCATATCAAATCAACTTTCAACAGCATGCATGTTGCATGTTTTATCATGTTTTATGCCTGTCTGGTAAAAGGTTGTCACAAACTTTCAACATGATGAAGAAAACTTATGGAGGGGAGGCCATGCCTTACACTGAAGTCTATGAAAAGTTCCAGCATTTCAAGAGGGATTAATAATCTGTGTGAAGGAAAGTCAAAGACAGCTCATAATGAGTGACTATGGGGCTATGTTCAAGAAGTCATCCAACAGGATCTCTCTCATGCAGCTCATTCTCCAGTGATTTTTGGCCCTTCTTGAAGTGCCACAGCTATCCATAGATTGAAGTCTACTATATAGACTTTTCTCAACGTGCTTCCATTATCATGAAGGAATGAGAAAATTTTATGTAGATAGAAAAATTTGATTCCTACTTGTGCAGATATAAAGATGTTTATAGGATCTCATCCTTTGACAGTTGTTTCAAAATTCCATAACGTTTTGACTCAGCAGTGTTGTAAGCTGCATATAACACAGCCTTTTTGACTCTCCATTGAGTTATAAAAAGACATTTTTCTTCAAAAATGCCTTTTTTCTATTGTATGAAAATTTTCTCAATATCAGTTTAATTATATGTTAAATTGATGTAGGCTATTCAGGCTTAAAAAAAATAGAGCATGTCACTGCCACCTTTTTAAAATTTATGCCGATAAAAAATATAAAGATAGAAATGGAACAGATATGCTATAGATCATGAATCAAAATGAAGAAAAACAACATTTGGGATGAAAGTTAAAGCAGTAACTGTGATAATTTATCTTCAATAATTCTTTTCCATTTAACATTACTTATTTGTTTAACTTTCAGCAAAGCCTTAAAGATTTTAACTGAAGGTCACTCATAAATTAAAATCTTTTGAAACCTCATTAAAAATAAGTGAAATATACTAAAGCCATAAGAAGTAATTCTTTAATGATAATTTGTCTGAGAGTTATATATTAGAACCTATTATTTTTCTAACTGTTTTTGTGAAATTTCACAGAAATGGAATATGGTAAGGACTTGTGTACAGTGCTTCAGACTGTACAGTGCTTCCTCATATTTTATGAGCAAAGACAAAATAGATAACATAAAAATTATGAGGAAAAAATATCTGTTAAAATTTTTGAACAAAATTCAGATCATTTTTGCAAACAATGGCCAAAAGATCAAAAAATAATTTTGCTTCCTGTAATAAAAAGAAATCGGATCTTTTTGACCTTAGCCAAGTTTTAAGTCACATTCCAAATTACTATGATTTTTATTCTGTTTCTACTTTGGATTATTTTAGTATTTTTTTATTTTCATGATTCTGTTAAAATTAAATTTACTATATATTATGCTTTGCAGTGATGCATTCTTTACCTTTCTGAATTTATAATAAAAATTATGTATTTTCATAATACATTTTATCTTTCTTAATGCTATAGTATGTTACAACTCAAAAATATTTTTATGATATGATTCCAAAGTGAACAAGTTGAATTGGGACAGAAATATTATCCCTCAGGGATTGTAGTGATCTGTAAATAAATAATATCATTCTTATCTTCATAAATAATAAAATAAATTTGCATTTTGAATGTAGATGGCAAGTATAAATTCATATTCTTAAAGCATGTTTCCTGAAAAATGTTAATTTTTGATTGCCTCACTTTACTCACAGGGGTCCAATGTGTACACAAAGTAATTATCTATTTTAAACAAGTAACTGTACATAGCACCATCTAAACTAGTTGGTATATAAGGTTAATCTGAGTGTGGTACAGAAGAATAGCATTCTGTTATAGTTGGTGGTTTCAAAGTCACCATAACTTTTTTCCTAACACCCATCCCATGAGATCCTTGACTAAAGGTATTTTATTTAGCTCCTGCT
Source organism: Mastigoproctus giganteus (assembly GCF_048544385.1). Classification (NCBI taxonomy): domain Eukaryota; kingdom Metazoa; phylum Arthropoda; class Arachnida; order Uropygi; family Thelyphonidae; genus Mastigoproctus; species Mastigoproctus giganteus. The sequence goes on from NC_143581.1 coordinate 5,768,097, forward strand.
GTGCTGTGGAAACCAAATAGTGATGTGTCAAACATAAGTACCAGCTTTTTTGTGTGGGAGTGGTTGGTGGGAGGGGGTCCTCAATTATTATTTTTTAAATTATCTGGAATTTAAAAATTCCAGATAATTTGACTCTACCAGTTATTTCTAAGTTTTAAGTTTGTATCTTTGAAAATGGATATTTTAAGTATATCCATGTGTACATCATAGTTCTTAAAAGATCATTGTCTTATATATTATTAAATTAATCGAAGACTGAAAACGCTAATAATTGGCCCAGGTCCACAAGTCTTGGCAACACTTATTTTATCCTAGCATAGCCTAAATTTGTATTTACTTTCAAATAATATACTATTCTTATTAAAATTTTTATCATGAGTTTTCCAAGGAGTTAATCTGCCTGTAAAACTTCTGTACATGTAAATTAGCTTATATCTTTAAGTATTAGCAGATAACTACTCTCCAGTATTGGTGTGAATACCTGTATAATTTTTGCAATTGATAATATTAATTGGCTATTGGCTAATATACAACCTAGCTTACATTGAGTTATAAGAACTGTACATTTTTATGCAGCAGGATGAACACATGTATGATAAACTGAACAGTGTTTTAGGTAAAACAATACTTAAATGAAATATAAATGCTCAAGGCATAATATATTATGACTTTAAAATACACTATAAAATTTCGGTGTAAATACACCATAGTGAACTCTTAATGAAAAACTACATAAGGCATAAAGGCATCGATTTAATTGTATCTCATATTGTGACTACCTTCACGATGAGTTACCATGTATTGCATTGCCAGGGTACCTGCCCACCCACCGAGGATAGGCCAAAAAGCCTTGAAATGGTGGTGGTGGTCACTGAGAATAAGTAACAATAGTCTTCTCTATTAGTGAAGTGTTACTTATTTGAGGTAGTGCAATACATGGTAACTCATTGTGAAGGTAGTCACAATATGAGATACAATTAAATCGAGGGCTTTACACACTACTTATGTAGTTTTTTCATTGAGTTCACTAGGGTGTATTTACATCGATATTTTATAGTAAAACAACAATATAATAAATGTGATTGTTTCACTATAAGGGCAGTAAAAATTAGTCTAAAAATTATCTATTTGTGTGTCATTGGAGTCCTAATAAGGCATGAAAAAAGGAAAATATAAACTGCAAAACTAGTTTAGTCTTGTATTTTATTCAGTGAAAATTTATTAATGTTTGAACTAATTTTAACAGTGCTCTCTCATTTTAATTCCATCTCGCACAACAAAAATTATTATTATTATAATTATTATTAAATGGGAGTTAGGATTAAATGATCAGCCGCTGGATGTCATAGGGAAAAAAAAGTATATAGAACTAATTTTTCATGTAGCAGTTAGGCATAAAATAACTTTTATTAAACTAAGTTTTAGACTATTAAGCTCCTAGTAATTACATTTTTATGGTGATAAAAATATATAGTAGCAAAGATTTGCTGTTAATTTTGATATACTAGAATAAATTCAGTTTTCTTTAAAAACGTTGCTGATTTTAACTCTGTAACATTAAATCTGTATTAACTATTAATCAGTTAAAATAATTAACTTGTATTATTTTGACGTACAATTTCAGCATGTATGCCATTAATGTTTATAAATTATGAATAGATGTACAATTAAATCTGTCTTCAGATACAATATTTTTAAGTCCCTATTTTGCAAGTTTATAGAGGATAAATGAAAAAATAAAAAAATTAAAAAATTTGGAAAAGAATGAGATGATTTGTCTTAATTTTAATAATTTCTAAATATCACCACTTGCATTGCCTTGCAGATTAAAAAAAAGAGATGTTTGCCATAATAATTTATTGATATTAACTGATATCGTATTTAATGTCTTTCAAAATAGTTTTGGTCCACTTTCTTTGAAGGGCAGCTATGACTTGGAAGTTAGGGGGAAATGTAGAGGAATAATTACAAATTCCAGGCACGTTCCTGTACAAGGTGTTCAAACTTAGTGCTCATACTTTATCATGCCAACTGTTGGGCTCTTCACTCCCTTAGGTAATTGACTTAGTGGTATGGTAGTTTTTACCACTAAGTTAATTGCTTAATTACAGTCAGATAGTTTGTGGTAAATTGCAGCCAGCTTCTAGGCTAGTCATCTAACTGATGTATTATCTTTTCCAATATTCATAGATTAACCTCTTCATAAATGACATTTCCGTATGTGGATAGGTTGGTGAGTGGGCTCCCTCCTGTAGTGAATCTTTGAATGCTTTTAAATATTAATTTGTTTGCATTTTAGGTTTTTGCCCAATGGTACAATGGTAGAGTAAAGCTGTCAAAAATAAAATCAGAATTTTCAACATGTGCACACACACACACACACACACACACACACACACACACACACACACACACACACACACACACACACACACACACACACACACACACACAGTCAGTGTGTTTCACAACATGTGGGCCATAATTTTAGCATTGAGGACCTGAAAGCAATAAAAAAGGTTTATATAAACATGTCTGAAACTGCTTTGTTGGTGAGTTACTGCCATTTTTTGTGTTCTAGAAATTATCCAGTTAAAAATTCCTATTAAAAATTCTTTGGGTAGGCAAACTACATTACTATTCTGTTCTGCATCATATAAATTTATTCTGAAACAGTATTTTATGGTTCATAATCATAAATTCTTGCTGTAAAATCAGTTTTAAGTGTAGTTCAAGTGGGGCAGAAGACCTTAAATGTTTTTCTATTAAAGTGAAAATGTGGATTTGAAGCCGGAAACGAGGCTTATTTAAATAAAGAAATGAGAGACATGCATCTCACATATGGACTTTCTGAGTGTAATGCAGACCGAAAAATATCTGTATGTACAACGGCTTCTGAATGCCTTTGCACTACAATTACAAAGGACTTCCAAAGCAAAGATACAAAGAAAGACTTACAAAGGCTATCCTCTGTCAGATAAGGATCTTTGAGTTACTGTACTAGAACTGTTAGATAGGAGTAGTGGCACATGGAAGAAAATTCTAGTGATAATGGTCGCAGATTGCGTACCGTGCAACTGTGCATGGAGAAGTTTACAAAAAATTTCCTAAAATTTCATTTTCATTTATGTGGGTGTCATTCTTATTCCTTAAAAAAATGTCTGAAATATTTGTAAGAGGTGGGACAATAAGTATTCACTAATTGTGTTTAATTTTGATGTTTGATAATGTTCTGATTGCCACCTACATACAGGGGTGTGTTTCCATGGGCTTGATCACTCAGATGAGCTTATTGTAAATTTTGGTTTGTCAAACCTGTTATTAAGACTGTTAGTATATATAATGAGCAGTAGGTCCTATGTGTTACTGACTTAAATGGTTCTCTACCAATAGTACGTTCTTAAACCATTTCAAGAATGGTATAGCTAATGAGCATTTGGCTCTACAACAGCATGTTAATGTGACTGCAATATAAATGTGAAATTCAGAAAAGTGAGGTTAATGTAGCATGTTGTAATTATGAGCTCTAACAAGCTGTTTACTGATATGGCACTATACTGATACATATATATCAGTATAGTGCCATATCAGTGTATAGTGCCATATCAGAAATATGGGTATATATATATATATACACATAAAAAAATTTTCAGATATATATATATATATCCATCTAAATCAAATATCTATTATTATGCATAATATTTCAAACTTTATTACCCATAGGAAATTGAAAAGATGTGTGATTTTTTTTTTTTTTTTTTTTTGTTGCAGATAATTGATTTTCTCAATTCAATCAGGTGACCTTGCATGTCAGGAGATGAAGCTATTTCTCACGAAGATTGGTAGTGTGAGTGTATATTGCTTAATATTAATAATAATATAGTATTGCTAACAATAACGATAACATAACATTGTAATATTTTGTAATAATAATAATAACTGTCCACCATGTTCAACAACAGCCAGTACAGATATACCCTAAAGGAAGGGAGAAAGAACCTGTATCCCTTCACCTGATATATATGGAGGACATCAAACTATGCAGCAACTGAGAATCAACTCCAACAGCTACTCTGGATCACCAAAGAGTTCACCATTGACATCAGGATGCAATTTGGCTTAGACCAATGAAAGACCCATGGATTACCTCAAGGATATCCAGTTGGACAAAACTACCAGCTGAAGACCGGGGAAGAGATTGAAGACATGACAGAGGAAGAGACATACAAATACAGGCAAACATACATACAAAATATCTGGGGATGATGCAGGCTATCAGTAAGAACACAAGTAGATCAAGGCCTGCCTGACTGAGAAATACCATTACAGACTGAGAAGCCTGCTAAAATCAAAGCTGAATGGTGGGAACGTGGTTACAGCCATAAGTGCTTATGCAGTCCCACTATTAATGTACTCCTTCAGGATCATAGATTGGACCAACACCGAGCTGGAGGAGATTATCAGATCTACCAGGATAATGATGGCCAACAACACCACCCAAAGTCAGCCATCAAAACTGACCAGCCTGGGAAGAAGGAGGGAGGAAATTGACTGACCTCACTGAACAAGAGAAAACACAGCACTAATCTACCAAGCCAAGCCATTAGAAAGATAGACAAATGGCACACAACACTCAGCCTTAATAAGGAGATCCCACTCACACAGACAGAAGAAACAAAGACAGAAATATGGGTGAAGAGGGCATTCCACAGAAGACACTGCAATGACCTCCAACAAGACTACATAGATAAGATGGCTTCCACTGCATGGATCACAAACAAGAGAGCCTTCCCCAAACTGGAAGATTCATGCTCGCAAATCCAAGACCAGGTAATCAACAACAATATAACAAAAATGTGGAATTCCAGAATACATCCCATACATAACAATTTACTCAACTGAAAAGATTTTAAACTCTTCACATGATTAGTACTCATATCCCTTGAGTTATGAGTCCCAGATAATACACATTTCAGCATACATGTGAATGTAATTTTAGGAACATTTTTTGAAATATATGCTGCATTTCAGGTTGATGTGTATTTGCAATAGTCCCACACTAGAAATTTTTAGAACTGTGCAAACTACTGCGAACTATACATATTCAAATAAAATGTCGGTAGCTACACACATTTTTATAACATGACATTCCTGCATGTTAAAAAAAAAAAACTTTCCTACCATAACACAACTTCATGTGATTGCTATATGATCCATAATAACCACGAACCCCAAATCCATTCTGCCTATTTTAAGGTGTGAATTGAATTTAGCATCGTTGAAGCACACACAAACATAAATTCTATCCTCCATTTAGTTTATTCTTAATTTTTTTTCACATCCTTTATGTTAATCAATAGTTTTAATTGTGCTAACTGTTCTAAGGATGGTTAGAATAAAACGTACAGTTTCTACAAAAACATATTAAATGATTTCATAATCAAAAAGCTTATAAAACATGAATATTACGTATTACACCTGATCAAAAAGACAGTCTGTCTGTCCAAAATAGCCTAGCTGTGTTACATTATTTTCTATGGGAAAAAGATTTCTGAGATGTATGTCTTGCCTTGGATGGTTCCAGGAATCCATTGCATTAATCATGCAACTTGAGGGACACCCATATTCAAGGCCCGATTTACCTGGCACAGTTTTTCCAGGGCTGAAGGTCACAATAATTTCCAGAACAAGGCAATTATTCAATTAATAAGGTGGCAACACCCTTGGCCTTTGCAATCTTATTTTTAGAGCTTCTAAAATATGTGTACCAGGGCCACAGACTATCAAAATGTGACATTTCTTGTACTATGTAACTTTAAATTCTCTTATAAAACTTATCAAGTAAAACATCAAATCTTAGTAAAATAGCAATGAATTATGTACTTTTCATTGTCCCTGTTAATTGAGCACTGTTATACCATCTACCACACAAAAATTAATTTGACTGTACTAGAGTATAAAAAAAAACCAACTTAAAATGTATTTCTACTCATGATACTGAAGAAATCAACACAGTAAAAATAAAATGTATAGGGTTTACTTACATTTTATTGTTTTGCATTATGTTTATACATAACATAAATGTAGCATATATGAATTACACATGCAATATATTACATGCAGAAATTTTTTATTAAAGTGAAATCCTAATTTATGATTCTGACACTTAAGATAAATACAGAAAATGATTTAGTAACACTTTGTGTGGTGGCCTTTGTCAAAGTTCCATTTAAGTACGATTTTGTTTTCTCAAATTAATGTTTCTCAGTTTAAAGTTTTTACCTTTATTTTACACGTGAAACTGAGTCAGTAATTTTGGAGCACATTGAGTCTTGGCTTATTGCTCATACTGCTGTTGTGTCAGTACATGTGACCACAAAATTTGCATATGCTTCATAGCTTTCTTCCTAGGTGCATTGGTTATTTTTTTTACAATGTTGTTTCATTATCAGCAAGCAAATTTTTGATATGGTTCACAAGTTTATGACATGTGTTACAACCTTATCTTTTTTGTTTGCTCAAGTACTATTCTTTTGGCTTCTGTTTTGTGAACATTCATTCTGTGAAAACCAAAAGAAAGAAATTAACCATTAATGACAAAGTTAAAATAACATAGGTCATGGAAGATGGATATGCAGTTTAAGTATGATGTGTTTAATTATGCGATTGTATTGTAAATACAAGTTGCAACTTCACATGATTTAATGATTACAATGATTATTGCAATTACACACTCAATATTGATAAATGTACAAAATTTTTTATTCAGTATAACCAAGCAGACAGTTCTTGCTAGCTTTAATTGTATATAACCCCCTAGTGAGGTGTAAACACTTGTCCCCAACACACATCAATATAGTTTCTCTTTATAGATAATGGTGCACTTTGTTATGCTGTACATTGTACTTTACATTTTATCATATCTTGCTGTCAAGTTTTTCAATGAATTTAATTGCCTTGGGCATACTTTTTGTAGAATAATGCGTTCCTCTTTGAAGGCAATATTTGCAAGAATTTCTGAGGAGCATTTACAGTAGTATATAATAAGTATTTATGAGTACATGTAGGTATTTATGTTTAGTATTATATGTTTTATTCAGTTTTTTTTCAATTATTATATGTTTAACTGAATAATTCATTTATTTTTTTTCTCGTCAGTATAGCTCTTCTACTGACAGTTGTGTTGGAATTGTCACTTACTGGTCATTTAATATTCTTATAATAATAAATATTTACTTATTATAATTATATGTGAGAAATTCAGATGTAGTTGCTGTATTCATAAGGTAATTAGCAGAACTGTGTGAAAACAAATTACTCCCCAGGGGAACTTAAAAGTAACCACTGAAAATTGGAACTTGGATAGTGATCTGTCTGCCTAAATTCAATATTTATTTAATATATGAGCCGAAAGAATTATATATTAAAAGGCCATGGGGAGGGCTCATGATTGGAATTTGTGGCATACAAAAAGTGAAAGGTTAAAAGCAGAAGAAAGATTTTTAAGCATTTTTAACTGTTCATAACTTGATAAACTCTTGTTAAATGTTCTTTTTTTTTTTTTTTTTTTTTTTTCAGTTTTCTAATTTTCATATTTAATCTAAATAAAGAACTGATAGAAATAATAAATACTTCCCATGATGGTGATGATGATTATTATTATTTCTTTAAATAGAAGAAAACTACAATAAAAAAATTTATTATTTATTTTTTTATTAGTTTGGGAGTGGAGTACACTTTTTTGTTTTTAGTTAATGATAAAATTTTAAAAATGGATTTCAGCTGCTCTTTTGTAAGACTAAATTTTAGTACTCAGCTATAGTTTTTTGGAGTGTGCATTATTTTATTTACATTAGATATATTATATACATAAATTTTATAAATAATGCTATGTGAGATTGTACATGGTGGGAACTCCAATTTTGCAATACATGAACTGTAGAGCTTCAATGCCTTATAATGGAGTGGATACTTGAAGTGCAGAACTTCAACATCTTGTAATGGAGTGGGAATTAGTGCTGTGTCTGTAATTATCTATACAGTATTCTAAATAGTTGCAGGGATACTAAAGCTAGCTGGGACTGTCTAGTACAATAAATAAATAAAAAAAAAAGTACAAAATGAAAACAAAACATAGTTAGCAACTTATTTTATTTTTAAAAAAAACTAAATGTATTTGTGTTTCATTGTATTTCTATATGTACAGGAAATATCTTCAGTATATTTTATTCAATATATTTCTAAATATACTGAAAAAAAAGCAATTTATACTAATAACAACAATTTATTTGCTCTAACAAAAACTAACATATTGGGGTATAGGTCCTGCAGGATTGTATGAATATCATCTGCCTTGCATTTTCCTTATGAATATGCTGTTTAAAATATCCATTTTTTAGTATTGAAATTTTTTCAATGCTGCTGCTGCTTCATATTTTAAAAGAAAATAAAGTATCTAACAGGGAAATATATCTTGAAAAAAAAAAGTGAATATTGGAAATAATACCTTTCAGAAAGTGAATATTGAAAATTCCTTTTAGAAAGTGAAGTAATACACCAATCAATAACAGAAACAAAAATTGTTTTTATAGATATGTTATAAAAAGGGCATTTTACAAGTTATGAAGGAGAATGAATAGCCAAAAAGAATCCCTTCTTTGTGCTAGTTATTTTCTGTATACCTGTTTTAATCATGAAATAAAGTTCAACGACATGAAAAAATATAAAAAATAAACTCAGACAAAGGAACGAAAAAAAAAGCAAGAGAACTGTTTTAAAACAAATGAAGCATATTCAGTAAAAACCAGAAACCCGACAAATTGGACAAAACTTGATTAACTGTATGACAATAGCATAATTTAACAAATAACAATTATAAATTCTAGCTTGATTTGATGAAACTGAGAAGAAAATGGATGAATAAAGTGAACTATTAATTAAAAACATGGACTGTAAAATAAAAACCCCTTATATAATAAATTACTGGACATATAAAATGAAATAAAAAGCACTAACATACATATAAAAATAAAATAATAAAATTACACATTTTACATTAGCTTTTGAAAAATGTATGTTGTCATTTTCAATTGCATAATTCCTTCCTAGCAGCTTCCTTAAAAACAAAAATATACTGCATAATCGTGGGATCACAGTCAGTGAAAGATAGGCCTCATTACATCAATCTGTTCATGGGCACCAGAAGCATAATGCAAGGTGGTGCAAGTTTGGATTTTGAAGTAATACACAATTTTTAATATTTTCATTAATTTATTGAAACCTTTAAACCAGTAGGTCCCAAACTGGGGTCCGCACACCTCTGGGAGTCTGTAGACCAGTTCCAGGGGGTCTGCGAAATGCCCCTATGGAGCTGGTCAAATTATTCATTCTATGTATAGCAAATTGATGATAAATAAAGTTCTTAATATATATTTATGTAAAAATAAGAATAAAGTTGAGTTGTTTTAAATATAAAACTTTGAATTTTCTTTTCAGAAAACCCAGTGTTCATACATATATATATATACACACACACACACACACACACACACACACACACACACACACACACACACACACACACACACACACACACACACACAGAAACAAATGCACATATATATATATATCTAGGGGGTCTGCAAACCTTTTTCATTTTTAAAAGGGTCCGTAGATTTCAATAGTTTGGGAACCATTTCTTAAACAATACAAATTTTACAAAAAAAAATTCTACATGAAACGAAACGTTGGCTCAGTTGTGCATGTAATGACTTAATTAAGATATTGCATGTATTCGAAAATTTGGTGAACAAAAAATGTATTCCCACATGCACCACCTTGCAAAATATGCTGCCGGTGCCCATGAATCTGTTGTTCCAGATGTTAACTCTCTCCATCACTTGATGATTCTTCCTGCCATAAATGAACTGTGATTATAGAATCTGCAAATTATGCATTGAATATGACACTGATATAGTTTCTTAGACATTTTTTTTTTTTTTTTTACTTTTTATCTTTAAATGTACCTCATTCCATAATCCAAGTACTGTATCATGACAGATTCCTCAGCCTCTTCACATAATATTTCCTATTTTTACAAAAGATGGTCTAGGAAATCAATATCTTAAAGTCATTTCTGACCTATTTCTTGCCTTCTTTTATGTCTCACTTACAGTGAGACCAAGTTGTTGTTGTTATTTGGTTTTTTAGGAGCATTAGCAACTAAGGCCATATTGCTCCGGGATATGCGGTGGTCATTTCCTGACCTTTCCGCATCCTCCGTATTTGGTGGTGACGGGCTCGATCCCCGGTCTAATCGAGAAGCGTGTGCTACGCACTGCTGCTCCTTCCCACCTGGCTATGGAGGCACCAGACCAAGTTGTATCCATCAATTCAGTCAGACACTGATTGATTCAGCAAGCGATCACAAATGTTCATTGGATCTAGGTTGTTCATATTTGCAGCACTAGCCCTGACATTAACAGAGATGAGGGAGTCCACATCCCCTCCTTTCAGTCTCTGTTTCTGCAGAGTGACATGAAGTGTTGTGTTAGAAAGAGGGGTAGGGAAAGAGAGCCCTCATTGAATGTCACTCTCGTCTGATATATTGTTTTAGTATAATGTCACCTATGTTATATGCTAACTGGTTGTCATGTGCTTCCCACAATGCCCTCTTTTCTTAAGGTGGATGCTGCTATGAGGAAGTTATACAGTCGAAAAACACACTGTACATCTGTTGAATCTATTGTGAAATTTGAGGTTTTAGTATTTTATTTCTGTATATCAGTGTTTTTAGTATAAATATCAGTGCTTTTATTATAAATATCTATGTTTTCTGATTTTATTTTATGTAACCAGTAATTTTATTGTGAAGAGTTTGTTTTGTTTTACAGGCTGCAGTACTTAATGAACATGTCACTTTTTATTTTCATTTGTTTTCTTTACAATCTGTTCAGCATATATTAGAATTTATAATATAATTCCTATTCCTGACTTTAGCAAGTTTTCCATTTGAAATAATTTAGACTTCCTGAAACATGGTTGAGAAGACATAAAGATCATTTCCTTTTCAGCTAAAAAGGACCTTCAGAGAGTAACAGTAACTGACTCTTTATAGAGCTAGGTAACTTATCTTCTGAACTAAGAAATATCTAGCTCTTCAGAGAGTTTGAAACACTAGCTGCTTATCTGCTCAAAAAAACTCTTAATGTCTTTCACTCTTTATGCTCATCTTGAAACCTCTCAAAAAGTTAACTATATATTAAAAAGAAAAGGTTCTAAAGGAGCTCTACAAATGTAATATAGGCATTTCAAATCACTTCTATCCAAGTAACTTGTGTTCTCTTTTCTTTTGCTATATATTTTTTCTCTCTCTACCTTTATAAGTGCCATATGCTACTGTGGCATTATGAGAGAGAGAGAGACCTTGCTTTGCTAGTGTCACAAGCTTTGTTACTATGGGGTCTTAGCACTGTATTCTGTTATCATACTTATTATATGATTTAAAATGAGTTGTCTAATGTATTTTTGTAATTATTTCTATATTCTTGTTGAAAGATGAAATTATCCTAAATGTAGCTAAGTTTCATGACGTCATAATCAGTCAGCTAAAGTTAATTTCTTTTTTTTATGTCATAATAATTTTAAATATTCTGGGAGATGTGCTAAATAATCCATTTCCTTTTGTCTTTTTTAAAAATAAAGAATTTAATGAAAATTTCTGAATTTATGGTTTATTATTATGATTCAGAGTTGTTTTCTGAGGGGGAGGGGATGCAAAATGTGCAATGCATGGCATTCCTGCACTTGAGGCTGAAGTAAATTGCTTTAAAATTGCCTTATACAATTGGCATACAGGTTTGAAAGTCCCATTTGAAGAAGGATGTGAACCTATTGGAATGGGTGAAGAGAAGAGCAACAAGTTTAGTAAAGTACATAAAAGGTTACAGGGTATTTAAAGCTTTAAATGGATATAGTACATTTAATTCTGATGGTATCCTTACTCTTTCTCAGAGAATACATATAAGGGAACACATTTAAATTCAAAAAGAATGGCTGTTGGATTAACGTGCAGAAATTTGCCTCCAGCCAGACATTGATTGATTATTTGAACAAACTTCTATCTGGTGTTGTGGAGGTGGGTAGTTTTAAAAATTTTTTAGAGGGAATGGAAAGATGTGTTGAGGTAGTGTTTTTTTTCTTCTTTTTTTTTGGCTGATGCTATATAAGTTTTCTTCACTGTATCATTTGCTAATAATAATGCTAGTCTAGATTTTTTAATTAATTATTTATTATTTTCATTTTCTTAATCTTTTAAAATTAAAATCAAAATTAGTTTATGATCATCCTTATGAATCAGACTCTAAATATAGTCTAAAGCTAAAATAATAACACAGTAAAAATCTAATCTGCTTCTACTTTCCTAAAACAATATATTCCTAAGGAGTGAAAAAAAAACAAAAACTTTGGTATGTGTTAAGCAGAAACATATCTTGTTCATATCTTGGTATAAAGCCTGGCTGTTCAAGCTTTGAGCTTGAATATCTTATCATATATATTTTTGATTTAGCATGAAGTGGAAAATAACAGATTTACTACATGTTCAATGTCAAATTATTATATGGTTCTACTTTTTCCTTCAACTTTTCAGTACTGAATTAGCTGGTCTTTAGAACTAAAATATTGTTTTTTGAGCCCTATATCTCTCCCCAGTCATAAATGACCTTAGAAAGGATGCAGAATGTGCAAACAGAATTAGTTTTAAAAATTCTTTACAAGATGTAAAAGGAACATTGTTTTTATATTCTAAAAGAATGAAACAGCTTGTTTATTCTTTTAGAATATAGAAACAATATTTCTATATTTCTATGTTTATACTTGCAAGTGATGCAAGAAAGCAAGTTCATCAGCCCAGCATCAGCCAAAAAAAAAAAAAATCCCATTTCACTTATCCATCCCATCCAATAGTTTGTCTAGTTCATCTTTGAATTTATTCAAGCTATCCACTTCCACAATAACAGATGGCAGTTGTACCAGCAATCAATTGCCCACTGGCTAAAGGCAAACTTCTGCACATCTATTCTGCAACCATCCTTCCTTGATTTGAATTGATACCCCTTCACATGCATAGTCTGAAGAAGAATCCCATCAACATAAAGCTTATCCATTCAAAGCATTAAGTCAGGTCATCTCATATGTGCCTAGTCTCCAGATAGCACATTTGCAGAACTGAAGCTTTTTTTGGTAAGAGCCCCCCCACTGTTCCCCTCACCAATCTTATTGCTCTTCTGTGTACTTGTTCCAACAGCTCTACATCCTTCCTAAAATGAGGCCTCAAGACCTGTATGCAGTACTCAAGATGTGGTCCAACCATTGCCTTTTACAATGGGATAATCACCTCCTTATCCCTGCTGGCAAATTCCTGTATATCATTGACACGAGCTGTCCTGGCATGTTGTGATGTATATATTTACATGCATTATGACAATATATTTACAAATTGGTCTGACTATATTTTTAAATAGTTCTTTAACTCTATACTGAAAGTTTTCAGAATTATAATTACTGAATAATTATACAGTGGTATTTTAAGGATGGATTATCCTTCACCTTACTTCAGATTTTTTAGTATAATTTTAAAAAGGTTATGCATATTGCAGTTTTTCAATCACTAAAACAATAGAGGTTTATTGCAGCTAATTTTCTTTGTTTTTCTATTAAAAAATTAGGTTTTTCTATTAACAAATGGAGAAAATTAACTGCAATGAATTTGCATTATTTCTTCACAGTGAAAGATACATATACAAAGTATACTCATTCTTGACTGAAGAGCGTGAAAAAAAATCTTAATAACAATAATTTTAATGATAATTTTAATAATAATTTCCTTAACATGGGAATACATTCAAGTCTTAATGGTGGAAAGTCAGTCTTTGTCACTGGAAGAACTAAAGTTATCAAGGTGGCAATTGGACACAGACATGCACACATTTTTAAATTACTTTATTGTCTATATTGAAATATACTTTTACAAGCTTTACTGTTTTGCCATGTAGGGCAAACAGGGTCCAGTATTAGAGGTTAAAGATACACTTAACCTCTGCCATATGTGTTAATTGGAAGTTACTGTTCCACACACTGCTTGTTTTTCATTTAAGACTCTATACACTATACCAGATAGGCATCTGTTTGCCAATAGAGGCCTCTTGTTATCTGATAACAGATCAGTAAGACTCAAAACAGCTGTCATGACTGCTTTGAATTTTAGACAAATAACAGTCACCAAAAAGGATGAATCCACTATATGTATATTTATATAAAACAATATTAGGTTGATTTGTGGATAATAGTGTGGATTACATCTCTGATATAATCATAAGCTTGTCACTCGAGGGACCAAAGCATCTCCAAAATGTAAATTGAATGCAGAGATGTATACAGTATTCTAAATAAAATTAATTGAATTAATACTTTATTATTAGAGAATTATAAATTATTATAGAATTAATAATTTATTATTAAAGAATTATTAATTATTATAGAATTAATATTTTATTATTAGAGAATTGTTATGGAATTAATATTTTATCAATAGAACAGTTAAGGTAGAAAAGAAATAAATATGAAATTAATTACATTAAAGCTGTATATGAACTTTAATTAAATAAAATACTTTTCAGAATCCTTTTAGGATACCTGAATGTTTTTATTTGACTGAATTTTCTTTTTTTGACTGAATTTTCTTTTTTTTTTTATTTAAGGTTAGCTTAATATGATATTGTGACTCAAAATTTTGAGTTATAGAATAAAGAAGTTTCACTTAAACATAGATAATTTAGGACATGATTCATATCTCAGGATAAACTATATAGACAGCTGCAATTTTGTGCTTCCTATAAAATTCAAATTAGGTCAAAATATCTTAAAACAATTGCATTGGTTTCATAATGTGGGGGAATCACAATGAGCTGTATCAGTATTATAATGCTTAATAGTGTATACCAAGGTATTATGAGAGATCATTATCATCATGCTAAGGCTTTGTCTTTCAAACAATCTGTGGCTTTTTTCCATCTATTGAACTTTTTATCAGAAGTGGATAAAAGTGCAGCTCTCTATTTTTATTTCTTTGTATTTTCTTTTAACTCAGCTAAATAATTTCCCTCATGATAAGTCACTGGACTCCAGGAAGGTTAAGATGATTAACAATAAGCTTTTATTTATTTCTTTAAAATATTATTTATATCTATATAAAATATTTTTGTGTTATTCTGACAAGAAGAATAAGATGTATTTCATCTGATCAGAGAATATTTTCTTAATGGAATTTAGAATTTAAACCTTTTATGTTGTGTATTTAAATATATTTGTTTTGAAGTTGAAATTTAAATCTTTTCTATGTATTTAAATATATTTATTGTTATACATACTTTTGATCAGTTTATGTTGCTGAACACAGCAAAATCAGTACAGCATTTCTGGCGATGTAAAATGTTTGCATCCAAATTAGCTTAGCCCTGATTAATTTTTTTAATGTTTTTAAAGTTCGCGGCTAATAGTCCCTAAGAAAAGTAAGGTTTCCATGTTTTTTTAAATATTTTATAACAATTTATTACTACTTTAACTAATCAAGAAACCCATATGCATTTTACTGGAGATCCATAAGAAAATAGCACAAATTTCTTAGGAGTTTTGGTATTCCATTCCATTTTACGTTATCCATTATTTTTCTAGTTTCATAGGGGGAATGAAATAGAGACAGACAGGGCTAATTGGTTAATATTTAAGAAAGTTATACATTTAAAACAATATAAAAGATTTGTGTTTAAATAAAAGAATAAATTTAGGATTTTGGAGCCAGGTGGAATACTTTTTGGGCCCATATGGTATAAAAATACACAATTATATACAGGGTTGTCAAGACTTTTCAGTGTGTGGATGCAAAAAAAAAAAAAAAAAAAGCCATTCCTCATAATCATGAACAAGTCTGCATTCATTTTGCTGTTTTCCATTTTGTGATCAGGCTTCCATATTAACATGGCTCTAATTATATACACCTATCTGTATAAAATATTACAAAGTTTTTTTTTTGTTTAATTAACTTTGTAATACATTGTAAGCAAATGAACTCAATGTCAAGAAGGTTAGTTCTTGACAGCATGCCTCAGAGTTTAGAGGGCCCCTAAATTCTGTGACCCTAAGCAACTACTTACTCTGCTTATTGTTAAATCAGCCATTGAGCATGAGGCTTAGGTAAAATGCCATAAGTGGATGATAAAGTGATAACACTGGATCAGAAAATAATAAAAAATAAACAGAGACATTTTTTTCTTTTCTGGTATATTATTTCTAAAGGAACATATTTAATGTTGTTTAAAAAAAAATAGTTGTATTTTCCTTTACAGTTGTATAACTGCATTTATTGAACAGTTGTATTTATTGACTTATGGTCTACCCAAAAATATAATCCAAAGTATAAAAACTGCAAAAAATCTCTGATTTATCAAAGTATGCTTCTGGTCACTATAAACTGTTTCAATAGGAATCAGTGATTTGGCTAACTAAAAAACCCTCTTTGCTGAGAGAAATAAAAAGATGAATGGTGGAATGAATATTTAAAAACCTATGTATTTGTCATTGTCATATTTTCTTATTCATTTTTAATATAATACTAATTTGCAGTTGACTTCATATTTATGAATTAACACTTCACTAAATATGAGAGAGATATTATTAGATTAACAAGAAAGAAAAATGGAATTATTTAAAGATAGGAAAATGCTGAATAGACTTCACTAAATGAACTTATTTACAAAATATAGTGATGAACACAAATAGACACACAAACAAGAAACAAAAATAACTAACAAGACATTAGTGTAGATTGAGACCAAATGCATTTTGACAAGCTCATAATACTTATCCTCATATTACTAAATGCAAAATCACAGAAATTTGCATAACAGGTGACATGGGGTATTTGATACATCACTTAATTATGAAAAGTAATTCTTTTCTTTTTAGAATTTTTTTTTACATGATTATTTACTATTTAGTCAAAAATGGTTGAATTTTTATTAGTTGTACAGAAATACATACACATTTCTTTTGCACACGATTACTAGCAATTACTAATTTAATCTTATTTGACACATAAATTCTTGAATGTTTTCTTTAACAGAAACACACTGGTTGCAGTATACTCTATATCTAAAATTTATTGTACACTTCACTGTTTATTACTATGAAATTCCACTGGTTTTATACATATACTGTAATGCTATCCACTTTCTATCCATTCATAACCAATAACAGATAAAATAGTATTTTCTTGAACATTCTTATGTACAGTATCATGTAAAATAATTTACAGTACCCCCAGATATTGTACTGAGCAGTTCTTAAACTTTCAGAAATTAGATAAAAATTAAATAAATCTAACTGAGCCTTTGCACTATTTAGAAAATCTTCAAAAAATTAAATTTAATAAAGTTATAATTAGTAATTTGGTTTTCATATGAACTTAAAAGAAAAGTTTTATTGCTTTCTGAAAAACAATGTTGTGTGTGTGGGTGTGTGTGTGATTATGAAAAAAAGAACTTGCTTCAAATTTTCATCTTAAGTGATAAAACTCAGTGTGGAGTATGAAAAGTGTCCATTGGAAGTGTAAAGAGGAAGAAACTCAACTTTCAAATTGATTTGCATCTTCTAAGTGTATTTCCTTTCACCTCACTCCTCTTAAGAAATATTCTATGTTACGGACTTGTTGAAGTATTTTCAGGAGGGCAGGTGAAGGAAATGGCTTGATTTCTTTATTAACTCCTTTCTTCAGTGCTCTCCATAGTGATAATCTAGTCTTGGTAAAAGAAGTTTACATGGGATGAGGTATGACAACAAGAGATATGAAAGAGTCAGGAAAATTGTACACGTTTGCTAGACATGGTTACTGCTATGGACTAGTATCAAGGATGCAGAAGATTCCAAAGTAGCTCCAGTTCACTTCTTTGTATACTTTACACCAGTGTTGCCAACTTCTCCAAAAGTTGTGTTGCAATGATTGTCCTTACAGGTATCATAATCATTAATTTTCTCTAAAACTCTCATCTCATATAGGAACCACATTACTTATAAATACTCAGTACTTATTTAACATTATTTGCACACAAATATGTGAAAATAACTTGTGGGGCATCTGAATACCTCTACATGCTTAATTAACTTATTAAAGACATGCATGCACATGCACACACACATACACATACACATATATACACACACATACAAATGTACATAATATGCCTTGATTGTTGAGACCTTCAGAGATTTTATAGAATTGCTTGAACCGTTATAAGAAACTGAACTTTGATCTTGTATAGGTAAGAACTTCAAAATGTACAACTATTGTTTGTATATTATATCTATATATACTGGTTTTTCATCTATAAATATTGCAGTTATTTAATCTTAGGACTATGTGCACCGATACACACATACATTTAATAATTATCAGGCATATGGGATAATTAATCATAACAATAATGTAAACTAAATTAAGATATGATATTAATTTGCAAATTTGCTTTTAAGATTACAAAATTTAGAAATGAAAATGTGCAAATTTCTACATGAAAACAGAAGTCTGTGTCTTATTTACAAAATATTAAGAAACTAGTTTTTTTATAGAATACAATCCTGCTAATATATAAAATATCAATTAACAGTTATTTATTAATTCATTCATAAATATACCTGCATAAAAAATTTAGGAATTTCAAAATTCATGATTAAAAATATAATAAATGAAATAAACGTGATAATCTTTCCTATAATTAAGATGTTTATAATAATTTTGTTTTCTTTAATTTGGCAATGTCATTGAAGAGAATTTATATCCATTATTCATGTAATCAAGTTGATAATGGTCTTTGGAAAGTTTAATTCCATCTTTGTGTGTCATATAATACTTTTTTAACCTAACTAATTTAGCACTTACCTTGTATGAAAAATGAGCTTCCAGTCTCATATTAAACTGTTCCTCTACCTGAAGGTACATTTCTGAATGATAACCTAAATCCTGCAAGTTCTTGCATAAAGCTGGCAACACTAGCAAGTATACAAAACACCACAGACATGAATTAACATAGATACTGCACATGCAGATCAACATAGAGATATGATTTCCTAATGACTTATGCTAAATCAACTTGCCAACATTCAAGTCTATCCAGCTGCTACTCTCAACAGAAGAGTTGCAAGTATAGTAGGTTGATTCTGAATGTTACCAAAGTACCAATGTTACCAAAGAATGTTTTCTGTAGTGTACCTTGGTGGTGGAGGTGGTATGTTCTGTATGTCACAGGTATATCCACCAGTCATCTGGCTTCCTAAAGAAAATAAATCATTATTTTTGTAAGTCACAAAAAAAAAAAATAATAATAATAATATTCACAACTAAAAAAAATTCATGCAGATATATGAACTTTTTACAATAATTTTTTGTTTTTTTGTTTTTGCTTCCTAAGAGCAGAGTACATTTAGATGAAAAAATTATTTTTTCTCTTTCAATTATTAAATCTTTGAAGAAGTTGACATTATAACAACTATAAAATAAAATAGAACTAACCATTTTTTGTATGCTTTACTTTGTTTACTGGACCAAGAAAATACTTCATACAAAAAAATATATATACATACCTCTACACTATTAGTAGAATGTCCCTAGTAGCAAAAAGGGCAAATAGGAATTAGAGAACTAATTTCTTTCCTCTTCATATGAACACATTATGGTTGTGATTTTATTTTGAAAATGACCTTTATTGGTATATAGTTTGATATTGTTTCACATTTTATTCCAATTTTATCATTATATTTACATGTTTTGTTAAGAACACAATGAACTGTGTAACATACTTTTACTAAAAGCTTTAAATTTAAAAACTTTTTATATTAAAAAAATATAATAAATTGTATTTTATAAATTTTTAAAATTGCACTTAATTAATTGCTCTAAAGACTTTGCTGTAATAGAACTATGTCCATTTTTTACAGCACAGTCTAATGAAAAGCATGGATCTCTCAAATCGTAAAGCTGCCATCGTGAGTTGCATAACCCCAGGGGCTCACATGAGTATGGGCTTGGCACATCCAGGATCCTGAGCTGGATATCATCATTCTTCTCTTTCTTGTTGATTCCCTTCTACTTCAGACTCTCTCTCTCTCTCTCGGTGTAATTCAGAATTTTTTTTTTTTTTTGGCTGTTGTAGCATAAGCCTAAGGCTTCCTTGTACCTTATGGCTAATAATAATTATAACAATAACTATATTTATAATTATAACTAATTAATTATAATAACTAATTAATTATAATTATAACTAACAATAATTATAACGCCCAAAACTACTGGTACAAGAAGCTCACTTGCACACACACACAAGCACCTGGCAGAGCAGTTCACCCAAATGATAAGGCACCCAGAGACAATCCCGAAGTTTCTCACTCAAGGAATCACATATCTGAAGTCTAAAGATGAAGATACAAGAAACCCAGTTAAATATAGGCCAATCACCTGCCTCCGAACAACGTACAAGATCCTGACCAGCTGCATAACCAGGAAGATATCAGACCACTTAGAGAGCCAGAACATAATGGCCAAACAGCAGAAAGGATGCAAAGAGCAATTAACCATAGATGCCGCAGTTATGGAGCAAGCCTACAAGAGGCACGACAACATGTATACAGCCTACATCGATTACCGCAAGGCCTTCGACTCTGTGCCTCATAGCTGGCTAATAGACGGGCTGAACATTTACAAGTCAATCCAATAGTGACAACCTTCCTAGGAGAAACGATGGCGAAATGGTGTACCACCATTAAGGTCGAAAACATCACAACCAGGCCAATCCCCATCAGGAGAGGAATCTTTCAGGGAGATGCCCTGAGCCCATTGTGGTTCTGTCTAGCACTTAACCCACTATCCACCATGCTCAACAGTAGCAAGTACAGATATAACCTCAAAGTAGGAAGGAAGAACCTGTACACCCTCACCCACCTGATGTACATAGATGACATCAAGCTCTACTAATGGGAACCGAGAGGCACCTCCAGCAACTACTCCAGATCACTGAAGAATTTAGCAATGATATTAGGATGGAATTTGGTCTAGACAAATGCAAGACCCACGGACTGCACCAGGGAAAATTAGTCAACCAAAACTACCCACTGCAGACTGGTAAAGAGATCGAAGCCATGGCACAGAGAGAGAGAGAGAGAGAGAGAGAGAGAGAGAGAGAGAGAGGCCTACAAATACTTGGGGATGATGTAGGCTCAGCAGTTACAGCACAAGGAAATTAAGGCCTGCTTAACCGATAAATACAATCAGAGACTTAGAAGCCTGCTGAAAGCAAAGCTGAATGGAGGGAACACAGTTAAAGCCATAAACACCTATGCAGTCCCAGTGCTAACATACTCCTTCAGGGTCAAAGATTGGACTAACACTGAGCTGGAGGATATCATGAGAAAGACAAGGACAATGATGACCAAGAGTCGCCAACACCATCCGAAATCTGCCATAGAGAGACTGACAATTGCCCAGGAAGAAGGAGGAAGGAGGCCTGATAGACCTCATTGAGCAACAGAAGACAGTGATAGTTAATCTGAAGGATTACTTCCACATAGCAGCAGCAGCACTCCACCAGGCCATAAGGAAGATAGACAAGCGGTATATCCCACTCAACCTAAGCGAGGAGTCCCTGCCCCCCAACCAGGAGGTACAAACAAAGCTAGAAAGATGGGCAGAGAAGACACTCCATGCTAGACACTACAATGATCTCCATCAAGATCACATAGACAAAATTGCTCCCAATGCATGGCTCAATCACTGCAGGAGCAAGGTGATCACCCAGACTGAGTACACTCATAGATATGACCAGGTAGCCAGAATAGTACATCAGAAGCTAGCAAGGAAATACCAGTTGATCGAAGAAAGTGTACCATACTACAAGTATGAACCCCAGGTAGTACTAGAGACCCGAACCCATAAGCTGTACTGGGTAATTAATTAACTGGTCAGAGACTAAGGTCTCTGACTACTGGTGTATGCAGTGCACTAGGTCACTTGCATATTTTCTCTACAACTAACTTTATTAAAAAAACATATTATACAAATT
Organism: Mastigoproctus giganteus; assembly: GCF_048544385.1. Lineage (NCBI taxonomy): Eukaryota > Metazoa > Arthropoda > Arachnida > Uropygi > Thelyphonidae > Mastigoproctus > Mastigoproctus giganteus. Next base: position 5,790,263 of record NC_143581.1, read on the forward strand.
AAGAAGGAAAAATATTAAAATAAAGAAGAATAAACTATTTTATCTATTTCAAATTGCTTTATTCATATACAAAAGATGTGCAAAGGTAGACAATGCATATACATGTATAAACTTTTTTTGAGTCAATTAAGATTGATATTAGTATACAGTACCGAGTTGCATTGTAGCCATTAAAAAAACTTATTTGTAAAAATATTATAAAAATTACGCTCACCATTCAATTTTTTCTGAAAAAAAAAAAAAAAAAAGGCTAGAAATAGTTTAAAATTGTGACATTGTAAAGTGCATAATTTTAAACTATTTCTAATCTTTTTTCGAAAAAAAACAGAATGGTGAACTGTGTTAATTTGGTTTTTATTGCATATTTTTTTAATAAAGTATTAAAAGAAAAGGATATTACAATATTTGTCTCTTTGTGAAATGATTAAAGTTAATTGATTGGTATTCATTTCTATCTCTTAGCTCTTTTATAATTGTATAAAAAAAACCTACTAAATTATAAATCTCTTATATTAGCATTAGCATTAGTAGAGGCATATGATGCAAGAAAGCATGCTAATACAACATCAGCCAAAAAAAAAAAAAAAAAAAAAACAACTTTGCATTTCACCCATCTATTTGCTTCAAAAGTTTGTCCAATTCTTCCTTGAATTTATTTAAGCTATCAACTTCCACAACGACAGATGGAAGTTTGTTCTGGCAAATTTCCACACATCTATTGTACAACTGTTTTTCCTCAGTTTGAATTTAGACCCACTTAGGTGAATAATCTGAGCAAGAGGAAGAATCCCATCAGCTTTGAGCTTGTTCACTAAAGGGTAAGAGCAAACCCTTTGTTGTCCTCACCAATCTTGTTGCCCTTCTCTGTACTCGTTCTAGCAACTCAACATCCTTCCTAAAATGAGACCTCCAGATCTATATGTAGCTGCAGCCTGACCACTGCTTTACAAAGGGATAGTCACTGCCTTATCCCAGCTAGCAAAATTCCTATATATCATTAACAAGACTCCATGAGCAGCTTGTTTGCACTGCTCAGAAAAACTTCATATCTGATTGCACAATTACTCCAGGTCTTTTTCATTCTCCACTATCCTAAGTATAGTACCACACAGTTAGCATTAGTTGAGGCATATGATGCAAGAAAGCAAGCTTATACAGCATCAGCCAAAAAAAAAAAAAAAAAAGTTCAACTAGGTCAGCCTTTAATTTATTAAGCTATCAACTTCCACAATAACAGATGGAATTCTGTTCCAGCAATCAACTACCCACTGGCTAAAGGCAAACCTGTCTTTCTCATTTTGAATCTATGGCCCCTCAGGTTCGTAATCTGAGCAAGTGGAAGAATCCCATCAGCACTGAGAATGCTCAAACTGTTCAAGGCCTTATGCACCTCTCAATCAGATCACCTTGCAGGTGCCTAATCTTCAGATGCTGCGAGTTGCAGAACTTAAGCCTTTCTTGGTAAGAGCACCCCTTTATTCCTCTCACCAATTTTGTTGCTCTTCTTTGTATTCATTCTAGCAACTCTACATTCTTCCTAAAATGAGGCTTCCAGACCTAGCATTAGTAGAGGCACACAATGCAAGAAAGCAAGCCCATGCAGCATCAGCCAAAAAAAAAACAAAAAAATAGTTGATGTGTTACTCTGGGGTAGCTGCTACCCATATGCAGTACTTTATATTTGTCAATGTTAAACTTCAGTTGCCATCTCTCAGCCCATCTGCTCAACGTTTCTAGATCCTGTTGCAAGTGTACTGTCATTAACAACCATACCAACCTTAGTATCATCTGCAAAAACTTGTACATTAAGCCTGATATACCTTTATCAAAATCATTGAATAATATAGAAAACAACAATGGATCCAACACCAAACCCTGGAGGACTCCACTAATAACATTAGTCCATGAAGAGTGGTGCCCACTAATTACCACTCTCTGTCATCTCCCACTCAACCATCCCTTTATCCAGCAACTTCCCCTTAATGCCATACTGCTCCAATTTGTACAGTAGTCTTCCAGTGCAACAGTATCAAACGTTTTCCCAAAATCCAAGTATACGATATCAAAATTATATTTTGCACTCAGTTCCTTTGTGACTACATGATAGCATCCATCAAATTGGTCAGACAAGACTGACCAATTTGATGGATACTATGATGAGACTGACCTTAAACCCATGCTGTCTCTGAACTATAACTGCAGTCTTTTCTAGATGATCCTGCAAACCTTTAACCATTGACTCCATTATTTTCCCTGGAACAGAAGTTAAACTATCAGGTCTGTAATTACTTGTGTCACCCCTTGATTCCCCTTTGTGAATTGAGAATACATTTGCACATCTCCAAGTCCACCTGGACCTCTCCTGAATCCAAAGATGTTCTCATAATTATGGCTAAGGTTTTGCTTACTTCCTTTGCTGCCTCCTTTAATATAACTGGATAGATCTCTTCCACCCCAAGTGTCTTTCTTATGTTTAACTTCAACAATTTCCCCTCTGCTTCCTCTCAATTATTACAAAAGCATTTAGCTCCTTTTTAGAGTTTGATAAACTTCTGGCCTCCACTTCCCTAGAGAATTACTCATGTCTGAATGTGGATGCAAAATACTCATTCAGCTTGTCATCTACCTGAGCAGGATCATTAAGAGTCAAGTGAGCCATTGATATCAAGTGGGCTGATCTGATTAATTTCCTTCCTTCTAGTTTGCATAAGTAAAGAGGTCTTTGCTGTTTTTCTTTGAATCCTTTGTCAAAGATTTCTTGTAATCTGCCTTTGATTGTCTAACCTCCATTGTGACTTGATTACAGACTAGCTTATATCTACCATAGGCTTCTGTGTCGGCTGATAATTTATATGTATTCCGTGAATTTTTATTCTCTTCCACAAGTCTCATTAGTTCATCTGACATCCATTTAGGTCTAAATCTTGAACAGTATTTCTTAGTTTGTATGAAAAGCCTGGTAGCTTCCAAGATTAATTCCTTGAAGGCTTCCCATTTAGAATTTGCTGTTTTTAACATCATTAGTTTGTCTTGTCCCACTGTACAGAATTTAAAAACTGTCTGAGACCACTGTAGTCACCTTTACGAAAGCATAAACTGTTCCTTCCCTTTACCCCTGATGGTAGTTACATCTTTCAGTAAATCCCACATCAGTACAGTGACCACTGCACCTAGTGGTTCCTTTATCTGCAGATTCTTAATGCATGAAGAATCACTGATGATCACAAGATCAATAATATTCCTCTCTCTCTTGTTGCCTCTCTAAAATACTACTATAGAAAATAGTCATCCAAAGAAATCCACAAAAGTCTTGCTAGCATGTGAGTGACCAACCAAAAATTCCAGTCAATGTCTGGAAAATTAAAATCCCACATTATAAGACATTCTGATTTACTAGCCCACTATTTCTCTATATAGTTGTTCGTTGTACTCCTCATAGTTATTAGGCCTATAACACACTCCTACTCTTTCTCGTTTTTGTTTTCCAATGCTTATGTGACACCAAAATGACTAAATATTGCACTGGCCACACATGTTAACTGGAATGCACTGCCCCTTAGATTTTATTTGCTTATTAACTAAGAACCTAATCCCTCCATCCCATCTCTCCTTTCTGCACACATTGTACGTCCTATATTCAAATTCTGCATTCCTTGTATCTGAGTGACACATAAAATGCAGATTGTTTAGATATCTGATATCCGAACAGTCTGTATTTTTAATCAAATCAAATTTATTTACTATGCTCCTAGAATTGATGTACATACAAGTATGTATGCACCTGTTCTGTTCTTATTCTTTGTTACTCTAACACAGTCCATGTATTTCCTTGTTCCACGATGACTCACAGTAGGTCTTTAAATAGTAGGTACCTTGCTTTCTGGGTTGTTGCATGTTCCAGAAGAAGCAGGTGCAAGAACCGCTTTCACCTGTGCCTGCAGCTATTGTTAATCTATTAGTCTCTGTGTATCCCCCAAAGCAAATAATTTTCCATTGAATTGAAGGACAAAGATTTGATTTTTTGAAGTTCTTTTATGTTTTTAACAATATTGAAACAGCTTTAATCATTTGTTTTGTTTATGCTTTTTTCATTACATTACCATGAATATTAATAAATTTTCATTCATTTTTTATTTAATTAATTTTTTCCATGGATCTGATGTAAGTTTTTACTGATGTAAGTTTTTACCACTAGTAGGTTAATGGACATAATGATCAATTATCATATTGCTACGAGGAATCTGCTTCATTCTAACTTAAAAGATGTCGGTTTTTAGTCAGTTCGTGTATATTGGATATTGATACATTTGTACACACACATGTAATTAATGCCATCGTTTAAATTTTATAATTATGTGTAGCTACTTCTGTGTTTGTGTTTACTCTTTTCCATGCAGCTATCTTTGCTCCAAGTGTAAATATAATTGCATCCATTTTAACAATGAATGGCATGCACCAGTAATTAACTCTCCCACATATATTCCTTATATGGGGAGAGTTTGATTAAGTTGTCAATAGCATATTTTAAAATTATAACGTAAAATTAAAACATTTGAAAATTTGTGTTTCAGAATGGCATAATTAAGGTCTGAGAGGATAAGGAAGTTAAGGTGAGGTTATGATCTGAGAGATAAGGAATTTAAGGTGAGGTTAAGATTTGAGAGGATAAGTAATTTAAGTAAATTCACAGTTCATATTAATTATCCCAGGTTAACCAATTACTCAGAGGCAAACATTTTCTTAAGATACAATTTGGCAGCTTCAGTTCAAATAATGCATAATTATTAGTTGCAAATAGCATTAGCATTAGTTAAGGCATACAATGCAAGAAAGCAAGCTTATGCAGCACTATAAGAGATGACAGCATTCAGAGTCTTTAACATAGAGAAGGTCTTGCTTTAACCCATCAGCATGAAATTCTGTAACAGAGTGGGAGTGAGTTCACATGGGTGATGAAATAACTGCATTGACAGAACTGAATATTTATTAATGAAATTTTTTCTTAGCTCATAACATTAAAATATTATAATCAATAACAGCAGTAGTTTTTTGTTCTTTCTTAACACTTCATTAGTTTCTTGGCCTTTAGTAACCCTGCACACCGACAATAACCCTCCATGTAACTATTAATCACATGGAGGGTTATTGTCCTCCAATTTTAAATTCATTTTTGTGCTTTCAGATTTTTTTTTCTTTTTATTATCTCATAATAGGCATTTCTGGTAATCTGTTCAATGACATGATATACATCTTTTAAGTTTATTGGAGAAAAAGCTCTGTCATAAATTACTGACTCATTTGATGCTCAACCTCAGAAAATATGTTAGTACTGTATTGTACTTCAATGAACAAGGAATAAAGGTGTTGGTTTCCAGCATATGCCTATTAGAATACACATTTTGAAGAAACATTTCTCTTGAGAAACTAACTAAATTCTTTTAGCGGCATGTTGCACAAATAAATTGATAAATCACCTTAAAATCCCATCCTTTATCTAAACCTTAGTTTTCCAATAAATGTGCTAAAGCTGTTCAAGATAAGAATGTTGAATATCACAATTGGCTTGTATCCAAATCTCCAGGTTCATTTTCTGCTTACACTAAAGCCTGCAATGATTATAAAGTAGTTTTGAATTGGTCCAAACCAAAATTTTGAACAGGCTAAGAGTAAAAAACTTGTTTTTTGTCCTAATGATAAACAAGCATTTCTGATCTCTTACAAAAGCTATTGGCTGCAACTTTTGCCTATCTCTACCCTCACTTCTGATAAAACCCGATGGTTCTATTGCTACCTCAGCTAAAGATAAAGCTGACCTACTTGCATCCTACTTTTCTTCTAGCTCTTGTATTGACAATTTTAGTATTGGTGTTGGTATGGTTATTTCTGGTGCAAGGGCTACTTAGGCCATCCACAATTTTGGTAAACCATCTCCTATCATCCCAGTATGCTCTAGTCATCCCAGTATCCTGTAGTCTTCCATCGATAGGTTCTCAAAACTTGTGCTCCCGAGCTTAGCCCTGTTTTTTGTGGCCTTTTTACACTTTCTTATTTGAGTGGTATTTTACCTTCTAGGAAATTTATTCCTATCTAGTCAGTTACTAAAAAGAGTGACAAATTCCACCCATATAATTATCATCCCATTGCACTTACTTCTACTGTTTCCAAAGTAATGGAGAAATCCATTAACTGCTAACTTCTAAACTATCTAGAAACCTTTCATCTGAACAATGATTGCCAAGATGGATTCCATCAATGTCAATCCACTGGTGATATACTGGCTGATGCTACCCATATATGGACAAATTCAGTGGAAAATTTTGGTGAAACCCAAACAGTTGCTCTTGCCATTTCAAAGGCATTTGATCATGTTTGTCATAAATATCTTCCAAATAAGCTTCCCTCTTATGGATTGCCAATTGGTAGATGGCTGGCTGTCTGTCTTTTAACTTTTCCACTAATGCTGGTGTTCACCAAAGTTCTGTTCTTTCTCCCATTCTTTTCGTCTTGGATATTAATGAATTTCTTCTGTTGAACTGGAAATTCTATCCACAGATTTTTAATGATAGCCCATTGCATTCCACCTTCCAGTTTGAGAAACCTTGTCCTGCACAAACAGCTTTGACTTCTCAAATTATTACCAATTCTTTAAATACTAATCTCCAAGTAATTCTACAGTGGGGCAGAGATAACTTAGTTAATTTTAATCCTTCTAAAACTCAGCCCTGTCTTATATCTCACAAAAAGGATCCTTCTGCTCCTATGCTTATCTTTGCTCAAATTTCTAGAGAAGATCACATATCTCTGTTAGGAATTACCCTGACTTCTAATCTCTCTCTCTCTCTCTCGGCATAAGCACATCACAAATATTGCTTTCTCTGCATATAAAAAACTGGGTTTCCCCCCCTTCTAAACAGCTACTCACTTTATGCAAATCTCAAATTCACCATACAATGAAATATTGTTTCATGTTATGTATCCTGAGAGAGGTTTAAAGGGGCACATTTGGTTTCCCAAATGTGCTGCCTTGACTTCTTTCAGGCTTCTGGACTCCATTCAAAAGAGGGCAGTTATGTTAATTAATGACCCATCTCTTAGTCTCTCACTCTCAGTCTCATAGACAGGCCATAAGACTTACTGGGGAAACCCTTGGGGGCCGGAAGCTGGTGTGATTTTGCCCATAAACAATATAGCCATAAACACTACAATGAGGCTGCTACAAATTTTTCCCTGGTAAGAATTTTTTACCTAGTTCACCTCTGCTGACGTTCTGTTTCTGCCGCACGCCTTTCTATAAATACTTCCATGGGCACTCTTCTTCTGAACTGGCTTCTGTAATTCTCCCTCTCTATAATTCCTAATCTAAACATGTGCTGCAAATAGTCAGCATCTTTTGACTGTCTAACTTCAAACTCATAGAACCAACTTTTCTTATTCCTCATTTATTCCTTTATCTTCCATTTTCTGGAACAACTTCCCTTCACATATATTTCTTGAAAATTACAATCTGCAGAAATTGAAGTCTAATATCAACAAGTATCTTCTTCTTCTTTCATCTTCTCAATCTTCAGCCCACACATGGTACTAAGTACAATAGGTTCTAATACCATTTGGTTGGTGGTTCCATAAAAAAAAAAACCTGCCAACTCAAACTACCTCGAAACATTCCATCTAATGAGCGATTGCCAATATGGCTTCCTTTCAGCATTTATCCACTTGCTATACATTGGCTAACGTTACTCATCTTTGGATAAGTTTGTTGAAATACCTGGTGAAACTTAAATAGTTATTCTTGGCATTTGTAAAGCTTTTTATGTAAAGTATCTTAAGATATTTTATATAAAATACTTAGAAATGTTAAAAATCACAAGGACTGCTTTCTCAACATAAAAAAAAAAAACATGGTTTTTGCTCTCAGATTTACTTTTCTTCTAAAGTGTACAAAGTGAGTACACTTTGTACAAATCTCAAATCTGCCCTACCACTAGATATTGTTCTCATATTGGGGGTGGCAGCCCCAAAGCCCTCTCAAGCTTTTAGACTCTATTCAAATAACAGCATTCAGATTAAGGGCCTGTCTCTTACAAAGTTTCCCCACCCTCTGTCCCATGGAAGTTCAGTTTCTGCTGCATGCTTTTTTATAGATACTTCTGTCTTCTGAACTGGCATCTGTAATACCCCCAATCTCTTCCAAACATGTTCCTCAACCAGTTAGCATCCATCCATGATCCAGCTTCAAACTCACAAGGAATCAACTTTTTTTCTTCCTCATTTATCCTTCCTAGTTCTGTTCTGTGGAACAATCTTTCCTGCGTATTTCCCAAAGCTACAATCTACAGAAATCAAGTGTAACATCAGCAAATATCGTCTGTCTTCTCAGCCTTTAACCCAGTAGTGTAGCTACCCCCTTTTTCGGCCTGGAGGCAAAGAACATGTTCGGGCCCCCTACTTAATTAATGAAAATTGCAAAAAGAGGAGGCAGCAAAAGATGCCCAGCTCCTAAAAGGCCCGGGCCCAGAGGTGATTGCCTTGCCTGCCTACATGGTAGCTACGCCACTGCTTTAACCCATGCACATGTACCAAGTACTATAAGTTCTAATACCCTTCAAGTTTGGGGCTTTGATAAATTCAAAGTCGGAATTGAAATCATCTTTTGCCTATTTCAACCTTATAAATAGTATACATTTCCTGGGTTTAATTCTACTGAACTGAAATCATAACTGATCATATTAGTAAAGATTACAGGGTTATATTACAAGGCAGACATTGAAGTAATTTAAAAATTATGTATATCTTTGTTCGTATTCTATCTTTGAGAATGCCTTTGATCTTCCAGTAATGGTGGCTAAAAAATTTACTGTCAAGGCTTAGTTTATTCTTGTATTAAAGATGACACCATTATCCATAGGTTGACATTAACCTGTGGATAATATGTACAATTGTTGAATATAAGTACTACTCTTCATAAAGTATCTAGACAACTGTAATGGTCCAGTAGACTATGAAAAGTCATGTTTACATAGTCCATTGGACCTTCCCAGACAAACAGTCTGGGAAGGTAGTCAAACTTAAGGAAGGTATATGAGCCATGCAAATTAGTTGTTCTTATAATGCACCAAGCTGACTGATTTCGACAGGTGTATTATTGTTAGATGTCACATTGATGGCTTAATGACCTGTGCAATTTCTGACAGTCTCCACCATCCGTAATTTATCATCAGTGATGTTATCACAAATTTGAGTTTAACCAATTTAACCAGGAGTTTAAGGCATCAATGGGGATTGGGGTATATACAAACCCTGTGTACAGAGCTCTGCAGCCTTAGAGGAGAGTAGCTAGCATATAAGCTGAACTTTTGTGGAAGAGTGGCTGGCTTATAAGCTAGACTGTGCTCAGTTCTCTCACCTTGCATGGTGCAACAAATGCCATAATTGGTCCGCAGAGCCCTGCATCTAAGCCTAGTCCAATCTGAAAAGTAACCACAACCCTCCTGTCATTTTGATAGAAGAATTGTGATTAATAGATGACTGTAGTCATCCTGCAATCTGTTTAAGGATCTTACCTGTAATCCTAGTATGTTCCAGATTATACAGTATCCTCTCATGCAGGACTGAGTCAAATGTTTTGCTAAAATTCAAATAATTTTAACAAAATTATTTGAATTTTGTACATTCAACTCATGAACTCTGCCAAAATTAGTTAAACAAGAATTTCTTGCTACCAAACTATCCTGTGTTTCCTTCAGAATACCACTACTCTCTATATTCCTCTGTACACCATTAATGTTACATCATTAATGATTTTCCTTACCAATAAAGTAAGACTAAGCTTTCTCTTGTTATCCACTAAACTCTTAAAACTCCACAGACCAGGACCTATTTATAATCATATAAATTTGATGCACTGTGACCAAAGCAGTGAATGTGTCAAGTAACTCCCAAATCAGTGCAATTGCAAACATGCAAATCAGTGCTAGTAGTCACTTTCCTGTTCTTGCATATTATTGAATAATTATTCTTTAGTTAAGACCTTAGTGTACTGCTATATGAGGATGAAAATATTTAGTTGTATTGTTTTGTTCATGACTATCAAACTCTTAATACTACTTTAATTCTCTCTTAATTTTTTATTGTTAATTCTTTTAATTACTATTGTGATATGCTTTTAATAATATTGTCAATCCTTTTAAGTATCAATATCCAGCTTATTTTTTAAGCCTTGCTTCTTTACATCATATTACTTATATGACGTTTAATATTTTGCATATTGAAATACAGCACTTTTAAAAAGGAACTAATTAAATTTTTAGAAGAAATCAAAAGTACAATATCTTAAATCTAAAAAAGTCTTCACTAAAAAAATAGTGTTTAATTTCACAGGGGTGTCACCAGAAATTTCATGGTAGGGGAATCAGTATAGTTATATAGAAAAGAAACCTGTGATTGATGCTCGTGCAGAAGAGAGGAAGAGAAAGAGTGAAAAATCCTGCCATCACCTTACATGAATAAGGTGATCATAATAGCCATTTTCAAACTAAAGTTGATGGATGTATACTTTGTTTATATTTTAAACCTTTATTTGCAATGAAATACATGCTAAAATAGCAACTAAATGAGAAATACATCTGGGGCGGGCCATCCCGAGAGTGCAAGGGGTGCACTGCACCCAGATGCCAATGTTCAAAGAGCCCTTGAAACTTAATACACATATGATGAAAATTTTAAAGGGGGGGTGAATTTCAATTGGCATCTGGGTGCCATATAGCTTAGGAATGCCCCTGAATACATCATTATATATTCAGGGGAAAAGACCTCTTATAAAAATAAAAGCTATTAGAATTAAAATTACTCTTTAAAGCCATTTGGATGATAAAATAAGGAACTGTATGATTCTTTGGTCACTTGTTGCTCTTAAGAGATAAACAGCCATACACTTGCATTTTTTTTTTAAATCAGGAGCCAATTATTTTAATACAGCAACACTATATAAACTTTTTAAATCTATTAGTGAAGGTATGGTGTGGATTTTCAAATGAATTCCTTATAATGCATTCTTTTAGAATTTCTTCCAGTGGATTTAGATATTATGATATTAATTAATGAATTACTCATTATATACTGCTACTATATGCATACTAAGTATGAAATTGATTATAATTGCATACCTTTTATTTTGATGATTTAATATGCTGTGTAGTTAGGACTAGTGGGAGATGTAATGGGAGAACCTATTGTGATTACGGGCTTCTCTCCTTGAGCAGGCAAACCATCTCTCCAGCATTTATATTTGTCATAACAGTCAATTGCATAGAGAATGGCTCCCAGGAACCCAAAGAACTGAAGAAATTAAGTTATATCAATAACGTTATTTGTGAAATATAGATGATGATAATAATAATCATTAAAGTACAGATTGTATGATTTCTAAGTTAAGTGGGGAAAAAAATGTAATTTTATACTTGATTTAGAGGCATAAATCAACTATAAAAATGTAATTTTATAGTTGATTTAGAGGCATATTACATGTGCCTCTAAATAGAACAAATATACTTGTGTGGCATCTGTGAGACACCTTTTGTTTTAATTATAAAAAATTAATTTTTAGATTTTTTACTGAAATTGAAAATATTCTCTTAATTATGATTTGTGAAACTTGATTGGAACAAAAATAAAGGAGAAAAACCAATAATAAAAATAAATTTTTTTTCCCTCGCCTTTTTCCCGTTATATATTTTTTTTGGCATGAAATTTTTACAGCCGGATGGCCTTCCTGATGCCAACCCTCACCCTTTATCCGGGCTGGGGATATGTGGTGGTCATTCCCTGACCTTTCGCACCCTCTGTATTTGGTGGTCACGGGCTCGAACCCCAATCTAATCAGGAAGCGTGTGCTATGCACTGCTGCTCCTGCCCACCTGGCTATGGAGGCACCCAATAATAAAAATAATAAATAGTAATAATAATAAAAACATGTTATAATATTTTTAATAATTTTCAAGGTCACTTATCCCTCTCAAACTGAAACACAGGTGCTCACATGGTGCCTGACAAATGCAACATGAACATCTATTTTTGTCAGCTGTTCACATTATACATATGAAGCAGCATATTAACAGCCATATGAAGAGTTTCATTTGTATTCTTGTGCTATGGTAAATTAAATTTTCTGTTTATACTTCGGCACGACAATCAAGTCAGTAGAGTTTACAATAAATCGTCAATACAAATATTTATCGTATTTAGTAGTCACAGGCTTGAACCCCAGTCCACTCAAGGAATGCGTGCTATGCACTCTTGCTCCTGATCACTGGACTACGTCTATAGTAATCCAGTCATAGCCTAATCTAACTGGTGTTCCTATGTTTATTAGTGCATCCTAAATTTGATATTAAAATATATTATTTGTCTATTTAAGTTTCAAGATGACAGCAGGTATGTGCATTTTGTTTGAGGTTGTCCTTATAGAAATAGCTGACTTGCCTGTAGTGAAAATGGATTTTTAGTAACAGAAAATCAAGTATTGAGATTTTCATCTCTGATTTGGAAAACATACTCTCTTCCTAACACTTAAAACTTAAATGTGTGCCTTTATACATGAATGATATCCTCATAATCTGGATTGATGGGTATTAATGAGCCAGTTTAGTGATGATTACGATTCACTGACTATAAATTCTTGAAGGTATTTCAAGAAATTATAGTCAGAAATTATCTTCATTTCTTGAAGGTATTTCAAGAAATTATGTTGATTACAATTCACTGACTATAATTTCTTGAAAGATTCAAGAAATTATAGTCAGTGAATCGTAATCACTGAATCATTCAAGAAATACCTCTATTTCTTGAAGGTATTTAAAGGATGGTTTTCCAAGAAAAATGTCCTTGGTAAAACCATCCTTTACTGTACAAGCTCAGGATAGCATTCCCCCCTCCCCTCCACCAATTATTCTAAGACAAGCCTAACTTCATTTAATCTTTTGCCAACAGATGTGTTAGCCAAAATATTCGGACTTGAAATTCAAAATCTGTTTCTCTCCAAATAATGACATAACAGAACTGCAGCTTGTCTTGGGGGGGGGGGACTTGGATGTTTTTCCTAGTCTACAAGCATTCTTGCAGTGTCTGTCTCTAGAATTTAGATATTTTCCATATCACCAGAATGACATGTCATTAAACACTGGGCTAATGAAGTTCTTAGCCTTATAATAATCAGCAATATTGCAACAGCTTAAATTCTGTGTATTTCAAATTATGTTTATTGAAAAGTAAAGGGATTCCTTTAAAATATAAAATTTTCATTCTAGATTTTTACTATATTTCATTTTAATTAAATAAATATTGTATTTTCATATATTTATAATTATACAGTCTGTTCAAAAAAAATCTGGTCTGTTCTGATATAGTGACAGCAACCATACTTACAGGAAGGTGAGTTAATCTTCTTCAAATTAGTGTCCTTCTGAGGTGAACATTAGCCTCCTTGGCCTCATTAGCCTCCATCACCTTCTTGGAAGTGGTTCTGGAAAGCTAGTTTTGAAATTACCAGAAGCTGAGCCATTGTATAGTTATTGTAGTGAGGCAACCAGTCTTTCTTCAAACCACATCATGAAAGTGTCTCAGAATGTCAAAGTAGAGCTCTTTATTAATTGTTAGTTGCTCTGGAGTGTATTCTTAGTGGGCAACACCTTCACAGCCAAAAAATGCTAGGAATGTAGCATCCCTTTCTCAGTGCACTTGTCATGCTTTTTTTTTTTTTTTTTGGGTTGGGAGAGAGGAGAAGAAGGATTCTTCCATAGGGATGGCTGCCATTTCGTTTTAGGATCGTAGATCCTAAAACCAAATGAAACCCATGTTTCATTTCCACTTATGTTTCAAAAAGTCTTGTCAGTAGTTGTATGTTCAAACAAATTGGAATTGACTTGCTGACAGGGTTCATCTTGTTCCTCTAACAGCTGTGGCATGGACTTTGTTGAAATGTACCTTATGTCTGAAATTTTTAATAAGTCTTAAGTAGAGCTGCTCATTTTGGGTCAGGTAATTGAAGTTCCAGTGTTCTGGGGATCCATAATTTTTATATCATAAATGAGTAAAAGGTTTATGATATTTAAGAAAAGTAACGGTATTATTCTGTTTGCAATATTTTTATTACAAGAAACATTATAATTCATTTGTTTCGCAAAAATAAAGGAATGAGAAAAAATAAATAAAGTTTGTCTACTTTACAAGTTACAAAACTACTGTTTTTATTTTTTATATATATTTTTGGAGACACTTTTTTATGAAATTTATGTACACTAAACTCCTGTTATAATGCTTTTGAAGGGACTAGCCCCAAAGAGCACTATAATGGGAAAAGCATTATATGTGGAAATAGCGACTAATAAGTGGAACTTTTTTGGGACTATTTTTCATATTTCTTCAATATCTTTTGTTGATAACATTGATTTTTTAAATTTTTTTATTGCATTTTATGAACCAATGGTTAATTGCAAGTAAAGGCCTTCTCACAAGTGTTTTAATTGAAGTGTTGTGGATGTCAAAAAATGTATGGTACTCCATAAGACTTACCATGGTACCCAGAAGAAATAAATGTTAAAAGCAGAAGAGTACTATAACCAGGAGCTCTATAATAGGGATATTACTGTATTTAGAAATTGGAATGTTTGCAGGTGTACATAAAATATAAATCTCAGTTTGGGTTTCAAAACTATTTGTGTGCAAACCATGCAATGAGCACTCACTTGAAGTTTTAATTGTGCTTATTCATTTGCATAATTTACACACACTTTTTTTTTTTTTTGGCATATCCATTGCAAAATTGGCCAGGTCCTAAACAATCTGATACTTTGTGTTCAGATTGTTCAGGACCAGTATCATGTTTACTCTCATTATATTTTTTTTCACTTCCAGTAGATAAAGTGGAAGTGAAATATTAGAAAACTTTCATATGCTATATTTTAGTAGTGGTATTAATAGTGCCAAATGATGCAAGGAAGCAATCTTATGCAGTATTGGGGGGGGGGGGGGGATAAACTTCTCATATCACCTCTTCAACACCTCTAATAATTTGTCTAGTTCTTCCTTAATTATTCAAACTGCCTGCTTTTACTTGTTCCAACAATCAGCTATCCACTGGTGGAAAGCAAATTTCTGCACATCAGTCAAGTAGTAGTAGTAGTGGCATATGATGCAAGAAAGCAAGCTTATATAGCATCAGACAAAAAAAAAAAAAGAAAACCTACACACTTCTCCATCCATACCCTCCAAAAATTTTGTCTAGTTCTTCCTTGAATTTATTCATTCAAACCATCCACTTCCACAACAAAATTTTTTTTTTTTTTTTTACATTTTTATTAAAAAGTGGCCCCTAGCCAGAAACTGGCAAATCTGCTAAATGTCCAGATAAGAAATCACATGACATTAGAATTAAAGTCAGAAATATAAACTGTAGTGCAAGGAACCGGCGCCTCCGTAGCCAGGTGGGCAGGAGCAGCAGTGCGTAGCACACACTTCTTGATTAGACCAGGGTTCGACCTTGTGACCACCAAATACGGAGATTGCGGAAAGGTCAGGGAATGACCACCGCATATCCCCGGAGCAATATGGCCTTAGTTGCTAATGCTCCTAAAAACCAAATAACAAACATAACAAGCAAAGAACCACAAGACAAAACATATAACATATGGATGGTACAATGAGCCATATAACATGAAATAAGACCAAACATGACACAAGGAATCAGAGCTGTGCCGAGGGTGAGATGAACGAGGCTCTTGCCTCAGGTTAAAATCTGAAAGGGGTGCCAAAAGAAAGATTAAATAATTTTTGAAATGAATGATGCATAAATAAATCTGTTATATATTTATAATAAATACTGCTTATGAGAATAAAAATCACTTTAAACAGATTTTATTTTTTTATCCTTTTATTTTTATTAAAACATGTACCAAATATGTATTTTAAATAAGTCATATTTTTTTTTATATATTTTAGGGGAGGGTGCAATTTTGCATTCTTGCTTCGGGTACTAAAATGGCTTGGCACAGTCCTGCAAAGAGTCACTGATCTTATGAAGTCAACCTGAGATGAAGGCAAATAATAGCATGGGCACAAGTAATTACGTAAGTTGTCCAATAAGATTATCCTCTTTACAAAGCAACACAATGATCATCAACTACAAGGTCATGTACATTGTTAAGGCCGCACCACACAAATTTAAGGAAATAATTCACAGCAAGACTTCAATAATCCTCACAGGTCCTAAAAGTGCAGAAAATTGACGACTTGTCATCCAAATTGGTTGATACAGTATCATAAGATACTAAATATGTCATAATGAATTGCATTCAATGTTAGAGCAGGATGCAATATAAAGAGTGCAAAGCATTATTAAGAGTCAAAAACATTGACTCAGTATCATTAGATATCAGTTACGGTACAAGGAACCATATAGGATATAAGTTACAGTATAAGGAACCACATCAGATTAAGAGCAAAAAGTGACACTAGGAGCCACAGCATATATAATAATCCTCTTCACTAAGTTAAGGAAATACTCTTCCTGCAAAAACACATAAAGGAGCAAAAAGTGATACAAGCACTCACTGTAATAAATTCCATAACATACATATAAGTTACACCCCAAAAAATTCACAGAAGAACTTTGTGTTTTAGAAGATGACAGAAGGAGTCACATTGTAAGATTAGAATAAAGGGTGACACGAGGAGTCAGCATATATACTAATCCTCTTCAATTAATTAGTACAGCAGAAGGAGCCAATATTGTTTCAACAGAAGTATCATAACTAATCATAACATATACCGCAATTCTCTTCATTAATTAATTAAAAAGGAAGCATATTCAACAACTTCAGTTGAGGAAGTCACAATAATCCAAAAATGATCCCATATTGCATATGTTGTGACATAAAGTAAGCATACTGCCAATACTTCAGAACAGTACCTCTCATCCTGCCTACTCTATAAATAAGAAGATCCATTCTGAAGGAAGAAAAAAGAAAATCTCCAGACTATAGTTGAATTGTGCAGTTGAATCTTGCTCACCTGACTGAGGCACCGGCCTCAGTCAGGTGAGCAAGATTAGGACTAGCACACAAATTCCTTTCTGAGATCCGAGTACTCATCACAATAATATAAAACACGACTCCGTGTCTCCAGATCTTTACAGTGACGTTGCAACCTTTCTGAAACACTCAGCTGATTCAGCTTTGCTAGAAATGATCCATGACTGGTTAATAAAACATAGTTTGTAAATTAGACACAAACCATTTTTCTAGTGGAACATCAACAACAGAGGGATAGAACCAACGAGTTAATTCACCTTTATCAGAGTTAGCCCATCTATGATTCTAGAGTCATTAAGATATCTAAGATTCATTTGGCCTCATTCTTAGTGTCATTAGCCAAATCCAACTCATGATCACAAATAATAAAAGGAGTTCCACGCCGAATGTTGAAAGTCATAACTCTGTAAATCAGAAAGAGGTCAATTGCCATTTTCTTTATGACAATCTGTAGCTCATCAGTGGAGGGTTGCCATCTTCAGGAGCATCATTCTTTGAATGGAATACAGTTTTCTTACATATCTTTTGAAATTAACACGGTCTATCCAAGCTGAGATACCAAAGAAACAACAGAAAGGAAAACACATTCATAAATAAGAGATAGTATCCTACCTCTAATACACCAATTCTTCCTAGTAATCCTTGTTATCATGTTAAGAAACTTTGTAACCTTTTCAGATAGAAAATTGATATGGATGTCAAATCCAAGTCTATGAATACTCCAAGATTTTTACAATTCTTAAATGACTTTAAACTTTCACAAACAATTAGCACATGAGGTTCTCTATGAACAAATAGGTTCACTTTAGCAACAATATTTTGTTTTTGGCTTAGATATTGTTAATTTAATTAAGTCACACCAAGTACTCTGATCTTTTATTATTTCATTAGATCGTTGTTCATTTTGCAGCTACGCAGAGTCTTCAACTATGATTACCAAGTCATCAACATATGTAATCATATGAACATGATTATATTCCTTCCGTAACCAATCATCTAAAACTAATTTCTGCATAAGTGGCCCAAAAACAGATCCCTGCAGACATCCTCAAATAGCAGATCTAATTACTGAATTCCAACTAGACTTAACCATAAAAGATCTTTCCTTAAAATAATCTATGATTGATAAAGCTGATGGGAGCATTTTGCAAGGCGAAGCATCAATAACACACTATCCAAAAGCCCCTTCAAAATCAAAGAAAATGCCAAGATCATATTTAGCATTTGAATCTCTAACCAATTTAACCAAAGATTTTAAAGCATTCTCTGTACCATGACCAGAAGAAAAGCCACATTGCTTGTTTGAGAGTCCCAGATTTTCTTACATATATATTGCAATATTCACTGCAAAAGCATGCATTCATAGACCTTGCCCAAACCTGGAAGAAGAGCAACTGAATGATAAGAAGAGGACTCAGTTTTGGGTTTCTCAGGTGATTTCAAAATGATCTTAAGAAGAGCATCCTTCCAAGGCAAGGGAAAAATTCCTTCATGCAGGCGTTTGTTGAAAGCAAGAAGGCGTTTCCAGGAGAGTTTTCAATCAGGTCCATACCAGGACACCTGTTATTATGAAATTTGCTAACAGCTAAATTGAGAACTTCCATTGAATATCACTAACATAACCACAATTTAAATGATCAATAGCATCAGAATGCTCTACCTCACCCACATGATAATGAGATCCATGACTAGGTGATCAAGTATAACATTAACACTACCCATCCAGTCTAGAGTTTCAGAGTCTCCACAACACAGAACTTATCACATACCCAGATGGCCTTAATTTGTTGACACACAACTTATAAACAATAATCCAAAGGTCATCACTACCAATTGTTTGCACTAAGCGTTTCCATGCATCAACTTTCCTTTTCGCTATTAAACAGGTGTATTTTCTTTTAACCAATTGATATTCAATTTTCAACCTAGCAGTGGATTCTTCATTATCCCACAATTTATGATGTTGGAATTTCTTACGCACCTTGTTGACCTCCTTCCAGATATCAGTGAGACCAGAGGACCACCATTTCACCGGAGCACGTTTATTTTGCTTTAATTTCATTGACTCCTTCGAGACATCAAACAACTTCTGCTGCAATAACTGAACCAAATCAAATGCATTAGCATTAGCATTAGCATTAGTAGAGGCATATGATGCAAGAAAGCAAGCTTATTCAGCATCAGCCAAAAAAAACAAAAACTCCACTCCCATTTCACCCCTCCATTCGTTCGAAATACCTGTCCAGTTGAGCTTTAAATTTGTTTAGGCTATCAACTTCAACAACAAGTGATGGAAGTCGGTTCCACCAACCAACCACCCGCTGGCCAAAGGCAAATTTCCACACATCCATCCGACATCCGTCCTTCCTCAATTTGAATTTATGCCCTCTCAGGTGATTATTCTGAGCAAGATGAAGAATCCCATTGGCATTGAGCATGCTCAAACCATTCAAAGCCTTATACACCTCTATCAGATCACCTCGCCGGTGCCTAGTCTCCAGACTCTGTAATTTGCAAAACTTAAGCCTTTCTTCGTAAGAGCAACCCGTTGTTCCATTCACTAATCTTGTTGCCCTTCTCTGTACCCATTCCAGCAGCTCTACATCCTTCTTGAAATGAGGCCTCCAGACCTCTATACAGTACTCAAGATGTGGCCTAACCATTGCCTTATACAAGGGAATAATCACCTCCTTATCCCTGCTAGAAAAATTCCTGTATATCATTGACAAGACACCATGAGCTACTCTTGCAGCTCGTCTGCACTGCTCAGAGAACTTCATATCTGCCTGCACAATTACCCCCAGGTCCTTTTCATTCTCCACCACTGTCAGTGTAGTACCGCAGAGTTGATACGTTGCTCTGGGGTTACTGTTTCCCATATGTAGTACTTTACATTTGTCAATGTTAAACTTCATTTGCCACCTCTCAGCCCATCTGTTCAACCTTTCCAGATCCTGTTGCAGCAGCATAGCGTCAGTAGTGTCCTTAACGACCCTGCCAACCTTTGTATCATCTGCAAACTTGGACATTAAACTTGATATCCCATCATCAATATCATTCATAAACACCGAAAACAACAACGGACCCAACACTGAACCTTGAGGAACTCCACTAATAACATTAGTCCACGTTGAGCAGTGTCCATTGATTACCACTCTCTGTCTTCTGCCACTCAACCATCCCCTTATCCATAGCAGCAATTTGCCTCCAATGCCACACTGCTCCAATTTGTGCAGCAGTCTTCCATGTGCAACAGTATCAAAAGCCTTTCTAAGATCCAAATATATAATATCAAAGTTATTCCCTGCATCCAGTTCTTTTGTGACTACATCATAGTATCCAATCAAATTGGTCAGGCAAGACCTGCCCTTAACAAAACCATGCTGTGTCTGAGCTATAACTGACATATTCTCTAACATGCCGGTACAAATAATAACCATCTAGTTTATGACTGATGATATAGTAGTAGTAGTAGTAGTAGTGGTATGTGATGCAAGAAAGCAAGTGTATGAGCTTATGCAGTGCATGCAGCATAGGCCAAAAAAAAAAAAAAAAAATTCACACAACCTTTCCCTCTAAATGTTTGTCCAGTTCCTGCTTAAATTTATTTAACCTATCACCTTCCACGACAGATGGAAGTTTGTTCCAGCAATTAACCACCCGCTGGCTAAAGGCAAATTTCCACACATCTATTCTACATCTGTCTTTCCTTAATTTGAATTTATGCCCCCTTAGGTTTGTAATCTGAACAAGTGGAAGAATCCCTTCAGAATTCAGTATGCTCAACCCATTCAAGGCCTTATACACCTCAATCAGACCACCTCACAGGTGCCTAGTCTCCAGCTACTGCAATTTGCAGAACTTAAGCCTCTCTTGGTAAGAGGATCCCTTCATTCCCCTCACCAATCTTGTTGCCCTTCTCTGTACACGTTCAAGCAAATCTACATCCTTCCTAAAATGAGGCCTCCAGACCTGCATGCAGTACTCAAGGCGTGGCCTGACCATTGTCTTATACAGAGGGACAATCACCTCCTTTTCCCTGCTAGCAAAATTCCTGTATATCACTGACAATACTGAATGACCTGCTCTAGCAGCCTGTCTGCATTGCTCAGAAAATCTGACTGCACAATTACTTCTTTTTCATTTTCTACCACCTTAAGTATAGTACCACACAGTTGGTACATTTCTCTGGGGTTACTTCTACCCATATGCAGTGGTGCCTCCGTAGCCAGGTGGGAAGGAGCAGCAGTGCGTAGCACACGCTTCTTGATTAGACCGGGGTTCGAGCCCGTCACCACCAAATATGGAGCATGCGGAAAGGTCAGGGAATGACTACCGCACCGGAGCAATATGGCCTTAGTTGCTAATGCTCCTAAAAGCCAAATAACCAGCTTTGCAGTACTTTGCATTTGTCAAGGTTAAACTTCAGTTGCCACTTCTCAGTGCATCTGGCCAAATTTTCTAGATCCTGTTGCAGTTACTGTCAACAGGATCTAGTTACTGTCATTAATAACCCTGCCAACCTATGTATCATCTGCAAACTTCGACACTAAACCTGATATACCTTCATCAATATCATTGATAAATATACAAAATATCATTGGTTCAGTGGACCCAACACTGAACCCTGTGGGACTCCACTAATAACATTAGTCCATGAAGTGCAGCACCCATTGATTACCACCCTCTGTCTTACCCTTAATACCATTCTGCTCTTACCCTTAATACCATTCAGTAGTTTTCCATGCACAACAGTGTCAAAAGTTTTCCTGAAATCCAAGTATATGATATCAAAATTATTTTTTGCATCCAGTTCCTTTGGAATCACATCATAATATCCTATCAAATTTGTCAGTCAAGACTTTCCCTTAACAAACCCATGATGTGTCTGAATTATTGCTGCAGCCTTGTCTAGATGATCCTGCAATGCATCTATAACCAGTGACTCCATTATTTTACCTGGAACAGAAGTTAAACTAACTGGTCTGTAATTACTCGTGTCACCCTTCGATCCCCCCCCTTTGTGAATTGGGGGGATACATTTGCACATCTCCAGTCTGTGGGGATCTCCCCTGAGTCCAAGGATGCTCTCATAATTATGGCTAAGGGTTTGCTTACTTCCTTTGCCGCCTCCTTTAATATAACTGGATAAATCCCATCCACCCAAGGTGCCTTTCTTATGTTTAACTTCAACAATTTCTCCTCCACTTTGCTCTCAGTTATTACAAAATCATTACGCACCCTGCTACAATTTGATAACCTTCTGGCATTTTCAAACCTTAATAAGTCCTCATGTGTGACTGTAGATGCAAAATACTCATTCAGTTTGTTTGCTATCTGAGCAGGATCATCAATAGTCGAACCATCGATATTGAGTGGACCAATCAGATTCATCCCCTTCCTTTTAGAGTTTATATAAGTAAAGAAATCCTTGCTGTTTTTCTTAGCATCCTTTTCCAAAGCTTTCTCGTAATCTGCCTTCACCTGTCTAACCTCCTTTGTGACCTGATTACAGACTAGTTTACATCTGCCATAGGCTTCTGAGTCGCTTGCTAATTTATATGCATCCCATGCATTTTTCTTCTCTGTCATTAGTTATCAAATGAACTAATGAGTGTCATTAGTTCATTTGATAACCATTTAGGCCTAAACCTTGAACAATATTTCTTAATAGGTATGAAACTTTTAGTAGCTTCCACGATTAATTCCTTGAATGCTTCCCACTTAGAATTTACTGTTGGTAACATTGTCAGTTGGTCCCACTGCACAGAATTTAAAAACTGTCTGAGACCACTGTACTCACCTTTACGGAAGCAAAACCCCTTTCCTTTACACCTGATGGTAATTATATCTTTAAGTAAATTCCACATCAGTAAACTGTGATCACTGCCACCTAGTGGTTCCTTTATCTGCAAATTCTTAATACACGAGTGATCACTGTTGATAACCAGATCAAGAGTATTACCTTCTCTGGTTGCCTCTTGAACATGCTGCTGCAGAAAACAATCATCCAATAAATCCACAAAAGTCTTACTAAGGTGTGAGTGACCAACCCACAAGTTCCAGTGAATATCCGGGAAGTTAAAATCCCCCATTATAAGACATTCTGATTTACTAGCCCACTCTATTTCTCTGTACTCATTCGAGTAATTAGGCCTATAACACGCTCCTACTCTTATTTTTGCTTTCACAGTGCTTATGTCACAACAATCTGACTCAACAGTGCACTGTTCATCTGTATCAACTGGATGCACTTTTGATTTTATGTTTTTCTTAATTAACAGCATAAAACCTCCTCCCTTCCTATCCTGTCTATCCTTTCTGGAGAGTACACATTGTACTCCTCAAATTCCAATTCTGCATTCGTAATATCTGTGTGATACCAAGTCTCTGATATCCGAACAATATCTGCCTTTGATGTCTTGACCAACACTTCAAGTTCATCAGATTTATTTACTATACTTCTAGCATTGGTATATATGCAAGTATACATGCACGTATTCTTATTCTTAGTTGCCCTAACACATCCCATATACCCACATGTTTCACGATGACTGCCATCAGTCCCTGAAACCCCCAGCACCCCTTGCTCCAGGCTGCTGCTTATTCTAATAGAAGTAGTGCAAGAATTGCCTTCACCTCTGCCTGCAGCTACTTTTAACTTTTTAGTCTGTGAATCCCCCCCCCCAAGCTAGTAGTTTTTCGACCCACCTAACACTGCCTCGATAACATCAGCAAATATTCTTGCACCCTTTCTATTTAAGTGTATCCCATCCCTGTAGAAGCAGTCTCTCCTGTTAACAAGCACAGACCACACTGAAAAAAATTCTACCCCTTTGAGCCTTGCACATTCCCTCCAGGACCAAATTGATTGACAAGGCTCTCATCATGTACTCCCTCCTATCGTGTCTGGGCAGAATTGCAGACACTTTCAAATTTAACCCTAACTCACAACTTTTTTTGCAACATTGACCTGTACTTGTTAAGTAAATCTGCAGATCTCCTACTCTTAACGTCATTGGTGCCAACATGTACAACAATATCACCTTTAGTGCCCTTAAATGATGATATATGCTTTACAACGTCATCAACTTTTGCCCCTGGCAGACATACCCTAGTCCTATTCAGTGGTGAGCTATAGTGGGCTCACATGGACATGCGAGAGCCCATTGTTATTTTGTTTGAAAATTTGCAAGCCCATTGTTGAGACGATCATTTATTTTACAAATGAAATCCTGAATGCAATTATTGAGTATCCAGAGCCGAAACTACGGTGAGGCGAGCGTTGCCCCATTCTCAGCATTTTCATGGCACAATCGATTGGTTATGTATTTTAAAATTGCTTCATTTTTGATTTAATTAGTCGGACCTCTGTTTAACAAACTTCTTTATAGCGAATTTTTTTTATTCCCCCTTGGTTTAAAATAGTTTCCATTGAACGAAGAAAATTTCCATGTAACGAACGGATTAGGAGAGACAACTTTGTATGCATGGTTCTGACCTCTGGCCTTTAGGCAATTTAGATAATTAGAAAGTGTGAATTAAGGGTGAAAGGGATTACTGTTTCACAATGTTAGTGGTGTCCGTAAAACCTATGCAGTCACATACCGAGAAGTTGCCCTAGTCAATATGCTTTCCATAGCCAGTCAGAGGATTAAGAAGATTCTTGACACGGATTATAGCCTCTGGTCTGCAGAGTATTCAAAGAACTAGTGAGAGTAGCAATGTAGAGGAGGGGGGGGATTGAGGCAACTAAGATATTATATAAACTTTACGAAGATGAAATGTTGGCAGATTTTGAAACTTTGTCGATCCTTTCACTGTGTAGAAAATGTTCTAAAATATAATGGCATACAGGCAATAATTAAAAAAAAACTATATCACCAATCTCCAAAAAAATAGCACGAATTAGGGATGATTGCTAAAGAACTTGATGTGGAAACTATAAAGATCTGTTTGTGTTCGGGCCACAATGAGTGCTTTTAGCTTGTGGACGGACAAATGTGGGTTGGAGGAATCATCCTGCTTTGTGCAAACATTTTGAATCAGAAGTTAAATATTCTGGATTATTAAATCGACTTTTAAATTTGGAATTTCTTAACAATTTAACAGTAATGATCGACATTCTGCAGGAGCTCTCTTACCTTTCAGAAGCTTTACAGAATCACAATGGTAAAAGCATATAAATTAATTATTCAAACTATTTGGAATTTCTTAACAATTTAACAGTAATGATCGACATTCTGCAGGAGCTCTCTTACCTTTCAGAAGCTTTACAGAATCACAATGGTAAAAGCATATAAATTAATTATTCAAACTATCAGTGCTATTGCTAATTTAAAAAATTCTGAAGGAAATTATGAAGCTAAAATTGAGAGCATGTTTGAAGTGGAAAGAATTTGAAGGAATCAAAATCAAAAGTAAAAAAATTACCTCATGACAAGTTATTAAATACATTGTTTTATCCTTAAAGGATAAGTTATTAATGCAACAGGGCAATTTTAAATTAAATAAAGAAAATAACGATACCATTGAAAGAAATTTTAAACATATGCTACCCAAAATCGTGGAATGTGAAAGAACTTTTGTCTCAGTGGCAAGAGGGTGAAAACTGAATAAGAAATTTAAGTTTTCTGATAAAATATGGAATAAAAATTAATGATTTTAGAGATTTTGTTGAAGACAGTTTATCTTTAAAATCGAGTGAAATTATCTTTTCAATTAAGAAAGCTAGAAAATATCTTTGAAACCATTGCGATTAGCAGTGCTGAAGCTAAGCGAGTTTTCAGCGTAATGAATAATATTGAGTGAATGAATAATGTTGACAATTAAACACGTTGCAGATTATGACATCTAAATGGAAAACCATTGCTTTAATTTGATCCGGGTCGTTACGTCAAATCATTCCTCTGTAATCATCACTCAGCTATTGAGCAAAGCAGAAGATCGACAACAAATATTAATAAAGTAAATTCTATGTGGCAATTTTTAGAATAAATTTTTCTTGAATATGTGTGAAATAATTTTTTTTCATGTAATCTGTGATTTTTGTGTACTTTTTCTAGTGTTTGTTTTTTATGTAATATTTGTTTTTATATTGTGGAATGTTTTGTGATAGTTTTTATGTTATTTGTGATATGGGAAATATTTCGTGTTATTTTTTATTCGCAATATTAAAATTTTATCATGAAAAAAATGTATCCATCAGTGGCATAGCTACCATGTCGGCAGGCAAGGCAATTGCCTCTGGGCCGGAGCCCTTTAGGGGCCCCAGCGTCTTTGGCTGTTTCCTATTTTTGCAATTTTCATTAATTAAATTAGGGCCCGGGCCCGAAAAAGGGTAGCTACACTACTGGTATCCATTATATTTCCCTAGTTGTTAAAAAAAAAAGACGAATAACAAAGTTGACAATTAAACATGTTGTGTCGAGCACGTGCAGTAGATGGTTTATGCGAAACATACTTCGCATTTCTTTTAGGTATTTTGATTTGTATATATCGATTACGAAATAAAAGCTTTTTTATTGTAAATATTTTATTGATCATTCACAGATTTTCATAATTTCTGGAAG
The DNA here is from genome assembly GCF_048544385.1 of Mastigoproctus giganteus. Taxonomy (NCBI): domain Eukaryota; kingdom Metazoa; phylum Arthropoda; class Arachnida; order Uropygi; family Thelyphonidae; genus Mastigoproctus; species Mastigoproctus giganteus. The sequence continues at coordinate 5,816,916 of NC_143581.1, forward strand.
ACAAGATACAATGGATTTATGATAACTAAAGTAAGAGATGTATACTTGCGAGTGCAACGTATCTAAATAGCTCTATAAAATAGCAGTGACTGATGTATCGATCTTGTAGGTGAAGCGACATACGCAGCTGTTAGGGGAACCTAACAATGGAATGTAACGAAAATGCGAGATGAAAAAAGAAATTGTTGACAAATATTTGTATTGTTGCAATTATACTTACTGCAGTAGTAATGTCAGGAAGCACTATTGTGACGTCATAGTATTCAAAAATTCTAAAAAGTTAAAACTCCAGACACTGTTGTATCCAGTTATTATCGTAAGGCGAAGCATGACGACCAGGGTTTTAAGTTTTTTTTTTTTTTTAGATGGAATTAGGAACGTTTTACACCTTCACTTATATGCATGGTTAAGGGAGTAATAAGTCGCATCTGTCCACCCCCCCCCTAAATCCGCCCCTGACTCGAGATATCATACCGGTCACGAAAAATGCGTCATGCGCTCTAATCACGCTACTAGTAGTGTGAGCGTGGGAAGCACCTCTAGTGGAAACCGGGATGACGTCATTTCCATGACCGATCAAATTTACTCTTAGGAAGTCGGAAAAACTGCGAGCCCATTGTTGAAATATTCACAGCTCACCACTGGTCCTATTCCAACTATCCTTTTTACACAATATATTACCCGTCTCCCTGACAATAGAGTAACCAACAATAACTAACTCCTGTGGGACCAGCACATTCTGCCGCTGTGTTGCCTGATGCCCAGGAGTGAGCATTGAGTTGGGCAGCTGAGAGCTTGATGGGCCCCTCATATTAATTTCTTTGAGGTCATCTACCAAGCTCTCATAGACACCCATTAGAATACTGAGATGACGCCTAATTTCTAGATACTCTCTGCACCTGTCACACACAAAGACATCCTCCTTGGCTAGATCATGCATTGGAGAATTGCCCCCCTCAGTTCTCCCCGAGTCACAGCACTCCTGCCACTTTGTGCCCATTGCTTTGCTGCTCTAGTCTGGGGCATGATATTTTAAATTAATAAGATCAATAAATTTAATTAATTAATTGTCAATACTACACTATCTAATATAATCCTAAACGCAGTGATGTGTATTACGCTATATAATTTTACATTAGAGCTACCTAGCTACCACAATTAAAATTTTGAATTCCCTACCACTCTATACAAAAACAATGGCTGCAAGATTCGAACGAAACAACGGTTTTACGTATATTAAGTAGTAATCTACAAAAACTCTTTATCAAAATTAAAAATAAAAATAACCAGCCTAACTAGAACTATAAAACTACATATAAAGTACAATATAAAATAACAATTAGGTAAATAAATTAAGGATTCCTTCGTATAGCATAGCTTAATTTTCAGCACTCACTTCATAGTAATCTGCTTGGTTTGATGAAACTTATAATAGGTACATAGCAGTTATGAAATCAGTATATAACATACTTTGCATGTTCTTCTCTTTCCACTAAAGCTAACTGAGGACGGTTTCAAAAGTCGCTTGTGTGCAGCTATTAGCTTTTATCTCGTTTTAATTTTTAATACATGAATTTAATAAGACAACTATAGAATGGAATGTGCACTTTCCTTTCTTAGGCAAATTTTAACATGTTTTAAAGCTCATAATTTTTAAATTTTTTAAAATTCATAATTACACTAAGTTACAGATAGCTAATAATTGGAATTTAAAAGTTTTATAACTACTATGTACCTGTTATAAGTTTCATCAAACCAAGCGAATTATTATGAGGTGAGGTGAGTGCTGAAAATTAAGCGATGCTATGCTTATGATCTAGCCATCTAGTTTATTTAAAAAAAAGTTTTTTCCCATGGTCAGTTCCCTTCCCACTTATTTCAATCAATCTGGGGCAGATTAAAGTCACCCATAATAAGACATTCACACCTGCTTGCCCATTCCAACTGCACATAAAGACTCTTGTGATATTCTTCACAATTTTTTTTTCTCACAATATTTTACTCATCCGAACAAAAAGGCAATACTGCACATCCACTATGACATCAACCTTCCCTTCTAACACAGCACTGACTGCAGTCATAAACAAACTGTAACTGAGAGTCACGAACATAAGAATGAATCAGGGGATCAGTTGGCGCTGAATGAGGTTGTGTATTCTGAGTTCTTGCATTTTCAGACTCTACTATAATAATATGTAAACAAGTAATTTCATGAGTTAGATCTAATTTTCTTGTCTTATATTAAATTAAGATTTCTTATATAAAATATTAAACTAAATTGTGAAATATTTTTTCTTTGAACCTCAGGCACTAATAAACAGTTTAGTTTATTAGTGCCTAAGTACATGTCTGCTTAAGCACATATCACTGTTACTGAATATTCTCATTAGTAATAAAATATTAAATCCATGCACCTTTATAGATTTTTTTATTTATAATTTACTTACCCCAGCAGCTGCCCAGGCATCATCTCGTCCTGCTTTCACTGATACAACCATTGCTGCAATCATGTAGAACAGCGTCCATGTAGCACAGTACAAGAGTTCCTAAAACAGAACATTGTTTTAAGAATTCTTTAATAGCAGAAATAATTAAGTGAATTAGTATTAACTGTAAGATATTTGAAATAAATGTTTATCTGTTTTGGTGTGGTTTTGGTGTAAATATATAATGCTAATGGAAAGTTTATAATGATAAATATTTATAAAATTCCAAGAAAATGTAAGCTGCATACTAGAGAATTTTGTAAGTATAGTTGAGTTTAATACACATATTCTTTTATTTTTTTATTAGTTTACTGTTGTTAGTGGTGTCACTGCATAAAGTACAAGGGGTGTTTGAAAAGTTTGTGGCCTGAGTATGAAAGGGTATTGGTATAGTGTTAAAATGTCTGTACTTAATGTATAACATTTCAAATAGTAACCCACCAAGTTTCATACAGTTTCAGTAATGTCTTTTTTTAATTACAGGTTCAAAAGTCAACAAAGTTGTGTGAATGAAGAAAGATGAGCAAATCGCTCACCATGCAGTCATCTGATATTTGGGGAAAAAAGAGACTAATGTCAAAGGACATTCATGAGGCTATGGTTACAACATCGGGGGAGGATGCCCCTTCCTATTCCATGGTTAAGAAATGGGCAGCAGAATTTAAATGACGTTGGGAGAGCCTGGAAGATGACCCCACTGTGGCAGACATGCAATGTCCATCAATCCAGAAGTTGCTGAGAGTGTGCAAGATCTGGTGATGAATGATTGACCAGTGACAGTTCAGTACATTGCCATCATCTTGGGCATCTCATTTGAATATGTGTGTGTGTCACATAACAATAGTGGTCTTTGCTATGAAAAAGTGTCAGCACAATGGGTTTCAAAGTAGATGACAGTAGATCAAAAATGCACAAGAGTTGTCAAGTCAAGTCAAGTGAACTTTTGCATTTTTTTCACACAGATCCAGAAAATTTCCTTGAAGGGGGATCCATCACTTTCAGCCAGAGACAAAGGAACAGTCCAAACAGTGGAAACACAGCTCTTCTCCCCCCTCCAAAGAAAGCCAAGTTGATTCCATCTGCTGGCAAGGTGATGGCACTAACTTTTTGGGATGCTGAAGAAATGTTGCTAGTAGATTACCTTCAGAAAGGCTAGGTAATTTCCTAGGGCTATACTGCATGAGTGTGGCTTTGAAAACTTGGACCATCCCCTATATTCACTATTCAAATAACAAACTTTTCAAATGCCCCCAGTATTAAAATAAAATGGCTGTTGTTAGCATTAGCATTAGCATTAGTAGAGGCATATGATGCAAGAAAGCAAGCTTTATGCAGCATCAGCCTAAAAAAAAAAAAAAAAACCTCTCCATTCATTCCGAATGCCTGTCCAGCTCATCCTTAAATTTATTTAGGCTATCAACTTCCACAACAAAAGATGGAAGTATGTTCCGCCAATCAACTACCCGCTGGCTAAAGGCAAATTTCTGCACATCTATTCTACAACTGTCTTTCCTCAATTTGAAACTGTGCACCCTCAGGTTCTTAATCTGAGCAAGAGGAAGAATCCCATCAGCATTCAGCTTGCTCAACCCATTCAAGGCCTTATATACCTCAATCAGATCAGCTCGCAGGTGCCTACTCTCCAGGTGCTGCAATTTGCAAAACTTAAGCCTTTCTTGGTAATAGCACCCCTTTGTTCCCCTCACCAATCTTGTTGCCCTTCTTTGTACTCGTTCTAGCAATTCTACATCCTTCCTAAAATGAGGCCTCCAGACCTGTACACAGTACAGGTTTGTTTATCAAAGAAGAAAAATTTATGTATTTATTTTAACAAGCATTATTAAACTAAAGTGGCTTTAAATTAGAGTATGAGAAGTAACTTTAAAGGATGTAACTCATTGCACCACAGAAATATCATACACTAATGACTCAAAGCCTGACCCTCTCTTATGACATCAGAATATGTGGAAGTGACACACACACATGCACACTCAGAAGGTTTGTATCCTATAATTCTACTTTGATAAGGGAAATTATCTGACAAAATATCAAAAAGTAAAACAGGAAAAAGCTGGTGCCAGTCATGGGTCTCCAATTTGAAGTTGGAATTTGTTATCTAGAACAAGTCATTACAGCACTACCATCTTGGGGGTACCAGTAGTAAAAGGTGATGACAGTGTTTCTACTTTGACATGGCAGCAAAAGAGGGATGTTTCCATATTAGGGAGAAGCAGTTGTAAAAAAATAATGTTTCATTGTAGTCAACAATGGCAAAATGTTGTAAGTTAACAAGTATTTACATGTATATGGAATTTGTAGAATACTGTATGGTGTTCTGTATGCATATAAGTTTGTTGACTGCAACATTTAGCTAGGTCCATTTTTCGTTTTAATTTCTGGAGAGTATCATATGGAAGTGTTCTACATACTATATTGAGGTAAACTTCTCTTATTATTTTACAAATACTGTAATGTATATAATTAGATGGGCTGAGAGGTGGCAAATGAAGTTTAACATTGACAAATGTAAAGTACTACATATGGGAAACAGCAACCTCAGAGCAACGTATCAACTCTGTGGTACTACACTGACAGTGGTAGAGAATGAAAGGGACCTGGGGGTGGTTGTGCAGGCAGATATGAAGTTCTCTGAGCTGTGCAGACGGGCTGCAAGAGTAGCTCATGGTGTATTGTCAATGATATATAGGAATTTTTCTAGCAGGGATAAGGAGGTGATTATTCCCTTGTATAAGGCAATGGTCAGGCCACACCTAGAGTACTGTATACAGGCCTGGAGGCCTCATTTCAAGAAGGATGTAGAGCTGCTGGAATGAGTACAGAGAAGGGCAACAAGATTAGTGAATGGAACAAAGGGGTGCTCTTACGAAGAAAGGCTTAAGTTTTGCGAATTACAGTGTCTGGAGACTAGGCACCAGCGAGGTGATCTGATAGAGGTGTACAAAGCCTTGAATGGTTTGAGCATGCTCAATGCTGATGGGATTCTTCCTCTTGCTCAGAATAATCACCTGAGAGGGCATAAATTCAAATTGAGGAAAGACAGATGTAGGATAGATGTGCGGAAATTTGCCTTTAGCCAGCGGGTGGTTGGTAGGTGGAACAGACTTCCATCCCTTGTCTTGGAAGTTGATAGCCTAAATAAGTTTAAGGCTCAGCTGGACAGGTATTTCGAACGAACAGAGGGGTGAAGTGGAAGTGGTTATTTTTTATTTATTTATTTTACTTTATTTTTTTTTGGCTGATGCTGCATAAGCTTGCTTTCTTGCATCAAATGCCTCTACTAATGCTAATGCTAATTATCATGTCTGTATACTGTAATTAATTATGGGTGGATCACCTATTTTATAGGATGAACAATGCTAATTTCTGGGAGCAAAAATCATGCACCTAGACTGAGGATGAAGGTGTTAGAGGTACAAAAGTTAAGGGATATTTTCCATTAACATTATATCTGTTGCTTTCCTTAGTATACATAATATAATATCTTATACAGAGAATATATAAAAATATTCTAATTTTTTCTTATATAAGAAAATATGAGAATGTTTTTCTACCGTGGAAGTTTCTAGCATTTCAATATAAGTAGCAGTGAGCTAATAAATCCCGAAATATAACACTGCACCCTGCAATGGTCCACCTGTGCAAGATATCTAATTGTGAGGCTTAGCAATCTGCAAAACTAAACCCCCTCTCTCTCTCGTTGTCTCTCTCCCTCTCTTGTTGTATTTCTTTCCTGTACACATTGTACTTACCATATTAAAATTCTGTATTCAGTATATCAGAATGACTTGCTTCAGATATTCTTCCTTGCCTGCTTCTTATTATGTTGGCATTCATTGATTTAACTAATGATTTAAATTTATCTCAATTTTATCAAATTTATTAACTATACTTGAATAAACATGTAGAGAGTCTGTATTTTTATATTTTCTGTAATGCTAACACACACATATATCATGTAGTTTAGGAAGTGCTCATCCCAAGAATATTCCAATTGGATATTTGATTCATGCTATAGGGCAATTCAAAATTTGCACAATCCAGAAATTGAATAATTATGAGATGTATAAATTGGGAATCGTCCTGTAGTCATACAACCAGTTCCAGTTCTCAATGTGTTAGTATTATAAGATTCCCCAAGCAGGCTGCGCATTGTGAATTTGTGTGTGCCTAATGTAGGGCAACTTCTGAATGCCAAGTCAACTCTGCCAGCAGGCTGTGTACTACCTCCTCTCCTCACTACTTTCCAGTTTATTGTGATCAAATTGAATGGTTCAGGGTAGTGCAAGAATTGAATGTACTCCTGCTTTTGGCTGCCACTGAAGTCTATGTTATCTTCCTAAGCTTGAAGTTTTTTTGTTGATGACACTGTCTCAGTATCATAAATAGACATTACAAAAAGGAGAGAAATAAAATTTTCCTCAAGAATGGTCTATATAGGATAACTGGATATGTTTTTCCAGGTGCATTTAAGAATCTGGGATTCTGAACGAATATGTGGATTCCAGAAAATATAAATATTTATGTATTTTAAAATGATCTTCACACTTTTAATTTTTACTAAATTTAACTTCAAAAGCCAGAATTTCTTTCTTTATTTTATTTTATTTTTTGCTAAGATATTCTATGTGACTTTTGAAAGTGAGTTTCAAGTCTAAAAAAGATTCCAAGAAATTTAAATTTCAGAAATAATGCACTTTGAGGATGGTCTTGGATAAGAACTAGCAGAACAGAGATCTTGGCATTAGTCAAATTTGATGTACTGGGGTCTCAGTTATAGAGTGTCAGGTTAAGGAGAGTAAAATAAATTATTATTATTATTATTATTAGCTATATGGTGCAAGGAAGCCTGAGGCTTATGCTGCACCAGCCAAAAAACAATTCCCGAGTTACCTTAAGAGAGAGAGAGAGAGAGAGAGAGAGAGAGAGAGAGAGAGAGAGAGAGAGAGAGAGTCATAAGTAAAAGGAAATCACCAAGGAAGAGAAGATATCCAGCTCAGGACCCTGGGTGTGCCAAGCCCATACCCACCATATGTGAGCCCCTGGGGTTAGGATATTAAAGTTTGGAACAGTAAAAGAAACTTTTATTGCCTCATCAGCCAATACTGATGGGAATTTCCAGTTTGTTCGAGTCTAAGTGACTCTAACACTGACAGTGGTAGAGAATGAAAAGGACCTGGGAGTAATTGTGCAGGCAGATATGAAGTTTTCTGAGCAGTGAAGAAGGGCTGCAAGAGTAGCTCATGGTGTCTTGTCAATGATATACAGGAATTTTTCTAGCAGGGATAAGGAGGTGATTATCCCCTTGTATAAGGCAATGGTCAAGCAACACCTTGAATACTGTATACAGGTCTGGAGGCCTCATTTTAAGATAGAGCTGTTGGAACGAGTACAGAGAAAGGCAATAAGATTAGTGAATGGAACAAATGGTTGCTCTTACAAAGAAAGGCTTAAGTTTTGCAAATTACAGTGTCTGGAGACTAGGCACCAGCGAGGTGATCTGATAGAGGTGTATAAAGCCTTGAATGGTTTGAGCATGCTCAATGCTGATGGGATTCTTCCACTTGCTCAGAATAATCACCTCAGAGGGCATAAATTCAAATTGAGGAAAGACAGATATAGGATAGATGTACGGAAATTTGCCTTTAGCCAGCGGGTAGTTGGTTGGTGGAACAGACTTCCATCCCTTGTTGTGGAAGTTGATAGCCTAAATAAATTTAAGGCTCAGCTGGACAGGTATTTCAAATGAACGGAGGTGTGAAATGGGAGTGTTTTTCTTCTTGCATCATATGCCTCTACTAATGCCAATGCTAAGTGAAGAGGGCATCATTTGCATATGAGAGAAAGCCATACTTTTATTTAAAAAAAAGAGGAGCTATTTACTAAAGGTATTAATTAAATAGGCACCTGCAAAGTGATCTGATTGAGGTGTATAAGGCCTTGAATAGGTTGAGCAGACTCAATGCTGATGAGATCCTTCCCCTTGCTCAGATTACAAACCTGAGGGGGGCATAAATTCATATTGTGGAAGGACAGTTGTAGAATAGGTGTTCAGAAATTTGCCTTTAGCCAGTGGGTGGTTGGTTGCTTTAACAAACTTCCATCTGTCATTGTGGAAGTTGATAGCTTAAATAAATTCAAGGAACTGGACAAAGGAAAATTTGTGAAGATCTGTTCTACAACTGTTCTTCTTCAATTTGAAATTATGACCCCTCAGGTTTGGTGATGCTGTATAAGTTTGTTTTCTTGCATAAAATGGTTCTACTAATGCTGATTTCACTGCCTTCTTTTAATAAAAGTTTTCTTAAAAAAAAAAAAAAAAAAGGTAGTAGTAGTAGTAGCAACAATTGATCTTCAAATTTGAAACAAAATATTTTTCTTTGATTAGAATGAGTTTAATGAAGGACATAAGGACATTTGAATAGAAAAAAATAGTTTAAGTATAGAAAGGTAAGAATTAATGGTAAAGGACAAGAACAAGGATGTTCATCTATTGATTCCAAATGATAATTCCTGTTGATAATGTTGAATATTTCAGCATCTAAGCACACAAATGTGCTTTGATGCTTCTCCTAAGGGAGAAATTTTTTTTTTTTTTCATTTCAAAATGAAATACTTATTGGCCTAATTTCAGTGAAATTGGGCCAATAAGTATAACATCAAAAATCAATCTGATGGACAGATATATTTGTTTGTTTTAGGCAAGGGAATGTGGTTGTTCCTTCTTTCGAAATCACTAAGTTCCTCCATTGGACAATTAAAATTGTCTGTCCAAAGTAGGAACCCATCCTTCGGTTGATCATGAATTTGAGGACAGCAATGCAACAATAAGAAGTATTGTTGCAAGACTGCTCCAAGACTAGAATAACTGGGTAACTGATTTATAATAGCAGTCTACAGACACTGATTTTCCTTGGGGATACCAATCATGCTAAAACATTGGCATTTACCTCAGCGTTTTTTCATTCTCTGCCATCCTGAGTGGCAGAACACCATACCACACAGTTGGTATGTTTCTCTGGGGTTACTTCTACTCGTATGCAGTACTTTGCATTTGTCGATGTTAAACTTCAGTTGCCACTTCTCAGCCATCTGCCCAACTTTTCTAGATCCTGTTTCAGTAGCATACTGTCATTGCTATTTAACCTTGCCAACGTTTGTATCATCTGCAAACATCAACATTCAGGATCCACAACAAAATTTCAAAATTATTTTTTCCTTTCAAATTATGGACACAACAATTTTCTCATGAACTGAAAGGTTTACAAATATGAAAGAACATGTAGAAATATTTAAAATGTTTTATAATATTTCTGAATTAAAAAAAATGGTCAGGTGATGATTTATTAAATCATTTACATATTAAGTTAAGTGACATTGATCGTAATGAATCCGATATTGATGGTTTAGTATTATCTGAAGAAATTAGAGAGTAAGTCAAAATATATTAAAGACAATGTTATTCCATTTGAATTTTTACAATATATTTTTAAAATCGATTTTACAGATACTTTTGCAAATGTAGCGGTTGTATTAAGAATTTTTCTAACTACCAGTTTTCTTGCCTCAGGTGAACAATGTCTCAACAATGACACTCTAATTTGGCAATAATTTCATTGGAAAATGATCTTTTGGAACAAATAAACATAAATGAAATAATTAATAAATTTACACATCTTAAAGCACGGAAACATTAATTTGCATAATTTTTTTAACTTTATAATTTTCCTTTTATTTTATTATTGTGGGTATGATTACTGTGATTTAGAATTTAAAGTTTGTTTCCAGAATTTCAGAATGATTTTGTTATTTTTTTTGTTGTTCCATTATATTATATGTGAGATATGTTGTAATTATTTTCTTTTTAAATATATGAATAATAATTATTTATGCCTCATTTTATTTTTTAATCAAAATATTTTGGGGCGGCAAATTTCATTTTGCTTACTGGCAGCACATAGGGTCACAGCAGCCCTGCATAAACCAAGAAAAAAGTATTATGACCCCCAGGGCTCACATCTGGTGAGTATGGGCTTGGCACACCCAGGGTCCTGAGCTGGATATCATCATTCTTCTCTTTCTTGGTGGTTCCCTTCTACTTTTGACTCTCTCTCAGGGTAACTCAAAATTTTTTTGGCTGGTGCAGCATAAGCCTCAGGCTTCCTTGCACCATATGGCTAATAATAATAATAAAACATTTCTATGCTCTGCCACATTATTCATTCATTCCTCCAACCAGTGCATGCCAACAAACGTATCCAGTGCTTCAGCTGCAATATACAGTACACAGATAGCCTATGTGATATATATGAAAGAAATGAATAATTACTGCATTTGTATTGGTCTGATTTTAATAAAATTTGGGATGACTCAACAAATCTTTCTAAAAGGCCCAAATATAAATTTCATGAAAATCTATTCACTAAGTGCCCAGTTATTATGTGTGGATGGATAGACAAAGAAATAAAAAATATTCGATAAAAATCTTAATGAATAAAAAATTTCATTAAAATTTCTATTTTAATGAAATTTTACTGCTTGACAAATTTTTTTAAAAGGGCCAAATATAAAATTTCATCAAAATCCACCTGCTAGGAGTCGAATTGTTAGTGAACGGTCGCTATAAAGACAACAGATGCATTTATGCATATATATGCTGCCATGCATAAGTAAGGGCAGGAATGCCAAAATTTAATTGTTCATCTTGTATACAAAAGCATTTGGGCATGGTATCATTTTTTAAATATACCTTTTACAAGAAAACACACTGGAAACAATGTTTTTCAATCACATTATTTTTTGATAAAAAATATGCAAATGAGGGGGGATTAGGTAAGTAGTCTCAAACACAAGGCCATACACTGGTGCCCGAGTATGAAAAATTGAGCTAATTGTAAGAGGGAGCATATACTTTCCTTGTTTCCTTTAAGAGTGGAATAACAATAAAAAAATTAGAAATTAAAATTCAGAAGTGTGTGTGTGTGTGTGTGTGTGTGTGTGTGTGTGTGTGTGTGTGTGTGTGTGTGTGTGTGTGTGTGTGTGTGTGTGTGTGTGTGTGTGTGTGTGTGCGTGCAGAATCCCAAAGGTTATTGCAAATCATTCCAATCTGAAGCTGAAGTGCTGGAATTTTTTTTTACCTAGGACAAGCTGTTATGTCACTGCCCTCTTGGCAATGCAATGTTGCCTTCACAGCAAAAGAGGCAGTGGTATATCAGCCTATGGTGCAAGTGGTGTAGCTGCATTAGAGCCTATAACTCTGGAAGGGGGGGTACTAAAAGAGAAAAATGACCTTGATGGTCAACCGAGAAACATTACATCAGGGTCCCAAGCACATGATATGCCACTAGAAAGTGCATATAGCTTACGGAAGTGTTCTACGTACTATATTGAGGTAAACTTCTCTTATTATTTTACAAATATTGATATTAATGTAGAACATATTGAACATTACAACTCTGGTTCATACTATCTAATACATTACAGTATACAGACATGATATACTGAAGCCCCTTGTCGCTTTAGCAGCTCTGGTTCAAATTCTAAGCAATCAACCACTGGGCTCTGGAAAAGTATTCTTATATCTCTGACAGTATTAAATCCACCTCTTCCTAAGTGTTAAGGTAGCTAAGGTCATAAGAAATCAGTACCTAGAATAAAGTGCATATATTCTGTGCAAGGGTACATGCATGAGGGTAAAACCAAAGTTTTCATGAGGGAAAGAACTGGATGGGATTTTAAAAGGTTTTTTTTTTTTTTTTTTTTTTGCATATACAGAAAAATTCCATTTTCTTACATCATTTGGCCATTTTAATACTAATACTAACCCCCCCCCCCCTGCCCAGTGACTTCACTGGAAAGTGTCTGCATCTTCCACACAGCTTGGACTTTGTTACCTTATCTCCTCCACATTTTTGTTCTTGTTTATACTCTGACATGACCACCAGGTCAGTGGAGTTTACAATAAATTATCAATACAAACATTAGTTGTATTTAGCAGTCACAGGCTTGAAATCTGGTCCACTCAAAGAGAGTATGCTACTGCACTTTTGCCCCTGACTATTCGGCTATGTCAGACCTTGTACTATATGCAGGACACTAAGACGTGAGCTGATAGGAAAGTTAATTCCAGATGACCAACTATTTTCAGGAGTACATCTGTAGATGATTATACAATAAAACCTGTGGTTCCTTTTTTTTTTTTTTTTTGATGCACTGATATCCCTATATTTATGTTTCACTTGAGTCGATACACACTGTAATGAAAAAGGGTATCCAATTATGATGCCAAAAGCAATTGAAAGACTTTTTACAACAATGATATAATTTGTATACATTGGGAGAAGTGGTGCCTAAACAGCCATCATTGTTTTGAGAAACATTGTATTTCTGTTTGGCAAACAAATGAATCTGTTTTCATTTGGGCTATCTTTTCATGTAATATCACAAGGTATATCAGTTAGATTTCTTGTTCCATAAATCAGAAAAACAGATATTTAGATAATGCTGCAAAAACATATCATTTATCCCAACAGATCTCATGATACCATCAGATCTGTTGTGATAAATGAAAAAGATAAAAAATCAATCATTATTATAAAGTTTTGGTATAACATTGTATTAGTATAATTAAATAACAATTAAACAGAACAGATACCTACTATTCCAAGCCATGGGAAAAAACGTAGCTTCTCAATGATATGGAAGAAGTAAAAGATAAGAAGCAATAAAGTGACAGTGAGCCCCGTAGAGCCCACAAAATTGTACCAGTTATTATTAGAGCAGTAGGTACAACTGGAAGCCATGATGCAGATCATTCCAGCTATATTATTCAACTATAAAAAAAAATTAAATTACATGTAGCAATATAAAATATAAAAATGATATAAAAAATATATTAAATTTCAATGTTAATATATGATGTATTATTATATATATATAAACATCATATATTATAATTTATTATATATATATACTTATATATTTTCTATTATTACAATGAAATAATCCCATTATTATGGATTGTTAGGAATGTGCTATTGATATGTGGCATTAATGTTATTGTTACAATTATCAATTAGACATTATAGGTACATGATTTGAACTTTGTTTTATTATGGATCCAATTTAGTGGAGCAGATGGAGGTATAATATGGTGAATTTCAGGCATTTTTAGCCTAATGGTGCTAACAAATTTTAGACCTGTTAGTGGCAACATATATGCCTATATTTAAATGACTTAGTCTTCTATAATCTTAATCTTATAATGTTAAATATATAGTAATCTAGACACTTAAATCTAACCTACTTAAAATTAACAAAAAGAAAGCAATAGGAAAAGAAAAATAGAAAGAGAATGAGGAAAAAGAGAAAATCCATCGATTCACATGGGCATCTCTCTTCTACTCACCAGATAGACAGCCAAATGAAATGAATAACTGATGTATACCCATTTCTGTTGTCAAAATAACAGTTTTACTAATTTTGATTAATCTCATATTTAGTATGGCCAAATATAAATTTTTTGTGTTCATAATTTGAGACTGAATGCTAATTTTTTACTTTTAATATATAACTGGTATTTGAACCCAAAGCTCTATGAGTATGCATTACATAATCCAAAAATACATATACAGCATGTTTCAAAAGTGATGGTCAATAATTTAAAGGTGAACTGTACAGACTACAATAAGCAAAAAAAGCCTAGTAAACATGGGTCCTTAAGTGAATTGTTTTCGAGATATTGCACATTTCTAGTTGGGATCCACCACTGACTTGTTTGTTTAGGTTAGGTTATGCTCATTCTCTCCCTTTCCCCTTTCTCAATGCTCTGAGGTGTAGCAGGCTTGTTATTGTTTGTTATTTGGTTTTTAGGAACATTAGCAACTAAGGCCATATTGCTCCAGGGATATGCAGTGGTCATTCCCTGACCTTTCCGCATCCTCCGTATTTGGTGGTGACGGGCTTGAACTCCGGTCTAATCAAGAAGCGTGTGCTGGTGTAGCAGGCATACTAGTACTTGTCAAAGGATAGTCAACATGGAAACAAAGTTTCCATGTTGGATAGTCAACATGCACTTCATGTTGGTAAAGCCAATGGCATTGGTAAAGCCAATGGCAGTGCACTCAACGCTGCATGTTTGTACCAAGAAGCATTTTCCTGCCAAAGGCAGCCCAACAGGTGCACATCAATGCCTTAGAGAACGTGGGGCTTTCCTCAACATAACACCTGATGTTGAGGAAAGGGTGTTAGAATAAAACAAAATTCAGGAATTTTGACAAGGAGGGTTGCTCTGCAAGAATGTGTACTGAGTCATAGCAGTGTGTGTGAATTTTACATTGCCAATTACTGTACTCCTACCATATCCAGCATGTACAAGGTCTCAGCAATATAGACTGCCCTCCCAGAGTGAACTTCTGCTAGTGGATGCAACAAAAGTGTGTCCTCAACCCCCAATTTTTAAACAAAATTTTGTTCACTGACGAAGCTGGGTTCACTCATGATGGTGTTTTTAATTTTCATAACTGTCATGTTTCGTCCGACGAAAATCCTAACGCAATTCACGAGTCACAACATCAGCAACGTTTCTCATTGAATGTCTGGGCAGGACTACTAGGAGACCATCTAATTGGACCACACTTTCTGCCAAACAGGCTAACCAGAGAGCTGTACCTTCAATTACTGCAGAATGTTCTTCCAGACCTCCTTGATGATGATAATGTTCCACTTCAGCAATGCCAGAATATGTGGTTTATGCATGATGGTGCACCGGCACATTTTTCTCGAGTTTGGACTCAGTATCTAACTAGAAGGTATGGTCAATGGTGGATAGGTAGAGGTGGGCCTGTAATATGGCCTCCCAGATCACCAGACTTAAATCCTATGGATTTTTTATATCTGGGGGTCATGTAAAAAGCTTGGTGTACACTTCTGACATTAACACAGTTGAGGAATTGCAGCGTTGGGTTGAAGGAGCTTTTCAGCAAATCAGAAATGACCCAGGAATGCCTGAGAAGATTCGCAACTCAATGCAGAGAAGACTATAAAGCTGCGTACGGATGCAAGGACAGCATTTTGAACACCTTTTGTAAAATCCTGTAACATGTAACATCTGTAAAATCCTGTGGTGTTGAAACCAAAAATTAAAAATGTATTATCTTATGTTTAATAAAACCACCCTTAGCAATGGATTGACAGCTTTTTGCTAAACTGGTGATCCTATAGTCAGTGGCGAATCTTAACAGAAATATGCATTATCTCGAAAATGGTTCATTTGTGGCCTGCTGTTCACTGGGACTTTTTTGCTTATTTTAGTTTGTGCTTTTCACCTTAAAATTATTGACCATCATTTTTGAAACACCCTGTATAGTTCAATAATGTTAACTTGAAAAAATAATGTTGCAACATATATTATCAGTATATAAGTTGATTGTCATTTCCTCAAGTAATGTCAGACTACTTCAGTTTCTGAGGACATTATGAGTACCTTGTTGACAATTTAGGAACCATACAGCCTCCGTAGCCGAGTGGGCAAGAGCGGGAGTGCAGTAGCACACGCTCTTTGAGTAGACCGGGGTTCAAGCCCCTGACTGCTGAATACGGTCGATCTGCCAACCCGCACTGGACCAGCGTGGCAGATTAGGGTCCATTTCCCTCAGCATGAATTGTTGAGGAGGCTTCCATCCTGCAGTGGGTTGATAATGGCTGCACTTTACTTTTTTTTACTTTACAGCCAACTTTATATTACTCTTTGTGCACTGTTAGTATAAAGATCAATATCAGAGTTCAGTGGAAGAAAAAATGTTGGGAGGTATAAATAACTTTATTCCTAGGTTCTTTAAACATGGCTAACAGGCTTGGAAAATTAGTAATTTCACCCCAATAATTTTAAATATGGGCTAATGGATTTCAAAATATCATCTTACTGTGGTGATATTTTCAAAACAAAATGAGCTAAGTGATGTAATGAGTGCTCTTGCCCCCCCTAGTTTTTGAATCACAGGCTAAGTAGTTTCATTCCTATGTTTTTAAAACACAGGTTAAGAGGTTTTAGAATTCTTCCTATGATTTGAAAACATTGTTTTGAACATGATTATATTGGAGCATCCATAACTTCACTGTTCTTGCTTTTATAATCAAGTGAACTGGCAATCGTTCAGCATTGTGTGGTGCCATATTACATAGTTTTTGTTAGCAGAAACTGGACAGAATGATAAATACTGTATATCTTGATAATTTGTCATTTCAACTGATTAGTTCTAATATAAACAGTGTATGTGCTTCTTTGCTAACCTAGTGGAACTTCTGGCACAGAGTTGTAAATTGTGTCATTTTAAATTCTTATAGCTAACCACTTTCTTCTCCCAATGATTAATTTTATTGTTTCTTTCTGTATGCCTATATTTTTCTTTTTTTGTTACACTTTTGCTTTGTATAGCATAACTACTTTCTGTTTTGTCTTTTGAGCCTCTCATGACAGCTGGTTTAATCCCTCACTGCAAAATCACTATGTTCTCAACGTGTAAGAGTGAGTTACTTCACGCTGGGCTCACTCCAAACAACTTATATGCTGCTCTTCTAGATTAACTTGAAAAGCTTAATATTCTAAGATGCCATAGAAGTAGCAAGCAGTGTTAAAACATGGAATTATTGGCTTTGGGAAAATGACAAGTCATTTTGAAGTCCTTTTAATGTTAAAATCTTATTGTAACTCTAAAATTTATAACTGATATTCTCATGTCTTAAAGAAAAACTATGTTAATGTCATGAAGTTAAACTTTAAATTCAATGGCAACTGTTAATCACTTAGAAATTTATGGAAATATTTCCATTATGGATCCTCTCTCTCTCTCTCTCTCTCTCTCTCTCTCTCTCTGTACTCCTACAATCTTTAAAAGTCCACAATCTCATGCTAGATAGCATTCAGTCAATTTATGTAAGTATTTTGTTCGTGAGTCTCAACTTTTCTTCTAAATTTTTTTAGAATGTCAGCAGAGTCAATAATAAATTATTAGATCTTAAAATTCTATCCTTGATAACTTTTTTGATGTCATTATTATTATTTATTATTATTATTACTATTAGCCATATGGTGCAAGGAAGCCCGAGGCTTATGCTGCACCAGCCAAAAAAAAAATTGCCCAAGTTACCCTGAGAGAGAGAGAGAGAGAATGTCAGAAGTAGAAAGGAATCACTAAGAAAGAGAAGAATGATGATATCCAGCTCAGGACTCTGGGTTGCCAAGCCCATACTCACCAGATATGAGCCCTGGGGTCATAATACTTTTTTTTTTATTGAGGTATAGCTAAAGAGTAATGAGCAATCATTTGTGACTGCTCATTACCCTTTAGCATCTTACTTCAATTGTAACTGCTTCTTTGAAACTAGAAAATGTAAGAGAGGTGGAATCGTGTTTATCCTTCTTAAGGATAACTTCAGAATCTTAAACAGCAAACAGTGCAGCTCTGAATATTTTAAACCCCTCAGTACTGCCTCCAGTTAAAAATAAATTTGTAAATTTAATCACCACCTAATTTCTACCTGCTGCTCTTTCTCCAGGTTTAATTATCCAGGCTTACTGCTTGGATAATTGGGGTCTTTAACCCATCACAATGCATCATTTTTATGGTGAATTTTACCTACCCTCATCTCAATATGACTTACAGCAAAATCTCATCACTAATTTTATCTCACTCTCTTCCCCCCTTCCTCACTCACAAGTTATTTTAATCTCCCCTCCCATGAGGATGTTGGTTTCTGTGCATAATTTTTACCACTGAATTTCATTGCATATTTTTACCTTTGATTTAGATCATGATTTTGAAATTTCTTCTGATCATATCCCTATAAAGAAAACTATCTGCTTTCCCCATGCTACTGTACTACCAAACAGTCACACTCTGAATATAAAAAACAGCGGTCTCATCTAAATTCCTCGACTCTATTAGATGTTTGCATTCTATCCTTGGCATATCCTTTCTGATTGTCCCATTGACTTGGCATGTGAGCTTTTATTCATCTGACTGAAACCAATAGCCAGAGATGCAGCCATCAAGTTAATAAAACCCTCTAGGCATGCCAAATTCTGGTGGACTAACTAACTCAGGGCAACCTCCATATCTAAGCAAAAAGCCTGTAGAAAATGGAAAAAAGTCTCATGACTCTGCTGATCAAAATGTCTGTGCACAATTAAGGCAAAAATTCAGTAAAGAAAAAGCATCATGTTTTATGGAGTCACCTTCATAATAAAAGGTGAGCCTGTTCTGCTTCTTCTTGTTAAGTTGGATTGAATCTTGATCTAAATAAATTGATAGATGCATGTGGAAAATTTTTGATCTCGATGCCTTTTTGATCTTCTGGATAACCATCAGCTGTCATTCAATATCTCTTCTTTTACACTTATGGCAAACAGCCTAATCAAAAGTATTAATTCTTTACCCCCCCCCACCCCTGTAATTCCATTGGCCAGAATGGAATATCCATTTTCATTACCAAAGTCTGTAGTACTTGAATCTGTCATGCACTTTGCTGATGTCTTCAAGAGTTGCTTTAATTCCTGCAATTTACCTCCTCAATTGTCTTCGGGAGATAAGTTGTAAGAATTAGCTGCATCATTCAGCCTATTCCAAAATGCCACGTCCATCACAAGTCAGTCATTGGAGGTTCATTGCCAAATCCTCTTCTCTTAAAAAATATGTGCAAAAGGCTATTTTTCCCATTATAACTAATCAAATCCCATTATAACTAATTATAACTAATCAAAGATCACGTTTGTGTACATGCATGCATGTGCACAAACGTGATCTTTCTGGGGGACCCCAGTCTACTGAAAACAAATAATATTCAGAGAGTATTAAAACAAACAAAAAAAGTCAGATTAACTTGGTCTATATTGACATCACTTTTGCTTTAGGCTCAATCAGAGCAATACATATAGGTGGGGATCTCTCATTTCAAATTCATTTAGGAATTTCTGAAAATTGCAATTTCTGAATGAACTTACAGTGAGACAGTAAATGGGCTGGTAGATGCTGCTCTTCTTCAGTTCTGCCCTCAGTTCTACAAAATTCTATTTGAATTTTAGCAAAGCATTTGACACATCCCAATAAAAGAGATTACTGCACAAGAGATCCTTAGGTGGACTGCAGGTCAGCTGCAGGACAGGAGGCAGAGGCTTGTAATTAATAAATACTCTTCAGATTGGGTTATGATTAGAAAAGGGGATTATTCAGAATTAGTGCTGAACTACTGTTGAGTCTGATCTTAAATGATATTAAAATTTGCAATTGGTATCAAGGTCAGGAAAGTGGTTAATGACCAGTACTAAGCAGTGTCCTTTAGAACAACTTTAATAGGGGTTGAGGAAATTAACTTGAGAATTAACAACCTCAAACTATTTATATACTTGAGGGATGAATTAAAAATGGTAGTGGCAGAATGGAATTTGGGGGATTGCAATACAGACAGACATGAAGTTCTCCATGCAGTGTTGATAGACAGGTGACAAGGAGTGCCCACATTGTCCTATTGATAATTTATTGAACAATTTCTTGTAAAAATAAGGCAGTCATAATCTCACTTATGAGGCAATTGTAAGACTGCACTTGGAATATTATGTTCAGGTGTGGAGACTACACCTACAAAAAAAAAAAAAAAAATACATTGATATTCTTGAAACAGTCCAAAGACGGGCAACAACAAATCTGTGAGGTTAGCAAAAGGAAGCCCATATGATCAGAGACATTGAATATGTGAGCCACAGAGGTTGAGCACTTAGGTATCTTAAAGGAGGGCTGATTAATGCTTAAAAGGTGGCTCTGGGAGATGACAGTAAAATGAATACAGGTAAAATTTTCAAAATTATAAATGATACTAGAACTAAGAAACATGAATTGAAATTATGGGGGGAAAAGTTACAGAGTAGATTGTAGGAAGTTTTCATTTAGCTGGTAGCTGTTAATTACTGGAATAAGTTACTTTAATGAGTGGTTGAGGCTAATAGCTTGGGTAAATTCAATGGTCAAACTGGATTGGTACTTATGTGAAGAGTGAATACGTGGGTAGTCCCCACCTCCTTTTAGCTGATGCAGCAAAATCTTGAGCTCCTTGCACCCTACGGCTAATTAATGGCATATTCAGAAATTTTGTTTGGGGGTTATTCATTCAGCTCCCTTAGCTCCTCCCCATGAGTGCAGCTGTGTAGCTAATACTAACCTATCCTTAGGATTCAATTCTCCATTTTATCAAATTCCATCAGCAATTTTAATCTTGGTAAAACTTGAAATCAAAACATCTGTGAATATCACATAAAAGGAATAATTCTGATCTTTCCCATTCTTAGTATTAGTGTCAGCTAGAATGAGTGGATGCACCATTTTTTCTAGGATTGTTCTGATTTTGGGTACAATGTCACTAAAATCTGTTGTGATGCTGTTTTTTCTGAATGAAATATATATATGTATATATAGCTAAATTTAGTGATATACAATTTTTCACTAAAAAGGCCTCTGTGGTCAGGAAATCTATCCATAATTGATGCCGCCAACTCTGACCAATTATAACTTTAAACATAGATAAAATTAAATTAGAAATAAAATAAATAAATAAATAAAATACATAAAATTGACTGTAAAATAAAATATAATTTAAAATACAATAAATCATATGAATATATTAAAATAATAAAAATATTATACATTAAAAGCGTTAAACTCGTACTACTCTAATACTGAAGCTTTCAGCAGTATCTGCTGCCTTTTTCAACATAAGTAGTGCTGCAATTCATTATAAAGTACTAAGCCTTCCCAGCAGACCCAGAGCATACTATGGTACCTGTGCATGCTCTGTTTCCTGTATGTCAGCACTGGAAGTGGCTCGGGGCTGTACGACCTTAAAATGCTCATCCCTATCCAGGATAACGGTCTGAAACATTACATTAATCCTACAACCCTTATCCCTATTCAGGCTATGATCACCCAAGGAACAAATCCTTAAGTTCTCCAGCCACTTCCGGTTCCAGAAACCCTCTACCTTATCTGTAATTACAGCTCCTTCGGCTTTTATCCCATGACCAGTTTTATTTATTTATTTTATTTGTAATTTAATTTTATTTATGTTTAAAGTTATAATTGGTCAGAGTTGGCGGCATCAGTTATGGATATACAAATTTGTTAATTCAGCATGGCAATTGAGATTTTAAATATATAGCAACAATACATGTACATTTTATAACATTGTTGAAGTGTAAGAATGCAATAAAGCATCAATATGATCAGATTTTCCACTGGCTCATATAACTATAAATTTTGTTTACTCATGTGCTTAAAATAATCATAATATGCAGAAGCTTTTTATAATTTATTATTATAAATTATAATTATAATTTATTGATAAAATGAAAAGCAAAATGTAAATTAGAACTCACTTAAAATGAAGAAAACATATAAGAAAAACAGGACCCATATTTTAATTTAAAAAAAAAAAAAAGCACATTTGTTTTTTGAATTATGTTTCGAGTGTACTGATACCTGACTTTTAGCAGTATACTGCAATGTTTCTTAATTTTATTTCTTTATTTTTTAATAATTATTGAAAATTTTGCAAATGTGTTTTTTGGGCAACAGATTTAATGAAAAAAGTATATTAATTATACTTAAATTTTCAGGAAACCTTTGGTAACATAAAATAATCTCTGTGAAATTTAAGTTCGTTTAGGCATTAATGAAACTTTGGCATTACTTACACAACACAAAAAAAAAAAAAAAAAAAAATCGATGAAACTTTGGCATTACTAACTCAATGAATTGAACAAATATATAGCTTTAGCATTGGGTCGCAAATGATGCAAGAAGGCAAGCTTATACATCATCAGCCAAAGAAAAAAAAAACATGACACCACCCATTTCACCTATTCATTCCTTTCAATAGTTTGTTTAGTTCTTCCTTGAATTTATTTAAACTATCAACTTCCACAACAACAGATGGAAGTTTGTTCTAACAATCAACCACCCATTAACTAAAGGAAGAATGAGACATCTAATATTGTTCATTCTTCCACACATCTATTCTGCAACCGTCGTTCCTCAATTTGAATATGTATCCCCTCGTGTGTGTAGTCTGAACAAGAAGAAGAAGAAGAAGAATCTCATCAGCATTCAAACCCTTAAAACCTCAAACAGATCATCTCACTCCCAGATGCTGCAATTTGCAGTGCAGAAATGAAGCTTTTCTTGGTGAGAGTACCCCTTCGTTACCCTCACCAATCTCTGTCCTTCTTCGTACTCATTCCAGCAGCCATATCCTTCCTAAAAGGAGACCTCCAAACCTGTATGCAGTACTCAAGATTTGGCCTGACCATTGCCTAATACCATGGGATAATCTCCTCCTTATCCCTGCTAGCAAAATTCCACTATATCATTGACAAAACTCTATGAGCTGCCCTGGGATCGTGTCTGCACTGCTCAGTGAATTTCATATCTGACTGCACAATTAACCCCAGGTCTTTTTCAATTTCTACTATCCTGAGTGTAGTACCACACAGTTGGTATGTTCCTCTGGGGGTTACTGCAATACTGCTACCCATATGCAGTACTTTGCATTTATCAATGTTGACCTTCAATTACCATTTCTCCGCCCATCTGCCTAACTTTTCTAGATCCTGTTGCATTACTATCATTAACCACCCTTCCAACCTTTGTATCATCTGCAAACTTGAACATAGAGCTTGATATGCTTTCATCGGTATCGTTGATAAATATAGAAAATAAAAATGGCTCCAACAACAAACCCTGGGAGGTTCCACTAATAACATTAGTCCATGAAGAGCAATGTCCATTGATTACCATTTTGTTTTCTCCAACTCAACCATCCCTTTATCAATAGCAGCAACTTGCCCTTAATGCCACAATGCTTCAATTTCTAAGGCAGCCTTTTACGTTTAATAGTATCAAAAGCTTCCTGAAATTCAAGTATATATCAAAATTAATTTTTGCATCCAGTTCCTTTGTGATGACCACATAGTTAACAATCAGACTGGTCAAACAAGATTTCTCCTTAACAAACTCATGCTGTGTTTGAAGTATAATTGTAGCCTTTTTGGGATGATCCTGCATTGCTTCTTTTACCACTGACTCCATTAATTTCCCTGGAACAAACATTAAACTAATGGGTCTGTAATTACTTGTGTCACCCTTCGATCCCCCCTTTGTGAATTGGGGATACATTTGCACATCTCCAGTTCATAGGGAGCATCATTGAATCCAAGGATGCTCTCATAATTATGGATAAGGGTTTGCTTACTTCCTTTACTGCCTCAATTAATATACCTGGATAGATCCTATCCTCCTCAGATGTCTTTCTTATATTTAACTTGAACAATTTCTCTTCAACTTTCCTCTCAGTTATTACTAATTCCTTTAGTTCCCTGTTAGAACTTGATAAACTTCTGGCATCTACTTCCCTAAAAAATTCCTCTTGTGAATGCAGATGCAAAATACTCATTTAGTTTGTCAGCAACCTGAGCAGGATCATCACCAGTCAAATCATCAAGTAGATCAAGTAGACCAATTTGATTCCTCCTCTTCCATCTAGAGTTTACATAAATAAAGAAGTCTTTGCTGTTCGTTTTGCATTGTTTACTAAAGATTTCTCCTAATCTACCTTCGTTTGCCTGACCTCCTCTATGACTTGATAACAAAGTGGTTTATATCTACTACCACAGGTTCTGTGTCACCCGATAATTTATATACATCCCATTCATTTTCTTCTCTGCCATGAGTTTCATCAATTTATCTGACATCCATTTAGACATATTCCTTGTCTATACCTTTAGACCTATACCATTTAGATCTTGTTAGTTTTAATTATATTTGAGTAAGAACTTTAAATCAAGTTACACAGATAAAAGATAATGAATTTGCAAAAGATCACCACATAGAAAAAGCATTTTTATAATGAACAAGTAAAAACTCAAACTGCTTCGTGGGCTCGTCGTTGCTTGGCAACGAACCTCTAAGATTCTTCGTAAGATGACTCCTCCATCAATAATCATTGATGAATGATAATTATGTCTATCACCCCCCCCCCTTGATGTGGTGCATCTCCCAGTCCCCAAAAAAAAAAAAAGTTTACATGAGACTAAAGCCGATTTCAGGGCACCACTCATGTTTGCAGCAATTGACAGCTTTTGTTAGAGAATCTGCAACCATCTGCTCCCTGGTCTCATTCAAAAATTCAACTTGGCCATTTCTTGCTGCATCACAAATGAAATTATGTTGCACATCAATGTGTATGGTGCATGCATGATGAGTTGAATCCTTTATAAGGTCCAATGCATCTTTGTTATCAGTGCGGATTGGTATTGTGCCTCCAATGACCATAACTATCAGCTCTTCAATCATCATGCACACATACCATAATGCCTCCTGCGTAGCATGGGCGAGTGCCATATACTTAACCTCAGTTATTGAATGAGCCACACTTCACTGCTTTTTACTTGACCAGCTGATCACTCCGTTTGCCAACTTGAAAACGCATCCACTCACCGATTTTCTATCGTCTCAGTTGTTGGTGAAATCTGCATCTGTGTAGCCAACGATTTTGGCTGGATCAGTCTTTGTGAAGATATTTGTCGATCCTCTCATATACCTCATGATCCTTTTGACTGCAAACCAATGTTCTCTTCCAGGATTGGAGTTGAATTTACTCAATACCCGCACTGCAAACGATATGTCAGGATGTGTAGTTTTTGCGGCAAAAAGCAGACTGCAACTTGATAAGGCACATGTCACATCTCTTCTTTTTTGGCATCATTGATCGGAGCCATGTCCTTGCTCAATTTCTTTCCACACTTCATCGGTGTGGCCACTGGTTTCACATCACTCATATCGAAACATCTGAGGATTTTGGATTTCTTCTGTGTAGCTCTCTTGGTCCAAAGTAGTCTGTCCCTTTTCTCGATCCCTTGTGATTCGTATTCCAAGGCAGTGAATCGCTTTGCCCAGGTCCTTCACATCGTGTTACTTCATTAGCTTGGCTTTGAGCCAATTCTTGCTCTTCTTGTGATTTGAAAATACCACGAAATTATCCACTTAAATTTCAACTATAACGATCTTGTCTTTGAAAATCAGGTAATAAACACAAATATCAAATTTTGCCTGAGTAAAACTGAAGTTACACAATTCCTTATCCAGCTTCTTGTTCCACAGACATCCAGAGATTGTTAAACAATCTCTGAATGTCCACAGATTGCTTAAGACCATATATTGCCTTTTGTAGTTTGCAAACCTTCTGTTGAGTGCCTTTGTCACGTTTCTGTCTGGCTGCTCCATATTGATATCTTTGTCCAATTCTGTTTGCGAAAATGCTGCCACAACATCCATTTGATCAATGTCCCAGTCTAAAATGGTAGCCAAGGAAATTAAGGTAGGCATAGGCATCGACGTAGCCGAGTGATCAGGAGCATGAGTGCAGTAGCACATGCTCTTTGAGTGGACCATTATTCAAGCCTGTGACTGCTAAATACGATTAACATTTGTACTGATTTATTGTAAACTCCACTGACCTGTTGGTCATGCTGGAGTATAAACAAGAACATTTTT
Source organism: Mastigoproctus giganteus (assembly GCF_048544385.1). Lineage (NCBI taxonomy): Eukaryota > Metazoa > Arthropoda > Arachnida > Uropygi > Thelyphonidae > Mastigoproctus > Mastigoproctus giganteus. Next base: position 5,843,014 of record NC_143581.1, read on the forward strand.
TTTTTAAAAATCGAAGAGTAGTTCCTTGCACTACAGGTGTGAAAGTTTCTTCAAATTTGATGCCATAAACTTACATACAACCACGAACGGCCAGCCTACCTTGTATTGATCTGTATTTTTAGCATCATTTTTCTTTTTTCGTAAAACTCACTTACAGGATATCAGTTTCTCACCCTTTGGAAGGGCACCAGTTTCAAGGTGCCCTTCTTGATGAGTCATATTCCTTTTGCATTGCCTGTTGCTATTGCTTTGCATCGCAAAAAAGAGCTTCCTCAATGCTCTTCGGATCACCACTTGACGCAATGTCTATAGCTGCAGCCATGAAATAATCATGAGTATTTTGCTAAATGAGTAAATGAGTATTTTGCATCTGCATTCACAAGAGGAATTTTTTAGGGAAGTAGATGCCAGAAGTTTATCAAGTTCTAACAGGGAACTAAAGGAATTAGTAATAACTGAGAGGAAAGTTGAAGAGAAATTACCAGGAAGATAAATTACACTCACATTGCAGTTGTCCTAAATTAGTCCGATATTCTGGTACTGTCATTTTGCATCTGCATTCACAAGAGGAATTTTTTAGGGAAGTAGATGCCAGAAGTTTATCAAGTTCTAACAGCGAACTAAAGGAATTAGTAATAACTGAGAGGAAAGTTGAAGAGAAATTACCAGGAAGATAGATGGAAGAGGAGGAATCAAATTGGTCTACTTGATCTACTTGATGATTTGACTGGTGATGATCCTGCTCAGGTTGCTGACAAACTAAATGAGTATTTTGCATCTGCATTCACAAGAGGAATTTTTTAGGGAAGTAGATGCCAGAAGTTTATCAAGTTCTAACAGGGAACTAAAGGAATTAGTAATAACTGAGAGGAAAGTTGAAGAGAAATTACCAGGAAGATAAATTACACTCACATTGCAGTTGTCCTAAATTAGTCCGATATTCTGGTACTGTCATTTTGCATCTGCATTCACAAGAGGAATTTTTTAGGGAAGTAGATGCCAGAAGTTTATCAAGTTCTAACAGGGAACTAAAGGAATTAGTAATAACTGAGAGGAAAGTTGAAGAGAAATTACCAGGAAGATAGATGGAAGAGGAGGAATCAAATTGGTCTACTTGATCTACTTGATGATTTGACTGGTGATGATCCTGCTCAGGTTGCTGACAAACTAAATGAGTATTTTGCATCTGCATTCACAAGAGGAATTTTTTAGGGAAGTAGATGCCAGAAGTTTATCAAGTTCTAACAGGGAACTAAAGGAATTAGTAATAACTGAGAGGAAAGTTGAAGAGAAATTACCAGGAAGATAAATTACACTCACATTGCAGTTGTCCTAAATTAGTCCGATATTCTGGTACTGTCACTTTATTTGAATCTATCATGTCGCCTTCATTTTTGAGCTATCTGAGTCTTTGCACAAAGTCTTATCCAATGATTTGATGCTCTTCTCACTGCTCGATTCATCATTGTAATAGACAGTGGTCTCTTTTCGTTCAACATCATTATTCCTCTTTTGAAATCAAATTTTCCTTCTTTATTAGTCTGAATACTCCTTGTTTTCTGCTGATCACTTGCAGTATCACCTTCTTTTTCTTGAATGCTGGCTCATTATCGTATAATGGTTCATCCAGAACTCGTACATTCTTGGCTGCTAAAAATCTATTTTCATCAAAAATGATATCTTGGGCCTTCTTGATCTCTTTTGTTTCATACTAATAAGTCTGTATGCTTTTGAACTCTCATAATAACCGACAAAGAGGTACCCACCTGACTTTGCATCCCATTTCTTTCTTTTCCTTCGTGGTATGTGTATGTGGGCTACACATTTAAAAACCCTCAGCCTTGTCAGGTCCAGTTTTGTTCCTCTCCATGCTTCTTCAGGTGTCATGTTCTTTACAGCAACAGTTTGGCTCAAGTTCTTCAAGTAGCCACATTTACCGCTTCAGCCCAATATTCCTTTGGTAAGTTTGCTTCGTAAAGCATCGAGGGTGCTTTTTTCACAAAGTGTCCTATTAATGCGTTCAGCAACACCATTTTTCTCAGGGGTGTACGACACAGTCATTTAATGTTGAATCCTGTTTTTTTAAGAAATCTTCAAAATCGCGATTGACATATTCCTTTCCATTATCATCACGAATTGCACGCATTTTGGGTGCTGTCTCAGTTTCAACTGGAACCTTGAAATCCTTCAGTTTCTCCAAGACTTCTGTTTTGCTGTTGAGAAAGTAGATGAACATTTTTTGTGTAAAGTCATCCGTCAAAGTAAATATGTAAGGCTTGCCGCCAATCGATTTTTCTTCCATTGATCCACACAAATCTGAATGAATCAGACCAAGTTTGCAAGTAGCACGATTCGCCTTCTGTTTAGGAAATGGTAGCCTATGTTCTTTTCCTTTCCTGCATCCTGTGCAAACATCATGTAAGCTGATCCTTAAAATCGACACCCATTGCCATTTAAATGGAAGTCAGGTGAATTAATGAGGCTCGTGGCAGAGAAGAAAATGTATGGGATGCGTATAAAGTGTCAGGTGACACAGAAGCCTATGGCAGATATACTTGTCTGTAATCAAGTCACAAAGGAGGTTAGGCAGGTGAAGGCAGATTACGAGAAATCTTTGGCAAAGGATGCAAAGAAAAACAGCAAAGAGTTCTTTACTTATGTAAACTCTAGAAGGAAAGGAATGAATCAAATTGGACCACCTTAACATAGATGGGTTGACTATTCATGATCATGCTCAGGTAGCTGATAAACTGAATGAGTATTTTCATCTACATTCTCACATGAGGAGTTATTCAATGAGGGGAGTGCCAGAAGTTTATCAAACTCTAACAGGGAGCTAAGTGATCTTGTAATAACTGAGAGCAAAATGGAGGAGAAATTGTTGATAAAAAAGGCACCTGGGGTGAACAGGATTTATCCAGTTATATTAAATGAGGCAGCAAAAGAAGTAAGCAAACCCTTAGCCATAATTATGAGAGCTTCCTTGGACTCAGGGAAGGTCCCCACAGACTGGAGGTTTGTAAATGTATCACCAATTCACAAAGGGGGGGGGGGTTCAAAAGGTAACACAAGTAACTATAGACCTGTTAGTTTAACTTGTGTTCCAGGGAAAATAATGGCATCAGTGGTTAAAGAAGCATTGCAGAATCATCTAGACAAGACTGCAGTAATAGTTAAGACACAGCATGGGTTTGTTAAAGGGAGGTCTTGTCTGATCAGTTTGATTGGATACTATGATGTGGTCACAAAGGAACTGAATGCCAAAAATAACTTTGATATCATATACTTGGATTTCAGGAAAGCTTTCAATATTGTGTTGAATTTCAGTTGTGTTGAATTTCAATAATACTGTTGCACATGGAAGACTTGAACAGATTGGAGAGGTATGGCATTAAGGGTAAGTTGCTACAATGGATAAAGGGATGGTTGAGCATGAGACGACAGAGAGTGGTAATCAATGGACAAAGGTTATTAGTGGAGTTCCCCAGGGTTCGGTGTTGGGTCCATTGTTGTTTTGTATATTTATCAATGATATTGATGAAGGTATATCAGGTTTAATGCCCAAGTTTGCAGATGACACAAAGGTTGGCAGAGTTGTTAATGACAGTAAAGACAGTACTCCAACTGGATCTAGATAAGTTGGGAAAATGGGCTGAGAAGTGGCAACTGAAGTTTAACATTGACAAATGTAAAGTACTGCATATGAGTAGCAATAACCCATGAGAAAAGTACCAACTGTGTGGTACTACACTCAGGGAAGTGGAAAGTGAAAATGTCCTGGGGTAATTGTGCAGTCAAATATGAAGTTCGCTGAGCAGTGCAAATGGGCTGCCAGGGCAGGTCATGGAGTCTTGTCAATGATATATAGGTTGTTGTTGTTGTTATTTGGTTTTTAGGAGCATTAGCAACTAAGGCCATATTGCTCCGGGATATGCGGTGGTCATTCCCTGACCTTTCCGCATCCTCCGTATTTAGTGGTGACGGGCTCGAACCCCAGTCTAATCAAGAAGCGTGTGCTACGCACTGCTGCTCCTTCCCACCTGGCTACGGAGGCGCATGATATATAGGAATTTTGCTAGCAGGGACAGGGAAGTGATTATCAGGGAGGTTATACAAGGCAATGGTCAGGCCACACCTAGAGTACTGTGTACAGGTCTGGAGGCCTCATTTTAGGAAGGATGTAGAGTTGCTAGAACAAGTACAAAGAAGGGCAACAAGATTGGTGAGGGGAACAAAGGGGTGCTCTTACCAATAAAGGATTAAGTTCTGCAAATTGCAGCACCTGGAGAGTAGGCACCTGCAAGGTGATCTGATTGAGGTGTATAAGGTGTTTAATGGGTTGAGCAAGCTGAATGCTGATAGGATTCTTTCTCTTGCTCAGATTAAGAACCTGAGGGGGCACAGTTTCAAATTGAGGAAAGACAATTGTAGAATAGATGTGTGGAAATTTGCCTTTAGCCAGTGGGTAGTTGATTGGTGGAACAGACTTCCATCTTTTGTTGTGGAAGTTGATAGGCTAAATAAATTTAAAGCTGAGCTGGACAGGCATTTGGAATGAATGGAGGGGTGAAATGGGAGCGGTTTTTTTTTTTCTGATGCTGCATAAGCTTGCTTTCTTTGTCATATGCCTCTACTAATGCTAATGCTAATTTCTTCTCGAAGTTTTGTCATGTTACCTGTACTCAGATGTCCAAATTGACGATGCCAAATTTTGTACTTGCTGCTGCTTATCGTAAAAAATATGATCTCATGATTACGTTCCAGTTTGTAGAGTTCTCCATCCATTGATTTTGCCACTGCAATCAGCTTAGTGGCAAAATCAGTGGATGGAGAACTCTACAATCTGTCAGTTTGCACATCTCTGCACCTTCAGATGTAGTTCTTACACCTTTTCTTCCCAGCTGTGATAAGAGATTAAATTAAATTGAGTCCTTCTCTATACCTTATATCTCGAGTCGGTGTCTTGATTACTTCTCCTTTGACTCGAAGCAAAATCGTCGTATCTCCAATCGCAGTAATTTAACATTGTTGTCCCAATGCAGTTGTGACAGTGCTGCGTGCCGTTGTCTAACTGATTAACATTTGTTAACCAGTCCTTTCATCTTGTGAGGTGCACTATCACGCTGAAGTCTACAAACCAATCATTGATGTTGAATTTGCCAAAACCAAGAGCTATAGTCTGAACTCGTACAACTAGTCCCATTTCTGCTCTTTTAATATTGCCACCATGCTTGCTATTATCTGATTTATTTCCTCTTTGACAATCCACAGAACAATGCCTGATTTTATTACAATAGAAACATTTCCTTATTTGTCATTTTACATTTCATAAACAAAGCAGAATCCTTGCGTTCATTTTCATATTTCAACACTTTGGATGAGAGACGTTTTTTTACCAAATCAGTTGCCAACTTTGCACCGCATTTTTTGAGTGCCATAATTAACAGTTTATATTGATCGGGCAAACTAAAAAATATCAATGCAGCTAAAATGCCATCTTTAATTTAGTTATCAGTAGCCTTTAAACATTGAGCAATTCTTACCTTTTTATTAAGATATTCATCTATACCTTTATACTCAGAATAATGAATCATTACTAATTGTTCAATAAGTGCAGCTACTCTTGAAAATCCTTTTGACTCATATACCTTTTCCAGTTGTTCCCATATTTCTAGGCAGGTTTTCAGCTCACAAATCTCCATGTAGATATGCGACTTGATTGATGCCAGACACAATGGCTGCCAATGCACGTTTTTCTAACCTGTCTTCAGATTTCGTGCAGTCCACATAATCCCACAAATCACAGTTCGTTAGATGTATTTCCATGCTGTATGTTCAATCGATGTAATTTGAGCTATCTTCAAGCTTTTCAAAAGACGATGGAACCAAAGTATTTCCAATGGATTGCATCAATTTAAAAAGCAAATCAATTTTCGATCACTTACAACACACACTATCATCTGGGCCCATAACCTACAAAAGATCGCATAGAAAAACCGTTTTTATAATGAACAAGTAAAAACTTGAACTGCTTTGCGAGCTCATTTTGGTGGCAAAAACTGTAATGCATTAGATAAAATAAATAAATAATAAAATATGAGATAATTTTTATGATGAAATTTAAGTGGTAAAAGATTTGTAACTTACTATTTCAAGTATTTTTAAGATTCCAGGAAAGGTTTTGGCATAGCTCTTATCGAAATGAAGACTGACTGCTGGTTTGGTGGATGGGGGTGGAGGTGGGGGTGGTGTGATAGTAGTATTGTAGGCAGTTGCTGCAGCATTTGCTGCAGTTGCAACTGTAGCTGCTGTAGCAATGTTTTCTTGGTAATCTCTTGCAGACATGGGATCCATGGTTTAAAAGTAACTATTTGAAAAGAAGAAAATATTCTATTAGAATCATAGAATCGTAGCACACAATCTTAAATAAATAAGCATTTCTCTAATGCTATAATATTAATCCTACAAAAACAAATTATAAAAAAGGATTATCCAGTGATCTGTATCTTATTTTCAAATACATGTCTGACTTAGTTATCTAATACTGTGATTCCCAACCTGTGGTGTGTTCAGCTTCATGAGTGTACATTCCACTGGTGGAATGTACACTCATTAACAAATAAAGGAGGGAGGAGCAGTAGTACTTTTAGTTGTCTAGTATTTTGAACTTGTGGATTGGCCATTCACCTAGTAGCCAGTTATATCTAGAATTGATGACCACACTTACATCAGCATGTTAGAGATGCCACAAGGGAAAGAAATATTCTAAACCTGGTTATCAGTAAGGAACCATCATACACTGTGATCAGCAGCAATCACAATGGAATCACCATACACTGTGATCAGCAGCAATCACAATGGAACCATCATACACTGTGATCAGCAGCAATCACAATGTATGTACGTGGGATCCATTTAAACAAGTAACCACTGAAAGAGAAAGGGTTTTTCTTTCCTCTAGAGGGCTTAAATTGGTCTTAGGCATTATATAAATCTTTTTCAATGGAGACAAATGGCAACTATAATGAGTACAATATTCAATAATAAATCTTTAAAGAAGTTATTCTGGAAGCTACTAAGCTTTTTATACTACCAATAAAAGGGTATTCCTTTAAGACAGACGAAAATGGATGACAAAAGAACTTATGACCTTAATGATAGAGAAGAAAAATGCATGGGGAGAATATAAATTAATTAGTATTAGTAATGGCCACATGGTGCAAGGAAGCCTATGGCTTATGCTGCACCAGCCAAAAAAAAACAATAATAAAATAACAAAAAATACATAAAATAAAATAATAAGAATAAAAACAAATTAATAAGAAGAAAATTAAAAAAAAAGTAAATAATAAAAATTAATAAGAGAAGAGGAAATGGACAACCTATGCATTTCCTCCGCTCTTAGGTAATTATCCAGCTGACCTTTCAATTTCCCCAGAGTATCAGCCTTCTACCACCCATGTAGGTAACTTATTCCAGTAATTTGTAACTCACTGGCTAAAATAAAATTTCCTACAATCCAGTTCAAACAACTCCCTCCGTTTCACACATTTTCAGGAGCGAGAGTGCATCACACATTTTCAGGAGCGAGAGTGCATAGCACGCGTTCCTTGAGTGACCGGGGGTTCATGCCGATGACTACTAAATACAATAAATATCTGTATTGACGATTTATTGTAAACTCTACTAACTTGGTTGTCGTACCGGAGTATAAACAGAAAATTTATTTATTTATTTATTTATTTATTTCACACCATGCAGATTCTATACTAGCATGCAAAATGTCTGAATCCAGGAAAGCTTTCGTCGCACTCAGGCTACTTTTAATAAGAAGCATGACCCCACTGCCCCTTCTATCTTCCCTGTCCTTCCTAATTAATTAGGCGCCTCCGTAGCCAGGTGGGCAGGAGCACCAGGGCGTAACACACGCTTCTTGATAAGACCGGGGTTCGAGCTCATGCCCACCAAATACGGAGGATGCAGAAAGGTTAGGGAATGACCACTGCATATCCCCGGAGCAATATGGCCTTAGTTGCTAATGCTCCTAAAAAAAACCAAATAAATAATAATAATAACCTTCCTAATTATACATACTAATTATACTGAAACGCAACATCCCTTATCTTCAGGTGGCACCACGTTTCTGTAAGTCCTATTATGTCAATGTTACTTGTTCTAATGAGCAGTTTGAATTCATTCATTAATCGACGACACTTCTGACATTGCTGTATAAACAATTAAGGCTTAGTGTTCTTGTATAGTTAATTACCCTGACACACCCCTTAAAGTTATTTAAGCTCGCTTTGCTGGCATTTGCTACCCAATAGCAGACCCTGATTCCTAGAATAAATATAAATTATTCCGTAATAAGATTACTCAGGGAGTTAGGCATGCTGAGATTAGCTAAGTTTCTTAGTTTATGAGAAATCCTTAGCTAAAAGTGCATAGAACAGTAACAAATTTACTTATGTTAGCACTTGCAATAATTGGACTAGAAGTGAAATTGTTACAAGCTAAAAGTGTGTAAGGCACCAAGAGCTGACAGAATGTATCCAGTTATAGGGGAAGTTATAAAAGAAGCAGCAAAACAGATGAGTCAACCTTTAGCTCTTTCACTGAGACCATCACATGAATCCAAGGATTCAGCAATGTCCCTATTGATTAGAGATGCAAACATCTCTTCTATTTGCATAGATGGTGAAATGAACAACTACACACCAATCATTTCTGTGCCACAAATGATTATGGAGATCTCAGTTAAGGATGCAACTCAAGGTTATCTGGACAGGTATGAAATTATATGGAAATTGCAGAATGATTGCCAATCAGATTATTTGTGTCTGGCTAATCTGATTAGCTACTACGAGGTTGCCAGTAAACAGAAATGGCTAGAAGGATTAGCTTTGACGTCATCTTATTAGATTTCATTAAAGCTTTTGATAAAATCCTACATGAACAACTGTTGTGTAAATTGGAGGAATGTTCCTTTATGGGCAAGTTATTACTATCAATAAATGGATGGTAGGGAGAGAGAGTAGTTATAAATGGCAACTGCACTTGATGGACTACTGTTTTGAATGGGTACAACAGCATTCAGTTCTTGGCCCCTTAATGTCCTTAATATTGTTGACAATAATGATAGTATAGTTGGTACTAATGTTATTAAGAGTAGGAGATCTGAGGATTTCAAGTTAAATTCATATGGTTTCAAGAAACAAAGGGACTAAAATCAGTAATTGATTATGTGATTACTAAACAAAGTATGATTTTTGTTTGTGATGTTAGAGCCCAGAGAGGAACAAATTGTGGTTCTGATCACTTTTTGGTGAAGGCTACATTGTCGTTCCCATGGATATGCCAGAAAAAGGAAGAAAGACTTTGAGAGGAATAAACAACTTGACACTGAAACATTTAATGTGGACTCACTAAAAATGAGAGCACTAGGGGTTTGTATCAACAAATACTAGATCAAGAATTAGATGAATGCTACAGGGAGAGTGCAAGAATGTATAATGAATATCTAAAGGAAACAGTGAAGAAAATTGCTGGAGAGGCAATAAGAAAATCTCAAAAGATGAAACAAAATGACTTGCTGAACACGAATATTAAGGAATTAATAAAGGAAAAAAAGGGAAGCATACCAAAGATGGTGGAGCTCAAAAAGTGAAGCTCACAGAAAAATATATAAAGAAAAAAATAAGGAAGTGAAAGCTGAAGTCATCAAAGGCACAAAGGCAAAGAACGAGCCTTGGGATAGAGCATGTGCCGAGATGAACAGCAAAGTGGGATGTACAAGGTCTGCAGAGGCATGGAGAGTATTAAAGAGTTTCAGGAAACATTATAAGCAAACTGCTAGACTGGAAATAATAGATCTGGAGAAATGGGTCAATTATTATGCACAGCTGTTGAACAAAGGAAGAGAGGAATTGAGAGAAACTGAAACAGACAGTTGCCATAAAAGTGGATTGAAAATTCAAATTAAGCAAGTGGAACAGGAAATAAAAATGGCAAAAAATGGTAAAGCACCAGGACCAGCCGGTAACATGGAGGTCGAAAAGTTACAAATCTGCTAACTTGACTCTTCAACAAATTATGTGATGGCAATGATATACCAGATGAGATGACAGCCAGATACATCACATCAATCTTCAAAAAAATGTGATAGAAGATGTTCCAATTATAGAGGAATTTGCGTGATGAGTCCTATTGCTAAGCTATTTGGAAAAGTGTTAAAATCAAAACTGGAACAATATATTGTAATTTCTAAGGAACAATGCGGCTTTACGACTGGATGCTCATGTATAGACCATTTATTTACTGTTAAGCAAATTCTGGGAAAATGTCAGGCAACAAACCAAGATGCAGATATGCTGTTCATAGACTTAGAAAACGTACATATGATAATGTGCCAAGAAACGTTTTGTGGAAGGCCATGGAAAAATGTAGATAAGCCAGCCATTAACTAATATAATTAAAAGGATCCATAAGAACGATACATGCTGTGTTAAAATTGGCTCAAAACTATCAAGAAAATCATTTCTTGTGTGGGTCAGAAATTGGATTATACCTGAAAGTTATTCTAAGACCATGGTCACAGAAGTGCAGTTCAATGGGCATTCCCCTTGGTCAAAATAAGTACCTTCACAATCTACTGTTTGCAGACGACCAAGTAGCATAGGATGATGAAGATGCAAATTACATGGGCAGAGTGTTGCTAGAAGAATATAAAACATGGGGGACTGACAGATAATTTTAATAAGCCAGAGTACATGAATGGAAGTGAGGCTGTTCTGGATTTAGATGGAATACAGGTTAAAACCGTACAACAATTTAAATACTTCAGCATTAGTATTAGCATTAGTAGAAGCATATGTTGCATGAAAGAAAGCTTATGCAGCATCAGCCAAAAACAAAAAGAAAAAAAAAAAAAACGCTCTGATTTTACACCTCTGCTCGTTCCAAATACCTGTCCAGCTCAACCTTAAATTTATTTATGCTATCAACTTCCACAACAAAAGATGGAAGGCTGTTCTACCAATCAACTACCTGCTGGCTAAAAGCAAACTTCCACACATCCATCCTACAACTGTCTTTCCTCAATTTGAATTTATGCCCTCTCAGGTGATTATTCTCAGCAAGGGGAAGAATCCCATCAGCATTGAGCATGCTCAAACCATTCAAGGCTTTATTATTATTTTTATTAGCTATATGGTGCAAGGAAGCCTGAGGCTTATGCTGCACCAGCCAAAAAAAAATTCCCGAGTTACCCTGAGAGAGAGAGAGAGAGAGAGAGAGAGAGAGAGAGAGAGAGAGAGAGAGAGTCAAAAGTAGAAAGGAATCACCAAGAAGAGAAGAATGATGATATCCAGCCCAGGATCCTGGATGTGCCAAACCCATACTCACCAGATGTGAGGCCCTGGGGTAAAATACACCTCAATCAGATCACCTCGCAGGTGCCTAGTCTCCAAACACTATAATCTGCAAAACTTAAGCCTTTCTTCATAAAAGCAACCCTTTGTTCCATTCACTAATCGTGTTGGTCTTCTCTGTACTCGTTCCAACAGCTCTACATCCTTCTTAAAATGAGGCCTCCAGATCTGTATACAGTACTCAAGGTGTGGCCTGACCATCGCATTATGCAAGGGGATAATCACCTTATCCCTGCTAGAAAAATTCCTGTACATCATTGATAAGACACCATGAGCTACTCTTGCAGACCATCTCCACTGCTCAGAAAACTTTATATCTGCCTGCACAATTACCCCCAGGTCCTTTTCATTCTCTACCACTGTCATTGTAGTACCATAGAGTTGATATGTTACTCTGGGGGTTACTGCTTCCCATATGTAGTACTTTACATTTATCAATGTTAAACTTCATTTGCCACCTCTCAGCCCATCTGCTCAACTTTTCTAGATCTGTTGCAGCAGTGTACTGTCATTAGTGTCATTAACAACTCTACCAACCTTCATATCATCTGCAAACTTGGACAAGTCTGATATACCATCATCAATATCATTTATAAATACAGAAAACAACAATGGACCCAACACTAAACTCTGAGGGACTTCACTAATAACATTAGTCCACGAAGAGCAGTGTCCATTGATTACCACTCTCTGTCTTCTCCCACTCAACCATCCCTTTATCCATAGCAGCAATTTGCCTCGAATGCCACACTGCTCCAATTTGTGCAGCAGCCTTCCATATGCAACAGAATCAAAAGCCTTTCTAAGATCTAAATATATATCAAAGTTATTCCCTGGATTCAGTTGCTTTGTGACCATATCATAGTATCCAATCAAATTGATCAGACAAGACTTCCCCTTAACAAACCCATGCTGTGTCTAAGCTATAACTGAAGTCTTGTCTAGATGATCCTGCAGTGCTCCTTTAACCAGTGCCTCCATTAATTTCCCTGGAACAGAAGTTAAACTAACAGGTCTGGAATCAAAGGGACCTGAATCACAGGTCCCTTTGATTCTCCTTTGTGAACTGGGATCACATTTGCACATCTCCAGTCCATGGGTACCTCTCGTGAGTCCAAGGAAGCTCTCATGATTATGGCTATGGTTTGCTTGCTTCCTTTGCTGCCTCCTTTAATATAACTGGATAGGTCCCATCCACCCCAGGTGCCTTTCTTATGTTTATCTTCAACAATTTCTCCTCCACTTTCCTCTCACTTGTGTGCAATTATTCAGGCTGATGGATTATCTGTACAGGAAATTGAGAGAAGACTGGGTGAAGGTAGAAAGGTCATAGAAATGCTAAATTCTGTGCTATGGAATAAAAATATTATTAATGAAAACTAAATCCTCATTAGTGAAAACTAAATATTACAAAATATTTTATTATATGGATGTGAGACTTGGGCCTTAAATGAAAAACAAAAAAATAAACTACTGGCTGTTGAAATGGATTTTTGAGATGAGATGGATCTGTTGAGATTGATCAGCAATAAAGTCTGAGACTGAAAAAGTTAGAAATGATGTGATAAGGAATACAGTGAACATCTAAAAAACCATCATTGATAAAATAGAGGAAAAAGGATTTGAGTGGTTTGGCCATGTAAAGAGAATGGATGATGGCAGACTGCCCAGAGGAGCCATGTAATGGATGCCATGGAGAAGGAAAAAGAGAGGAAGACCAAGATGGACGTGGATAGAGGGTGTGAGAACAGCTGGAAATAGAAGAGGACTAGTGGATGGAGATTGGGGAGATAGAAGAGAGCGAAAAAAAAGAATAAAGGAATCACTTTTTGATGTTAGGTTGAGGATAACCATTGTGATAACGGAATAAATCCTAAGAATAAGGAGAGCAGATCTGAGGATTTACTCAACAAGTACAGGGTAAAGTTACTAAAAAGTTGTAAGTAGGATTAAATTTGATAGTGTTGCAATTCTGCCCAGACATTGTAGGAGGAAATACACATTAGTATTAGAAGTAGAAAATAATGTTAGAAAGCAAGTTATAGAGCATCAGCAAAAGAAAAAAAAAAAACCTACTCACCTCACCCATCCATCACTTCCAGGAATTTATTCAAACAACAAAAGACGGAAGTTTGTTCTAACAATCAACCACCTGGTGGTTGATTGTTAGAACAAACTCAAATTGAATAAATTCAATTTGAATTTATGTTCCCTTGTGTGTAGTCTCAGCAAGAGGAAGAATACCACCAACATTGAGAGCCTTATTAATCAATTCGGCCCTGAAGAAACTGTATAAGGCTCATAGGATAGAATTGTTTTCAGCATGGTCTGTGCTTATTAACAGGAGAAACTGTTTTTACAGGGATAGGATACACTTAAATAAAAGTGGTGTGAGAACGTTTGCTGATGCTATCAACACAGTGTTAGGTGGGTCACAAAAATGTTAGCTTCTAGGGATACATAGACTAATAGATTAAGTAGCTGCTGGCAACAGTGAAGGTGCTTCTTGCACTTGCAGCAGCCTGGAAAGCAAGGTGTTGGGGATTTCAAGCCCTGCTGTGGGTCATGATGGAACAAGTACATTATTAGACTGGTTGGGGTAACTAAGAGTAAGAACACATGCATGTATAAAGTATAAATATATTGCTCACCTCTGGAGGAACAGAATTAAGGAAATTGCAGGTACAAATAAGGAAGTACTCTCTAATAAAACGCAGGTACAAACAAGGTAGAACTCTCTAATAAAACACAGGTACAAATTGAGTTAGGCTAAATAAAATAAAATAAAATAGAGCAAAACAGTATCTTTTGAATCTAGGGGACTCTTCATCAGCTGGATATAAACCCCGGGCATGGTCATGTAAGGCAAACAAAGTGTGATACATGTGCAAGCAACAGTAGGGACAATCACTGGTTAAAACTGGATGCTTGCAGCTGTGAATGCAGGGTGTGCACATGGGGTCCATGACAAAGTTTATCACATTGTAGGGGTAACTGCCTTCGTGATTGGATGTGTACGTGCATGTACAGTAATGTAGGAACATAGTAAATAAATTTGATGTTTTTGAAGTACTAATTAAGTCACAAATGCAGACATTGTGGGGATATCAGAGACATGGTGTTACTCAGACATACGGGATGCAGAAATTGAATATGGGGAATACAATGTGTACACACAGGAGGGGGTGGGAAGCAGTTATGCACTTTGAGATCACAGTATATTGATGTGAGATTTACTTAGAGACATAATACTGTCATCGGTAAAGGGAAGACTTTTTCTTTTGTAAGGCTGACTACAGTGGTCTCAGACAGTTTTTAAATTCTATGCATTGAGACCAACTCATGATATTATCAACAGCAAATTCTAAATGGGAACTATTCATTGCTTACACTAAATGCAAAGCATTCAAGACTTGACCAAAATGGATGACAGATGAGCTGATGACACTTGTGACAGGCAAGGAAAATGCATAGGTTGCATATAAATTATTGAGTGATAATTTAGAAACCTATGGTAGATATAAACTAGTCTGCAATCAAGTCACAAAGGCGGTTAGACAAGCTAAAGCAGATTATAAGAAGTCTCTAGCAAAGAATGCAAACACTTCTGTACATGAAGAGGTCTACTGGATATTAATAGTTTAACTACAAATAATCCTACTCAGGGTGCTGATAAACTGAATAGGTATTTTGCATCTACATTTAGACATGAGGAATTCTTTAGGGAATGGGATGCCAGATGTTTATTACTCTAATAGGCAGCTAAATAAGCAGGTTTGAATAAATTCAAGGATGAATTAAACAAACTATTGGAGGGAGATGGATAGGTAAATGGGAATTTTTGGTTTTTTTTGGCTGATGCTGTATAAGCTTGCTTTCTAGCATCATTTGTCACTATTAATACTAATACAAATATTAATACTTATACTAAATGCTTTGGGTGGGAAGGAGCAGCAGTGCGTAGCACACGCTTCTTGATTAGACCGGGGTTCGAGCCCGTCACCACTAAATACGGAGGATGTGGAAAGGTCAGGGAATGACCACCACATATCCCGGAGCAATATGGCCTTAGTTGCTAATGCTCCTAAAAACCAAATAACCAACCAACCAACTAAATGCTTTTGTGGCAATTGAGAGGAAAGTGGAAGAGAAATCTTTGAAGCTAAACATAAAAAAGGCACCTAGGGTGTACAGAATCAATCCAATTATATTAAGGGAGGCAGCAAACAAGGTAAGCAAACCCTTAGCCATAATTATGAGACCATCTTTGGAATGCAGAAGAGGTCCCTATGAACTGGAGATGTGCAAATGTATCCTCAGTTCACAAAGGGGGGATAAAAAGATGACATCAGTAATTACTAGACTTCATAGCATATGTGCATATGCAAATGCTTATTGTGGCCATTGTAGTTGTAGTGCATATAAATGCATATAACACAAATATTACAAGAAGTACTGTATATTCCTTAAATTGATTTTTTTTTCAAATATAGATCTCAGAGGAACACAAAATGTCCCTATTGCAATTAAATTAGTGTGGGATATTATTTCACTGATCATGTGAAAATTTCTCATGTAAAATATTTTAATGCTATTTGTTCTCATGCTATTGATGAAAAATTTTCATTAAATATGCATACTTCATTTTACATTTTTGCTGATTGCATATTTCTGATATTCGAAGTTGGGACATCAAAGAAAACACTTCTGTTGACGGATATTGTAAGTTTCAACTTTATAGATGGAATAGACATTATAGAATAAATTACTTCATTTCACTGTGATATTTAGTAACTTTGTACACAGAGTAGAAATTACAGAATTAATTAGTTAATTTCACTGTGGTATTAGACATGCTAA
This sequence comes from Mastigoproctus giganteus, assembly GCF_048544385.1. Classification (NCBI taxonomy): domain Eukaryota; kingdom Metazoa; phylum Arthropoda; class Arachnida; order Uropygi; family Thelyphonidae; genus Mastigoproctus; species Mastigoproctus giganteus. Next base: position 5,859,303 of record NC_143581.1, read on the forward strand.
AAATTAAGTGCTCATCGTGGACTAATGTTATTAGTGGAGTCCCTCAGGGCTCAGTGTTGGGTCCATTATTGTTTTCTGTATTTATAAATGATATTGATGATGGTATATCAAGCTTAATGTCCAAGTTTGCAGACGATACAAAGGTTGGCAGGGTTGTCAAGGACACTACTGACACTATGCTACTGCAACAGGATCTGGAAAGGTTGAGCAGATGGGCTGAGAGGTGGCAAATGAAGTTTAACATTGACAAATGTAAAGTACTACACATGGGAAGCAGCAACCCCAGAGCAATGTATCAACTCTGTGGTACTACACTGACAGTGGTAGAGAATGAAAGGGACTTGGGGGTGGTTGTGCAGGCAGATATGAAGTTCTCTGAGCAGTGCAGACGGGCTGCAAGAGTAGCTCATGGAGTATTGTCAATGATATACAGGAATTTTTCCAGCAGGGATAAGGAAGTGATTATTCCCTTGTATAAGGCAATGGTGAGGCCACACCTAGAGTACTGTATACAGGTCTGGGGGCCTCATTTCAAGAAAGATGTAGAACTGCTGGAACGAGTACAGAGAAGAGCAACAAGATTAGTGAATGGAACAAAGGGGTGCTCTTACGAAGAAAGGCTTAAGTTTTGCAAATTACAGTGTCTGGAGACTAGGCACCAGCGAGGTGATCTGATAGAGGTGTATAAAGCCTTGAATGGTTTGAGCATGCTCAATGCTGATGGGATTTCTTCCTCTAGCTCAGAAAAATCACCTGAGAGGGCATAAATTCAAATTGAGGAAAGACAGATGTAGGATAGACGTGCGGAAATTTGCCTTTAGCCAGCGGGTGGTTGGTTGGTGGAACAGACTTCCATCCCTTGTAGTGGAGGTTGATAGCCTAAATAAGTTTAAGGCTCAGCTGGACAGGTATTTTGAACTAACAGAGGGGTGAAGTGGAAGTGTGTTTTTTTTTTTTTTTTTTTTTTTTGGCTGATGCTGCATAAGCTTGCTTTCTTGCATCAAATGCCTCTACTAATGCTAATGCTAAAGTGTCACAAAACTCTGTATGGAATCGTGGATTGCCAATCACAGAAAAGGATTTTAATATGGATGGCATTATTGTGTTCTGTGTTTGCAAAAAGAATGTTCCATGCAAGAAAAAATTAAAGCTCAAACAACATGTGAAAACAGCATTGCATATTATAGCCAAGCAAAGGAAAAATTTACAGAGCACTCATGTAATTCAAAGTTCCTGGCATGCTTGTTGCAGACAAAAGGCAATAAAATCCTCAGGCCTTAGTTCAGAAGTTTTTAAGGAAGGAACAAAATATGGTTCAGTTACATCAACCCACAAATTCCAATTGACATCTGGAAAGCTAAAATCCCCAAATATAAGACATTCTGATTTACTAGCCCACTCTATTTCTCTGGATAGTAATTAAACTTCAGACAGCACACGGGTTTGTTAAGGGAATACTACAATATGATCACAAAGGAACTGTAGCAAAAAATAATTTGATATCAAATACTTGGATTTCAGGAAAGCTTTTGATACTCTTGCACATAAAAGGTGCTAAACAAATTGGAGCTGTGTGACATTAAAGGCAAGTTGCTGCTATGGATAAAGGGATAGTTGAGTGGGAGAAAACAGGATCTAGAAAAGTTGAGCAGTTAGGCCGAGAGGTGGCACCCGAAGTTTAAAATTGACAAATGCAAAGTACTACATATGGGTAGCAGTAACCCCAGAGTAATGTACCAACTGTGCAGTACTGCACTCAGGGTAGTGGAGAATGAAAAAGACCTGGGGGTAAATGAGCAGTCAGATATGAAGTTTTCTGAGCAGTGCAGAAAGGTTGCAGGAGCTCATGGGATCTTGTCAAAGATAAATATATTTATCTTTGACACGATCAGGAATTTTGCTGGGATAAGGAGGTGATTATCTCCTTGTAAAGGCAATGGTCAGGCCACATCTTGAGTACTGCATACAGGCCTGGAAGGATGTAGTAAGGATGTAGAGCTGCTATAACGAGTATGGAGAAGGGTTAAAAGATTGGTGAAGGGAACAAAGGGTTGCTCTTACCAAGAAAGGCTTAAGTTCTGCAAATTGCAGTGTCTGGAGACTAGGCACCTGCGAGGTGATCTGACTGAGGTGTATAAGGCTTTAATGGTTTACGCAAGCTCAGTGCTGATGGGATTCTTCCTCTTGCTCAGATTATGCACCTGAGGCAGCATAAATTCAAATTGAGGAAAGACAGTTGTAGAATAGATGTGTGGAAATTTACATTTAGCCAGCAGGTGGTTGATTGCTGGAACAAACTTCCATCTGTCATTGTGGAAGTATACAGCTTAAATAAATTCAAGGCAGAACTAGACAAATTTTTGGAGTGAATCGATGGATGAAATGAGAAAGGGTTTTTTTTTTTTTTTTTGGCTCATGCTGTATAAGCTTGCTTTTTTGCATCATATGCCTCTACTAATACTAATGACATCCAATTAAACTATAAGTTTGTGTGAGTACATCAAAACTGTTAGTGAGGTTATCAGATTGCCTCGTAGATCAGATTGCCTCGTAGGTGCCTAGTCTCCAGACACTGCAATTTGTTGAACTTACGATTTTATATTTCATATTTTATCTTCAGACTTCAGATTTTATCCTCTTGGACTGGAGAAGTGCTAATGTTTCTCTAATCCATAAAAAAGGACTTAAAATTAATGGAATTCTTCCTCTTTCTCAGACTACACACACACACACACACACATGATGGGGCACAAATTCTAATTGGGTTAGGATGGTTGCAGGATAGATGGCCAGAAGCTTGCCTTCATCCAGCAGGTGTTTGATTGTTGGAACAAACTGCCATCTGTTGTTGTGGATGTGGCTAGTTGGAATAAATTCAAGGAAGAACTAGACAAATTATTGGAGGAGATGGACAAGTGATGCAGGAAGTTTATTATTTTTGGCTGATGCTTTATAAGTTTGCTTTCTTGCATCATTTGCCACTACTAATATTAAAGATATGATGAGAAACTATAGACTAGTGAATCTGCCTTCCATGGTTGGCAGGATCAAGGAGTCTGTGCTTGAGAATACAGTAAAGCATGACTTCAATAAGAATAAAATCAGCTAAGCAATTTTATAGCTTAGCTTCTAGTCTCAAAGAATTATGACTATGCTTCTAAAATTGTTTATGAAACCTCCTGCCATTTGGTATAATGCATTGATGAGTTGAAAAAAATAAAATTAACAGACATTAAAGGAATTAAAACAACTTGAATTCCAAATTCCCTGGGGAAAAAGTGATTTCTTCTGATGATTCAGCATTGTGTTTTCACTGTGATGAATCATCATAGGTTTTATCATATGATTTTAATTTTTTAAAACCATTTCAAACATGAAAGCATGAAGGATTTTAGCATTAAATCAGCTCACACACCAACCATAAGAATAAGTATTTACTGTAACTAAAATATTTACATATTAAAATAAAATTTTCTGCCTTTAACCAATCCTGGTACAGGATTGGTTAAAGGCAGAGAAGATTTCCAGGGAGACCTTTTGGTTCTTACATGCTACTGGATGTCAACTCCCAAGGTTTTATGGACTTCCAAAAACTCATAAGACAGAAGTCCCACTCAGACCTATTGTATCATTTATAGGAAGCCCCACATATGCTTTGTCAGGGTATTTGGCTAAATTGATTTCGCCTATAGTGGGCCAGTCCAACTATGTCATAAAAGACAGTAAAGAATTTGTGAATTTTGTGAAAGATTTGATTGTAAATGAAAACGAGAGCATGATTTCTTTTGATGTGGTGTCACTATTCACATGCATTCCAATTAAACATGGAATATATTGCGTTAGAAAATCTTTGAGTAATGATGTCTCTTTGAGTAATAGATCACTTTTAAATGTAGAGGATATTTGTTCGGGAGTGGAACTTTGTCTGGCCAGCACCACTATGGTGTACCAAGGTGTTATGTACAAACAGGTTCACGGTACAGCCATGGGATCTCCTATTAGCGCCATCGTGGCCAATCTGGCCATGGAGGAGTTAGAGGACAGGGTTTTTAGTGAATGTCAGTTTCCCATAAAGAAATGGAAAAGGTGTGTTGATGATACCTTTACCGTGGTCCAGAAGGGGAGAGAGGATGATGCACTCCATTGGCTTAATAGCTTCTCCCAATTTATACAATTTACCTCAGAGGTGGAAACAGAAGGTACCCTTCCTTTCTTTTCCTAGGCTCAAAACTTCTGTGTTTAAAAAACCTATGTGCAGAGGCCAGTACACCCATTATAGTTCAGCACAAGCTGGGCAGCATAAGAATAGTGTAGTGAAAGCTCTACTAGATAGAGCAGGGTCACACTGCACCACCTCTGAGGACAAAGAATGTGAAATTAGACGAGTCACAGCAGACCTTAGAAAATGCGGATACCCCCAGAGGATCATAGACAGATTTAGTAGAGGAATAGAGTCTAACCGTCAGGAACCGTTTGTTCCTGTGGCTACCACATACATTCCTTACTGTCCGGGCGTTACTGAGCATCTGGCTAGAGTTTTGCGGGGTTATAAAACACGCTGTGTGCAGCTTCCCGGGCGGAGGTTGCACACAGTGTTGTCTCAGGTAAAAGGCCCAATAGCAAAGGACCTGACTAGTGGAGTAGTATACAGGATAAAATGCCCGGATTGTGGGGAATGTTATGTGGGCGAGACAAAACGACGGCTCAAGGATCGTCTGGGGGAGCATGCAAATGCTATAAAAACCGCTGATTACAATAAGTCTGCTGTGGCTGAACATTTTTGGGAGAAGCAGCATCAAATTTCCCCAGAGGATGCGGTTATCGTGGATCGAGCGCATGGGTTCTGGAACCGTAAATGGCTCGAGAGCCTACGAATCTGTTCATCCGACCACAATATTATGAATAGGGACAGAGGTATGCGTATGCATCCTCTGTTTGAAACTATCATCCTAAGTACGGATGAACGGTTTTGCTTAACACGTTCCCGAGCTATTTCCGCTTCCAGTTCAGACCATGCGCTGACTGCACCACGTGTATAGGTACCGTGAGCCTGTTATATATGGACGTGCTGCAGGAAGTTTTGTTACTGCTGAGGAAGGAAGCCGATGCTTCCGAAAGCTCCAGAGACTTTTATTGTTTTTATCGCTTTTAATCTGGTTTATTTTAGTGTATTTTATTTCAAGGATTTTATCACAGTTTTAATGTTTTTACATGTATTTAATTTAATTTAATATAATAGCAGTTTTTGTAAATATTTATTTTATTTTATTTTATTTTAATATGTAAATATTTTAGTTACAGTAAATACTTATTCTTATGGTTGGTGTGTGAGCTGATTTAATGCTAAAATATGAATTTTCCCAACCTCAGAGGCCTTTTTCAGGATAGCATGAAGGAACCAAGATTCCCAACATTGGAATATCATAAGCATCATCAGTTAGTGCAAATGGTGAATGCAAGGAAAACATTATTTAAGATGAGTTTGGTGATGGATCTGTGGTGCGTTAGTTGGAAATTTGATATGATTAACTGCCATATCTGTGCTGTATAATTTGAATATTTAAGGTTTAAACTAGCATATGTGTGTGAAAAGTTGGTGAGCAACTGAACATTAAGTAATGTGTTGTGCTGAAACCATTCAATAGATAAATTTTCATGCATCAGTAAGTTGTAACTTGATTTTAATTTTACTAGGATTTGAGCAGAACCGACTAAGGGGAAGTGGAAAAAAACGGAGTATATATGTTGGCTGGGTCATTGCTAGAATAATTAGTACAGAAAGTTATTTGGTAGCAATATGCTTTGGTATTTTACATTGTAATTAATCAATATTTTATAATGGTGCTGCTAATATAACAAGCATTGACAACCTGATTAACACTAATACCTGTACAAGTCTAAAAGCAGATCCACATTCTTATTTGCAGAAGGATGTGGATTTGCTAGAGTGGGTTCAATGAAGAGCAACAAGATTAGCAAGGGGGACAAAAGGGTGCTTTTACCAGAAAAGGCTTCATTTCTGCAAACTGCAGCATCTGCAGACTAAACACTTGTGAGGAGACGTGATTGAGGTGTTTAAGGCTCTGAATAGATTGAGTACACTCAATGCCAGTGGAAACTTTCATCTTGTTCAGACTATACACACGAGGAGGAATAAATTCAAACAAACTTCCATTTGTTGTTGTAGAAGAGGATGGATTGATTCTCATGGAAGAACTAGAGAAACTGTTAGAGGGGATGTACAGGGTTTTTTTTTTTTTGGATGAAGATGTTATTGTTGTTATTTGGTTTTTAGGAGCATTAGCAACTAAGGCCATATTGCTCCGGGAATATACGGTGGTCATTCCGACCTTTCCGCATCCTCTGTATTTGGTGGTGACGAGCTCGAACCCCGGTCTAATCAAGAAGCGTGTGCTACGCACTGCTGCTCCTTCCCACCTGGCTATGCAGGCACCCGGATGAAGATATATAAGCTTGCTCTCTTTTACCAGTTGCCACATCTGTGCGGCTAATACTAAAAGAATCTTTATAATTATTAAACCATGTACTAAGATTACTATGAGGAAAAAAATTTTTAAAAAACTTGTGCCAGAAAAAATATATTTGAGGTGACAGGTTAATGAAGAAGAACATGAATACTTTCTTTAAGAGACTGCTTTGATTTTAAAAGCAGTCTCTTAAATAAAGTATTCAAGTTACTGTTGTAGTGATGTGAATCAACCAAAATTGATACTTCCTCTTAGAGAAAGTATTAAATACAGTATTAAATACTGTCATTCAGCTTCTAAATGGACTGAAGATGTGCAAATGTGACCGCAATTCACAAAGGAGGATCAAAGGGCGACACGAGTAATTAGAGACCTGTTAGTTTAACTTCTGTTCCAGGAAAATTAATGGAGGCACTGGTTAAAGAAGCACTGCAGGATCATCTAGACAAGACTTCAGTTATAGCTCGGACACAGCATGGTTTTGTTAAGGAGAAGTATTTTCTGACCAATTTGATTGGATACTATGATGTGGTCACAAAGGAACTGGATGCAGGGAATAACTTTGATATATATTTAGATCTCAGAATGGCTTTTGATTCTGTTACACATGGAAGACTGCTGAACAAATTGGAGAAGTGTGGCATTCGAGGCAAATTGCTGCTATGGATAAAGGGATGGTTGAGTGGGAGAAGACAGAGAGTGGTAATCAATGGATACTGCTCTTCGTGGACTAATGTTATTAGTTGAGTTCCTCAGGGTTCAGTGTTGGGTCCATTGTTGTTTTCTGTATTTATAAATGATATTGATGATGGTATATCAGACTTAATGTCCAAGTTTTCAGACGATATGAAGGTTGGTAGAGTTGTTAATGACACTAATGACGGTACGCTGCTGCAATATGATCTAGAAGAGTTGAGCAGATGGGCTGAGAGGTGGCAACTGAAATTTAACATTGACAAATGTAAAGTACTGCATATGGGAAGAAGTAACCCCAGAGTAATGTATCAACTGTGTGGTACTACACTGACAGTTGTAGAGAATGAAAAGGACCTGGGGGGGTAATTGTGCAGGCAGATATGAAGTTTTCTGAGCAGTGCAGACGGTCTGGAAGAGTAGCTCATGGTGCCTTGTCAATGATATGCAGAAATTTTTCTAGCAGGGATAAGGAGGTGTTTATCCCCTTGTATAAGGCAATGGTCAGGCCACACCTTGAGTACTGTATACAGATCTGGAGGCCTCATTTTAGGAAGGATGTAGAGTTTTTGGAGCAAGTGCAGAGAAGGGCAACAAGATTAGTGAATGGAACAAAGGGTTGCTCTTATGAAGAAAGGCTTAAGTTTTGCAAATTACAGTGTCTGGAGACTAGGCACTTGTGACATGAATTGATTGAGGTGTATAAAGCCTTGAATGGTTTGAACATGCTCAATGCTAATGGATTCTTCCACTTGCTCAGAATAATCGCCTGAGAAGGCATAAATTCAAATTGAGGAAAGACGGTTGTAGGATAGATGAGTGGAAGTTTGCCTTTAGCCAGATCGCTGGAACAAACTTTCATCTGTCATTGTAGAAGTAGATAGCTTATAGAGATTCAAAGCAGAATTAGGTAAACACTTGGAGCGAGTGGATGGGTGAAATTAGATTTTTTTTGGCTGATGCTATAGAAGCTTGTTTTCTTGCATCAAGTGCCTTTACTAATACAAAATCTTTACTAATACTAAATCAAGTGATTATTCTGAGCTTTAAAACAATACTTTATAGCATTGTAAACTTGAGCATATAATACAGATCTTTTGATGCTGTATGGGAGCTGTGAAATTTACCTGTTTGTGCACTTTCTTATAAATGTGAATTTTAAGCTAATTATTATATTAAAAATATTAAGATTTAAGAGGTTTATGTTGTCATCAGATTCTAATTCTAAAGTATATTTTAATCTGTTGTGAATAGAATTAAATTTCTCAAACAGGTTGTTCAAAGTTTGCCAATCTAACACCAGCAGCATTGTCTGCATATTGAATATTTGCTTCTAGTTGTAAGGAGAGGGTTTAAAATATGATTTTCTGTTAAAGCTAGGTATGTTTTTTTGGAATGTGGCTGAAATTGGAAGCCTATATATATGAACGCATATATATTGGCTTCCATTGGAAGCCTATATATATGCGTATATATGGTGAAACTGAAGACTGAATCTAAAATGCTTAGTCTGAATAAGAAATGAAGTCAATTTTAAAAACTTTAAAATACATATCCAGGTAAGAATCCTGGATATGTAATTTAACTTTGACCCATATCAGGTCAAAGTTAATTAACACAGAAGGAGTCAATCATTCAAGGCACATTCACAGAAGGTTGACTGAAATATGAATTTATCAAATAATTTAATATTAATTAAAGCATAATCAAATTCTGTTAATTGAATTTCATTATGCTCATTCAGTGTATTGCTCTTAGTTTTACAAGTTCCATTTTACATGTGGTGCAGATCAATTAAATAAATTTGAATTAATGCAATATTATATGGTTTTGGTTTATTTTAGTGAAATTTTAGTGAGAATATAATATAGATTACTTTACTGTGTTGAAATATAATATAGCAATGATAATATCTATAGAAAAAGGAAGCACCAGAAACAAAACATCTATGAGACAGAGAGTGGAGAGACCGTGTTAGCGATAAGTCATTAATTAACCTAACTGCCCACTTTTGAATAGAATCTAGAAGCCTGAGAAAGGTTTTGGGGCTCTGCCCCAGATGTTGGAACGATATTCCATGGTAGGGTAAATTTTCAATTTTTACAGAGTGAACAGCTGCTTGGAAGAAAAGCAATGCCGAGAGTGATAGAGAAAACTCATTTTTTAGATGCAGGGGAAGTAATATTTATAATGTGCTTATACCAAGAGAGATTATAAGTCAGGATCATCATCATCATCCATTTTCAATCCCCTGCAGGATGAAGGCCTATCCAGCAACTTTCCAGTTCCTTCCGTTTTGTGTAATGGTCATTTATTTACTACCACAAACTCGTGAATTTCATCCGTCCATCTACATCATTGTCTTCCAGGTTTTCTTCTAGCTCCTCTTGGGTACCATTCTGTTATTCTCTTAGTGGACTGGATAGGCATTTGGAGGGAATGGTGTGTTTTTTTTTTTTTTTTTTTTTGGCTGATGCTGCATAAGCTCATATACTTGCTTTCTTGCATCACATGCCACTACTACTACTACTAGTGCATCTGTCATCATGTTGTTGAGCTATGTGTCCTGCCCAAGACCATTTTAGTTCTTTAGTTTTGATAAGAATGTCCTTTACTTGAGTTTGATGCCTAATCCATGTGTTTCTCTTCTTATCTAACAGTCTGATTCCCAATATAATTCGTTCCTTTCTTCGCTGTGTAGTTCTCAGCTTCTCTTCCATTCTTTTGATGAGGGCCCAAGTTTCACTTCCATAAGTCATGGTGGGTAATATACATTGGTTAATTATTTTACATTTCAGACAAATTGGGATATTAGTAGTAGTAATAGTAGTAGTGACATGTGATGCAAGAAAGCAAGTGTATGAGCTTATGCAGCATAAGCCAAAAAAAAAAAATCACACCATTCCCTCCAAATGCCTGTCCAGTTCCTCCTTAAATTAATTTAATCTATCAACTTCAACAACGACAGATGGAAGTTTGTTCCAGCAATTAACCACCCGCTGGCTAAAGGCAAATTTCTGCACATCTATTCTACATCTGTCTTTTCTTAATTTGAATTTATGCCCCCTTAGGTTTGTAATCTGAACAAGTGGAAGGACCCCATCAGAATTCAGCGTGCTCAACCCATTCAAGGCCTTATACACCTCAAACAGATCACCGCACAGGTGCCTAGTCTACAGCACTACAATTTGAAGAACTTAAGCCTCTCTTGGTAAGAGGTTCCCCTCGCCAATCTTGTTGTCCTTCTTTGTACACATTCAAGCAAATCTACATCCTTCCTAAAATGAGGCCTCCAGACCTGTATGCAGTACTCAAGGCGTGGCCTGACCATTGCCTTATACAGAGGGACAATAACCTCCTTCTCCCTGCTAGCAAAATTATTATATATCATTGACAAAACCCCATGACCTGCCCTGGCAGCCTGTCGGCATTGCTCAGAAAACTTCATATCTGACTGCACAATTACTCCCAGATCTTTTTTCATTTTCTACCACCTTAAGTGTAGTACCACACAGTTGGTACATTTCTCTGGGGTTACTTCTACCCATATGCAGTACTTTTCATTTGTCAAGGTTAAATTCAGTTGCCACTTCTTGGCCCATCTGCCCAAATTTTCTAGATCCTGTTGCAGTAGCACTGCCATCACTGTCATTAACAACGCTGCCAACCTTTGTATCATCTGAAAACTTCGACACTAAGCATGATATACCTTCATCAATATCATTGATAAATATACAAAACAACAGTGGACCCAACACCGAACCCTGTGGGACTCCACTAATAACATTAGTCCACGAAGAGCAGTACCCAACGATTACCACCCTCTGTCTTCTCCCACTCAACCATCCTTTTATCCATTGTAGCAAATTACCCTTAATACCATTCTGCTCCAATTTGTACAATAGTCTTTCATGCGCAACAGTGTCAAAAGCTTTCCTGAAATCCAAATATATGGTATCAAAATTATTTTTTGCATCCAGTTCCTTTGTAACCACATCATAATATCCTATCAAATTTGTCAGACAAGACTTTCCCTTAACAAACCCATGCTGTGTCTGAATTATTGCTGCAGTCTTGTCTAGATGATCCTGCAATGCATCTTTAACCAGCGACTCCATTATTTTACCCGGAACAGAAGTTAAACTAACTGGTCTGTAATTACTCGTGTCACCCTTCGACCCCCTTTGTGAATTGCGGATACATTTGGACATCTCCAGTCCGTGGTGACCTCCCCTGAGTCCAAGGATGTTCTCATAATTATGGCTAAGGGTTTGCTTAGTTGCTTTGCTGCCTCCTTTAATATAACTGGATAGATCCCATCCACCCTAGGTGCCTTTCTTATGTTTAACTTCAACAATTTCTCCTCCACTTTGCTTTCAGTTATTACAAAATCATTAAGCACCCTGTTACTATTTGATAACCTTGTGGAATTTTCAAACCTTAATAACTCCTCATGAGTGAATGTAGATGCAAAATACTCATTCAGTTTGTTTGCTATCTGAGTAGGATCATCAGCAGTCGAACCATCGATATGAAGTGGACCAATCAGATTCATCCCCTTCCTTTTAGAGTTGATATAAATAAAGAAATCCTTGCTGTTTTTCTTAGCATCCTTTGCCAAAGATTTCTCGTAATCTGTCTTCACCTGCCTAACCTCCTTTGTGACTTGATTACAGACTAGCTTATATCTGCCATAGGCTTCTGAGTCGCTTGATAATTTATATGCATCCCATGCATTTTTCTTCTCTGTCACGAGTCACATTAGTTCATTTGATAACCATTTAGGCCTAAATCTTGAACAATATTTCTTAATAGGTATGAAACTTTTAGTAGCTTCCACGATTAATTCCTTGAATCCATCCCACTTAGAATTTACTGTTGGTAACATTATCAGTTGATCCCACTGTACAGAATTTAAAAACTGTCTGAGACCACTGTACTCACCTTTACAGAAGCAAAACCCTTTCCTTTACCCCTGATGGTAATTATATCTTTAAGTAAATCCCACATCAGTACACTGTGATCACTGCAACCTAGTGGTTCCTTTATCTGCAAATTCTTAATACACGACTGATCACTGCTGATAACCAGATCAAGAGTATTACCCGCTCTGGTTACCTCTCGAACATGCTGCTGCAGAAAACAATCATCCAATAAATCCACAAAAGTCTTACTAGTGTGTGAGTGACCAACCCACAAGTTTCAGTCAACATCTGGGAAGTTAAAATCCCCCATTATAAGACATTCTGATTTACTAGCCCACTCTATTTCTCTGTACAATTGTTCATTGTACTCATTCGAGTCATTAGGCCTATAACACACTCCTACTCTTATTTTTGCTTTCGCAATGCTTATGTCACACCAAACTGACTCAACAATGCACTGTTCATCTATATTAACTGGATGCACTTCTTTTGATTTTATGTTTTTCTTAATTAAAAGCATGACACCTCCTCTCTTCCTATCCTGTCTATCCTTTCTGTACACATTGTACTCCCCAAATTCCAATTCTGCATTCCTAATATTGCTCCTCAGTATGTGGCTATATTTCTTAAGTCAGAATAATCCCCAATAAAGATATACGATCTTGGCTGGAAATCGAAGATAAGCATAGGAGCAGAAGAAACCTTTTTCTGAGATATAAGACAGGACCGAGTTTTAGAAGAATTGAAATCAACAAAATTATCTTTGCCCCACCAGAGAATTATCCAGAGATCAGCATTTAAGAAATTGGTAGTGAATATTTGAGAAGTTGAAGCTGTTTGTGCAAGGCAAGGTTTCTCAAACTGGAAGGTGGAATACAATATGCTATCATCAGCAAAACTATGGATGGGATTTCCGATCAGTGGAATAAGGTGATTAATATACAAGAGGAAAAGAGTGGGAGAAAGAACTGAACCTTGGGGAACACCAGCATTAGTGGAGAAATTAGAAGACAGGGAGTCATCTGTCATCACTCGGAGTTAGAGGTCAGAGAGAAAACTGGATACCCAATTACAAAAAAACAGTGGCAAACCATAAAATTAAAGCTTATTTAGAAAACCTTTATGCCAAACACGATCAAAAACCTTTGAAATGTCAAGAGCAACTGTTTGAGTTTCAACAAATTTGTTCATTGAATTTGTCCATAGATTGGTAACATAAGCTAGAATAAAACCAGTAGATTGACACTTACAGAATCAATACTGGCAATCATTGATCAGATGGAGGGTTTCTAGGTAGTTTAAGAGTTGGCAGTTAATTGATTTCTCCATTACTTTAGAAAGAGTAGAAGTAAGTGCAATGGGATGATAATTGGATGGGAGGGATTTGTCACCCTTTTTAGAAACTGCCTGGGTATGAGCAAATTTCGTGAGCCAGAATATCACCAGTGGATTGACACTTACACAATCCATACTGGCAACTGTTGATCAGATGGAAGGTGTCTAGATAGTTTAAGAGTTGGCAGTTAATTGATTTCTCCATTACTTTAGAAAGAGTAGAAGTAAGTGCAGTGGGATGACTATTGGATGGGAGGGATTTGTCACCCTTTTTAGGAACTGCCTAGGTATAAGCAAATTTCCAAGCAGAAGGGAAAACACCTCTAGAATAAGAAAGTGAAAAAAAAAAAAGGCAACACAGAACAGGAGTAATTTCAGGTGACAGGTTTTAAAAACAAGTGGAGTAATACCATCAGGACATGGAGCTTTCTTTGCATCAAGATTGTTCAAAATCCTTCTGATATCCTTTTGACAGAAGATCACAGGAGGCATTGAATGGAGTGTACTGGGATTCAGTAGAATGCTTTGGCATTGGGGCAGGTGCCAAGGGCGCCAGTATCAGTAGAGTGCCACTAACAGGCCACATGAGTTCCGGGCCAAGCTGTTTCGACGCCCAAGGCTAACTGATGAAATGGCGCCCTTAGATGATGTCACATCAGAATGTGAGCAGAGGGTGGGGTGAAATTAATTTTCGCCAAATGGCATTTTTCAGAGGGCGAATCAAGCCTATATGCATCCTTAAATCTGAGTACACACTGCGTATCAGCATAGATCTATTTGCTACCAGAATGTAATTCTGAAGGAACTAATCAGGCAACTGCTTCATCAGCGCATGTACAAATGCACAGCAGTTTACAATTCATGCATTCTGTACGTTCTACGATATTAAATAAGGTAGAAGTTATAAATAATGTCTCTGTATAGTGTTTTTGTGCTTGCTATATAAAGAGGTAATTGTGAATATTGTGATTTATAATTTAAATAAAACCTTCCTAGGACAAAACCCCCCAGGAATGCTATCAATTAAAGTGCAGAGTAGGATAAAACCCCCTTAGTTAAAGTAAAACATGACAAAAGCTCCCATTTTTTCTGTTTTCTGTCTTTAACACCATTATAAAAATTTTAGAGGGGATCTTTAGAAATAGAAAAAAAACCTAAAATTTTAGTAATTTTAATAATGATGTAATCCTGAAAAATATTATAATCTTTGCCTGTGTTGGTTAACTCTACTTGATAATTCTTTTGTCCACCTGAATAATCCTCCAAAAGTGACCTGATGCACCCAGGTCACCATTTAGTGATTATGTGACCTCGATTTGTATCTTAGCAGCCTGCCAGGGGTTAAATCAGAATTAACCTCAAGTCATTGCTGGGGAAGGCAAAGGTGTGTGTATATAAGGCTACTAGATTTGAACCTTGAAGGAATTTCTGAATAGTGTAGGTCACAGCATCAGGTGGAAGAAAAATGAACCTTAATGCTTAATGAGATTTTCAATATTGTGCTTTATTTGTTTGATTTTTGATAGATACGCTATGATGTTCCTTTTATTATGTTCATTTTTATGATTGTGTAAATAAGTTCGTTCTTCTGTAAAGTGAGCTATAGATTTATAATGCAAGTATTAAAGTATGTACATAAAGCAGTGCAATACTTATAATGCCTTCCTTATTGCAGGCTTATGATATAACGAATGTAATATTTTACATGTCAGAGAAGTGTTCATAAACTATAAATAATAAGAGTAAATATTACAATTTCAAAATTTTGTATAATTGTTTGTCTCAGGGTCTTTTTGTCCTATAGAGTTTTTTTTTTCTTAGGGCTGTTTTATCCTATAGAGTTTTTTTCTTAGGGGTGTTTTGTCCTATTAGAGTTTTTTTTTCTTAGGGGTGTTTTGTCCCAGGTTAAGTATGTATCCTGTCACTAATGGCCTATGTATCAATAAATAGCGGAAATACAAAAATGAAGGTATTGAAAAAAAAGAATGGAAATGGTTATTTTATTGCAAAAACAAAGATGCAATATATTGTTTTCCATGCCTCTTATTTGTATCTGGCACAAATAATGTTCCATTTTGCAGCTCAGATAGATTTAAGGACTGGAAACATATAAATCCAAACATTCTATTTCATGAGAATTCATTACAACACATAACCAATTTCACAAAATGGAAATTGGTAGAAAAGGGTCTTCAAAAATTTGGACTAATTGATGATGTTGCACAAGCAGAACTAAGAAGCAAAATTTTGAAATGGCGCTATATACTGAAAATAATATTAAAATGTATATTATTCTGTGCTGAAAATAATTTGACATTTTGTGGACAAGTTTGTTAAACAGAGGTCCGATTGCATTTTTCATTATTTATTCTGATTTTACCAATTATTGAAAAAAGGCATGTAGCCGCAAATTTGCCAAGAGTGCCAAAAACCTAGCTACGCCTCTGCTGGGAATGGTGGGAGGTGGTTTACCAAGATCATCAATACACAAGTTTAAAAAAAATAGGATGCTAGTAGGTCAGCTTTATCTTTGGCTGAAGTGGCAATAGAACCATCTGGTTTTGACAGAGGTAGGAACAGAGATGGGCAAAAGTTATGGCCAATAGCTTTGGCAAGAGACCAGAATGCTCGACTAACATTTAGACAAAAAGCAAGTTTTCTACTCTTAGCCTGTTTGAAATCTAGTTTGTACAGATTAACAACTGCTTTACAATTGTTGCAAGCTTTATGTAGAGAGAAAATTAAACTGGAGATTTCAATACAAGCCAATTATAATATGCAACATTCTTCTGTTGAACAGCCTTAGGACATTTATTGTAAAACCAAGGTTTAGAAAAAGGATGAGATTTAAAGGTGGAGTGTGGAATAAAGGATTTCATCACTACAAGAATAATTTCACTGACCCGATCTGAACAAACACGATCTTTGTTTCAAAAGAATTGAAAGAGTAATCCAACAAAGGAAAAGAAGAGAAAAAATCTCGCAGATCATCCCATTTTGCATTCTTGTAATGCCAAACAACACAAGATTAAGAATGGCCATGAGAGAAAGGCTCCATCTGAGAAGAGACAATCACTAAGTTCTGATCTGAGGTGCCTAGAACTCCTCAGATGACAACTTGGTGATTGTCTCTCATCTCAGCCTGTACTTAGAAGGGTTGTTTGTGAAAAAAAGATCAAGTGCATTGGCTGTATGGTTAGGATTGTCTGGTATTCTGGTAAATAAATTAATAATCTGTGCAAGGTCATTAGTAATTGCAAAAGCCTCAGCAACATGACCAGCTGGCTCCTTGTGTGACTAGAAAATGGAAGCCAGCTGGAGTTGTGAACATTAAAGTCACCAAGGAATATTACTTCACTGTTAGGAAAGTTGGATTTTAGAAAGTCAAGTTTCAAAGAGGGAGAGTGAAAGAGTTCCAATTGATTAGTGGAGTTGGGAGAATGATATATGCAACAGATGAATTTGTCAGAATGTGGTAGACAGATTTTAAGCCAGAGAAGCTCACAAAGAGAAGATTCCAAATTTGATATTCCCTGGAAATTCCTCCAGGGAATATCAAAACAGACATATGCACAAGCAGTGGCTGACTGGGTCTAAAAATATTGGTTGCCAGGAGACAAAGGGCCCCACCTTTTAATAAAAATGATTTTATTAAAATTTTTTTATTAAAATAGTAATACAACATAAATTTTAGTTGCATACAGTAATAATATTCGAACTTCTGTTATATTTTCAAGCTACTAAAAGGTCATTAACATTTTTAACATATTGTCTAATGTTATTGCAAGTGGGCCACACTTTCCATCAGGCAAGCTGACACCCTGACCAGTCAGCCACTGTGCACAGGTGCCACCTTTGAAGCAAAAAAAGAATCATACAGCAAATAATTCAGACAACTCAGATGAGCAGCAGTTGAATCAGTGGCGTAGTTACCATGTAGGCAGGCAAGGCAATTGCCTCCTGGCCCGGGCCCTTTAGGGCCCCAGCATCTTTGGCTGTCTCCTGTTTTTGCAATTTCCATTAATTAAGTAGGGGCCCGAACATGTTCTTTTTTCCTTCGGGCCCAAAAAAGGGTAGCTACGCTACTTATACCTGCGGAGTTGGGAGAAATCCCAGGTGCCTTTTGACACGAACATACCTTATACTGAATTGAATCAACCGATAACTGGGATTCTGTGAGAAAAAGTGCATGGAATTTGATAGACTAAGTGAAAATGGACATCATTGAGATTAGACTGAGACCTTGTATAATATACAAACAGGCTGCCAGAGCAGGTCATGGGGTCTTTTCAATGATATATATATATATATATATATATATATATATAGGAATTTTGCTAGCAGGAATAAGGAGGTGATTATCCCTTTGTATAAGGCATTGGTCAGGTCACAACTTGAGCACTGTGTACAGGTCTGGAGGCCTCATTTTAGGAAGGATGTAGAGTTGCTAGAACGAGACAGAGAAGGGCAATAAGATTGGTGAGAGGTACAAAGGAGTGCTCTTACCAAGCAAGGTTTAAGTTTGCAAATTACAATGTCTGGAGACCAAGCACCTGCAAGGTGATGTAATTGAGGTGTATAAGGCCTTCAATCATTTGAGCAGGCTCAATGCTGATGGGATTGAGCTTGCTCAGATTACTAACCTCAGGGGGAATAAATTCAGGAAAGATAGTTTTAGAATAGATGTGTGGAAATTTGCCCTATAGCCAGTAGGTAGTTGATTACTGGAATAAACATCCATCTGTTGTTGTGGAAGTTGATATCTTAAATAAATTCAAGGAAGAGCTGGACAACTTTTGAGTGAAGTGGGAAGTATTTTTTTTTTTTTTTTTGGCTGATGCTGTATAAACTTGCATTCTTGAATCATATGCTACTAATGCTAATGCTACGTGTTTGGGATGTTTAGACCTTTTTGCAGACAAGTTTTTTTCTGTTATTTTTATGGTCCATTGTGTTTTCAGAAGTAAGAAAAGGTGGCAAAGACATGCTATATGAAATAATGAAATTTTTGGATATAGCATATACATGGTAAAAATATAACCAGCTCCTTGACATAATGTGGCCTCAAAAGTATCCTCCACATATTCTCTTCTCAGACTCCCTCTATTCGCTATCTGGCAGAGTAGAATCAGCGAGATTATACACTGGCTGATCAGATGCCTCCTAGAGATTTACCAATAGGTTTTCTCCGGTGGCCGGCCTGCAAACACCATTTTAGAGCTCGAAATATAAGGAAGATTGGATCTCGCCGTGATGTCTATCACAACCTCAAAAGACATCAATCATAATGCATGATAGAAGAGATGGGAATTGCCAGAGCTTTGTTCTGGAGACTAAACATAGGTTCCACCACTTCAAGCCTCCAATAAGCAAAGTGTTGGTATTGCACTAGTTGATGAGAATCATCTACCACCTATTGTCTTGTAACACAGAAAGTGGCATTCCTCTGTGGGCACCCTACCTCATCCCCTGCTTATGTTGTTTGCACCTGGGTGGTCACCTCCAGTATTCTAGCTGCCATATTTCAGGACTTGCACATGGGGATTTATACCCAGGGGGAATAAATTCAGGTTTATTAACAGGTTTATTACCCAGGTTTATTAACAGTCCCACCATCATGAAGGTGCAAGCAGAGGATTTAGCTGTCACAGATCAACTGGCCTTTCCCGAAATTAGGTCCACTTGACTTTTGTCACCTGATATTCAGTTTCATCAGTGTTTTAGACTGATGAGGCTGTCACAGAGATTGTCTGTGACAGCCTCAAGAACCATTCCTTTCTCTAAATTAAAAAAACAAACAAACTAGGTTTTATTTTTTACTCTTAGCTTTATTTTTCTACTGAATAACTACTCACTATACAAATCTCAAACTTTGCCCCTCTGGGGTGGTATCCCCCAGTGCCTTTCTTTCAAGCTTCTTGACTTCAGTCAAAAGATGGCAGTCAGGTTAATTAATTAACCCATCTCTTACAAAGGCTGTTGCAATTACTAATGACCGTGCACAGATTGTTCGTTGCAATTACTAATGACCTTGCACAGATTGTTCATTTACCTACCAGAATACTGGACAATCCTAACCATACAGCCAACACACTTGATCTTTTTCTCACAAACAACCCTTCTAAGTACACAGTTGAAGTGAGTGGCCCTTTAGGCACCTCAGATCACAACTTGGTGATTGTCTCTTCTCCAATGGAGCCTTTATCTCATGGCTATTCCCAACCTTGCATTGTTTGGCATTACAAAAATGCAAAATGGGATGGCCTGCAAGATTCATTTTCTTCTTTTCCTTGGTCGGATTACTGTTTCAAAACTTCTGATGTCAACGTTTGCTCAGATCATGTCATTCTAGTAAGAATGGAATCCTTTATTCCACATTTCACCTTAAAATCTAGTCCTTTATCTAAACCTTGGTTTTCCAATAAATGTGCTATGGTTGTTCAAGAGAAGAATGTTCCATATCGTAATTGGCTTGTTTTCAATTCTTCAGTTTCATTTTCTGCCTACACCAGAGCTCACAACAATTGTAAAGCAGTTATTAATCAGTCCAAACTAGATTTTGAACAGACTAAGAGTAGAAAATTTGCTTCTTGTCCTAATGGTAGCCAAGCATTCTGGACTCTTGCCCTGCTCCCACCTCTGTCAAAACCAGATGGTTCTATTGTCACTTCAGCTTGATCTTGCTAAAACACCTCCCACCATGCTCCATTCATTGCCTCCTGTGGTCTTCCGTCAAAAGGATGTCAGAAGGATTTTGACGAATCTTGATGCTAAGAAAGCTCCAGATGTTGATGGCATTTCTCCACTTGTTCTTAAAACTTGTGCTCTTGAACTTACTCCTATTCTGTGTCGCATTTTTTCAGTTACTTATTCCATAGGTGTTTTCTCTTCTGCTTGAAAATTTGCTAATATCCAGCCAGTTTCTAAAAATTGTGACAAATCCCTCCCATCCATTTGTCATCCCATTGCACTTATTTTTTTACTCTTTCTAAAGTAATGGAGAAATCAATTAACTGCCAACTCTTAAACCACCTAGAAGCCTTCTGTCTGATCAAGGATTGCCAGTATTGATCCACTGGTGATATTCTGGCTTATGTTTCCCATCTATGGACAAATTTGTTGAAACTCAAACAGTTGCTCTTGTCATTTCAAAGGTTTTTGATCATGTTTGGCATAAAGGTCTTCTAAATAAGCTTTCATCTTATGATTTGTCACTGTTTTTTGTAATTGGGTATTCAGTTTTCTCTTTCTCTGACCTTTTACTCCAAGTGATGATAGATGGCTCCCTGTCTTCTTATTTCTCCACTAACGCTCGTATTCCCCAAGGTTCAGTTCTTTCTCCCACTCTTTTCCTCTTGTGTATTAATGATCTCCTTCCATTGATTGGAAATATTATCCATAATTTTTCTGGTTATAGCACATTGCATTCAACCTTTCAGTTTGAGAATTCTTGCCCTGCTCAAACAGCTTCGACTTCCCAAATATCCACTACCAATTCCTTAAATGCTGATCTCCAGGTAATTCTCCAAAGGGGCAAAGATAACTTAGGTGATTTCAATCCTTCTAAAACTCAGTCCTGTCAAAAAGAATTCTTCTGCTCCTATGTTTATCTTCAATAACATTTCGAGTTCTAGGCTAGATCATATATCTCTTGAGCATTGCCCTGACGTTTAATCTCTCTTGCCATAAGCAAATTACAAATACATGTATTGCTTCCTCTGCAGCTAAAAAACTATCATCTATGTCTAAGTTTGTAGATGATACAAAGGTTGTCAGGGCAGTTAATGACAGTGATCAGGGTGAGCTACTGCAACAAGAAAAATTGGGTCAGTCTGAGAAATGACAGTTGAAGTTTAACATTGACATATACAAGGTACTGCATATGTCAATACAGATATGAAATTCTCTGAGCAGTGTAGACATGCTAGCAGGGATAAGGAGGTGATTATCCTGTTGTATAAGGGCATGCTTAGGCCACATCTTGAGTACTTTATACAGGTCTCGAGGTCTCACTTTATGAAGGATGTAGATCTGGTGGAATTCTGGTGGATGTCATTGAAGATAAACATAGGAGCAGAAGAATTCTTTTTGCAAGATGTAAGACAGGACTGAGTTTTAGAAGGATTGAAGTCAACTAAGTTATCTTTGCCCCTTTGGAGAATTACCTGGAGATCAGAGAAGATTAACCAGATTGGTGAAGGGGGAAAAAAGTGCTCTTATCTAGAAAGGCTTCAGTTCTACAAATTGCAGCTTCTCAAGTAATCTCAATTTGTCAAGAACTAGACAGCTGCAGGGAGATTTGATTTAGGTGTTTAAAGCCTTAAATGGATTGAATAAGCTGATTGTTATAGTGGCTATAATTTTCCACTTGCTGAGACTACACACACACGAAGGGACATAAATTCAAATTGAGGAAGGATGTGTGGAAGTTTGTTTTCAGACAGTGGGTGATTGATTGTTGGAAGAGCTTCCATCTATTGTTGTGAAAGTGGATGGGTTGAATAAATTCAACTAGACAAATTCTTGGAGGATACGGATGGGAGAACTGTGTTTTTTTTTTTTTGTGGCTGATGCTATATAAACTTTTTTCTTGCATCATTTGCCATTACTACTACTACTACCTATGGATTTTTGCGACATGGAGTAATGGACAAGTTTAGCTCTTTCCTGCTTTGCAGTGATTGGACAGTCTGTTACTTTGTGTAATTTTGTTTCCTGATTTGAAACTAGTAGTAAAGGGTGAAACCCCTAAACTGTTTATTGTTAAACAAGTACCCCCTTTGGCACTGGTTTAAAATCAGGAAGCAATATTCCCCCCTTTCCACTAGTTTAAATTGGGAAACAAAATTACACAAAGGAATAGAGCATCCAATCATTGCAAATCAGGGGATGCAGCTAAATGTGCTCATCATTTGCTATCACAAAGATCTGTGGGTAAGAGTCTTGCTTTTAAATTTAACCAAATCATGTTTAAAATATCTTTTAAACATCTTAAGAGCATCTTTATAAAAATTAGAAATATTTTTAAAAAATTTTTTTCTTGAATCTGACAGCCTAGGCGATCACCTATATCCACTCCTGCTGATTGTGTTTTGAGTTAAAACGAGAACGTAAAATTTTTTTTTTGTTTTTAAACACATTACTGAGGAATTTGTTCACTGTTATCACTCATTTAATAATAAAATTGCCATCAACTGAAAAACCAAAACTTTAATTTTGCAATTGATGATTTAGTTGTTAAAGGAAATATGATTTGATATGAAACCAGAAGGAATCCAGTGGTGTTTATCCAGCCTTATTATTATTATTATTATTATTATTAATGGCCATATGGTACAAGGAAGCCTGAGGCTTATGCTGCACCAGCCAAAAAAAAAAAAAAAAAAAATTCCCAAGTTACCCCCTGAGAGAGAGAGAGAGAGAGAGAGAGAAGTAGAAAGGAATCACCAAGAAAGAGAAGAATGATGATATCCAGCTCAGGACCCTGGGTTTGCCAAGCCCATACTCACTAGATGTGAGCCCCCCGGGGTAATATGTAGCTGAAGAAAATAAATCAATTATATGTATTATGTTATGGAAGCATTATCCAAGGTTATTGAATTCTAACACTGGTAAATTTACATGAGCCATTTTTGAGAACATTTGTTAGTCCTCTTTACAGCAAATCAAAGGTCTTTCATTTACCAATATTTCACTGCATGATATCTGTTACACGATACATGATACACGATAACAATTTACTCAAACTCTTATTAAAATTGTTTTTAAATTTCAGATTAACTATATAGTTACTAGTTGCACCCAAATGGTGTGTTATTCTGGGATTACTGCTACCCATATGCAATACCTTGCATTTATCAATGTTAAACCTCTGCTAAGAAGCAGAAAACTTTGATAGGTTCCTTGAAAGATCAAAGCAGTAGTATAATCACATTCTAGCTGAAATAGTGGCTGATATTTTGCAATATTTTGTAGTTTATTATTTAAATCACATTAGTGCCAATAGGAAACAATGAAGCCAAGTTGAATGGTTGGAACAGAGGACCATGACAATGGTTATAATAGAGAACAATGGTTATAATTATAAGAAGGCTGAAAATAGAAATCTTCAGGTTTGGATGATGTAAATCCAGTTATACTGAAAACGGCACAAGTAAATGCATTGAACCATTAGTAATGTTAATTTGACCATCATTAGATTCACAGATTATTCACCCAGATTGGAGAATTGCCAACGTCTGATCCCATAAAGGAGAAAAAATAGACAATTAGAGATTGGTGAGTTTGACTTCTGTGGTTGGTCAAGTTATTGAATCTGTACATAAAAATGCTATACAAGACCATCTCTACAACAATAATGGGTTATGGCATGGTTTCATGAAGTGGAGATCTTGCCTGACTAATGAATACTCTGAAGAGGATTATATAGAAGTTGGCTTCAAGAAATAACTTTGACGTCATACATCTGGATTTTAGTGAAGGCTTTTTATATGGTTCCTCATGAGAAATTATTGTGCAAGTTTAAGTAAGTCAGGATAACAAAGAAGATCCATCAGAGTATTAAGGGTTGGTTGGACAGGAGAAAGAGAGTAGTTATAAATGGGTATTTTTCAAAGTGTAATGGAGTAGCAAGTGTGACTCTTGGATAAAAAACAAGAGAGGTCTGAGCACTGATCCCTGAGAGAAAGCTATCAAATTTGCTGACTAAAAGATTAAAGGAGTGATTAACAATCAGAATTGGGCTATACTGCTTCAAAAAGTTTTGTACCGATTGTAGGCATGGTCTGGAAAATGGTGACTAAAGTTTAACACTGTTACCATATGTTAAGTATCGTACTTGGGAAACAAAAACCCTGGAATAGTTTATAAACTGAGAGGAGAGGAACTAAAGGATGTTCATGATGAGAACGACATGAAGTATAATTGCAGTGTAAGCAGGTGGCAAGAAAGGCACATGTTATTCTATCTATGATTTATCTGAATTTTTCAAGAGGTGGAGGTCATTATCCATCTCTCTCTAAGACCATAACGAAACCATGCATGGAATTTTATATTTAGGACTTAGAACAGCATATAAAGAATGACAGCATTCCAGAGAAAGTATGCTAAACACTATCATGAGAAACAGCTTAGATATGGTCTGCAGAGCTCAAAAATTGGACACCTTAAGGTGGGTTTGATTGAAGTGTATCCTACCATAAAAGAGATTAGTAAAATGAACGAGGGAGGAACATGCCAACCAGTGAGTAATACAAGAACTAGGGAGAATACCAGACTAGACTTTATGAAGTTTATCCTTGGCAGCGTGTTGCCAAACATTGGAATAAGTTGCTGCAAGGGTTGCCGAGCTGATAAATTGGGAAAAATTCAAGGAGGAACTGATAGGCGCTTTTTGATGATGATAATAATTGACAATTTTCTTTTTCTCTCTTAGATGTATAAAAGTTTGCTTCCTTGCATCATTGTGCCTTTTTAATACTAATTAAAGCATTTTGGTTATTAAACTTTCAAAAAAAAAAAAAAAAATTCCAAATGTTAAGATGGTCATTGCCGATTATAATTCGTACACAAATTCCTAATTATTCATGGATCTGAATGTCGGAACCGATTAAAACTGGTGTGTGATGTTATAGGATGGATAAGCCTGGAAAAAATACAGGTATATAACCCCAGAGGCTCACATCTGGTGAGTTATGGGCTTGGCACACCCAGGGTCCTCAGCTGGATATCATCATTCTTCTCTTTCTTGGTGATTTCCTTCTACTTCTCTCTCTCTCTCTCTCTCTCTCTCTCTCTCTCACTTTCACACACACACACACAGGGTAACTCAGAAATGTTTTTGGCTGGTGCAGCATTAGCCTCAGGCTTCCTTGCACCATATGGCTAATAATAATAATAATATACAGACTGATTTTAAATACCTTAGCTGTGGAAAAAACTAAAATGAAGCCTGATAGGAAAACAAATTTTATGGACAAATAGAGTTTTTTATTTCTTTATTTTTTTTTTCTTGAGAAACAAAAATATATTGTAATGCCCATCAGCCAAAAGCTAACATTTTATTGTAAGATAAAACACCATAAAATTTCTATTGTACAATATGTAACCTACTCCTTGTTGCTGTTGTAGAATTTTAGGTGTGTCAATAGACAATGCAATGGGTGCACCCAGAGGCCAATGCTCAAGGGGCACCAAAAACCTTAAACTTACATACAGATATGAAGAAAATTTTAAAGGGGGAAGGTCAAAATTTCAGTTTGCACCCGGGCATCACATACCCTAGGAAGGCCCCTGGTATTGTGTATAAAATGTCTATAAATTGCATGTGTTCTGCTGTCGATTTGCAATTTGCTGGATGAAAAACCCAAGTTTCTGGAGGAAAGCCGTGCTACCCTCACCTGTGACTAACTAACTGAGCCATGTGAAAAATGCCTGTAAAACATTTCTCGCATCATTGACTGGATTTAAACCTAGGTCTTTTCCGCACCTTGGGAGAAAGGCAGCAATTATACCAATTGTGCCACCCACGAGAGCACTGTATACTCATATATAATATACTGCATATTATATATATATATACAGTATATACAGGGTGATTCACTACCAGTACGACAAACTTGCAGGAGGTGTAGGGGGCACAAAGACGAATCGGAATCACATAGCATTGCAGGGTCCGAAATGCCTTCGTCATGCGGTAGAGAACGTTGAACGGGAGGTCGCGTGAACAGCGATCCCGCTGGAAGTCAGAATTTGCAAACCGGTTCCCGAGGCAGTAGGATGGACGAGTATTCAAGCGTTGAACTGGCCAACATGCACCTCGCGTATGGAGCTGTGGCTGTAATTTTTTTTTTTTTATGAAAACCCCAAACACGAAAGGTATCAAAACCTATAGTACTTAGTACCGTGCATGGGTTGAAGAAGTATGGGGGGAGGGGGGATACTGGAAACTTTGCTCTAGAGACTAAACATGGGTTTCACCACTTCAAGCCTCCAATAAGCAAAGTGGTGGTATTTCACCGGTTGATGAAAGTCATCTACCACGTCGCTCTGCACCTGTACTAGGAACGTTTCCCGCACAGGCGTGCTCCTCATCATACGATTTTCGCATGTGCACAGAAGGTTATGTGAGACTGGTTGTTTCACGAGAGGTACCATGAATCGAGAGCGAACGACGAGGATGCCAGACAATGAGGAGAATGTCCTACATCTTTCAGAAGGCAATCCGAGTATGAGTACTCGAGCGATAGGCCAACGATTGGGTATTTCCCAATCCACTGTATGGAGGATACTGTCAACAAACCAAATGAGTTCATACCATCTGCAACGCGTCCAATCATTGGAGCCTGCGGATTATCCACTCCGGAGGACTTTTGCTACTTGGTTTCTTCAACAGAAACGGTTTGCAAATGCTGACTTCCAGCGGGATCGCTGTTCACGCGACCTCCCGTTCAACGTTCTCTGCCGCATGACGAAGGCATTTCGGACCCTGCAATGCTATGTGATTCTGATTCGTCTTTGTGCCCCCTACACCTCCTGCAAGTTTGTCCCACTGGTAGTGAATCACCCTGTATACACTGAGTGATCACTGAATTATGACCAACCCTATGAAAACTGAATGTGACCCGTTGACCACATGAGGTACGAGAATGCGGAGTTAGTCGATCTGCATAGCATAGATAAGGTGTCAATGGTTCAGTAGGTAGTAAAATTCCGAGCGTGATGGAAAAAGGAAGGATTTATCGAACTTTGATAAAGGACAGATTGTGGGTGCTTGTCGAGCTGGTTCCTTGATTTCCCAAACAGCTGAACTGGTGGAGTGTTCAAGAGCCACCATAGTTAAAGTGCACCAGGACTGCCATCAAAATGGTCAAACAACGACTTGAAGGCAAAACTACGAAGGTCAGCGAAAGGTTGATGCTAGAGGTGAGCTCCGGGTCCGACGACATGTTCAGGTGAACGGCACAGCACTGTTGAAGAGGTGACTACCCAATACAACATGGACCAACCTGGAACATTATCTGGTATGACCATGCATTGCATGCTCCCACACATATGGGCTGTATCAGCAGATAACCCCTACAGCATCCTCTCCTAATCAAGGTTCATCAGCATAAAAGACTTGCCTGGTGCAAAGAGCATGCAAGTTGGACGTTAGAAGACTGGAAGAAGGTGTGCTGGTCGGATGAGTCACATTATTTACTCCACACCATGGATGGTCGTGTACAACCATCCATGGTGTGTTTGGTGTCAACAACACGAGGCTCTTCGTCCATCTTGCATCGTTTCAAAAGGGCAGGTTGGTGGAGGCAGCTGAATGGTGTCAGGCATGTTTCACTGGAAGGAACTTGTACCCCTGGTGCACGTGGAACAACGTATCACCGATCTCCACTATCGTCAACTGCTTTCTCTCGATTAGCCTCCGAACTCCACTGATACCAATCCCATAGAGCTTTGGGGAACACTATGGAAAGGCATATAAGGCTTCTGGACAAACCAATCACCTGCATTGCTGACTGCATTACACACAGCTTGGTTGGCCATACTTTCTGAACGCTTCCGACATCTTGTTGAATCAATGCCACGTTGGATAGTTGCTGTACTGAGGGCAAAAGAGGACCTACGAGTGTTATTAGGTAGGTGGTCATAATTCAGTTATCACTCAGTGTATATAGATATACCTTGTTGATTGATACTTTTAGCGTTATTACTTTTTGTGTACGAGAAAGTTACTGGCCTGCAGCAAGTCCATTGAGATGCCAAAAACCTCATGCCGATTGCAATTTTGCCTGATATTGCAAATAGAAACGGCTGTCTGTGCACACAGGATTATTTCAGCCAAAAACAAATGTCCCCCAAATCAAAAAATCTGCGGGTGCAAAGAAGTCACAGCACAACTGCACTCTCCTTTCCAAACAAGCTGCAGGGGGCCCGTATGCATCCCATTGAGGAACTATCGAACAATTGTTTATAGTGACGAACATGGAGAAAATGGTTGGACAGTATATGAGGGCACTCCATGACAAATGAAAATTATATCTTATTGGCTCTTACGTAAATGTAGCATGATTTCCTGTATTTTATATTGATGAGCATCCATTCAGCAAACGCCGTGTATTTAAAAATATTAATTATATCTGCTGATATAATTTGATGCATCTTCATAATTTTGTAGGAACTTTGGTGCATGTTAACACAAAAACCCTTGTACAACTGCCTGGCACAAAAAAGTACAACAGAAGTATTACATATTAAATATCTCTTATTAGAGTTACCCAAGAGAACATACTCATCCACCAATGTGTATTATTTATGTTCGTAAATCCCCAGATTCTGGGGAGGCACCTAAGACCAATTAACACTCAACCACAGTTTGAATGAGGCCCACAAGTTTCTTGCATCATTGAAGGAATTCGAATCCAGACCTTATTCGCTTGGTGAGGGGAGAGGACGGTAATTATAACCACTATGCTACCCGTGAGAACTCAACGCTGTTTACAGGGGGGGGGGGATGAAATCAAGATTAGCAAAGCGACTAATAATAATAATTATAATAACACCACCCGAAGTCGGCCATCAAGAGACCGACCATAGCCCGGAAAGTAGGCGATTAAGAACCTCAGGGATCATTTCCAGGAAAACATAACGCCAATCTACCAATCTACCAAGCCATATGGAAGATAGACAAACAGCACACAGCGCTCAACCTCGACAAGGAGACACCACTCACATAAACAGAAGAAACAAAGACAGAAAGATGGCCGAAGAAGGCACTCTATGACAGAAACTAGAATGACCTCCAACAAGACTACATAAATAACCCCGGGGGGCTCACATCTGGCGAGTATGGGCTTGGCACACCCAGGGTCCTGAGCTGGATATCATCATTCTTCTCTTTCTTGGTGATTTCTTTCTACTTCTCTCTCTATCTCAGGATAACTCGGAAATTTTTTTTGGCTGGTGCAGCATAAGCCTCATGCTTCCTTGCACTATATGGCTAATAATAATAATAAGATGGCTTCCAACGCATGGCTCACAAGCTGGAGGCACTTCTCTGAGACTGAAGGATTCATGCTCGCCAACCAAGACTAGTTAATCAACACCAGTAACTACGTCTGAACATGTGAAAATTTTTTTTTCTGAGTTACCCTGATTGAGAGAGAGAGAGAGAGAGAGAGAGAGAGAGAGAGAGAGAGAGAGAGAGAGAGAGAGAGAGAGAGAGAGAGAGAGAGAGAAGTAGAGGGGAATCACCAAGGAAGAGAAGAATGAGTGAGTACAGGTGTGCCAATCCTGTACTCGCCAGATGTGAGCCCTTATGGTCAATTAGTGTGTGTTATATTGTGTTTGTGTTTATGTGTGTGTTATATTAGTTTGTGTTTGTGTTTAGTTTGTGTGTGTGTTATATTGTGTTTTTCTCGCCATTGACTACCCAGAAGAATCAGTCACCTGGAGAGTTGATGATTCTAGGTACTTCTCCACACAACGGCAAGGTGGGTCAGGCCCAGTATAGCTGTGTCTGTCTTGTTTCACACCCTCTTCACCAACAGGAAGTAGTGCTAAACCAGTGGGTGAAGTAAATATTTGGGGGCCAGTCTAGAGAAAACTCCCGTGGTGTGAGATTAAAGAAATTAGAAGAACAATTGAAAAAAGTAACGAATCCTGAATATCTAGTTTTGACCAAGATAATCAAGTCTAAACCATAACTTAATCAAGTTAACAAAGCCAATAATATCAATATCTACATCATATACATATTATACAATTTCAACAACTAAACAATACCAACTCAGTAAGAACAATTACCCAACCAAAAATAACTATTAATAAGGTCAAATCGAAGTTATCTAGGCACATATAAAAGTACAACCATGATTAGTACAGCAAGAAAAGGAAATTAGTAAGAAAATTGCCAATTATACAATTACAGTATGAGCAATTAAATATAATTATTTTATTATTTTCACGATGAATACAATTTTAGATAGCCAAAGGCTATCTAACAATATTAGGTAGCTGCAAAATGTGCAATCATCTAACCAAGAGTCATTAACTTTCAGGGTTAGAGAGACTCGCCGTATAAATTAAATTCAACACAGGAGAGCTATGATATACACTGTGCTGGCACTTTATTAGATACACCCTTGCTGTGCACACAAATCGTTTGTTCCACAACATTGCAAGTCACATGACCACAGTTGTGGATGCAGCAGAACAACCTCTCTAGTATCAGTTAAGCGTACCAACCGTAGCAAGAATTGGGAAAAGGAGTGATCTAACGGACTTCGAACGTGGTATGGTAGTAGATGTAAGACATGCTGGACAAAGCATCTCTGAAAGGGCAGTTCTCCTGAGCTTTTCACGCACCACAGTTTTAAGGGTGTATTGAGAATGGTGCAACGAACAGAAAACATCCTCTCAACGGCACTCCTGTAGAAGAAAATCGCTTGTTGATGAGAGAGGTCAGAGGAGGATGACTAGAATTGTGCAAGAAAACAGACGGGCCATAATGTCGCATATCACGTCAGAATACAACCTTGGTGCGCAGAACAAAACATCGCAATGGACCAATAGTCGCACTTTGTCGCGAATGGGCTACCACAGCCGACGGTCACCAGGTTAATACGTCAGAAGCTAGCACAAAAATACTAGTTGATTAAAGACAGCTTACAGTATTACAAGTACGTCTCAAGCCATACTAGAGACCTCGACTCACAAACTATACTGGGACCGTGCTATAACAACAGACAAGATTATCCTGCACAACAGACCAGACATAACCCTCGTCGACAAGAAGTAAATGACTGCTTACCTGATTGATATAGCAGTGCCCAAGAGCAACAACCTCCAGAAAACCTATGACGAAATCATCAGGAAGTACACAGACCTAAGTCAAGAATCAGGGAAATGTGGCACAGGGAACAAATAGCAGAAATAGGCCTCCCACAGAGCACTTATATGGAACTCCAGATAGCTACGATTCTGAACACCTGTAGCACAGTCAGGGAATTTGTGGATTAACAGCAATAATACTAATAGCAACTGAACACAACCAATTACCCCATGCTCTTCATATAGGAACTCGTCATGGGGTGAAAAAAATCCCAAAAGGAGAAAAAGTAATACTAACTACTACTACTACTACTAATAATAATAATAATAATTATTATTATTATTATAACGACCTGTTTCACCTGATGTACATGGATGATATCCAACTCTATGCCGCAACAAAGAATCAGCTGCAACAGCAACTCCAGATGACCAAAGCGTTCAGCACTGAGATCAGGATGCAACGATCTAGATTAATGCAAGACCCATGGAATACATCATGGACATCCAGTTAGGCAAAACTACAAGCTGAAGCCCAGTGAAGAGATTGAAGCCATGACAGAGGGAGAGACCGGGAGAGACCTACAAATATCTGGAGATGATGCGGGCTCACCAGTTAAAAACACAAAGAGATCAAGGCCTGTCTGACTGAGAAAGACCATCAGAGACTGAGAAGCTTGTTAAATTCAAAGCTGAATGGCCGAAACATGGTCACAGCCATAAACACTTACGCAGTCCCAGTACTAACATACTCCTTACGGATCATAACTGGACTAACACCAAGCTGGAGGCGGTTATGAGATCCACCAGGATAATCATATCAAAGAGCTAAATTGGTGACGAGGTCCACCAGGATAATCATATCAAAATGGTAAATGGTGACGAGGCACTAGTGACGGTCGTGTTCAAAGCCGCTAAGTAGATTTTTCTTATTTATTGATTTGAAATTATTGTTTTTCTAAAACTTTTGATTTAAATTTAGTAGTATAACATTATTTTGTGATTTTTTGATTAATTTGGTGTATTTATTCTTTACTCGGCCTTGTAAAAGTATCGGTAAGGGTTTCCACGTGTTCGTAACTACCGTTACCGTTAGTAACTTTCCCGCCATTGTGATACCGTACTAGATATACCGTAGGTTATATACCGTACTAGATAGCGTTAGTTGAACTTCGTTAGCAGTTAAATTGTACGTTTAAATAAATACATATAACGACTTAGATTACAAACGTAATATAATTAATAACATAATTAATTAATAAATTAATAGAATCATGACTCAGACCAGAGCAGCAAAGCAAAAGGCTCAAGCTAATGGAAGTGCTGTGGCTCAGAGCAGAACTGAGGGGGGCAGTTGTCCTCTGACTCACAGCCTTATAAAATGCACTGTTTGCTTGATGTTTGCAGAGCAATCGGGTACGGGACATGATACTGCCAAGGGGGATGTCTTTGTGTGTGCGCGATGCAAGGAGTGTATCGATATCAGGCAACAACTCGGCGTTCTTGTGGGCCTATATGAGAGCTTGAAGGACAGGGTGGATGCCCTCGAAGAAACTAAATTGAGGGGCCCATCAAGCTCTCAGCTGCCCACATCAACGCCAGAGCTTGCACTTGGACATCGCGTGACACAGAGACAATCCCTAAGGCAGAATGCGCTGGTCCCGAAGGAACTAGTAGTTGTTGGTGACTCTATTGTCAGGGAAACGGGGAACATGCTTTGTAAAAAAGATAGGTGGAACAGGACCAGGGTATGTCTGCCAGGGGCAAAGGTTGATGATGTTGTAGAGCGAATATCATCTTTTAAGGGCACAAAAGGTGATATAGTTGTACACGTTGGCACTAATAATATTAAGAGTAGGAGACCGGCAGAATTACTTAACAAGTACAGGTCACTGTTGAACAAAAGCCGAGAATTAGGGTTGAATTTGAAAGTGTCGGCAATTCTGCCCAGACACGATAGGAGGGAGTATATGATGAGAGCCTTGTCGATCAATTCGGCCCTGGAAAGATAGTGCCAGGCTCAAGGGGTAGAATTTTTTTCAGCCTGGACTGTACTTGTTAACAGGAGAGATTGCTTCTACAGGGATGGGATACACTTAAATAGAAAGGGTGCAAGAATATTTGCTGATGCTATCGAGGCAGTGTTAGGTGGGTCGGAAAACTGCTAGCTTGGGGGGAGACAAAGACCAATAGATTGACAGTAGCCACTGGAATAGGTGAAAGAGATTCTTGCACTGCTTCTATTAGAATGAGCAGAAGCCTGAAAAACAAGATGCATGGTATTTCAGAGACTGCTGGGAGCCATTGCGGTACAAGTAAACACATGGGTTGTGTTAGGGTAGCTAAGAATAGAAACAGGTGCAGGTATACTTGCGTGTACACCAATGCTAGGAGTTTAGTAAATAAATTTGATGAATTTGAGGTTTTGCTCAAAACATCGAAGGCAGATATTGTTGGGATATCAGAGACGTGGTGTCACACAGATATAAGGGATGCAGAACTGCAATTTGGGGAGTACAACGTCTACAGAAAGGATAGACAGGATAGGAAGGGAGGAGGGGTTATGTTATTAGTTAAGAAACACATAAAAACCAAGGAAGTGAAGCCAGTCTACATCGCTGGACAGTGCAGTGTGGAGTCAGTTTGGTGTGACATAAACATTGGGAGATCAAAATTGAGAGTAGGAGTGTGCTATAGGCCTAATGACTCTGATGAGTATAATAAGGAACTGTACAGGGAAATAGAGTGGGCCAGTAAATCAGAGTGTCTTATAATGGGAGATTTTAATTTCCCAGATGTTGACTGGAATTTGGGGGCTGGTTACTCACACACTAGCAGGACTTTTGTGGATTTATTGGATGATTGTTTTCTACATCAGCATGTTCGTGAGGCAACAAGAGGGAGCAATACTCTTGATCTGATTATCAGTAGTGATTCTTCATGCATTAAGAATCTGCAGATAAATGAACCACTAGGTGGCAGTGATCACAGTGTGCTGAAGTGGGATTTACTCAAAGAGGTAACTACCATTAGGGGTAAAGGGAAGGGTTATTGCTTCCGTAAAGGCGACTACTATGGACTGAGACAGTATTTAAATTCTATACAGTGG
This sequence comes from Mastigoproctus giganteus, assembly GCF_048544385.1. NCBI lineage: Eukaryota > Metazoa > Arthropoda > Arachnida > Uropygi > Thelyphonidae > Mastigoproctus > Mastigoproctus giganteus. Next base: position 5,893,679 of record NC_143581.1, read on the forward strand.
GACCAACTGATGATGTTACCAACAGCAAATTCAAAATGGGAAGCATTCAAAGAACTTAACTTGCAAGCTACTAGGCTTTACATACCAACTAAGTAATATTGTTCAAGGTTTAGGCCAAAATGGATGTCAGATGAACTAATGAGGCATATGGCAGAGAAGAAAAATGCATGGGATACATACAAATTTACACATGACACAGAAGCCTATGATAGATACAAGTTGATATGCAACCAAGTTACAAAGGAGGTTAGGCAGGCGAAGGCAGATTACGAGAAATCCTTGGCAAGGGATGCAAAGAAAACCAGCAAAGAGTTCTTTACTTATGTAAACTCTAGAAGGAAGGGGATGAATCAGATTGGTCCACTTGATATTGATGGGTCAAGTGTTGATGATCCTGCTCAGGTAGCTAACAAACTAAATGAATATTTTGCATCGACATTCACACATGAGGAGTTATTCAGCGAGGGGAATGCCAGAGGTGTATTCAACTCTAGCAGTAAGCTACAGAATCTTGAAATAACTGGGAGTAAAGTGGAGGAGAAACTGTTGAAGATAAACACAAGAAAGGCACCCGGGGTGGATGGGATCTATCCAGTTATATTAAAGGAGGCAGCAAAGGAAGTAAGCAAACCCTTAGCCATAATTATGAGAGCTTCCTTGGACTCAGGGGAGGTACCCATAGACTGGAAATGTGCAAATGTGACCCCAATTAACAAAGGAGGATCAAAGGCTGACACCAGTAATTATAGACCTGTGAGCTTAACTTCTGTTCCAGGAAAATTAATGGAGGCACTGGTTAAATAAGCACTGCAGGATCATTTAGACAAGACTTCAGTTATAGCTCAGACACAGCATGGTTTTGTTAAGGGGAAGTCTTGCCTGACCAACTTGATTGGATACTATGATGCAGTCACAAAAGAACTGGATGCAGGGAATAATTTGATATTATATACTTGGATCTTAGAAAGGCTTTTGATACTGTTGCACATGGAAGACTGCTACACAAATTGGAGCAGTGTGACATTGGAGGTAAATTGCTGCTATGGATAAAGGGGTGGTTGAGGGGGAGAAGACAGAGAGTGGTAATTAATGGACACTGCCCATCGTGGACTAATGTTATTAGTGGAGTCCCTCAGGGCTCAGTGTTGGGTCCATTATTGTTTTCTGTATTTATAAATGATATTGATGATGGTATATCGGGCTTAATGTCCAAGTTTGCAGACGATACAAAGGTTGGCAGGGTTGTCAAGGACACTACTGACACTATGCTGCTGCAACAGGATCTGGAAAGGTTGAGCAGATGGGCTGAGAGGTGGCAAATGAAGTTTAACATTGATAAATGTAAAGTACTACAAATGCGAAACAGCAACCCCAGAGCAACGTATCAACTCTGTGGTACTACACTGACAGTGGTAGAGAATGAAAGGGACTTGGGGGTGGTTGTGCAGGCAGATATGAAGTTCTCTGAGCAGTGCAGACGGGCTGCAAGAGTAGCTCATGGAGTATTGTCAATGATATACAGGAATTTTTCCAGCAGGGATAAGGAGGTGATTATTCCATTGTATAAGGCGATGGTCAGGCCACACCTAGAGTACTGTATACAGGTCTGGAGACCTCATTTCAAGAAGGATGTAGAGCTGCTGGAACGAGTACAGAGAAGGGCAACAAGATTAGTGAATGGAACAAAGGGGTGCTCTTACGAAGAAAGGCTTAAGTTTTGCAAATTACAGTGTCTGGAGACTAGGCACCAGCGAGGTAATCTGATAGAGGTGTATAAAGCCTTGAATGGTTTAAGCATGCTCAATGCTGATGGGATTCTTCCTCTAGCTCAGAAAAATCACCTGAGAGGGCATAAATTCAAACTGAGGAAAGACAGATGTAGGATAGACGTGCGGAAATTTGCCTTTAGCCAGCGGGTGGTTGGTTGGTGGAACAGACTTCCATCCCTTGTGGTGGAGGTTGATAGCCTAAATAAGTTGAAGGCTCAGCTGGACAGGTATTTTGAACGAACAGAGGGGTGAAGTGGAAGTGGGTTTTTTTTTTTTTTGGCTGATGCTGCATAAGCTTGCTTTCTTGCATCAAATGCCTCTGCTAATGCTAATGCTAAAGAGGCGCCAACACCATCAGAAGTTGGCCATTGAGAGACTGATCATAGCCTGAAAAGAAGGAGGGAGGACTGATTGACCGCATTGAACAAGAGAAGGCGATTGAGAACTTGCAAGACTACTTCCAGGAAAATATATCACCAATCTATCAAGCCATAAGAAAGATTAACAAACGGCCTACAACACTTATCTATACAGTCTTGATTGAGATAATTGTAGCGTCTGCCGTGGAGTGCCTTCTTCATCTCTCTCTCTCTCTCTCTTTCTCTCTCTCTCTCTCTCTCTCTCTCGGTTTGTTCTGTCGGTGTGAGCGGGTTTTTCCTGTTAAGATTGAGTATAAGATGACTTCCAACTTATGGCTCACGAATGAAAAGCTCTTCCCCGAAGCTAAAGCATTCATGTTCGCCATTCAAGACCAGGTAATCAACTATAGGAAATACATCGCCAAGGAACCCTGAGTGACAGATGACACATGTCGACGATGCCACCTTCCCCCAGAAACAATTCAGCGTAACCATGCAAGATGCACGGTAATCACCCTGACGGGGTACACTCACAGACACGACCAGGTCGCCAAGATAATATGTCAGGATCAGAAGCTAGCATAAAAATACCAGTTGACCACAGAAAGTGTACCGTATTACAAGTATGAACCCCACGCCATATTAGAGATCTCTACTCATAAACTATACTGGGACCATCGCATAATGACGAACAAGAAGATCTTGCATGACAGTAGTAGTAGTAGTAGTAGTAGTGGCATGTGATGCAAGAAAGCAAATGTATGAGCTTATGCAGCATCAGCACCATCAGCCATTTCAAAAAAAAAAAAAAAAATCACACCATTCCCTCCAAATGCCTGTCCAGTTCCTCCTTAAATTTATTCAACCTATCAACTTCCACAACGACAGATGGAAGTTTGTTCCAGCAATTAACCACCCGCTGGCTAAAGGCAAATTTCCGCACATCTATTCTACATCTGTCTTTTCTTGATTTGAATTTATGCCCTCTTAGGTTCGTAATCTGAACAAGTGGAAGGATCCCATCAGAATTCAGCGTGCTCAACTCATTCAAGGCCTTATATACCTCAATCAGATCACCGCGCAGGTGCCTAGTCTCCAGCCACTGCAATTTGCAGAACTTAAGCCTCTCTTGGTAAGAGGATCCCTTCATTCCCCTCACCAATCTTGTTGCCCTTCTCTGTACACGCTCGAGTAAATCTACATCCTTCCTAAAATGAGGCCTCCAGACCTGTACGCAGTACTCAAGGCGTGGCCTGACCATTGCCTTATACAGAGGGATAATCACCTCCTTTTCCCTGCTAGCAAAATTCCTATATATCATTGACAAAACCTCATGACCTGCTCTGACAGCCTGTCTGCATTGCTGAGAAAACTTCATATCTGCCTGCACAATTACTCCCAGGTCTTTTTCATTTTCTACCACCTTAAGTGTAGTACCACACAGTTGGTACGTTTCTCTGGGGTTACTTCTACCCATATGCAGTACTTTGCATTTGTCAAGGTTAAACTTCAGTTGCCACTTCTTAGCCCATCTGCCCAAATTATCTAGATCCTGTTGCACTAGCACACTGCCATTACTGTCATTAAAAACCCTGCCAACCTTTGTATCATCTGCAAACCTCGACATTACGCCTGATATACCTTCATCAATATCATTGATAAATATACAAAACAACAGTGGACCTATCATTGATAAATATACAAAACAACAGTGGACCTAACACCGAACCCTGTGGGACTCCACTAATAACATTAGTCCAAGAAGAGCAGCACCCATTGATTACCACCCTCTGTCTTCTCGCACTTAACCATCCTTTTATCCATTGTAACAACTTACCCTTAATACCATTCTGCTCCAATTTGTACAATAGTCTTCCATGCGCAACAGTGTCAAAAGCTTTCCTGAAATCCAAATGTATGATATCAAAATTATTTTTTGCATCCAGTTCGTTTGTAACCACATCATAATATCCTATCAAATTTGTCAGACAAGACTTTCCCTTAACAAACCCATGCCGTGTCTGAATTATTGCTGCAGTCTTGTCTAGATGATCTTGCAATGCATCTTTAACCAGCGACTCCATTATTTTACCCGGAATAGAAGTTAAACTAACTGGTCTGTAATTACTCGTGTCACCCTTCTATCCCCCTTTGTGAATTGCGGATACATTTACACATCTCCAGTCGGTGGGAACCTGCCCTGAGTCCAAGGATGCTCTCATAATTACGGCTAAGGGTTTGCTTAGTTGCTTTGCCGCCTCCTTTAATATAACTGGATAGATCCCATCCACCCCAGGTGCTTTTCTTATGTTTAACTTCAACAATTTCTCCTCCACTTTGCCCTCAGTTATTACAAAATTATTAAGTATCCTGCTACAATTTGATAACCTTCTGCCATTTTCAAACCTTAATAATTCCTCATGTGTGAATGTAGATGCAAAATACTCATTCAGTTTGTTTGCTATCTGAGCAGGATCATCAACAGTCGAACCATCGATGTCAAGTGGACCGATCAGATTCATCCCCTTCCTTTTAGAGTTTATATAAGTAAGGAAATCCTTGCTGTTTTCTTAGCATCTTTTGCCAAGAATTTCTCATAATCTGCCTTCGCCTGCCTAACCTCCTCTGTGACCTGATTACAGACTAGCTTATATCTGCCATAGGCTTCTGAGTCGCTTGATAATTTATATGCATCCCATGCATTTTTCTTCTCTGTTACGAGTCTCATTAGTTCATTTGACAACCATTTAGGCCTAGACTATCCTTCTAGATAGACTAGACATATCCTTCATCGACAAGAAGGAAATGGCTACCTACCTGATCGAAATGGCAGTACCCAACTCCAACAACCTCCAGAAAACCTACGAAAAAAATGATCAGAAAGTACAGAAACCTAAGACAGGAAGTCAAAGAAATTTGGCATATGGAACAAGTAATGATTATCCGTATCACTATCAACACCCGACATGGTGCCAAAGAGCCACCATAGCAGCAATGGGCCACCCAGGGAACAGTTACTCAGAACTCCAGAAAGCCATGATTCTGAACTCACGTAGGACAGTAAACAAGTTCCTCGACTAACAGTAATAATAACCACCCACCCCAATGCACCAGTACCAGTACTCGTCATGGGGCGGAATAATCCCATAAATGAAGAAACCTTTTTTTTTTTTTTTTAAATATTATTGTCAGGTTAGAACCACTCGAAAATTACTCCATCTACCTGCGTATTATATCTGCAGATTACCTTTGCTCTCTGGTCGGTTTGCCACTTTGGCTGAAAGTAAAACCTGATTTTGCTGAGGGAGGGGGAAGGAATCTTGTTATCATCGCCTGAGATCGACAAACTAAGCGAAGGCCACAAAATTTCATCGCATCATTGACAGGATGTGAACCTGGGGCTTTTGAACCCTGTGTGGGGTGAACGGCGATTATTACCAATGTGCCACCCGCGAAGACTGATTAATAATAATAATCGATAGACACAAAACACAGTCGTGCGTGAAAACCACAGCAGACGACATTGCCAAAAAAAAAGAAAAAAATGTATATCTTATGGTACTAGCATTTGATACTGTTACTGAAGGAGAAGGAGTGCACCTTTCAGAAAAGGACAGATGTGCCTAATAAAGCGTCAACTAAGTGTATTTAATGCAATTCTTTTGTTGACAAATATCAGCATTCTACTTTCTAATTTAAGCACTGTCTCCAACTTAAGGCGTGCACTCAACTGCGCATTATTAATATTATTTGTCAACAAATAATAATAATAATAATAATCTGTTTTAATTCATCTTGCAAACAATACAGAAAAAGAAACATTTATTATTTATTTTTTTGAAAATCTAATTCTAATTTCTTCCATTTGTCAAGATGACATTCTAATATAGTACCTCAGAACCGCCTTCTAAAACATGTACCAATATGTATATAAAAATGGGATGCTCTTCTTTACGTACCATTAAGTGGAACGCTAAATGTTATCAAATCAGGTAAAACATTATAATCTGGCTCGTATTTGGGACAAGATGTAACACCTTGTGCGAGTCAGGTGTTACATTTTGGATGGTTTGCCTTGTTGGGTACACAAGGCAAACCATCCAAATAATTGTCTTAGATAGCCCATTTTAATTATACTCGTATATCTAGCCCGTTGCCATATACCAATCTTATTAATTGGTAGCTTCAACACAGAAAGTACATGATGATTATAAAATTATTTCCCAGTTTGAAGAATAATAATTCTGAAAGCACTTTTGGAAAGAATTGAAAGTTTGGACTATCCTCTATTAGTCAAGCAGTTGAGGGATGTTAGATTCGCATTATTTCATCTGAGTTTATGTCATCAGGTAATAGCATTAGCATTAGTTGAGGCATATGGTGCAAGAAAGCAGCTTATACAGCATCGGCCAAAAAAAAAAAAAAAAAAAAAAGCCTTTCCCCTTTCACCCATCCGGTCACTCCAAATGTTTGTCTAGTTCAGCCTTAAATTTATTTAAGTTATCAACTTCAAAAACAACAGATGGAAGTTTGTTCCAGCAATCAATTACCCGCTGGCTAAAGGCAAACTTCTGCACATCTATTCTACAACTGTGCTCAATTTGAATCTATGCCCCCTCAGGTTCTTAATCTGAGCAAGCTGAAGTATCCCGTCAGCATTGAGCCTGCTCAAACCATTCCAGACTTTATACACCTCTATCAGATCACATCGCAGGTGCCTAGTCTCCAGATGCTGCAATTTGCAGAACTTAAGCAGTTTTTCGTAAGCACACCCCTGTTTTCCTCTCACCAATCTTGTTTCCCTTTTCTGTACTGGTTCTAGCAACTCTACATCCTTCATAAAATGAAGCCTTCAGACCTGTATACAGTACTCAAGGTGTGACCTGACCATTGCCTTATACAAAGGATAACCACCTCCTTATCTCTGCTAGCAAAATTCCTATATATCATTGACAAAACTCCATGACCTGCTCTGGCAGCCCGTCTGCACTATCAGAGAACTTCATATCTGCTTGCACAATTACCCCCAGGTCTTTTTCATTCTCCACCTCCCTGAGTGTAGTACCACAAAGTTGGCACGTTTCTCCTGGGTTACTGTTACCCATATGGAGTACTTTATATTCGTCAAAGTTAAACTTCAGTTGCCACTTCTCAGCCCATCTGCCAAACTTTTCTAGATTCTGTTGCAGTAGCTTACTGTCTTTAGTGTTTCTAAAGACAGTAAGTAACATTTTCTATTGATATTATTGCCAAATTAGAAAGTTGTTGAGAAAGTTGTCAATCGTAAATAATTAAAATTAATCAAAATATTAATTTTGAAAAACTCCGTTCACCTCAGGCAGCTGAAACTGGTAAAGTTAGAAAAATCCTTAGTTGCAACTGCTACATTTGGAAAAGTATCTGTAAAATTGTTTTTAAAAATATATTGTAACAATTCAAATGGAGTAAAATTATCTTTAAAGGCAGCGAGAAGAAGAATTTCTTCATACAGCTTAAGGGTAGTGAAGAATAATTTAAGATGCATTAAATATGAATTATTTGTTTCGTTCACTGTGTTTGGTTTTTTGCCTAACCTGCTGTTTGCTCACTCTCATAACCCAGAATCTGGAAATTATCGACGTCAGAGGCCCAATTACAAGCAGAACGTGTGAAGCTAATAATTATAGAACAATTTCATCAAGTAGGGAATTTGTTTATGGAGTTGAGTGCGCCTTCACAAGGTTCTTTGTGTGGGCCATATTTGGTAAAACCACATCTACATGCACAGACCTACAGATCTGTGGATGGCAATATCTGTCGTTGCCCAAATTTACATAGACCGGGCCAGATGGCCATTCAGGCGGCCTGCGTTGCACAAACCTGGCCTGTGCAGGTAAACCGCAGTGTCTGTAGTTATCCTAATGCCAAATTTGAATCCATTAAAACTGCAAATGATCTATATCACTAAATCGGCCTCCATGCTAATTATTCAGCCAAAGAACTCAGTCAACATTCGCATTCACATAATAATAACACTCAAACAGATTGTGCAATAATATTAACAAAACTGAATTCCAGTTATAAACTATTATTAATACACGAATCTTTAGCCATTGAATGATATTCTGACTGAACCTTGCAGGATAACATGTAAAATTTCGGGCACGCGCGTGTGCTAACCATGGGAACTAGAGTTAACTTTTTTACCACTCAGAATAAATCAACTGATGATGCAACTGCGAAACTCCAACGTTAGGACTCTTGGTTCTTCTCTTTCTTCCCCTAGGGGAATTTTTTTCTATTTTTTAATTTCCCATTTTAATTTCTTCATTATATTTTAACCATACGGATTAAGAGGTGAGCTTCGTGATATTTATAAGCAATGCTAAAAAATTGAAATCGTACAAAGAATCGAAGCTATAAGCAGATGCTAACAAGTAAGTTGCACATAGTAACACAAAAAAATACTTACCCTGAGAAAAAATTAAAATACAGTATACAGTATGGTCAGTCCTCGTATAATACGTGTTTACACTACCGAATCGATCATACACGGTTTATAAATAGGGGAACGATGTCCAGGGGCTCACATCTGGTGAGTATGGGCTTGGCACATCCAGGGTCCTGAGCTGGATGCTGGATATCATCATTTTTCTCTTTCTTGGTGATTCCCTACTACTTCTGACTCTTGCTTGCTTGCTTGCACTCTCTCTCTCTCTTTCAGGATAACTCGGGAATTTTTTTGGCTGGTGCTGCATAAGCCTTAGGCTTCCTTGCACAATAATAATAATAATAATAATAATAATGATTGCTGTTGCTCTTATATTATTTCTCCCCGATTGGGGGATTCCACTCCGTCACGGGTACTGCTACCAAGTACACAGGGTCGTTGTTGTTATGTCTGGTTTTACTGTCGGTCGAGGAACCCTCTGACTATCCTACAGGTGTTCAGGATTGCGACTTTCTGGAGTTCCTTGTAGGTGTTCTGTGGGAGACCTATTGGTACTAGGCTGCTATGTAGAGTCTTTGGTACCATACCGGTGGTTGACACGATGACTGGAATGGTTGATACTTCTTGCATATGCCACATCTCCTTGATCTCATGTCTCAGGTTTGTGTACTTCCTAATTTTTTTCCTCATGGGTTTTCTGGACATTTCTAGTCTTCGGCACCGCTATGTCAATTAGGTAGGTAGCCTTTTCCATCTTGTCCACAAGGCTTATGTCCGGTCTGTTGTGCGGGATGGTCTTATCCGTTATTATGGCGCGGTCCCAGTACAGCTTGTGGGTTCGGGTCTCTAGTACTGCCTGGGATTTGTACTTGTAGTATGGTACACTTTCTTTGGTCAACTGGTATTTCCTCGCAAGCTTCTGATGTATGATCCTGGCTACCTGGTTGTGTCTATGAGTGTACTCAGTCTGGTGATCACCTTGCACGCGGTGACGTGTTGGATCGTTTCTGAGGCCAGGTGGCATCGTCGACATGTATCATCTGACATTCCGAGATTCTTTGCGATGTATTTTCTATAGTTCCTGGTGTTGATTACCTGGTCTTGGATGGCCAGCATCAATACTTTCAGTCTCGGGCAAGAGCGTCCCGCTTGTGACCCATGCATTGGAAGCAATGTTATCGATGTGATCTTCATGGAGGTCATTGTAGTGTCTGCCATGGATTGACTTCTTTGCCCATCTTTCTATCTTCGTTTCTTGTACCGTTTGGGCGGGAGGGGTTTCCTCGCTTGGGTTGAGTGGGGTATACCCCTTATCTATCTTCCTTATGGCCTGGTGGAGTGGTGCTGTGTTGTTTTCGAAGTAGGCCTTCAGGTTAACTATCACTGTTTTCTGTTGTTCTGTCAGGTCTATCAGGCCCCTTCCCCCCCTCTTTCCGAGGTATTGTTATTCTCTCCACTGCAGAATTCGGGTGGTGTTGGCGACTCTTGGTCATCATTGTCTTTGTCTTTCGCATGATATCTTCTAGCTCGGTGTTAGTCCAATCCATGACCCCGAATGTGTATGTTATTACTGGAGCTGCATAGGTGTTTATGGCTTTAACTGTGTTCCCTCCTTTCAATTTTGCTTTCAGCAGGCTTCTGAGGCTCTGATGTAGTCTGATGGAAGTTGATAGCCTAAATAAGTTTAAGGCTCAGCTAGACAGGTATTTTGAACGAACAGAGGGGTGAAGTGGAAGTGGGTTTTTTTTTTTTTTTTTTTTTTTTTTGGCTGATGCTGCATAAGCTTGCATCAAATGCCTCTACTAATGCTAATGATATTTTTCGGTCAGGCACTTCTTGATTTCCTTGTGTTCCAACTGCTCAGCCTGCATCATCCCTAGGTATTTGTAGGTTTCTCCTTCTGACATCGATCTCTTTACCAGTCAGCAGCTGGTAGTTTTGGCCAACTAATTTTCCCTGGTGCAGTGTGTGGGTCTTGCTTTTTTCAAGACCAAATTTCATCCTGATGTCCTTTCTGAATTCTTCGGTGATTCGGAGTAGTTGCTGGAGTTGCTTCTCGGTTGCCGCATAGAGCTTGATGTCATCCATGTACATCAGGTGGGTGAGGATGTACAGGTTCTTGTTCCTTCTTTGAGGTTATCCATACTTGCTGCCGTTGAGCATGGTGGATGGCGGGTTGAGTGCTAGACAGAACCATAGCAGACTCGGAGCATCTCCCTGAAAGATTCCTCTTCTAATGGGGATTGGCCTGGTTGTGATGTTCTCGACCTTAATGGTGGTACTCCATTTCACCATTGTTGCTCCTAGGAAGTTTGTCACTATCGAATTGACCTTGTAGATCGTCAGTGTCTCTATTAGCCAGCTATGAGGTATGGAGTCGAAAGCCTTGCGGTAATCGATGTAGGCTGTGTGTAGGTTGCGGTGCTTCTTGAAGGCTTGCTCCATAACTGCGGCATCTATGGTTAATTGCTCCTTGCATCCTTTGCTCTTCTGCTTGCATCCTTTCTGCTGTTCGGCCATTATGTTCTGACTCTCTAAGTAGTCTGATATCTTCTTAGTTATGCAGCTGGTCAGGATCTTGTACATCGTTGGGAGGCATGTAATTGGCCTGTATTTCGCCGGGTTTCTTGTATCTTCATCTTTAGGTTTCAAATATGTGAAGGCCGTGTATAGGTTGCGTTGCTTCTTGAAGGCTTGCTCCCTAACTGCAGCATCTATGATTAATTGATCCTTGCATCCTTTGCTCTTTCTTTGCGTTGGGAGGCATGTGAATGGCTTGTATTTCGCCGGGTTTCTTGTATCTTCATCTTTAGGCTTCAAATATGTGACTCCTTCAGTGAGAAACATCGGGATTGTCTCCGGGTTGCTTATCATTCGAGTGAACTGCTGTGCTAGGTGCTTATGTGTGCAGGTGAGCTTTTTGTACCAGTAGGTGTGTATGTTATCAATTCCCGGGGTTCGCCAATTGTGGGTGTTCCTGATGGACTGTTTTACTTCTTCTTCTGGAATCTCCCACTCTCTCATCTCTTGAATGTTCTTCGTTTTCTTCCTTTCTACTTCTATCCAGGGTGTTCTGCTGTTATGTCTTACTTCACTGCTCCAAATATTTCCCCAGAACTCTTCGATCATTTTCTTCTCGGGTGGTCCCTTTCCTGCTTTCTCATGTTCACCCAGTTTCCTGTAGAAGGCTCTTTCGTCCTCATCGAAGATTCGGTTGTTTAATTTCCTCTGGGAGCTCTCTTTGTATCTGCATAGTCTCTTGCTGAGTGCGAAGAGGTTCTGCTTCAGTGTGTCCAAGTATTCTCCTATTGTCTGATTTCTGGTCTCATGTTTGCTGTGGACGCTGTCTCTATAATAATAATGATAACACGAACCGGATTGACTTATGCACGATTCGCCTTCGTGTTTATAATCGAACTCTGGAATCACCCGAACTGAATGAAGAGAAGTTTCTGAAAATGTATTTATGTTTTTCATATGATTGACGATTTCAGTGAAGGGGAAACACATTTCACCATAATAACATAAAAACCCAAAATGGCAGCTGTGGGTATTATCGCAAATGCAATTAGATCGAGTTTATAACAAATTCCACTAGCAGGAGCGCAACTGGAAATTATTTTTATTGTTTTATAGTAGTCACCTCCAGAAATGTGTTTTAGTAAAATGTGAGCTAGCGATAGGTGATAATGGTGTTTTTGTCTTTACTGCTTTGTTTATTCAGTTGCTAAAAGCGGGTAGCTTTATGTGTATCAAAGTGCCTTCTCATTTTTGTCCTTTTTATACTCTAAAAATGAGTAAAATACTTGAAAAAAGTGTGAAAAGGAAGCGTGCTGGTGAAGATACTACAGATTCAGAGAGAAAAGAAAAGCATTATTGATAGATGTCAAAAATTCTTACCAGGGAAAACTTGTAGCGGCCTCATACAAGTGTTTAGGGCCATATTGTTTATGATCAAAATCACACCGGCCTCCGGCCCACCGGTTTCCCCAGTAACCCTTTCCTATACCGCCTCTGTTGATAGAGGAAAAAAACGAAATTATGAAACACTTTGAGCGAAATGAAAGAACATGTGATATTGCGCGTATCGCTAAACAGAAAATTTCGCTATAAAGAAGTTGGTTAATTAAACATTGGTCCGACTTGTGTATGTCAAAATTTTTTTGGCGCCCTCTTGAACTGCCGCCCGTAAGCTTTGCTTACCTCACCTACCCACTTGAGGCGGTCCTGCCTAGGGGAATATGCTAATGACATTAGTCCACGTAGAGCAGTGTCCATTTATTACCACTCTCTGCCGTTTCCCACTCAACCATCCTTTTATCCATTGCAGTAACTTGCACTTCATGTCATAACCTTCCAATTTGTACAGCAGTCTTCCATGTGCAACAGTATCAAAAGCTTTCCTGAAATCCAAGTATATGATATCAAAATTATTTTTTGCATCCAGTTCCTTTGTGACCAGTTCCTTTGTAGTATCCAAACAAATTAGTCAGACAAGACTTCCCCTTAACAAACCCATGCTGTGTCTGAGCTATTACTGCTATCTTGTCTAGGTGATCCCGTATCACCTCTTTAACCAGTGACTCCATTAGTTTCCCCGGAACAGAAGTTAAACTAACAGATCTGTAATTATTTGTGTTACCCTTTGAATCCCCTTTGTAAATTGGTGATACATTTGAACATCTCCAGTCCATGGGTATTTGTATTATTTTGTATTAGTAATGGCCGCATGGTGCAAGAAAGCCTATGGCTTATGCTGCACCAGCCAAAAAATAAAAATAAATAAATAAATAAAAAACAGAATAAAGCAATGAAAAAAAAACTAATAATTAATAAAAGAAAAGGAAATTAAACCAATCATCCTATGCGTTTCCCTCACCCGAAGGTACTATCCAGATGACTGTCAGCCTCTACCACCCATGTAGGCAACAATTTATTCCAGTAATTTATAACTCGCTGGCTAAAATAAAACTTCCTGCAGTCCAATCTAAACATTTCCCCCCGTAACTTGAATTTATGTCCCCTAGTTCTAGCATCATTTATAATCTTGAAAATTTCGTCCTCATTCATTTTACTGATGCCTCTCAGAGCCTTAAACACCTTAATCAAATCTCCTCTAGGGTGTCTAGTTTCCAAACTCTACAACCCACATATTCGAAGTCTTTCTTCATAAGGATGCCCTTTTGCCGATTGCGCCAGGCGAGTTAGCCGTCTTTGCACCCTTTCAAGAAGCTCGATGTCTTTCTTTAGGTGCGGTCTCCATACTTGAACACAGTATTCCAAGTGTGGTCTAACATAAGCCTTATATAATGGGATTATCACGTCCCTATCTCTACTTGCAAAAGTTCGATAGATCATCGATAGGACACCATGGGCCTTCCTTGCAACCTGTTTACAATGCTCAGTGAATTTCGTGTCTGACCGTATTGTAACACCCAAGTCCCTTTCCTCCAAGTCCCTACTGGGTTTAGTTGAACTCCACCAAGTGAATAAGTTATTTTGTGATTACTGTTTCCCAGGTGTAATATCTTACACTTTGTTGGATTAAAGCATGGCTGCCATTTTTCTGACCATTCCTGAAATCTATCTAAGTCTCTGAAGAAGCTCAGCTTGACAGTGATCATTAACTACTCTACCAATTTTAACATCATCTTCAAATTTAGAATTCACGCCCTCTATCACTTCATCGATGTCGTTTATGAAAATTAAAAACAACAGTGGTCTTAATACTAATCCTTGGGGAACCTCACTTCTTACATCAACCCAATCTGAGGAATATCCATTTATCACAACCCTCTGCCTCCTGCCCTGAAGCCATCCTGCTGTCCTTCTAAGGATTTTCCCAGTGATTCCAACCTGTTCCAGCTTATAAAGCAACCACTCATATGGTACTGAGTCAAAAGCTTTGCTGAAATCTAAATAAACAATGTCGAAATTATTCCCTAAATCCGGCTCATGAGTGACGCTTTCAAAATAGCGAACCAGATTTGTTAAACATGATTTTCCCTTTACAAAACCATGCTGAGTATCCTTGAGAATTTCAATTCGATCCAAATGATCCTGAATTCCACCCTTGATCATAGCCTCTATGATTTTCCCTAGCACTGAAGTCAGACTGACAGGTCGATAATTTCCCACTTCACCCTTATGTATGGAAGATACATTGACACTTTTCCAATCCAACGGAATCTCCCCAGAGTCTAGTGATGCTCGCATAATTAGCCTCAATGGTTCAATGCACTCACTTGCCGCCTCCCTTAAGAGTATAGGGTATATTCCATCAACTCCAGCAGCCTTACTGGCCTGTAGACTCGAATGTTTTTCATTAAATAATCTTGCGAAATTTCAATATCATTAATTACATATTTTTTAACTTCGCTCCTACAATTTCCCATTGCCACAAAAGGTTTTTCTTCTGTAAATCTGAGGAAATTGTTGAGTTCATCTGCAACGGCAGCTGGTGTATTTAATACTATCCCCTTTCCCTTATGTAAAGGTCCGATCTGGTTTGTCCTGCTCTTCTTAGCATTTATATATGTGAAGAATTCTTTATCCCCACCTCTTTGCTCTGTTTGCTAGAGTTTTCTCATAAACTGCCTTTGTCTGTCGAACCTTTTCTGTGGCTCTATTACAGATCATCTTGTAGCTGTTATAGGCTTCAGTACTTTTTATTGCTCTGTAACCTTTCCATGCCACCTTTTTCTGCTCAAGTAATGTGGCAACTTCACTATTCATCCAACTTGTAACCCTCCTCGTGGAGTATTTTTTTAATGGTAAATACGCATTCAAGGCGTCTGTGATTAATGTTTTAAAAGCATACCACAGTTCAATTGTATTCGTTCTCTGTGCGATATCTACCCAATTAATAGAGGCCATATAGCACCTTAAGGCATCGCAATTTCTTTTTCTGAAATTATAACCAATTCCTTTGCCTTTTACTACTGTTACCTCTCTTCATCATCCACCGTAGAACTCCATGATCACTTCCTGCTACTGGTTCCTCTACTGTCAGCCCTGTTATGTCATCTGATTCATGGATGATGATGACGTCTAGGATATTCTTTTCTCTAGTACTTTCCCTGGGTACCTTCCCTGAGTCATAGGAAGCTCTCATAATTATGACTAAGGGTTTGCTTACTTCCTTTGTTGCCTCCTTTAATGTAACTGGATAGATTCCATCCACCCCAGGTGCCTTTTTTATGTTTAACTTCAACAATTTCTCCTCCACTTTGCTCTCAATCATTACAAAATCACGTAGCACCCTGTTAGAGTTTGATAATCTTCTGACATTTCCCTCCTTAAACGACTCCTCGTGTGTGAATGTAGATGCAAAATAATTACCCAGTTTATCAGCTACTTGAGGATCATCAATAAATAAATAGTCGAACCATCTATGTTAAGTGGACCAATTTGATTCATCCCCTTCCTTCTAGAGTTCACATAAGTAAAGAACTCTTTGCTGTTTTTCTTTGCATCCTTTGCCAAAGATTTCTCGTAATCTGCCTTCACCTGCCTAATCTCCTTTGTGACCTGATTCCAGACTAGCTTATATCTGCCATAGGCTTCTGTGTCGCCTGATGAATTATATGCGTCCCATGCATTTTTCTTCTCTGCCAGGAGCCTCATTAATTCATCCGACATCCATTTAGGCCTGAACTTTGAACAGTATTTCCTAGTTGGTATGAAAAGCCTAGTAGCCTCCAAGATTAAGTCCCTGAATGTTTCAGATTTAGAATTCACCGTTGGTAACATCATCAGTTGATCACACCGTATAGAATTTAAAAACTGTCTGAGACCACTGTAGTCACCTTTACGGAACAAAAACTCTTCCCTTTACCTTTGATAGTAGTTACATGTTTAAGTAAATCCCTCATCAGTACACTGTGATCACTGTCACCTGGTGGATCCTTCTTCATATTAATTTATTGTCAGGAATTTGCCCTACACCTCAAACTCCAATAGATGCATATCAGAACGCTGAGTTAGCGCCTAATTTCTTCGTAGTCTCTGCACCTAGCACAAACAAAGACATCCTTCTTTGCTAGATCAGGGAACTTGGCTAGAACTATAAAGCTGCGTATAGAAAATAATTTAGTATAACAATTAAGTCAATAAAAACGACTATATATAAATGAAAACTAGCGTTCACCGGAGCTGCAAAAATCTTGGTCAACATGGTAATAACCTCGTTCCCAAAAGGCCGTATAGGATAACTATTAACTGACCAAGACCTAGGTTGGGATAGAACGGTGAAGGGAAAATCGATATATGCTTGATCACTCTCGTAGGTGAGGCTCAGTCACTGCAATTTGATAAATAACAGAAAATTGTGTCATTTAGAATCGGTATGTAGTATGACCAAAAGATGCAAGGAAGGTAATCTCTTATTAGGTTATCTCTACATCAGAATAAAACAAAAAGGTATGAAATCTGTATCCCTTTGATCATACCTTCCCACCTTCAGAAGGTACCGATCAATATTCCCCTTAAACGTTAGCAAATTGTCAACTTGGACGACCCAGGCAGGCAATTTATTTCAGTGGTTCAGTGATAAACCTCATGTCTGATTGTATCAAAGCACAAAGTCGTTTTGCTCCTTTACAACCTTCAGCTCTAATTCCCACAGTGTATGTGTAAACCATAACTTGGAACTGTTTGTGTGTGCGTGCACGCGCACGTGCTTGTATGTACATTCATGCATCCATACAACCCGAACTTTGTATAAATTACCAGGAATACCTAAAGTTCAGTTGTTTACTTTGCGTCCCATAAAAGAACCAAAACTGACTTAATTAAAGAACACCAATTGCGTGTACACCAATGCTAGGAGTTTGGTAAATAAATTTGATGAATTTGAGGTATTGCTCAAAACATCAAAGGCAGATATTGTGGGGATTTCAGAGACGTGGTGCCAATAAGATATAAGGAATGCAGAACTGGAATTTGGGGAATATAATGTCTACAGAAAGGATAGACAGGATAGGAAGGGAGGAGGGGTTATGCTATTAGTTAAAAAACACATAAAATCCAAGGAAGTGAAGCCAGTCGATATCGTTGGACAGTGCAGTGTCGAGTCAGTTTGGTGTGACATAAGCATTGGCAGATCAAAATTGAGAGTAGGAGTGTGCTATAGGCCTAATGCCTCTGATGAGTATAATAAGAAACTGTACGGGGAAATAGAGTGGGCCACTAAATCAGAGAGACTTATAATGGGGGATTTTAATTTCCCAGATATTGACTGGAATTTGGGGGCTGGTCACTCACACACTAGCAAGACTTTTGTGGATTTATTGGATGATTGTTTTCTACATCAGCATGTTCGAGAGGCAACTAGAAGGAGGAATACTCTTGATTTGATTATCAGTAGTGATTCTTCATGCATTAAGAATCTGCAGGTAAATGAACCACTAGGTGGCAGTGATCACAGTGTGCTGAAGTGGGATTTACTCAAAGAGGTAACTACCATTAGGGGTAAAGGGAAGGGTTATTGCTTTCGTAAAGGCGACTATGATGGTCTGAGACAGTATTTAAATTCTATACAGTGGGACCAACTGATGATGATGTTACCAACAGCAAATTCCAAATGGGAAGCATTCAAAAAACTTATCTTGGAAGCTACTAGGCTTTACATACCAACTAAGGTTTAGGCCTATACGGATGTCAGATGAACTAATGAGACATATGGCAGAGAAGAGAAATGCATGGGATACATATAAATTAATGAGTGACATGGAAGCCTATGATTGATATAAGCTGGTTTGTAACCAAGTCACAAAGGAGATTAGGCAGGCAAAGGCAGATTATGAGAAATCCTTGGCAAAGGATGCAAAGTAAAACAGCAAAGAGTTCTACAGTTTACCTAGAACTCTTTGCTGTTTTTAAGACTTCTAGAGTTTACCTATGTAAACTCTAGAAGGAAAGGGATGAACAGATTGGTCCACTGGATATTGATGGTTCAACTGTTGATGATCCTTCTCAGGTAACTAACAAACTAAATGAATATTTTGCATCAACATTCACACATGAGGAGTTATTCAGGAAGGGAATGCCAGAGGTGAAGTAAACTCTGACAGTGAGCTAGATGATTTTGTAATAACTAAGAGGAAAGTGGAGGAGAAATTGTTGAGGATAAACATAAAAAAGGCAACCGGAGTGGATGGGATCTATCCAGTTATATTAAAGGAGGCAGCAAAGGAAGTAAGGAATCCGTTAGCCATAATTATGAGAGCTTCCTTGGACTCAGGGGAGGTACCCACAGACTGGAGATGTGAAAATGTAACCCCAATTCACAAAGGAGGATCAAAGGCTGACACAAGTAATTATAGACCTGTGAGTTTACTTCTGTTCCCTGAAAATAAATGGAGGCACTGGTTAAAGAAGCACTGCAGGATCATCTAGACAAGACTTCAGTTATAGCTCGGACACAGCATGGTTTTGTTAAGGGGAAGTCTTGCCTGACCAATTTGATTGGATACTATGATGCAGTCACAAAAGAACTGGATGCAGGGAATAACTTTCATATTATATATTTGGTTCTTAGAAAGGCTTGTAATACTGTTGCACATGGAAGACTGTTGCTCAAATTGGAGCAGTGTGGCATTGGAGGCAAATTGCTGCTAGGGATAAAAGGGTGGTTGAGGGGGAGAAGACAGAGAGTGGTAATCAATGGACACTGCTCATCGTGGACTAATGTTATTAGTGGAGTCCCTCAGGGTTCAGTGGTTGTTTGACAACCCTGCCAACCTTTGTTGGCAGGGTTGTCAAGGTCACTACTGACATTATGCTGCTGCAACAGGATCTGGAAAGGTTGAGCAGATGGGCTGAGAGGTGGCAAATGAAGTTTAACATTGACAAATGTAAAATACTACATATATATATATATGTATATTTGGTAGTTGTTGGTGCATCGGCTTCTGTGGCCATAATGCACCTCCCAAGATTTTTGCAGTACTCTAATCCAAGCCCGAGGCGGGATTCGAACCCGCGATCTTTGGGTTGCCAGGCAGGCAATTTACCCACCCGGCTAGCTCGGTCGGCAGTACTACATATGGGAAACAGCAACCCCAGAGTGACGTATCAACTCTGTGGTACTACACTTACAGTGGTAGAGAATGAAAAGGACCTGGGGGTAATTGTCCAGGCAGATATGAAGTTCTCTGAGCAGTGCAGACGGGCTGCAAGAGTAGCTCATGGTGTCTTGTCAATGATATTTTTCTAGCAGGGATAAGGAGATGATTATTCCCTTGTAATAAGGCAATGGTCAGGCCACACCTTTGAGTACTGTATACAGGTCTGGAGGCCTCATTTCAAGAAGGATGTAGAGCTGTTGGAACGAGTACAGAGAAGGGCAACAAGATTAGTGAATGGAACAAAGGGTTGCTCTTACGAAGAAAGGTTTAAGTTTTGCAAATTACAGTGTCTGGGGACTAGGCACCAGCGAGGTGATCTGATAGAGGTGTATAAAGCCTTTAATGGTTTGAGCATGCTCAATGCTGATGGGATTCTTCCTCTTGCTCAGAATAATCACCTGAGAGGGCATAAATTCAAATTGAGGAAAGACAGATGTGCGGAAATTTTCATTTAGCCAGCAGGTAGTTGGTTGGTGGAACAGACTTCCATCCCTTGTTGTGGAAGTTGATAGCCTAAATAAATTTAAGGCTCAGCTGGACAGGTATTTCGAACGAACGGAGGGGTGAAGTGGAAGTTTTTTTTTTTTTTTTTTTCTGGCTGATGCTGCATAAGCTTGCTTTCTTGCATCATATGCCTCTACTAATGCTAATGCTAAAGACGAAACAAAATAGCCCAGGTCAGCAGTTTTATTCACTAGACGTGTGTTTTGATATCACAGAATGTTTTATACAGTGTACCCGTTTTCTTAGTATTTTGTTGTTAAATGCCAAGGAAGCTAAAAATGAGCATCAAAGCATTGTATCTGTATATGTGAATATTATTTGGTCGGTGTGCTTTGTTTCTTGGACGAAAAACCCAAGTTTCGGACAGATAAAACCATGTAGCCCTCTTCTGAGACCCAGTGACTTTGCCATAATATAAAATTATCCGATAAAAAAAAATCGACGGGATTCTAACGCGTGTGTTTCCCACACAGTGTGAAAGAATGATGATTAACTCCTGTTTGCACCAGCGATATTTTGTTGTCATTGTTTGTGTTAAGTTTGTTTATTTATTCTGATAATAGCATTAGCATTAGTAGTGGCATTGCATATGATGCACGAAAGTAGGCTTATCCAGCATCAGCCAAAGAAAACCCACCTCCCATTTCACCTATTCATTCCCTCCAATAGTTTGTCTAGTTCTTACTTGAATTTATTTACGCTATTAACTTCCACAACAACAGATGGAATTTCGCTCTATTAATCTACCATCCGCTGGCTAAAGGCAAATTTCCGTACATTTATTCTGCAAGCATTCGTGGATAGCACACTTGGTAGGATTGTCGTCCTCCCCACACCGGGTAGAAAGGACCCGGGTTCGAATCCCATTGATGACGGGAGGAATTTTTATGGATCTTTTTCACAACGTGGCTGAGCAAATCAGTCTCACGCTTGGGTAGCATGGTGTTTTCTCCCTGAAACTCGGGCAAACAGAAAATCGACCTTAGAACACACGCAATTTACAGCCAATATACAAGGAACAACATGGCCTTAGTTGCCGATGCTCATAAAACCTAACAACAACAACAACAACAACTCTACAATCATCCTTCCTCAATAGTTATCCTATACCAGGTGATCGAAACTCGCTTCTCATGCTTTGCAATTATGTAAATCTAACGTTCGCTCCAAAAGTTTGTCCAATTCTTCCTTGAATTTATTTAAGCTATCAACTTCCACAACGACAGGTGGAAGTTTAATCCAGCAATGAACCACCCATTGGCTAAAGGCATATTTCCGCACATCTATTCTATAACTGTCTTTCCTCAATTTGAATTTCTGCTCCCTCAGGTTCGTAATTCGAGCAAGAAAAAGAATCCCATACACTGAGATTGCTCAAACCATTAAAGACCTTATACAGCTCAATCAGATTACATCGCACCTGGAGGTGATCTGATTGAGGTGATTAAGGAGTATAATATATATGAAATATTCCTATATCTTGCGTGATATAGGAATATTCCTCAGTTTCAACTCTTTCCAACAAGAGTTTGGCCTCAGAGTCCCAGATTTTGATACAATCAACGTGAAATGAAAGTTTTTGATTTGACAATCGCCCTATTCATTAGGTTTATATTCAACCATTCCAGGGGCTCACATCTGGTGAGTATGGGCTTGGCACACCAAATGATGATATCCTCATTCTTCTCTTTCTTAGTGGTTTCCTTTTACTTCTGACTCTCTCTCAGGGCAATTCAGAAATTCTTTTTATCCTGGTGCAGCAAAAGCCTCAAGCTTCCTTGCAGCATATGGCTCATAATAATAATAATAATAATAATAATCACAGAATGCCTTCAGTATCGTTACCTCTTGTTCATTATTTAATGCTCTTGTTGTTGTTGTTGTCCTTAATTAATAAAAATAATATAATAATATAAAATTATATTATATAAAATATATTATTTTAATATTATGCAGTTTTTATATAATATAAAAAGAACAGGATGTTCCAGTAGAATAACAGGTGATATGATATTGAACTTTACAGATAACTATCTCTGCATTTTTAAAGTTCGAATGTGCCTAAGACCATAAAAAAAAAAAAAAGCAACCGAATAATATACAACATTTTTCTATATGAAAATTTATTCATTTTATAATTATTATAATTCTAGTCCACTTTTAGCTTACCATATTTGAAAACCGTTTTCGTCCAGTCATTTCTGGAGTAGGAACAACGAAGCATCTCCAATTTTATTTGAAATATTTCACTCTCTTTCACTTAAACTCGCATTCAGTAACAAGAGATTGTTGACCGAATTTTGAAAGTTATAAACAAAAACTTTACGTAACAGGACAACGCCATTAAATATTTTGCGCTGCCAACTGATTGCTATTATAATAACTATACTCACTTGCTCTCTGCAATTCCTATACAATTTAATAACACAGACTACTTTTACACCGCTGGCACAAGAAGAAACACGTTTTTAAATACTGTTACTGAGTCGCATTGCTATAAAGAATCAAAAGGAGCAGGAACGAGAACTTGGGGCGCGTGTGCCAGAAAGAGCACGTGAATTTAAAATGTATATATTAATAGCTCTAACAACCCATAAATGAGGTTGAATTTCCCTCTCAGTATTTATTTTAAGCGCACGAGCAGAAAGCAAATCATTTAAGTGGTTTTACTCTTTTTTATTTGCAGGGAAATGTTTCTGTTTGCTCTTAACTTAAACGTCCTTTTTTTTTTTTTTGCTGCATTATTTTCAGTCCAAATTATAAATTATAATTTCAAATTATGAATAATTCTTATAATTCGCGTTTATTTTATTACACAAGAAGTAATCATAAAAAATATGAATTTTGTGATACAAAAATTTGCATAATCCAAAATGATGCTGTTTAGTATCAAGTTAAAAATAAATAAAAAATATTCATTTTGATAAAATGATTTATTGTGAGATGATATTCTACGTGCCATTAATTAATTTTTTTAGGCTTCTGGACCGGTAGATGGCGCAGCGCGCTGCAAAGAGAGATTTTTCTCAGCTGCTGGTAAGAGCGTGGGTGGTTCAAACTTACAAAATAATATACAGGGTTTCAAAAATGATGGTCAATAATTTAAAGGTGAATAGTACAAAAAAAAAACCAAAAAAAAAAAAAAAAACAAATTATGATGTTAGGGTCCCCTGTAAATGATTCCATCTACCCATGTTTATTTTGTCTGTAAATTGCGTGTCTGGTCGATTTGCCTGTTTGCTGGACGAAAGAATCCCAGTTTCTGGGGGTAAAAACCTTGCAATCTTTTTAATATTTGGTTTCTCTTTTTAATATTTGGTTTCATCCAGTACTAAAAAGTACTGGATGAAAGTACCGGGCCCGAGAAAGGGTAGCTACCCTTTTTCGGGCCCGGAGGCAAAGAACATGTTCGGGCCCCTACTTAATTAATGAAAATTGCAAAAACAGTAGACAGCCAAAGACGCCGGGCTCCTAAAGGGTCCGGCTCCGGAGGCAATTGCCTTGCCTGCCTACATGGTAGCTACCCCACTGGTTTCAACACCACAGGATTTTACAGATGTTACATGTTACAAAAGGTGTTCAAAATGCTGTCCTTGCATCCGTACGCAGCTTTGTAATCTTCTTTGCATTGAGTTGCGAATCCTCTCAGGCATTTCTGGGTCATTTCTCATTTCTGAAAGGCTCCTTCAACCCGACACTGCAATTTCTCAACTGTGTTAATGTCAGAAGTGTACATCAATCTTTCTACATGACCCCCAGATACAAAAATCCATAGGATTTAAGTCTGGTGATCTGGGAGGCCACATTATAGGTCCACCTCTAACAATCCGCCGTTGACCGTACCTTCTAGTTAGATACCGAGTCACAACTCGAGCAGAATGTCCCGGTGCACCATCATGCATAAACCACATGTTCTGGCGTTGCTGAAGTGGAACATTATCATCAGCAAGGAGGTCTGGAAGAACATTCTGCAGGAACTGAAGGTACAGCTCTCCTGTTGGTCTGTTTGGCAGAAAGTATGGTCCAATTAGACGGTGTTCTAGTAGTCCTGCCCAGACATTCAACGAGAAACGTTGCTGATACCGTGACTCGTGAATTGCATGAGGATTTTCGTCGGACCAAACGTGACAGTTATGAAAATTAAAAATACCATCACGAGTAAACCCAGCTTCGAGAGAGGGGAAACGGAGAGAATGAGCATAACCTAAAGTAAACAAACAAGTTAGTGATGGATCCCAACTAGAAATGTGCAATATCTCGAAAACGATTCACTTAAGGACCCATGTCTACTAGGCTCTTTTTGCTTATTATAGTCTGTACAGTTCACCTTTAAATTATTGACCATCACTTTTGAAACACCCTGTATATATATATATTTTTTTGTTCTTGAACATTTTTTAACAATATTTCAATTATAAGTAGAATATAGAATTCTGAAGTTAATTCAAAACGTATGAAAAATAATATGATTTAAATTTCCACCACAAGTTGTAACATTTTTGCATTTTTAGATAGAGAGATGGAGAGAAGTAGAAGGGAATCACCAAGAAAGAGAAGAATGATGATATCTGGCTCAAGACCCTGGGTGTGCCAAGCCCATACTCACTGTATAGGGTATTTTTTTCCCCAGAAATTCGCTTAAAAAAAGTTCGGTTCTTACTGGTCAATTAGTGTGCATAAGGGTCGGAAATAGTCTATAATATTTAGACTATTTCTTCTATAACATCAGTGTTGTATGGTCCCCCAGCTAGCAAGAGTTCGCTAGAATTCGCCAAGGCAGGGCAGGTTTACAATTCAGGGGACTCGTACTGGGAAAATTAATGTTGATGAAAAGGAAAGCAAGAGGGAAGACGAGTTCTTCTAGTTGAATGGTGCTTTGTTGAGATTTGGGACCGTTTGGGCCAGGAAGCATTATACCTGCTGTATCCCCTAAGGATAGTCACTCTCTTGGAAATCTAAATTTGGCATTCAAGGCAGCAAAGTCCATGAGATATCAATATACTGTCGGTATTCATGTGCATTCTTCGATCGGTTTTCCTGTTTGCTCGACGAAAAACTTAAATTTACAGGGATAAAACTACGTAGCCCTCTAACGAGACCGACTAACTAGGTCTCGTTAGAGGGACAGTGTCATTCACTGTCCAACTTCAGACTAACAGACCAAACGTTCCCCGTTCTTCATTTATTTCTTCTACTTTTTTTTTCGAAAATTTAACACTTCAATTCGAATGTGGTTTCTGAAACCCTCTTGTATTCCTCGTAGGGAGCACAGTTAGTAAAATTAGCGTCCTCCCACGCCGGGTGGAAAAGACCTGATTCGAGTCCCGTCGATGATGTGAGGAATTTTTATGGGCCTTTTTCACAACGTGGCTCAGTTAGTCGATCTCAGGCGAGGGTAGCATGTTTTTTTTCTCCCGGAAACTCGGGTTTTTCGTCCAGCAAACAGAAAATCTACCTCAGAACACAAGCAATTTAGAGAAACTAGGAGTTGCATTAGCAATTATTGCTACTGTTGGTTGGGTTTTAGGAAAAATAGCTGCTAATGCTCCTAAAACCCAACTACAACAAAAACAACGTAAAGTACTACATATGGGAAATAGAAACCCCAGAGTAACGTATCAACTCTGTGCAAGCAGATATGAAGTTTTCTGAGCAGTGCAGACGGGCTGCAAGAGTAGCTCATGGTGTCTTGTCAATGATATACAGGAATTTTTCTAACAGAGATAAGGAGGTGATTATCCCCTTGTATAAGGCAATGGTCAGGTCACACCTTGAGTACTGTATACAAGTCTGGAGGCCTCATTTTAAGAAGGATGTAGAGCTGCTGGAACGAGTACAGAGAAGGGCAACAAGATTAGTGAATTGAACAAAGGGGTGCTCTTACGAAGAAAGGCTTACGTTTTGCAAATTACAGTGTCTGGAGAGTAGCCACCTGCGAGGTGATCTGATTCAGGTGTATAAAGCCTTGAATGGTTTAAGTTTTGCAAATTACAGTGTCTGGAGACTAGACATCTGCGAGGTGATCTGTATAAAGCCTTGAATGTTTGAGCATGCTCAATGCTGATGGGGTTCTTCCTCTTGCTCAGAATAATCGTCTGAGAGGGCATAAATTCAAATTGAGGAAAGACGGTTGTAAGATAGATGTGCGGAAGTTTTCCTTTAGCCAGCGGGTGGTTGATTGGTGGAACAAACTTCCATCTGTCGTTGTAGAAGTTGATAGCTTAAATAGATTCAAGGCAGAACTTGACAAATATTTGGAGTGAGTGAATGGGTGAAATAAGCGTGTTTTTTTTTTTGGCTGATGCTATATAAGCTTCTTTTCTTGCATCCTGTGCCTTTGCTAATGTTAATGCTAACTTCTCCCGTGTTCCCTGAAAATTACAATTACAGAAATTCAAGTCTGATGCCAGCAAGTATATTCTATCTTCTCAACATTCCACCTATGCAGGATACCACGTATTATAGGTTCTAATACCATTCTTGCGTGGGATTTTTTGAACAAAAAAAAGTGTTATTTATGTGAATATGTGTTGTGTTGAATGGTAATTGATATCCGCCAATGCAATAATACAGAACTCTGTTAAATGAATAGAAGTAGGTTTGTGCAGCGTTTGTGTCTTGTTTAGTTTTTTCTGGGCACTGTGTTATCTGGAAATAGCGATCACGAGGAAGGTTGCTTCATAACTCTCCAATACCGTTCACGTCATGAGTAGACGAGATACAACTCGGTCTCAACTAAGATATATGAGATAGAATTCCGCATCAACTGAACATAGTGCAAAACAGCGAATGTCAGCATAATCTGGTAACACCGGGAATATAAGCTGTTGACAGCAGCAAAAAAAAAAATCCCATAAAAATTTCTCATTTCAAGATGGAGTTCGAATCAATGCCTTTAACACATATGGTGATCGTAACCAGTGTGCTAGCTACGAGGTAAGGGTTTGTGGTAAGGAAGTCAACTCCATTTATGTCGGTCTCCTATTTTCTGTTTACATGTTTCCAGATCGTACGTCATTTTTATTGTATATTTGCAAATTGAACAATTAAACATTCATATCGGAGGCAGCATTCAAACCCGCGACCTTTATTTTTCACCCAAGTATTATCCATTAGATCAATGCAGAAGTACCGATTAATATTTTGTCATAATCCTGGATTATAACGTCAAAAAAACCCCAGAATTTTTAAATTTCTCATGCGCTGAGTCCCAGGATACCGGATTTATGAGGTTCTACTTAGGTTTTTAGATCAATTTTAAATTTAAACAAAGCATTAGCATTAGCAGAGCCTCTGCTAATGCTAATGCTTTATTTAAATTTAAATAAATAAAGCAGCAGAAGCATATGATGCAAGAAAGCAATTGGTGAGGTGAATGAAGGGACCCTCTTGCCAAGAAAGGCTTAAGTTCAGCAAATTTCAGCGGCTGAGGACTAGGCACCTGCGAGGTGATCTGATTGAGGCGTATAAGGCTTGAATGGGTTGAGCACGCTGAATTCTGATGGGATTCTTGCTCAGATTACAAACATGAGGGGTCATAATTGAGGAAAGACAGTTGTAGAACAGATGTGGTGAATGCCATTAGCCAGCAGGTGGTTAATTGCTGGAACAAACTTCCATCTGTCGTTGTGGAAGTTGATAGCTTACATAAATAAATTTAAGGAGGAACTGGACAAACTTTTTGAGGGAATAGATGTGTGAAATTGCTTTTTTTTTTTTTTTTTTTTTTTTGTGTTTGGCTGACGCTTATTTTCTTGCCTCACATGCCTCCAATTACTACTAGTAGTACTACACAGTACCAGCCAAAAAAAAAAAAAAAAAACTTCCCATTTCACTCATCCATTCGCTCCAAAAGTCTATCCAGTTCTTCTTCCTTGAATTTATTTAAGCTATCAACTTCCACAACGATAGATGGAAGCTTGTTCCTGCAATCAACCACCCGCTGACTAAAGGCAAATTTTCGCACATCTTCTACAACTATCTTTCCTCAATTTGAATTTTTGCCCCCCCCCCCGAGGTGCGTAATCTGATCAAGAAGAAGAAGAATCCCATCAGAATTAAGCATGCTCAAACCATTCAAGGCCTTATACATCTCAATCAGATCATCTCGCAGATGCCTAATATCCATATCCAGACGCTATAATTTGCAGAACTTAAGCCTTTCTTGGTAAGAGTAACCCTTTGTTCCCTTCATTAATCTCGTTGTTCTCTGTACTCTTTTCAGCAGCTCGACATCCTTCCTAAAATGAGGCCTCCAGACTTATATGCAGTACTTAAGGGGTGCCTGACCATGGCTTATTACGAAAGTATAATCACCTCTTTATCCCTGCTAGCAAAATTCCTATATAATCTTGACAAGACCCCATTAGCTGCTTTGGCAGCCTATCTGCACTGCTCAGAAAACTTCATATCCGACTGAACAATTACCCCAAGATCGTTTTCATTCTCCACTACCCTGATTGTAGTACCACACAGTCTCTAAGCTACTGTAGGGTTACTGCTACTCGTATGCAGTACTTTGCATTTGCTAATGTTATACTTCAGTTGCCACCTCTCAGCCCATCTGCCCAACTTTCCTAGATCCTGTTGCATTAGCGTACTATCATTGTTGTCGTGAACAACCCTGCCAACCTTTGTATCGTCTTCCTATTGTGCCTATCTTCGTATCAAAGGTCACCATATAAATGAATAACGAACATGTATAGAATCGATTCTGTTTATAGTTCATCCTAGGTCTATAATTTGAAATTTAATACTCTATCCACTTACACACTTCTTTTTTCTATTTCCCAAATCCCTTTGCTTCTAAGATGAGAATGAACTGAAGGTCATAGCGATTTCGCTGTAACCTTCATTTCATTCTCATGACCGTAGACATACTTCTACTCTTTTCGAATAGTAGCTGGACGTCTGAAATTTTGTTTTGGAGTATACCGCTTAAATCATTTATTGTCTTTTAAACAGTTATTGAACTTGCCTCCCATGCTCGCCTAATTGGGTATTCCAGTGGTAAGTGCAAAATGCTTCTTTAGTCAAAAGAAATCAATAAGATTACAATCTCTGGAACTTCGATTATCTACTATATCTTTAAGAATTCTGAAAAGTGGTTTGGATTGTTCTTCGTATAAAATCCATCTAGTTCACAAGTTGAAACTTATGGTAATAAGTAGAGAAAGCATTTTTCATAGATTGTACTGGAACATGACGAAAAAAACAACTTTTTCGCTCCAGCTACTAAAGAATGACGAAACTCACCTTATTTTTGATGCTGACATAATAAATAAAACTCTATACTTTAAGTACACAGAAAATCCTGGTTAGATTCATAAATAGCCTCTGTATCTACAATAAGTAGCTGTTTGGTGTGCGATTTCAGCTACAGTATAGTAGAGTTGGGCCATACTTTATCGGAAATACCAAAGAGGTGGCTGTTAATGGAGAAAAAGAGGCGTAAGGAATGTCTGGTTTGAGAAGGATAGAGTTGACCGCCTTACCACAAACTCTGCCTTCGTGGCTGGCACACTGGTTACGATGATGTGGAAAAAAAAGTGTGTGAAAAAAGCCCGGACAAGAAGCTCGAGGTTTTTAGGGAACCACCACAGATGCGGGAAAAATATTCCAATGTAGGATTTGACATCTCAATCTCAAATCCTACATTGGAGCGTGGATTTGAGATTGAGATGTGCTTATGCTTGGACAGATTAGAATTCTGGATAATACCTAATGGAGATGTGCGATATTGTCTACAAATCTGAGTATCATCGAAGATAAGCATAGAAGCACTAATTTTTTTTTCTTTTTGGAGAAATAAGACCACACTGAGTTAAAAGTATTAAAATTAATTTGTCCCACTCTACAGTGGGACAAGGTGTTTGGTTTCTTACCAAGATCGCTGCCCATGGGGTGTCATCCCCCATTTGGACTACTTTGTATGTTATGGGATAGCCCCTGACAGCCTTCATATGTACATATGGCTCTTGTAATATTACTACGTCAATGTTTTTTTCTTCTGTCTTCTTGCGGATTTGGTCAGCGACCGCCTTGGCTCTATGTGCATTTATCTGCGTGAATTTAACCTCTGTGATGTTATATTTTTTAGGACGTGTTCCCATAGTTGAGTCTTGATTGGAATAAACTCTTTGCTTTGAGGTATGTAGGACATTGACCAGCTCTGATTGAGTGCGTGCTGTCTAACTTTAAACTCTTGCAGTTTTCACAGGTTGGGTCGGTTATTATTATCTTCAATTTCCGAAGATAATCAACTGATAGTTCGTGGTTCCAAACACCAATTATGAAGTTCACGAAGGGTGTTTGGTGTCTTTCTGGCAACTGCAGATTGCACACGATGCCAACAGTTCTCTGTAGGATTCAGGTCCGGGCTGTTTCCTGGCCGGCTAACAGTTGTAATGGACCGTTATTCCAACCATTTATTCACCTGTAACAAATGTAAACAAATTACTGTCGAACCTCTAATGAAGAAATGAAGCTAAAGTAACTACAGAAGTGCCTCCTTACACTTTTCGCCCGATGACAAGGAGCAGAGTCGTCCTGAAAGATGCAGTTACTTGGCAGATTGAAATGGTCTCTAATGGTTGGCAGCAATTTGCCTTCCAATATAGCCAGGTATCCATTGGCAGCCAGACGGAACTTTTTATAAACTGCAGGTGATACGAAATGCACCCCCCATATCATTTGGCTGGTAGGGAATTTCACTGTAGACACCATACAGTCTGGATGGTATTCTTCACCACGTGTGTCTACGGCAAATCGTTTGTCTCCCATCAGAGCCATGCAGGTTGAATTTCTTCTCAGCCGAGAAAATAACTGACTTCTACCACTCGGGGGTCTATTTGACATGCTCCTTACACCAAATTAATAGGACTTTTTTAATTTTTTGTGTAAGGAGGGGCTTCTTTTTAGGACGACAAGTCCATTTTTGAAGAGGCGTCTTCTGACTGTTACTACACTTGCTACCACTCCTGTTCGTTCTTCCCATTCTCTTTTCAGCCCAGACGAAGAAGCTTTACAGTTTTTAAAGCATAAGCGCCTCAAAACGCGGTACTCTTTTGGCGTAGAGACTCGTTGTGGCGTCCGGTTCCTTTTTTTTCCTGTCAGCCTAACCAGTATTCTTGAGTTTGGAAAGAAATCTAATCACTGTAAGCAATATAAGCAATATGACGGGAAGAACATCCTTCCTCGCGTAAAGCAACGATAGAACTCTTTCTTCGTGACTTCAACTGCACGTAACTCGCCATCCTGACACAAGCAAGGAATGACTGCAACTCTTGCAGAGAGTGCTTATATAGCTGAAAGTAACAGCTGATGCAATATTACGTCATTACTTACGCGTGTAAATCTTATCTGATGCAATCTGTAAGAAATATTGCCATATACTTACGTTATTCGGACGAAAATTACAATTTTAAGGGGTGATGCACTTTCTTTGAACACCAGTGTAGTTTTTCGGATGCTTTTTGGAGGACAGTGTGTTTTAACATATTCATTTTATTGCATAGCAATATTGCTATGCAATGAAATGAATCCTATGTTCTCTTTCCAGATATCCAGAAACAAATATAGTGTGTTACCTTTCGTTGTGATTGACACTGAAAACCAACTCTGTTGACATATCCATCGTATCTAACACACCGCATTGTCATTTAAACAAACTGTGTTTGTCTAAATGATAATGTGCAATTGCTGTCATACCGGAAACACTTCGTTTAATTAGTATTAGAATCAGCCAACTAGTACAAGGAAGCCACAGGATTTTCTGCACTGGAAAGAAAAAAATAAATAAAAGAAAAAGTAGATAAGAAAATATATGAATTAAGCACTTCCCTACTCACATAGGTAACTGTCCAGTTGATCCTTGAATTTCTTGACACTGCCATAGACTGAAGTACCTGCGAAGGAAGGCAATTTGTTCCAGTAATCAACGAATCGCTGGCTAAAAGAAAATTTCCTACAATCTAGTCTGAACATCTTCCTTGTAATTTGAATCTATGGCCCCTAGTTCTGGAATTCTTTATAACAGTGAAAATTCCGTCTTCATCCTTTTTATTAATCCCTCTCAGAGCCTTTTAAACCTCTATCAGATCTTCCCCCTGGTTGCCAAGCTCTGAAGCCCACATAATCGAAGTCCTTCCTCATACAGTTCCCATTTTGCCGATCTCACCATGCGAGTTTCGTCTTTGGACTCTTTCGAGAAGTTCCATGTCTTTTTTTTTTCAAATGATGTCTCCGTGCTTGTACACAGTGTTCCAAATGCGGTCCTAAAATTGTGGGATTATGACCTCCCTATCTCGACAAGATAATGTTCAATAAATCATCTATAGGACACCACGGGCTTTCCTGCTGCATGTGTACATCTCAGAAAACTTAATATCTGCATGTACAATAAATCCCATATCCCTTTCTTCCTCTACTGTTTTTAATTCAACCCCACCAAGTGTATACTTTATTTTGGGGTTGCTATTATCCAAGTGTAAGATCTCGCATTTTGCTGCATTAAAACTTAGCTGCCACTTTTCTGACTATTATCTGGACTCCTCTTTAAAATCATCGTGAAGGAGCGCTGCTTGGCTCTGATCATTAACAACTCTCCCAATCTTTACTTCGTCTGCAAATTTTGACATCGCGCCTTCCACCCTTTCGTCGATGTCGTTTATGAAATTCAGAAACAACAGTGGTCCAAGATCCGAACCTTGGGGACCCCACTTCTGATTTTACACCAATCTGAAGAATATTAATCTCAACTCAACCCTCTGCCTTTTGCCTTGCAGCTTCCCAGCAATCCATCTTAAAATTTTACCAGTAATCTCAACCTGTTCAAGCTTATACAGTAACCTCTTATGAGGGACCGAGTCAAATGCTTTGCTAAAATCCAAATGAACTATGTCGAAATTTTTCTCTACACCCAACACGAGTAACTGTGTCAAAATAGGTTAATAGTTAAACATGATTTTCCCTTAACGAAACCAGTTGTGTGTTCTTAGAATGCCATTTCTATCTAAATGTCCCTGGATTGCATTCTTAATTATCGTTTTTAAGATTTTCCCTACCACTGAAATCAGTCTAACCGGTCTACGGTTACTGACTTCACTCCTAGAACCGCCTTTGTGTATTGGCGATACGTTGCCACTTCTCCAATGCAAGGGAATCTCTCCTGAGTCCAAAGATATTCTCTTAATTAACCTCAGTGGTTCATACACTCTTTACCAGCCTTCCTCAAAATTACTGGTACATGCCATCAACTCCGATAGACTTACTTGCCTTTATGCACAAAAGATTTTCTAATAAACAGTCATCTGTAATTTCGAAATCCCTAATTTCATATGGCTCAGCCTCACTCGCACAACCTCTTCTCAGCATGAAGGGTCTTTCTTCAGTAATGATCATTCATTCAAGCTAAATTTCTAATTAAAATTGCTTTTTAAACATAGTAATGGTGTGTGGATTCGTTAATGAATAGTTAGTGCAACCTTACCTACGTGACGTCCATGACCTTTATCAGCAACTTTGTTTCCGTGGAATTTATAAAGTGTTATGGGCGCTAGTTTGCTTCATTTACATAAGTAACATAAAATACTGAGTTCTGGTAAATTAATGAAACAAACGTATCAGTGTCCATTAATTTTGGGCGAGTTCAATAGTCGTTAATTATGGAAATGAAGGTCATTGTAGTCGAGATTAATGTTCTTTGCACATATCGCGAAAGTTATATTCAGTCACAACGAATAATTTCGATTAACAGAATCCTGACTATCCGAGATAGCTGGTGTTTATTCAGTTGTATAATGTGTTCGTTAAATCCTTCTGAGTATTGAGACAAATGCACGTATCGAATTTCACAAGATGAGGAAGATGTCGAAGTGATATGAAGTTTAGCAACTGTGTTTAATTTCAAAACCATGATTGCTTTGTACTTTGTAATCGGTTACATACTAAATACCGAATTTAAAGTTTTCAAAATGTAAATAAAAGTAAGTATTAATTCTTCTTTTTTGACATTTAAAAAATATTCAATAAATGCAGCTTTAGTAAATTTATAAACGAGGGCATATTCACAGAGCTTTGAGTAGAAAGTGCCGTTGCGTGGTCAACCACGCCGATAATGTTTTGATCGATATTTTTAGCAACATGGATCCCTTTGATTACCGAGGACGTGTTTGTGCGTAATTATTACATTTAACTTACTCCAACATCTGAAATTTAGAATTAAATGGATCGATTAAAGTTTTCATTTAACAGCGTAAAGTGTATTAATGTGTCAATGTGTACATTGGAATAAATTGCTCCTACATTAAAGTGATATGTTGGGTAATAACGTACCATTTTGATTAATTTGACCATTAGGTTATTCGACCCCACCTAGGGACCGTATTAGGTTGATAGCGCTAATTAAATGTGTCCTGCTTTACTGAGAACTGTTGATTGAATGGTTACATTTAAATTCTTCCTAAAAGGAGTACTGATTAAGAACAATCCAGAAGTATTTCAACCCAAAAAATAAACTACACTCAGATTGCTTTTTTTATTATCAAAACCTCCAGTATTATAGTACCGTGCATGGGTTGAAGGAGATGGAGAGGGAGGGAATGCTGGAAACTTTTCTCTGAAGAAATATTCGCCTCCAATAAACAAAGTGGTGGTATTGCACCGGTTGATGAAAGACATCTACCACCTAGTGATTGATGATTGCATGTTGTACAAAGAAATTCTACAACACTCTGATTGCTTGTTGTACAAAGAAATTGTATAACACTGATTGCGTGTTGTACGAATAAATTGTACAACACTCTGCATGTTTGTACAAAGAATGAGGCCAACTGAAATTCATAGAGCTCATGCATCGAAATGTATTCGACAATTAACTCATTCCAATACATGCCTATTGTCATAAAATATCAGGGCTGGATCCGCGCATGTATATGCCCGAACCCTAACAAGTACAGGGTACTTCTTAGGGTTCGGGCAGATAGTGATTCCCATGAAATAGTAATTCATTTTAAAATATGTAGGGAGATTGTGTACTGCAATGAGGTGGGGCTCTTGTAGTAAAACGGTAGCGAATAGGATGTGGTTCATGATTAATACAGAGGGAATAAAACAAAGTGCTTAAAAGGGAAAAGATGTGCAGAACTTTACCTCCGTTTCATCTCTGAAAGTTCCTCAGGATGACAAAGTTACTGCCGCTTAAATTTACAGTCTACCATACTAAAAAGCATTACCAATCAACAGATTTGCATGCTCCAGTACTAAGAGCACTATGCCATTTATACAAAGAAGGAAATAAAAGTTGTATCTGAAGCTGGAGATCACATGCCTCAAAGACGAAATCACGGTATTTTGCTGTTCTGCCCAGGAAGGGATACCAGCACAGTCGGGTTCATTAAAAGCTAATCAAATGCTCTGACAACGTAAAGGTTCATCACCGGAATCAAGCAATTGGTAATTGAGTATTGAGTCGTCTAACCACATTATGGTCGACCGTTTTCTTATTCTATTGGTACGGGTTGGTTCCTTATGCTTTGAGCTGATAAATGGTAAAGCATATATTTTTTATAATTTTACTTAACCTGAAGAGATTAAGATGGATTGGAAATATTTGTCCAGCAAACGTGCAAATCAACCACAGAACTCAAATAACTGCATATTATGGTAATTTCGAAGTCTGAAAATAATATTCGTAAACAAAATAACAATTCTCCATAATTACGATAAATATTTTAATAGAAACAGCAAAAGATTTCTGTAACTGATGTAGTAAATCAAATTGCATATAATTCCTTCAGTATGCAAATTAGATTACAATAAATAAAATTTTACGTTGTGAAAGCAGCTTACATCGTGTTTTCCGATGTGAGCTCGACTCCCTCAGCCTTGCCGATAAAATTGGCTCGTGGTTGCGAATAAAATTAGCAGCAGAGAAGGAAAATGCTCTCTAGAACCTTCCTTCCTTTGAGTTACAATAAAATCTTATTTGGCTGACTGTGCAATGAATGAAAATGCTAAGGATGAAATTAAGAAATGCGGCCCTCAAATCTCATTAAAGGAATTTTAGAAAATCTGAAGCTGTCGAACAGTATGCAGTGTGCAGCCTCTTTGAGCCTTTTGAAGAAGAATGATAATCCCAAGATGTATGAGAGAGAGAGAGAGAGAGAGAGAGAGAGAGCGAGAGAGCACGCTGGCGTTTCTGGTGCCATTTATTGATAATACAGCTTTAGAGTCGAGAGCCAATAATTTACAGGCGGACATAAACTTCTTATTTGGAGTTTATGGAACACCACCACCATATTTGTTGATCGAGGAAGCCACGAAATAAAGTGTGAAGCTTTTCTCCTCTCGTGCCTTTATTGGCGAGGATTATAACCCGAATTGAATTTATTTTTTACAGCATTTCGTTTTCTTATAAATGTTCATATTTCTGATGTTTTTTATTGATTCTTTTTCGAAAAGTGCTAGAATTAGTCCAGCGACGCACTTAGAAATTCGAATATAACAGAACTAATACATTGGTAGTCCCATCAATGACACGAGGAATTTTTCTGGGTCTTTTTCGGAATTGCTGAGTTAGTCGGTCTGAGGAGAGAGTATCGCGGTTTTTCTCTAGGAAAATCTGTTTTTTTTTCGATCAGAAAACATCAAATCGACTACAGAACACACTGAATCCTTTATTACGAGTACTGAGTTCTTTATTACAAGTACTTCTATCTTTGGTAGGTGCTACTGATTTCGTTCTTCATTACTTCAGAGTTATCGAAACAAGTTTTGATTACAACTGATTTGAGGCTTGGAAAAGCATCAATAAGGAGAATTTTGATTTGGCTGCCTGCTTGTACCTTTTTGCGGATTATTAGTCAAAGTGGAGATGAAACTGCTGGACTTGGAAAGCTTGATGAGTGATAACTCTGACTTGGAAAGTCTTGATGCCTGATGAAATTCTGCTGAAGTTATTGTCCAGGGATAACGCAAATTGAGAAGTTTCTTGCGAAAGAATTTATTCAACAACATACATAGACAGCCAAAGCTCGCAATCAAAGTCAGGTCTCTAACTAAATAACAGTTAGTTAGAGATCAACAAAATTGATCTCTAACTAACTGTTCTAACTGTTGTGTCTGAATAATCCCCAGATATTTGAAGATCTCTCCCTTTGTCATGGCTTCATCTTCAGCTGATAGTTTCGGGAGACTGGATTTCCCTGATACAATCCATTGGTCTTGCATTTGTCTAAACCAAGTTACATCCTGATGTCAATGTTTAACTCTTCGGTGATCCGAAATATCTGTTGGAGTTGATTCTTGGTTGTCACATGATATCATCTATGTACATCAGGTGAGAGAGGGTTTACAGATTCTTCTTCCCTTCTATTAGGGTATATTCGTACGTACTTATTGCTATTGAGCATGGTGGAAAGTGGCTTGAGTACTATTATTAAAACACGCTTAAGGATTGGAAGGCAGATAACTGCCTTCCAAGCTCTTCCAGATAACTGCCTTCCAATCACTGTAGCTAAAAAACTGAAAACTCAAGTTTATTTCTCTTGATAAGAATATTCCTTTATGCCTTTAAGTAATCTCGTCGCTCTTCTCTGTACTCTTTCCAACAGGTCCACATTTTTCCCAAAGTGGGATCTCCTAACCTGTATGAATATTCAAGTTGCGGCCTAACTACTGCTTTACACTGATTTTGCTTTGCATTAGTAGCACCTACCAACCAAATATCTCGTGGGGTCACCTTTTGTCCATAATACAGCCCATGCACGTCTTAGCATCGACTCCACAAAGTGCCACAAGATATTCTATAGTAGTGCTACCGATGCGTTGCACAATATGTCTAGTAATGCCTGCACATTTTCAGATAGTCGTAGCACCGAATATCCTTTTCCAGTAGATCCCAAACATGTTCAATTCGGTTGAGATCGGTGATTTGGATGGCCATGGAAGGACGGAAAATTCACTGTTACGTTCCTGAACCCGGTTAGCAATCTGCCGCGTTGTCTTGTTGATAGATGCCAGACTTCTCTGGGCCCACTCTCTTCATGATAGATTGTGGTTGGTCAGCAATGACAGAACGTAGGCGTTGCCATCCAGCCGTCGGTTAACGGTAATTAGAGGACGCAGGGCATGCCGCAAAAACAATCGCCAAGCCATAATACCACCTCCTCCATCCTGCCGAACTCCAACAGTGTATCCAAGTATCCTGGCCTCATGTTACTTTCTCCAAATGCGGATAAGCCCATCAGATGACAGAGTTGGAAACGGGATTCATCACACCAGGCGACAGATTTCCACAGGTTGATGGTGGTCTAGTGTTGGTGCTGACGTGTCCATGCAAGGCGCAGTTCGTGAACATGGGTACCCATGAGGTGAGGCCGTCTGCTTCCATAACCTATACAAGTTCCATAATCTGTACAAATGGACTAATGTCGAGCTTGGTCTATTTTGAGAGACGACGATTATTTGGAAGAACTATAATTGCCTAACTTTTGTCCCATTACGGGTTTTATTCAATTAAAATGATATACATTCTTTACAGTGTGTATTGACTTGAGTATCACATTGTAACCTATAATTTACATGTTTATATGTTTATCAGATGCATTTTATTCGACTTGAACTATTATTATTATATTGTTCTCCACCCTCCACAACTTTTTTTTTTCTGTACGCCAATTTATTTTTATTTTTACATTTTTTAAAATTAATTTTCGTTTTTACTTCTTTATTTATTATTTTTTAAATTTTTATTTTATATTTTTAGGGGGTGGACGGGATTTTCTGGTGTTCAATTGGTCCCTCTGAATACGCGATTGTTACACCTATGGGTTGCTTTACCCACCTATGGCTGTACAGGATCCAGTCACATTATTATGACCACCAACCTAGTATCCAGAATATGCGCCTTTCGCAGCATGCTGCCTTGGGAGGGACTCAATAAGTCCGCGTAAGGGTGCTACGGGTATCTGTGACCATACAGACTGCAGTGCACCACGGAGTTCCTGCAGGTTCCTTGGTGGAGGATCCATCCGTCTGATGTGTCGATCGAGGTGGTCCATAGATTTTCAATTGGGTTAAGATCCACGGGATTCGGTGGCCAAGGGAGTAGTTTGAATTTTTCGTCGTGCTCCTCAAACCACTTAAGGACAATTCTGGCGTCACGACATGGCGCATTTTCTTGATACCATCGCCCCCAGGGAACACGGTCAACATGTACGGGGTATATCTGATCGGCGACAATCGATAGGTAACCATTTGCGTTCAGGATTCCCTCCAAAGGTATCAGCGGACCCAAGCCATGCCATGAAAACATTCCCCAGACCATTACGCCGCACCCCCAGCCTGGTCCCATCTATCCGTGCCTAGAAACGGGTGCAAGGAAGCGACTGACCAGGTGTTGGCTGTGCTTGTGTGTGTTTACAGAAACACAGAGACACAACATCCTCAGTCCCTTACACAGTTTTACTGCTTCTAACACAGACTTACAAGGTGGAGTTTGATTTGCGTCTAGGTTCCACCCAAAACATATTTTGGATACATACATACAGTTTTTATTATATAGAATGGATATAGATATATGCGAAAGTACATAAAATATACACTGAGTGATCACTGAATTATGACCACCTTCCTAATACTTCGTAGGTCCTCCTTTTGCCCTCAGTACAGCAACTATCCGACGTGGCATTCATTCAACAAGATGTCGGAAGGGTTCGGGAGGTATGGCCAACCAAGCTGTGTGTAATGCTGTCAACAATGCAGGTATGGAGGTGATTGGTGTATCCGGAAACCTGATATGCCTTTCCATACTATTCCACAAGTACTCAATGGAATTGATATCGGGAGAGTTCGGAGGCCAATCGATATACTGGAAGTCAGAATTGTGTTCCTCAAACCATTCCTGTACAACAAGTGCCCGATGACTCGGCGCATTGTCATCTTGGAAGACACCATCGGCATTCGGGAAAAAGTGTAACACGATAATGGAAACAAGTGATAAATTGTTCCACATGCACCAGGGGCCCAAGTTCCTGCCAGTGAAACATGCCGCACACCTTACAACCGCCTCCACCAGCCTGCACTTTTGATACCATGCATGATGGATGAAGAGCCTCATGTTATTGACGCCAAGTCCGTACACGACCATCCACGGTGTGGAGTAAATAACGTCACTCATCCGACCAGCACGCCTTCTTCCAGTCTTCTAATGTCCAACTTGCATGCTGTTTGCACCAGGCGAGTCTTTTACGCCGATGAACCTTGGTTAGGAGAGGATGCCGTAGGGATCGTCTGCTGGTATAGCCCATACGTGCAACGCATGGTCATGCCAGATATTGTTCCGGGTTGGCCCATGTTGTCTTGGGTAGGCGACTCTTCAACACTGCTGCACCTGTTCGCCTGTACAAGTCCTCGGACCCGGTGCTCACCTCTAACATCAACCTTTCGCTGACCTTCGCAGTTTTGCCTTCAAGTCGTTGTTTGACCATTTTGACGCCAGTCCTAGTACACTTTAACTACGGCGGCTCTCGAACACCCCACCAGTTCAGTTCAGCTGTTTGGGAAATCAAGGAACCAGCTCGTCAAGCACCCACAATCTGTCCTTTATCAAAGTTCCATAAATCCTTCCTTTTTCCATCACGCTCGGAATTTTACTACCTACTGAACCACTGACACCTTATCTATGCTACGTAGGTCGACTAACTGCGCACTCTCGTACCTCACGTGATCAACATGGTAGCATTCAGTTTTCATATGGGTGATCATAATTCAGTGATCACTCAAATGTATATAAATCTTCTGTATAAATGTTGTATATAAAAATGGATGTATAAAAAAATATAAAAATTCTTGAGACTGTATATAAAATTGCGTGTATAATAGATGAAAATGAACTGTCAGTTTTCGGAGGTTTCACGCCTAATACGCCACCGTCCATCCACTCGGTGGAGCAGAAACCGTGACTCATCAGAGAAGGCCACCCGTTGCCACTCGGCCAGGGTCCAGTGTCGGTATTGCTGTGCAAACTGACGGTGTTGTTTGTGATGAACGGTCGTCAGCATGGGTGCTATTACCAAGCATCTGCTCCGGAGCCCAATGCGCAACAGGGTTCGCGGCACTTTCGCGTTGGAGACCTTTCTGGTTGTCCCACTGGTCATTTGGACGGCCAGTTGAGCAACAGCGCGCTAATCGGTCCTGACCAACAGTTTCAGACGACGTTCACCTCTGGGATTAATGGCTCATATGGTACTCCACGATTGCCACGTCGGGTTGTCAAAACT
Source organism: Mastigoproctus giganteus (assembly GCF_048544385.1). NCBI lineage: Eukaryota > Metazoa > Arthropoda > Arachnida > Uropygi > Thelyphonidae > Mastigoproctus > Mastigoproctus giganteus. Next base: position 5,935,151 of record NC_143581.1, read on the forward strand.
GTCCCATTCGTCCAGTCTTGATACACTTTTCCCTGGTACCCCTGGCCCGATAACCGATGGTCATGCCTCTTTTCAGGTCTGATAGGTCGCGTGCTTTGCCCTATGACAGAGGCTGTTACTGTGTTCACGGACGCCTAATATCAAGCCCTATATGCTTGCGGTGTGTGAACTTGACACGTGCGCTGTATGATTCGCTAGGCGTGTGTGATGTCTGCATTGGGGAGTGGTCATAAATTGTTACTGGACTCTGTAAATTCACTGTCTTTCTTCTCTTGAAGACCGACAACGTTAGTTTGCAGAGGTCTACCTCCGCATGTTTTTTTGTCCCCTGCCCGCTTCCTCGTGGCTTGGTCGGGTGCCAGGAGTTGGCTGCTTTTGGTCATTGGAATTTCCGCCTCCTGGTTGCAAAGTGGCCGAATGACAACATAATCCTACACTACACTAACGCGGACCCACACCAACACTACATCCAGCTTTTTCAATGACCTGTAATTATACAGAATGGCTTGGTAAAGTTGAAGTTATGTTCCAGGATCTGCTTATTCATAGAATAAGTACAGACATACGTGCATACAGTCCATGTGGATATTCTTCTCGCTATTCCTATGTTATAGTGGGTAGTTAGCTGGGCCATTGTGCTGCGCAGACGAGACCCGCTGGGGTCACCACGGATATGCGCTGGTCCCGAAGGAACTAGTAGTTGTTGGTGACTCTATTGTCAGGGAAACGGGGAACATGCTTTGTAAAAAAGATAGGTGGAACAGGACCAGGGTATGTCTGCCAGGGGCAAAGGTTGATGACGTTGTAGAGCGAATATCATCTTTTAAGGGCACAAAAGGTGATATAGTTGTACACGTTGGCACTAATAATATTAAGAGTAGGAGACCGGCAGAATTACTTAACAAGTACAGGTCACTGTTGAACAAAAGCCGAGAATTAGGGTTGAATTTGAAAGTGTCTGCAATTCTGCCCAGACACGATAGGAGGGAGTATATGATGAGAGCCTTGTCGATCAATTCGGCCCTGGAAAGATTGTGCAAGGCTCAAGGGGTAGAATTTTTTTCAGCCTGGACTGTACTTGTTAACAGGAGAGATTGCTTCTACAGGGATGGGATACACTTAAATAGAAAGGGTGCAAGAATATTTGCTGATGCTATCGAGGCAGTGTTAGGTGGGTCGGAAAACTGCTAGCTTGGGGGGAGACAAAGACCAATAGATTGACAGTAGCCACTGGCAGAGGTGAAAGAGATTCTTGCACTGCTTCTATTAGAATGAGCAGAAGCCTGAAAAACAAGATGCATGGTATTTCAGAGACTGCTGGGAGCCATTGCGGTACAAGTAAACACATGGGTTGCGTTAGGGTAGCTAAGAATAGAAACAGGTGCAGGTATACTTGCGTGTACACCAATGCTAGGAGTTTAGTAAATAAATTTGATGAATTTGAGGTATTGCTCAAAACATCGAAGGCAGATATTGTTGGGATATCAGAGACGTGGTGTCACACAGATATAAGGGATGCAGAACTGGAATTTGGGGAGTACAACGTCTACAGAAAGGATAGACAGGATAGGAAGGGGGGAGGGGTTATGCTATTAGTTAAGAAACACATAAAAACCAAGGAAGTGAAGCCAGTCGACATCGCTGGACAGTGCAGTGTGGAGTCAGTTTGGTGTGACATAAGCATTGGGAGATCAAAATTGAGAGTAGGAGTGTGCTATAGGCCTAATGACTCTGATGAGTATAATAAGGAACTGTACAGGGAAATAGAGTGGGCCAGTAAATCAGAGAGTCTTATAATGGGAGATTTTAATTTCCCAGATATTGACTGGTATTTGTGGGTTGGTCATCACACACTAGCAAGGCTTTTGTGGATTTATTGGATGATTGTTTTCTACATCAGCATGTTCGGGAGGCAACTAGAGGGAGTAATACTCTTGATTTGATTATCAGCAGTGATTCTTCATGCATTAAGAATCTGCAGATAAATGAACCACTAGGTGGCAGTGATCACAGTGTGCTGAAGTGGGATTTACTCAAAGAGGTAACTACCATTAGGGATAAAGGGAAGGGTTATTGCTTCCGTAAAGGCGACTACGATGGACTGAGACAGTATTTAAATTCTATACAGTGGGACCAACTGATGATGTTACCAACAGCAAATGCAAAATGGGAAGCATTCAAAGAACTTATTTTGGAAGCTACTAGGCTTTACATACCAACTAAGAAATATTGTTCAAGGTTTAGGCCAAAATGGATGTCAGATGAACTAATGAGGCATATGGCAGAGAAGAAAAATGCATGGGATACTTACAAATTAACACATGACACAGAAGCCTATGATAGATACAAGTTGATATGCAACCAAGTTACAAAGGAGGTTAGGCAGGCGAAGGCAGATTACGAGAAATCCTTGGCAAGGGATGCAAAGAAAAACAGCAAAGAGTTCTTTACTTATGTAAACTCTAGAAGGAAGGGGATGAATCAGATTGGTCCACTTGATATTGATGGGTCAACTGTTGATGATCCTGCTCAGGTAGCTAACAAACTAAATGAATATTTTGCATCAACATTCACACATGAGGAGTTATTCAGCGAGGGGAATGCCAGAGGTGTATTCAACTCTAGCAGTAAGCTACAGAATCTTGAAATAACTGGGAGTAAAGTGGAGGAGAAACTGTTGACGATAAACACAAGAAAGGCACCCGGGGTGGATGGGATCTATCCAGTTATATTAAAGGAGGCGGCAAAGGAAGTAAGCAAACCCTTAGCCATAATTATGAGAGCTTCCTTGGACTCAGGGGAGGTACCCATAGACTGGAAATGTGCAAATGTGACCCCAATTCACAAAGGAGGATCAAAGGCTGACACAAGTAATTATAGACCTGTGAGCTTAACTTCTGTTCCAGGAAAATTAATGGAGGCACTGGTTAAATAAGCACTGCAGGATCATTTAGACAAGACTTCAGTTATAGCTCAGACACAGCATGGTTTTGTTAAGGGGAAGTCTTGCCTGACCAACTTGATTGGATACTATGATGCAGTCACAAAAGAACTGGATGCAGGGAATAACTTTGATATTTTATACTTGGATCTTAGAAAGGCTTTTGATACTGTTGCACATGGAAGACTGCTACACAAATTGGAGCAGTGTGACATTGGAGGCAAATTTCTGCTATGGATAAAGGGGTGGTTGAGGGGGAGAAGACAGAGAGTGGTAATCAATGGACACTGCTCATCGTGGACTGATGTTATTAGTGTTGGGTCCATTATTGTTTTCTGTATTTATAAATGATATTGATGATGGTATATCGGGCTTAATGTCCAAGTTTGCAGACGATACAAAGGTTGGCAGGGTTGTCAAGGACACTACTGACACTATGCTGCTGCAACAGGATCTGGAAAGGTTGAGCAGATGGGCTGAGAGGTGGCAAATGAAGTTTAACATTGACAAATGTAAAGTACTACACATGGGAAACAGCAACCTCAGAGCAACGTATCAACTCTGTGGTACTACACTGACAGTGGTAGAGAATGAAAGGGACTTGGGGGTGGTTGTGCAGGCAGATATGAAGTTCTCTGAGCAGTGCAGACGGGCTGCAAGAGTAGCTCATGGAGTATTGTCAATGATATACAGGAATTTTTCCAGCAGGGATAAGGAGGTGATTATTTCATTGTACAAGGCAATGGTCAGGCCACACCTAGAGTACTGTATACAGGTCTGGAGGCCTCATTTCAAGAAGGATGTAGAGCTGCTGGAACGAGTACAGAGAAGGGCAACAAGATTAGTGAATGGAACAAAGGGGTGCTCTTACGAAGAAAGGCTTAAGTTTTGCAAATTACAGTGTCTGGAGAGTAGGCACCAGCGAGGTGATCTGATAGAGGTGTATAAAGCCTTGAATGGTTTAAGCATGCTCAATGCTGATGGGATTCTTCCTCTAGCTCAGAAAAATCACCTGAGAGGGCATAAATTCAAATTGAGGAAAGACAGATGTAGGATAGACGTGCGGAAATTTGCCTTTAGCCAGCGGGTGGTTGGTTGGTGGAACAGACTTCCATCCCTTGTGGTGGAGGTTGATAGCCTAAATAAGTTTAAGGCTCAGCTGGACAGGTATTTTGAACGAACAGAGGGGTGAAGTGGAAGTGGGTTTTTTTTTTTTTTTTTTTTTTTGGCTGATGCTGCATAAGCTTGCTTTCTTGCATCAAATGCCTCTACTAATGCTAATGCTAATATCAACCACACGTGGTTGTCCCATATGTAACGTTTGGTTGGTTGTTTCACCAGTCACCTGACTGTTGTTTGAGCCAGTCACGTGATATAACGAATCGGCAACATTTAACCGTGTTAGCTGTTGTCGAGATAATCGCACCTTTCCTCTACAATCATTCCGTTCGAAGTCAGAAAAAATCTCGACGCGGATTCACTCTTCCTCACAGATACTCTAAAAGCGATTGCCACGTGTGTGTAATTGCAATCTTATATCAACCGTTCCCTTGTTTGAGCATTCATCAGCATCAGAACAGTCTAGTCCTACTCAAGAAGACGTTGCTAATGCAAAGCCAATTCATATTGGATCACCACTTTATCTCTACTTGAAAACTCCTACAGATCATTGATGGAATACCATTAGCTGCCCTAGCAGCCTGTCTGCGCTGTTCACAAAACTTCCTATCAGATTGCATAGTTACTTCCAAGTCTTTTTTATTATCTAATCTTGCGGCATCACTGTATACAATGCACTAATGCCTCATACCCTTGGTTGCTTACATGTAAACTACACAACCCTTGATTTCTGTTCTATACGTGTACGTAGATTAATACGTAATTCAATAGATATGCTAATTAAGAATCAATTTAGAAGCCAAAAAGGAATCATAACACTAAGGAAATATCTATAACAAAATGAGGTATGGTGAATAGGGTCTGTTTTAGGGAGTAATGATGTAATCATTGACCAGAAATTCAGCTAAGGGTGGTCTTTACTAGTGAAGGGGATAACCAACTCGTTAACTGCCATTAAATACGCGATCTGTGTGCATTCAAAACCATTTTCAAACATATATTGAAGTTTACCATAACTCAAGTGTTTCTTCACCGACGCCATCCTCAGAAACTTCGATTTCACCTTTCAGTCCTTTAACGGTATCTGTTGCTCCTAAGACATCCCACTCCATATGGTCCAGGATATCGATTAGAAATGAATCCAGTCATTAAAATGTTTTTTCAAGAAATGAAGAACTGCATTACTATTTTTCATATTGCCACATGTTGTTGAAAAAATTATTCTTCCATGTTCACTCTCTGCTTTGAATAGTTGAATCTCTTTTGAATTGCACACTTAATCCATTCCATGTTAATTGTGTCATCCAGAAATACTTGTCCGACAGTTTCAACTGTTGAATTAATTCTATGAAATTCTGTTACATGGGGAATTGCAAGAGCCTATTCACAGATGGACACACTGCAGTCATGAAGGGATGCAATATATCCATAAGAAACAATTCTCAGATAACTTTAGCGTCCAAATGTTACTTCACTGACATTAAGGAAATGTGCACCACAACAACAACCAAGATGTTGTTGTGGTGCACATTGCCAACAACCACAACAACAACCAAGACAATTAGTACGTCACCATCAGCTTGTATTATTGATGTCTGTCAGGATGAATCCATGGGCTCATGCAGTTTTATTTATATTCTAGTCCCCCTTTCACAAAACTGTCATATTAGGGCTACCGAAGAACCAACTCATCTGCCCATATGTATTATATCCATAAATTATTTGCCTCTTTTGATGGACGAAAAAACCTTGCTATCCGCGCCTGAGATCGACTAACTCAGCTAGAGAGTGAAAAAAGCCCATAAAATCCTGGCTGGGTTGCAGTTTTTGAGAAACCCATATTGGTGCGACTGGCGTCTATTGTCGTGCCTCAATCAAAGTCACTGAAATCTTTGGTCCTATCCATTCTCGCACTGAAATGCCCACATTCAGCAACATCCCTAGTATCTGCTCATCTTTTTTCATATCGCATGGTAGGAACTCTTGATACTGTTATTAAAACAGTCATGAAAATGCTAGGTGTACTTAATAAAGTGACCACTCAGTGTATGGACGAAATTTATCAACAAAGACGAATGCTATGCACTTTGTAAGGAAACAAATTTAAGTCTTATAGAACAATACTTGTTTAACTCAGTTGTTGGGACTGGTCCAGATTTCCTTGAGCTATGAATAATCTTGCAATTATTTAAAACGTTATGCGCACGCAATGATTTGGAGTGTCCTTACAGACTCCTTTCTGCCAGCAACACACATCTATCATAAAACCAGACTGTTCAGTCTATTTTAATAAATCCGAGATTGTTTATCTTTCTGAACCTTTTGTGTAATCAAATGTCACTATAAATTCACGCTGCCCTTGTAAAAAAGGGCCAATTTTATAAAACCTTTTCACACAAAAAAAGAACGCCACTCAGTAGTAGTTGTAGTAGGGTTTTTAGGAGTATCAGCAACTAAGGTCGATTTTCTATTTGCTGGAAAAAAAAACAGAATTTTCAGGCAGAAAAAACAATTCCCCCCCTCGCCTGAGAACGACTAACTCAGCCACGTTGTGAAAAAAGCCCATAAATATTCCTTCTGTCATCGACGGGATTTAGGTCTTTTCTACCCGGTGTTGGGAGGACGGCGATCCAACCAACTGTGCAACTCAATTGTATACACTGGGAGTTAGACCGAGGATACTGTACACTTGAGTTTTTTTTAACACAAAGCGGTAAAATAGCTCTGAGACTTTTTAATGCAAATTCAACTCTTCTATCTGGATTGAATGCTGAGTGCTCTTTGGATGAACACCACACTAATGCTGTAACACAGTTTGCACAAAAATTCTCTCTTAGGTGTAATATATTGCGGATGTATTTCTTCACGAGCTGCCTTGGTACTGCATTACGCACTTTAATTAAAAATGTACCATTTCAATGGAGAAACACCCTACATCCAAAAAGTACCCGTACACACACGTGGGTTTTTCACGTTGACAACAATGCCTCTCACTTCCATAGCGTATTGACTCTCCTTTGGCAGCTATGACGTACTCCACCTTCCTGAATAGAAATTTCATCAACAACCGATAAATTGCAGTTGAGTACACTTTTCATTCCTCCTGTCGTACAGTGGCTAGTTGAGTTATCGATGTGGGACGTGTTGGAAGTTCTAGTTCATCCTGCTCATCCCATAAGTGTTCTGTAGGATTCAAATCGGAACCTTGCTTCAGCCATTCCAACTTTTGTACATTCATATCCAAAAAGCATTGTCGAACAGCACTGTCGGTATGGTATGGGGCATTATCCTGTTTAAACAAACTGTTCTTTACCAAAGAACTGTAAGTCATAGGAAACACTGAATTGTCATAAATGTTAAGTTAGGCATCGATGTCCATGGATCTCCGCACAACCGCCAAAGATCCTAGGCCATGCTATGAGGAAACAGGCTATATCAGAACCCCACCATCGAGGCACTCTCCACACCAACACCCGTCCATCTAATCGGAATAGGGTGTATCGAGACCGTTATTTCATGGAACCAATTTCTACTGTTCTATGGACGGATTATGTGTGCTGCTCTTCCATGATAGCAGAGGCTGTGGAGCTCCGTACATTGTATGTTCGTTGCAGACCCCAACCGGTTAACTTAAACTGCTGATTGATATCTGACGAAATTGTCCTATTACCCTTCCGAGTACCCGTCTCAACCATCCAAAATTGGCACGATGCAAGCTTTGGATGGTGTTGAATTACATGAATCGATAATCCAGGAATTTGACATCTGATGATAACACCCCTCTTGAAATCAGTTAGCAAATTTCTGTGGCTCATACACCTTCCTTATATCACGGCCTGAGTCATATTCATACGGGAAGGTCCAGTAGCCCTCGTGGGGGAACAGTTGGTATAATCATCGTCCTCCCTACACCGGGTGGGAAAGATCTGAGTTCGAATCTCTTTAGTGAAGTGAGGAATTTTTATAGGTCTTTTTCTAGCATGGCGTTTTCTTCCGAAAAGTCGGATTTTTCATCCAGCAAAGAGTAAATCGATCACAGAACACCAATTTACAGAAACATACGACACAAAATGGCAAAAGTTACTGATACACCTAAAATCCTACAATAGCCAACCAAGTGGACTAAGAATTTAGCGAAAGCACTTCATCATGAGTTACTCTGGAGGTAGTGTATATTGCTACTTATTTTGCAAATAAAATATACTTTTCCAATGGAGGGGTGTTCTTTATCTAATAAAGCGTGAATGCAGTACCAAGGCACCTCGTGATGAAGTGGTTTCACAGTTAGGAGATTATTTTTCATTTTATATCACATAATTGGTAACATCGAAACATGTAAAAGTAAAAAAGTGGTATAAGTCGAAGCAGTCAGACAAGATAGGGTACATTTTTATATTTAAAAAAAAAAGTTGGAATCTTTTGAAATAAGTTAGAAAGGTAATGGCCAAGACAGCTTCAAAATAATACTGAGTAATCCAAGATCTTATTCAATAACTACAAGCCGACAGGATTTGATGAGATAAAAATGTTAAACTTTTGAATGGAGAAGTCCCAATAAGCACTTTTTTGATTGGCAGATATTAAGATAGTTGTGCAAACTTTTTGTTTTGAACTTGAAACTTATCAAAGTGCCCAATTTGCGGAGAGAATGCCATTCCGTGGATTGTTCGATCTAACAAGCCAACAAATGCTACAAATTTCCCCTTCCTCTTCACAGTACATCTTCCTTAACGAGGATAGCAATAAACAGGAAAAGCACTTATCGGAAATAAAAGTTTTATTGTTATTATAAAAGGAAAGCGTTCGTTTAGCTCTTAACCACAAAAGTTCAACATGATCTTTTTTATGGCGTAGTTAATGGAATGTTGGCATTGCAAACTGCACGGTGTTAGTTCGAAAAATTTGGATTAGATTTACTGGTGTGGAAATAACATAAATTCTCTGTTGTCACTTTATAAAATTGTATTTACATCGGTCTGTGAAGCGTTAGTTAGTCAGCCTTCACGAATCTGGTGTGCGTGTGTGTGTGGAGTAATTTTGTGCAATTTAGAAGTTAAATCCTTTTAAATTGGGAGTGGTATTTCGTAAAACCCATTCAAGATTCTTGGAATTAGAAGCTTAAACTCTTAGAACGAGCAATTTATAATTCGTCTAATTCGCCTTCTTCCTCTCCTTGCGTTGCATAATTTGTGCAACGCAGAGTTAGCCACTATTGGACGAGATCGCCTCCCCCTTATTCCCGAATACCCGATTTTTCATCAAGAAAAAGGCAATCCAATCATAAATAAATAAATCATAATATCAGAATTAAACCTCAACTTTTAGGCTGATGGCCTCACTAATGGTCCAAAGAGTATAGTCTGCAACAAAATATTTTGCAAGTTATTATACTAGATGTGGAGTAGTGTGTGCTTGACAAAAATAACTTTGTCAAGCACATACATAAATAGCGAATTCCTTTCATTTTTATATTTCAGGTATTAATATTCCACAAAGCAGCCCAAGCCTAAGTACCATAGTGTACATATTTGATTTATATGAAATTGGAATCCACAAGGTAGTTGAGGATACATTCTGGTCTAGGTGGTTATGCTGGAGTATAAACTCGATATACTCGATATTTTTCTAATACTGTAAAAACATTGTTTTTACAGTATTAGAAAAATACTGTGAGAGCTCATGCCCTACTATAGGCTCTTTCTACATGCCCATGCTAGCCCTCGTGGGTGACACAGTTGGTAGGATCGCCGTTCTCCCCACACTTGGGGGAAAGGACCTGACAATAGCTGAGTTAGTTGGTCTCAGGTGAGGGTAGCATTGTTTTTTTTTTCTTCCAGAAACTCGGGTTTTTCGTCCAGCAAACAGAAAATCGACTTCAGAACATACACGCAATTTACAGACAATGTACCCGGAGCAATGTGGCCTTAGTCGCTGATGCTCCTAAAACCATACTACAACAAAACAGACAGATAGATCCACCTAAAATGCTACTAGAACAGTAACTTGAGGCTAAATTTATGGATGTTCATGTATATTTAACTCGTTGCTGAGTTGTTTCGATCTTGATCCACAGATGAGACTAAGTAGGGCCAGTTGACACTGCCATTGCTGAATTTAGGGATTGAGGTTTAGGAAGTTTAATTATTATGCTCATGAGCCAAAACGTTATGATACCCCTGTCCTTAGGAGTGGTCGCATCACACAACACCATGGAGTAATTTCACCTTTAGGCATATATAGTGACAGCACAGTAGTTACGAATTGAGCCTGTCAATTCGTAAGTGCGATTCCCTTGCAATGGGAAAAGGGAAGGATCCAACGGAGTTTGGATGGGGAATGATTTCCGACGCTATGAAAGCTGGGAATGCATCTCTGCAACCGCAGGCATTGTCGGCTATTCGAAGACCATTGTAATGAAGGTGTGGCTGGAATGGTACAAAGAGTGAAAAAAAAAGGCCATAAAAATTCCTGGCATCATCTGATTCGAACCCGGGCCTTTTCCACCTAGTGGGGGGAGGACGGTTACGATACCACTGTGCTACCGCCCAGGGTCTAAATTGGGGGCAGAGATAAGAACATGAGAATAAAATAAATAAGGTTTTCACTCCAAACGTTGTTGCTGTTGTAAATCTGCAAGAGTCCTGCCATGTAGTGAAAAGTTACAGTGTGCACTACGGAGGCTGTTTAGCAGCGTGTTTGGGGGGACAGACGTTTGAGTATTAGAAGAGAGAAAGTATTTAAAAGAGTAAAGTTAAACGGTTCGTGACTTGTCCAGTTACTCCTTAAGCAGTAATTAGGGAACGCAGGGAACGTTAATAGGGAACGCAGTAATTAGGGAACGTTTAACTTACTTCGTCGAGCTTGTGCGTGTGCTAGAAGTTGAACCGGAAGCTGAGTAACAGGACAGCACTATTGCTGTGGTAATTTCCTTCAGTATTAACAAAGAACTGTTCCAAAAACAAGACAGTACTGGAAGAGCTATATGGCAGACTTCAACTAAGAAGACAGAGAGAGAGAGAGAGAGACTAAGAAGAGAGACTTTGTGCTGACTCCTTCCACTCCATGGAATGGAAGAAATCAGAACAGAGAAACCACCCTCCCCGCATGAAAGAGAAGGAACATAAATCCTCTAAACTGCGTTGTATTGGAAAAGGTGCTTCGATAAAATTGGATGATTTTACAGTAAGTTGAAGAAATTGTGAGAAATATAAGGAAATGTTTAGCATTGAGTTGTTTTATTGGTTGAAGTTATAAAAAGAATTGATATTGCCAAATTAAGAGATATATAGAATTTTTAGTATTAAGTTAGCTTATGGATTATTGTTGTGAAGAGAATTGATATTGCTGATTAAAAGAAATATGAGGAAGTGATTAAGATTGAATTAGTTTAGTGTTTGCAGCTGTAGAGAGAGAGTTGAGATTGTTAATTGAGAGAAATTTTATGGAAATAATAGCATGTATTAACAGATTAAATGAGAAAAATTAAAATTAAATGGAAATGAATACAGTTATGTTTATACTTGTAAATTATACAAATAGGATCCTGCCCTAATTCAAAAAAATGTGCGCCCTAATTCAAACAATGTATATATATATATATATATAAATGGGAAAATCCCTCTGCCCCTTGAAATCCTACCTCTGATATTTTAACGCAGTCAGGTAGCTTGTGAACCTTAGTGCTTGAGGGAAACTGTTGAACTAAAATAATCACAAAAATGAAAGCCCCTCCCACACTTCCTCCGCATTATTTCGGACTGAGTTTTGCCTTAATGGTGATGTGTATGTAGATTGGCACAAGAATCTTTCTCCAAGACAACGCTCTCATTGTGCAGGAATGTCTTGAGAATCATGTCCAAGCATTTGTTGTGCTCCCCTAGCCTTCAGTTTTCCCCGAAAATACTCGTTCCAATTCTTCTTGTGGGAGCCGAGTTGGAGTGAGTGTTTCATTCTTCCGTATTATGATTCGAAACTGGCGGTCTGGGTGATGACACGCACTTTAAAATAAATAGCAAAATATTTCTCCATTGAATCAGTACTATTTAGAGTAGTGCAATACCAATCAGGTTGGTGTGAAATACCTGTTCAATATGAGATTGATACAGTAACTAACTCAGTGGATGCTATGGACAGAATGAGGCTATGCAGTACTTATACAACAAATGAATGTTTGTAAAATTAATCTATACAGAGATTTCCCAAACTTTTATTTAAACATCTTTCTGCATTAAGTGTACGAATAGAATAGTAACTCCAACCACAGTCGAAACCTCACCATACTCGTAGTTTTTCCGATGATATCAAAATAATAAAAATCATATAAAGTTAAATATACATAATTAAACATCATCGCTCATACTATTGCAATCCTTTTGAAGGATATAATCTCTTATATCAAGTATTTAATAATTACATAGATTCCATCAGCCTTGGCTTGGTAGGCGTGATCTCTCTCTCTCTCTCTCCTGACACGGCACACACCCACACACATTATTCCTGGTAATTGAAATAAGTTTTCCTTCCTCTGCAATCCGATAAATTTTACAGATATAATTTTAGAGATATAAAAAATATATAATCATATAATAAAAGGACGTAGCTGACACACTTAAAAGATCAATAAAGTTTAAAGTCAAACTCTTACTCAGTTTAAAAGTTAAATTTTAATGACAAAATGTACAGCTTTGTTAAAGGCAATTTAAGAATACAACGCAGGCCATATTTGGAAGGAGAATTAGAATAATGAGTTTAACCCTGTCGTCTCATACTTCAATTAATTTATTTATTTATATACAGACTTCTCACCATAGGGCACACAGCCCCTAGATAATGGCGAGAACACTGAGAATAACAGAACCAATACAAAACTAGAATTAAAATATATAGAAGGTTTGGATGAACAAAGCAGGATAAAGAGCAAATTCTTATGTACATAGACGGATTAAGTGTAAAATCAATGTAGTGGTTATTCAATACCTAAAGGAAACGGAATAGAGGACTTTCAAGTAAGCGTTGAGTACGAGGGACGGGCAGTGAGAAATTAGTTTTATGATTAGAATTCAAGCGGGGTATAGTGAAAGGCGTTTGTTCAAGAAGAGATGGAGAATCGGTAATAGAGTTTATGATACTGTAAACAAAAAGCGACCCATGGAGTTATCATCTAGAGTGAAGAGAAACGATTCTGAAGCGACCACAAAGAGCTCCATAGTTTCGATGGTGAAAGACAAGGCGATTTCGAAAGCATAAGAATTTAATGAACTTGATTTGAATTCTCTCAAGTCTGTGAGAAAAATATTCCTGTTGTGGGGACCAAATAATATCACAATAATCAAAAATGGGAAGTATAAGCTGCTTGTAGAGAAGAATTATAACTTTGTCATTCTTGGAAATCGAAGAAGAACGCTTAATTAATTCAAGAAGTTTGGAAGTTTGAGATATTACATGGTCAACATGGAAAGAGGGATGAAGATCAGATCGAAATAGGACACCTAAGTCCCTGAACGTATCAGTACTTGCAATTAGAGTTTCCAATATAATAATCAGTAAAGAGGATCTAACTGCACTATTCGAGCAAAAGCGACATAGTTTTCATTTTAGTGGGTTTCTAGTTTCTAATTTTTTTCTAATAATTCTTAATTATTAAGCGAAAATTATCGTTTATAGATATTTCCTGACATAATCATAGTTATAATATCTGGCTAAAACTTTGCGATATTTTATTGTATATCTGAAATAATTAAAACCATTCATAAAATGTTATTGGAAAATTAACAGTAGAGGACATGCATTTCGTTGTTGAATAATAATTACAAACGTAGGTTGAAAACAAGTCAGCCTTTTACACAAATCAAGGTAATAATTTGTTTAACGTTGTGAATTAAAATGGTGTTTTGTGTCCTGGCTTGTTCTAATTGGTATGTTGACCTACTCCAGACAGTTTTTGGACTGGTCTCGCTGCAGTCAATACTATACGCAGGCCTAATTCGACGCAAGTAAAGTGACCGATTACGATACTTCGACTGTTCCAAATATATTTAATTAATATCTTTTAAAAATAGTGGTTAATTTACTCATAAGATTTCATTAAATAAATTGTAAATTGTTTAAATGTCTGTGTCCAGATTATTGTACTTTGATTTTAGTTGTGTACTTTTAAATCAGTTTTATTTGGTATTACTTTTAGCAGGACTGCGTAAAAATAAACGATATTCAGTAGACGCAACTGTTCAATAATTTTTCAACGAACGTAGACGTTGAGTAAGTGAAGAAAGATATTTGAAATGTTTCCGATACACCTAGGAATTGAGGGCCTCATGTACCGGCCGAGGCAGTTAGTAACAGAGATAAAACAAACTGCGCACGCTCTAACAACAGAGTCACTCCATGCAGCCTGCGGCGACAGGGAGGTTGCACACCGCAGTGGAGCTGGACCAAAGACGCGCAGGATTAACCATGGACTGTTCTTGCCCAGAACTTGGAGTAGCCGTGCAAAGTAAACAGCAGCACAAGCGACAAATTTTAGATATTTTATTTTCACAAAACTTAAAAACAATTAAATACGCATATATTTTAGGAATTAATACGAGTATTTATTTATTTGTTTATTTTTCATCGTTTGAAAAATGTATTTACTTATAAACAAAAAAGAAAGAAAAACATTTATTAAGCCTAAAAATATTATTATGAAATTATATTTATGCACTTTTTTGCGACCAGGTGGCGCTAACAAGCGAAACATTTTAGATAACACCATATTCATTTTTTATTTTAACAAAACTTAAAAAAATATTAAAACAATTAAATATGCCAATATTTTAAGTATTTTAGGAATTAATACGAATATTTATTTATTTATTTTTCATATTTTTAAAAATATATTTACTTATAAACAAAAAAGAAAAAAACATTTCTTAAGACTGAAATGAAAACATTTATGAAGTTATGCAATATTTTTGGAATATTTTTCTACCAGGTGGCGCCAACAAGCGACACATTTTAGGTAATACTGTATTAATTTTATTTTAACTAAACGTAAAAAAAATTAAATTATGCGTACATAATTTGTATTTTAAGTATTTCAGGAATTAATTTATATTTTGTTTGTTTATTTATCTATTAATTTTGCATCGTATAAAAATGACTACTTATTAAAAAATAAGTAAATAAAATTGTAAAGACTAACGAAATTATAGCTGAATTTTTGGTTATGCCAACTGTTTCAACCAGGTGGCGCCAACAAGCTGCACATTTTAAATAATACTGTATTCATTTTATTTTAGCTAAATGTAAAAAAATATTTAAAAATTAAATTATGCGTACACAAGTTGTATTTTTAAGTATTTCAGGAATTAATTTATTTTTCTTTATTTATTTATTAAATTTGCATCGTTTATAAATGTATTAAAAAAATAAATAAATGAAACTGTAAGGACTGACGTCATTATAGACGAACTTTTGGTTATGCAAATTATTTCAACCAGGTGGCGCCAATTTGTACTGGATTAATCTCTGATCTTGTTTGAATTATTACTCCAATGAGACGAAAAATTGTAACCAATTAATTCTAATGAAGATATTTTAATTATCTGATTAAAGCAAAAAAAAAAAAATCAAGATGTTTTTCATGCAATAGTAAAATATTTCAAATAAAGTGACAATTTATTCGTAAAATGTAATTAAATGCTATTACAGCAAGCTTTTTAATAGATGTTGGAGACTAGCGTTAGAATTCCTATTAGAATTTGTAATTTTTGAGGAGTACATTTTAATTAATTATAGAACAATAACCCTTTGTAATAGTTGTTAGTTAATTGCTTTTTTGAAGCATACTAGGCTTTTTGATGAAGTATAAATACTGGAGTATTGTGTCCTCTCCCCCAAAAGGCGTTCACGTCGTAAGCAGAGGGTGGATGAACTGTTCGAAAGATTTCCAATAATCTGTCTTACCAGTTGTGAGAATCCATTGTACGTTCTGCGCAGAACCAAATAATCCTAAATGCACACAGACCATTTGAATATCTTTTAATTTAGAAATATTTTAGTCTGAATTGTGTAACGTTTCTAAACGTTCATTTATTGAAGCGATCTTAACATTTGTGCTCCTTTATTCTTGCTCGCTCTCCCATTCAAAATCTCCTGCTCCTTTAATATCGACATTCTTCTGCTCCTTGTAATTTTTGTTCAGAAAAATATTCCAGTTTTATTCATCTTAAAGATACTTCCCAACTGCCTTTTAGATATTATAATTCTGCAGAATGATGCTTAACTTTCTCCAAATTCTCTGTATCTTTAGTTTCGATCCCACGACGCTGTGCAGATAAATGGTAATGACATCATCAGCTTCACTTGCAGCACTGCTTTTCCTTTTTTGAAATATGGATTACGATTTAGTTTTCGATGTTTCAAGAAGTTTTCGGGTACTCATTAAAGCGTTTGATAGAAAATAAAAAAAAAACGTCCTCCGTTTCAGATATATTATAAAAATACCATCGTTGCGCATCATCTCCAAGACTTTTGTTCTTTGCTTCGTCTGCAATTTGCATGTTTGAGACAGTATCACTCTTTGAAGAACCCTTTCTTTAGACGTTTACAATGAATATAAAAATTGAGCCAGCATTGTTTCTAACCGTTTACTATATGCGAATTTCGTCGAAGAATGTAGTCACCAGTGTGCTAATCGAAGAACTGCTATATTGCTAGCAGCCACCTCAGGTAATTAGATGTAGCAGGTGTATATATGGCCATTTGCTGATTGAGGTAAATTGCAAATAAATGCTTGAAAAGGACCGAAGGGTGACCATTCGTCTCATTAGGACAGCATCTGACAACCGAGCGGCCATTTATATTATACATTTGTTAAGAAAAGGAGGAATTGCCTCTATGATGTCTTGTAGAACACTTCTGTGCTGATACTCTCCGTTGTTGAATTAACTATGCAAATAATTTACATGATTTCTCATACGCTTAGACAGAATCAATGATCCAATGCACCACGGAATCGATGGCGCGCGAACCCCAAATCAAACCCCAAAATTACATCGAATCACCAACCAAAATCTTTTGAGTGCAAGAAGAAAATAAGTCCATACTTTAAAAACAATTTAAATTCTTTGAAACCAATTTAAACAACGAGTCCATCTTTTAAACACTTTAAAAACAAATGTAAAAGCATAAAAAACCTCAAGAATCCACTGAAACATTAAGGAATTAAAATAATTTTGTTAAGTCATTTAAATTGTTTTTAAAGTATGGACTTATTGTCTTCTCACACTCAAAGATTTCGGTTGGTGATTAGATGTAATTTTGGCGTTGGGTTTGGGGTTCGCGGGCCATCGATTCCGTGGTGCATTGGATTATTGATTCTGTCTAACAGTGTGAGGAATTCATGTAAATTATTTGCATAGTTAATTCAACAACGGAGAGTATCAGCACAGAAGGGTTCTACAAGACATCATAGAGGCAATTCCTCCTTTTCTTAACTAATTGATATATAACGTAGAACGTATTGAGCCATTGCAGCTCTGCCATCTGTTAATTACATATTTGTATAAGGATAAGGGCTGTATAATCTTTGTAATTACCCCTATTTAACAAATGGCGCTTATGTTTGCTTTATATTTTATTAGTGACGCCTTCCTTGGGGGTTGGCAAATATTGAGCGGGAGAGCCCGATGTACAGAGAAGAGATAGATTGGGCAATGTCGGGAAAAAAGCCGAAACAGTGGTGAGAACTGTTTCGGCTTTTTTTCCTGGCGACGCCTGAGCTTGTCAAGGAGGATCTCTAAAAATGTACAAATTTTTGTTGGAAGGGAGCGTGAGGGTGCTCACGTAATCGTAAGTTGTGGATAATAGATGAAGACGATGGATGGTAACAAAACTTTCACCAGGAATTAGAAGATAAAGGCACAGATGGGCACTCATGTAGAGGCAACCAACCCCCTACAGGGGATGACTGTTTAGAGCAGAAATGTTTAGGGTTGTAGAGCCCAACAGGAAAAAGTTAGTAGGTGGGGAAGGAAGTGGACATGGCCCTGGGAAAGAAGGGGGATCTAAGTCTTTGGGCCAGTGTGCCTTATGTGGGGGTACAGGTCACCATCTAGCCCGCTCAAAAATGAATCATTCCACATCGGTCAGGCCAGCTGAAACTAGTGTCAGCATCTCACGCCATGCTGCTTAAAAAAAGGAAACAGCATGGTGCCAACAGGGAAGTGGAGCTTCCAAGATAGGCTGCCACCCAACTGTGGTCATAATCGAGGGTGGGGAGAGGCACCTGTCTACCACGAGAACACGATACATCCATAGGCACAAACTTCGTATTTGTTTTTTCTTGCAAGTTTCTTTTTTCATGTGTTCCTTTAAGGAGTTAAGAACACTACCGAAAAAATAATTTTTATAACACAAAGATCATTAAGGATAAGGCCAAGGCAACAAAGGCCACGAGGTGTCATTATTTAGTATCTTTAAATTGCGTTTAATTCTTCTAATCATTTAATGAGCTCTTAGAAGAGGTTGTCAAGCGGTAAGAAGAATTATTCTCAGGCAGCATGGAAATGAAGTCAGTCCAGAGTCGCACTAAATCTTTCGAAATGGGATTCAAATGGTGTAATCAATATAATAGTACAAATAACAAAAAAGGTATACTTTCTGATATTGCACCATTACTGAAATTTTAAAAGAGTTGTCTTGAGGGAAATTTTTTGATTACAGCACTATATATTTTTAAATATCTCTGTTTAGAAATCACATTTACTTTTACAGTCAATTTTCAACGATTTTGCAATGATTGGTCATATCAATGATTATTACATCGCTTTCAAAAAATAAAAATATAAAAGCTATCAAAAAGCTACTGATCGACTGCGCGTTGGTCTGGCCCAAAGCCGACATCTCAGTTCATCCGTAGGGTGGTCAGTGAGGTTAGGGTTGGAGATCTGGGTAGGCCAATAAAGCTTTTTCAGTGGCATTCTGGACAATTTTGTTCTTCATACATGCAGCAATAATATAGAGAGGATCCTTTTTCTTTTTCAGCATTACAATTCACCATACTGCACAGCCTGTACCGATTTCGTTTCAAGATATGGGCCTAAACAGAGGTCAAGGTTTTAAAAGATATTCTTATTCACCAAATTCTATTGGGGAACCTTTCTTTACGGTTTTCAGTTTTTCCTTTCCAACTTGGCTTCAACTCTGCAACTAGCAATTCATAATAAGAAAGTATCATTTTGTAGATGTCTTACGCGGTAAGGACTTCTCCATTCTGTTAAACACCGTTAAAACATTCTTTCCTTCTATAACGAACTAATTCCTAGAAAATCCATCGAAAATATCTAATTTTCCCAAAATTGTGATTCCTTCAGGATATAATAACCAACCCTTCTATTGAATTATTAATAGTCGGTGGGTTCAGATGAAGAAAAACTGATTTAAAATATTAGCGAACTGGTTTTCAATTCCTTTATATTTCTTGTAATTATGAAGAACTGGAAACTGACGAGTCCATAATAACTGGAATAAAATAATAAAATAAACAATCGTAGTATACTGTCAACGCTTTCGTAATGCAGTTTACTTATTTTTTCCTGGGTTTTACTAACAATTGAAATTATTATCATTATCTGTGTATTTCTATTTCGGGCCACTGTATAACAACAACCTTTGGATAGAAGGTGACGTTATATTATTAAAAAATCTCGAACTCCTTATTTAAAAAAATTATAACATCTTAAAACGTACAACATAAGATTAAATTAAACTAACAATTTAAACATTAAAATTTAAATATTAAAGTAAACATTTTACAATGTTTCTTGTCACCTGAATGGAAGTTGATTGGTTGTTCTTTTCTTGCACATACTTCATGTCTGAACCTGCAGGTGTTCATTGCCAAGGATTTCCTTCTCGTATTTTATTTGTACATAGTTTTTCTGGGGCCGAAGTTCAGATTATTTTTTAAAAAATAATAATAAATTTAAATTTTTTGAAAAATATTAAGAAAACCAACAATATTAAGAAAACGTATTTAATGTTTCTGCTGTGGTTACTGTAATAAGAAATAGTCATAATTCATGATTTATGTATTTAGCAAACTGATAACAAACAAGTTAGTTAATGTATGCGGTGGGTTATGTTTCAGACGCGTTCGATTTTTTCTTAAATGATTTAAAAAAAAGGAAAATTTTTTTTCTGTGATTAACCAAGGTGAAAAGTAAATACAGTTATCTTTTTATCAATTAATTACTAAGATTTTAATTTTATAAATTCTTAATAAAACTCTATAGTTTTACGTTCTCTAAACTTAGCCTTTCAGTTTAATTACAACAGTATACTCAAGTATAAAATTCGCCCACTAGGAGTCGAGTTGTTACTTTTGGACCTTTGCACATATTATTTATATATATATATATAAATAATAAGAAAAGGATAAAAATGTTAAATTAATAAAAGAATGAAAGGACTCCTAATGAAAGAATAAAAGGAAGTTCAGAAGTGGAATTTAGAGTCATTACTTCAGGAAAGGCGCCCTTGAAATGAAAGCATAGAGAGTTTAATAAAGTGAAATTCGTACGTTTCTCTCCATTCGATTTTCGATCATGGAGATGCGAAGTTTATTGAGTTTAACTACTCTCCTACAGTTCTTTAATAGAGTTTAGTTCAGTTTCGGGCTCCAACGAAAAATTAGAGTCCATAGTGCTCCTGACGTATTTCTATCATTTTTTCCCCATTTATTTAAAAAAAATCGTTCAAATTCTAATCGCTGTATTAAAATCTCTAGAGCCTTCCTGCCTGACTTGAATCATCTCAACTCTTTTGTAATGTTTAACAACAACTTTTAAGGAGAAAAATGCCAACTCCTTCCGGTACCTTTAGTTAGTTGTTGGCTCTCGTGGATAGCACAGTTGATCCTCCCCACACCGGGTGGAAAAGACCTGAGTTCGAGTCCCGTCGATGATTGGAGGAATTTTTATGGGCCTTTTTCACAACGTGGCTGAACTAGTTGGTCTCGGGCGAGGGTAGCATGGTTTTTTCTCCCGGAAACTTGGGTTTTTCTTCCAGCAAACAGAAAATCGACCTCAGAACACACTAAATTTACAGAAAATATACACGGAGCAATATGGATTTAGCCATTGCTCCTCCTAAAACCCCATTACAACAACAGCAACCTCAATGATGCATCCGTGTGTTCTAAGTTTGGTATGGCTGCTTAAAAGTAAAATCTTGAACCTCCTCCTGTCCACACAATGTGGAAAAGGTTCTGGGTTCGAATCCAGTGTATGATGCGAGGAATTTTTATTGGTTGTCAACAAATAGGCTTCATCTCCATTGCACCACCTTCACTGGCCGAACTATGCGCAGATCACTGGAAGGGATATGTACAGACCACTATTGATCTATTTTGTGAAATTTAAAGACATATCCATGGCACAAATTTCTATTTAATCATGGATGAAATATGGATAAAAAAACAAAATAGCTTCAAATTTGCTGATGGATGATTTTATCCTATGATTACAGCGTTTGCTGTTCAGAAAATCGTTGTAGTTTTTGTGGTCATTGAATCATTGTAAAACCAAACTTTGTCTTCAAGTACGTGTCCCATTGGACACGTACTTGAAGACAGCGTGGTTAATTTTTAATCATTCTCACCAGTCTGTATTTATTTTTAACATTACTTGTGACATTTACTTGGCTGCACTTCAAAGATTTTTTATTCATCTTTCTTTTATCTGGAGTTTAAAATTTAGGACCAACGCAGAGATTGTTGGTGAGGTGATAACACCATTCACCCAAAAGTAATCGAAGTCGTGCCTGTTTCAAAGAACCTTTTATACCAAACCAATTTTTTGATTATAGGAAGGCAGTGATTTAGTTCCTTCCTCCTTCAACACAGAACTGAATTCCCGTACTCACTGAGGGCATGTTGGCTTGGCCTGAAGTCGACTGTCCAGTTCAGCCTAAAGGTGGTCATTTATTTTGTTACTTATTTTGTCTTTGAAGACTGTGTTTAAAGTTACATCCTTCTCGCGGTATTCGTCCTTCTACGCGTGACACTGAACACTACCCTTAGCCATCTATTGGGGAACAGCAACTCTCTCTATCCCGATTTTTATTTTCAAATCTTGAGTCGTGATCGGATATGACTGATAGATTCGATTCACTCAAGAATCTATTCTTTTCATAACCATACAATATATACTGTGCTGCGACTTTATTAGGTACATCCCTGCTGTGCAAATGGTTTGTCCAACAATGCTGCAAGTCACATGATCACAGTTGTGGATAAAAATGCAGAAGAACAATCTTTCTAGTATCAGCTAAGCGTGCAAACCACAGCAAGAATGGGGAAAACGAGCGATCTAACGGACTTCGAATGTGGCATGGTAGTAGGTCCAAGGCGTGCTGGACAAAGCATCTCTGAAACTGCAGTTCTCCTGAACTTTTCGCGCACCACAGTTTCAAGGGTGTATCGAGAATGGTGCAACGAACAGAAAACATCCTCTCAACGGCACTCCTGTGGAAGAAAATCGCTTGTTGACGCGAGAGACAGGTCAGAGGAGGATGGCTAGAATTGTGCAAGCAAACAGACGGGCCACAATGTCGCCATCACGTCAGAATACAACCTCGGTGCGCAGAACAAAATATCGCAACGGACCACTAGTCGCACTTTGTCGCGAATGGGCTACAACAGTCGATGGCCACATCGCGTACCTTTGTTATCAATGAAGAACAAGACAGCACGCCTCCTGTGGGTTCAGCAACACCAGCACTGGACTATCGAGAATTGGAAAACAGTTGCTTGGTCTGACGAGTCGAAGTTCCTGGTGCATCATGTTGATGGAAGGCTCAGAATTTGGCGAAAACAACATGAATCCATGAACCTGTGATGTCTCACGACTACTGTTCAAGGTGGTGGGGGCAGTGTTATGGTGTGGGGAATGTTTTCTTGGCACACTTTGGGTCCATTAATACCCATAGATTCACGTCTGAATGCCACATCATATCTAAACATCGTTGCTGACCAAGTGCATCCATTCATGTTGACAGTTTATCCTCAGTCAGATGGTTACTTCCAGCAGGATAATGCACCGGTGCACAAAGCCCGAATCACTATGGAATGGTTCCAGGAACATGACAATGAGTTTTCTTTGCTGCAGTGGCCCGCTGAGTCCACGGATCTCAATCCTATTTAACAGCTTTGGGATGAGCTGGAAAGGGCTGTTCGCTGCAGGCCTACACCTCCCTCGAATCTCAAGGAACTGCGTGACACACTCATGTCTGCACGGTACTCCATTCCTACACAACGTTTTCAGCATCTTGTTCAATCCATGCCTAGACGAATTCAGGCTGTTTTGAAGGCTAAAGGAGGCTCAATACGCTACCAGGTAGGTGTACCTAATAAAGTGGCAGCACAGTGTAAGTCACAATGTGGAATAACCCATTGATATTACCCACTCTGGTGTTAGAAATCCTCGCGGTTAATGAAGTGGTAACGATCACAATCCATCCACACAGTGTGGCCGAGTTAGTCGGTCTAGAGCGATGGCCGTATGGATTGTCCCAAATGAATTTCCTTAAAGCGAATTCTTTCCTGTTCGTCATAGACAATATATCGTACAGTCTTCTCGAACAACAGCACTAGTCTTGCCGTGCTTGCCATAGCTAATAGTTACTGCTCGAACAATGTGAATTCATATTTCAATCATCTTGATTCTATTTGACAACTACGGACATTTCGCAACTTAAAAAACGAATTTGTCCAAAATTTTTTATAGAAAGTCGAAACAATGTTAAAAGTATTAAAAAAATTAAAGAAAGTAGAGATGTTTTTACCAAAACGTGTGCCAGTACGAACACCTTTTGGAATTTAAAATTTTTCCTTTTTTTTTTATCTCCTTCATCCAATTTAAAATATTGTTATCTAATTTTTTCTTTCTTACTGAAGTTTTATATCTTTTTTCTATAGTCTGGAGCAAAACGTCTTAGCTTATTTCTGTCAAAAGCATTGCTGAACTCTGTAGAATTAAGCGCGCGATGAAAAAAAGATCATTATTGGATTTCGTGAGGAGAATTTCAAAATGTACTTTTACCACTACGCTAGTTACTGTGCCAAAGGCTTTCCATTAAGAAAAAGAAATGGGAGAAGAATTTCAATCAGGAAAACTATAGCTTAGAGTTTATGGAATTTTGCACTATGATGACTTATTTAATTGCAAAATACTGGGAATTCCCTAAAGATATACATAAATTTCAGAATGGTTAATAATAACCATCCAGTAGGATGGACAATTCTCAAGAACTTACAAAAAATCCTTTGTGCTCTCATATCCGAAACTTTTAGAACTGTAATAGGGGCAGTCTTTTAAGGAATGCAAAAGATCCAAATATCAGAATATTTGTTCCAAGGTAAATAAGGCTATGAGGGGATTATATATGCATATTCGAGGTTGGTGAGTTGTAATTTTCACGAAAATACAGTGAAAATTATGTAGAAAGACAAGAAAGTATGAAAAAGGTACGGGAAAGATATGTTGGCCTGTTTTTTTTGGTCCAACCACAAATGAATGTTGGTTTCTTGATGTCCACATTGAGCCTAGTTTGGAAGAGAAGAGGTAGAATCTCAGATACTATTTCAAAAGAATTGAAACATTATTTGAAAATATTACCAGAAAAGGCATACAGTACACTGGACGACTATGTGATAGAGACCGGAGTAAATTTGTGAGAGAGGAATTATGAGAGGAGTTCTGAAGACATCTCTCTCAGAACAGCAAATGACTGCGCGGGTAGCGTAGTGGTTATAAACATCCCCAAATCGGAGGTTCGAATCCCGTCAATGGCATGACGAGCTTTTATGACTTTTCCCTCTCCTTTCCTGAGTTCATCGGTCTCAGGTGTGGATAGCAACGCATTTCTTCCCTCGAAACTCCATTTTTTCGCCTCAATCTTCAGTCCCAGTGGTTCACCCAAACGGTTGCTCCCAGAGCCAATTTTTGATCAATGATTTTTCCGCCTACAGCTGAAGTTACGTATCTAATTATAACCACTCTATTCTTTTCTTGCTTTTGTATTGTCCATGGACCGTTGGTTCAAAACTGGAAGCATCAGAAGGATCATAATATAACATCGGTGCATAGACCTGAGATGGTACAAATTCGTTCCAAGATTATCTTATCAAAAGTGAAAATTTCAATCAACCATCTAATAAAATGGTTAATAATAACCATTCAGTAGAATGGCCACTTCTGAAGAACCAACAAAAAATCATTTGTGCTCTCATATTTAAAACTTTTAGGACTGTAATGTGGGTAGCGTTGTAAGGGAGACAAGAAGAAAGATTTTGGCGCTGGAATCGAGTTACTATTGGATCCAAATATCAGAATATTTCTTCCAAGGTAAGTGAGGCTATGAGGTGATTAGATACCTTGCAAAAACGCGCTAATTTTTCAGAACTGTTCTTTTGCAGTTTCCATTTCCAGCCATTCGACAAACTTTGCTGTCGAGCAATCATAACGTTTCAAATATCCTGGTCCAGTTTCCTTAAATATGAGAAAAATAAAATTTAATTCTTACGAAAGAACTTTTATAATGCAAACAAAATCCCACAGGGGAGGAAGTAACAAGCACTGTGGAAAAAATATACTAATAACCCTTTTAAAACGGACATTCTCAGCCTGCAAAATTAGCATAGAAAACGATCAGAACTTTGTTTCCATAATAAAGTATTTTTTAATGATGTTTTTCCTTCATAAAACGAAATTGTACTTTTGCGTGAAAGACACCGTTTCAAAAGTAAAAACTGTAGTTCTGTCAGCCCTCTCTAATTAGAGGCACCACTTTCGAGTACCTTAAAAAAATTCGAAGGATTGTTCCTTTCATTAGTAAGCGACGTTGGACTTCAATCTTCCTGTTTCTGACATATTTAATGATATTTCTGAGGAACAGTGCTTGTTTCTCGTCTACGTTATCATAATATACTAAGCTAACAAAAGTATTAGGTCTAACAGCATAAACATGGCAAATATGATACGTAAAAACACTTTTGTAGAAACCTTTTTCACAACGTGGCTGAGTAGTGGGTCTCAGGCGATCATAGCATGGTTTTTTATCCCGGAAACTCGGGGCTTTCATCCAACAAACAGAAAATCGACCTCATTAAGTTTCATGCAGTTTCAATAACGTCCTGTTTTAATTACAGGTCATGAAGTTAAAGTTACCGCGCAATCATCCAATATTTGGGAGAAAAGGGACTAACACCAAAGGCAATTCATGAGAATATGGGTACAACGTTGGGGGAGGATGCCCCTTCATATTCCATGGTTAAGAAGACGGCAGCAGAATTTAAATTTAAAAAGGAGAGCCTGCAATATTACTCACGTTGTGGAAGAACTGCAATGTCCAACACTCCAGAAGTAGTTGAAAGTATGTACGATCTGTGACGATTGATCGAAGAGTGCCAGTCGGATACTTTGCTAGTGTCTTGGCCATCACCTAATAACAGAGGTTTTAGCTATCAGAAAGTATTCAGCACGCTGGGCCCCAAAGTTGTTGACAACAGATTAAAACCCAGAAGAGTTTTCAAGGGAACATTTGCATCGTTTTCAAGCAGATTTTCTTCCAAGATATTTGTGACCATGGAAGAAATGTGAGACAATCAACTGCAGTCTCGAGAGAAATGAGCAGTTCAAATAGTGGAAACAGAAATCTTTTCTTCCAAATTAAGTTAAGTCGATTCTTTCTGCTAACATGGAATTAGCATCGGTTTTTGGGGACATTGATGAAGTGTAGCTGGTGAATTACCTTCAGAAAGGGCAAAGAATCACCGGGGAATACAAGGAAGACTTTGTGAGGCATTTGTTTTGAAAACATCGTTAGCATTAGCATTAGTAGAGGCCTATGATGCAAGAAAGCAAGCTTATACAGCATCAGCCCCAAAAAATCCCATTTTTAAAATCATCCATTCTCTCCACGTTTGTCCAGTTCTGACTTGAATTTATTTAAGCCATCAAATTCCACAACAACAGATGGAAGTTTGTTCCAGTCATCAAACACCAGCTGACTAAAGGCAAATTACCGCACATCTGTTCTGCAATTGTCTTTCCTCAATTAGAATTTATGCCCCCTAAGGTGCGTAATCTAGGAAAGAGGAAGAATCCCATCAGCATTGAGCTTGCTCAAACCATTCAAAGCCTTGTACACCTCAATCAGATCACCTCGCAGATGCCTAGTCTCTAGCGACACAGAAGCCTATAGTAGATATAAACTAGTTAGTTATCAAGTCACAAAGAAGGTTAGGAAAGCGAAGGCAGATTATGAGAAATCTTTGGCAACGGAGGCAAAGAAAAACAGCAAATACTTCTTTAGTAATGTAAACTCTAGAAGGAAGGGGATGAATCAGATTGGTCCACTTGATATCGATGCTTCGACTGTTGATGATCCTGCTCAAGCAGCTGACAAACTGAATGAGTATTTTGCATCTAAATTCACACATCAGGAATTCGGTAGGGAAGTGGAGGCTAAACGTTTATTAAATTCTAACAAGGAGCTAAATGATTTTGTAATAACTGAGCTCAAAGTGGAAGCGAAATTGTTGAAGTTAAAATATAAGAAAGTCACCTGAGATGGACGATATCTATCCAGTTACATTTGAGGCAGCAAAGGAAGTAAGCAAACCCTTAGCCATAATTATGAGAGCATCCTTGGATTCAAAGGAAGTCCCCACGTACTGAAGGTGTGAAAATGTATCCCCAATTCACAAAGGGGTATCAAAGGGTAACATGAGTAATTACAGACCGGTTAGTTTATCATCTGTTCTGAGGAAAATAATGGAGTCACTGGTTGTGGAAGCAGTGTAAGATTATCTAAACAAGACAGCAGTTCAGTCACACCATGGATTAATTAAGGGGAAAACGTCTGACCAATTTGATTGGATATTACGATGTGGACACAGGAACTGGATGCAAAAAATAATTTTGATATCATATACTTGGATTTCAGGAAAGGTTTTGATAATGT
This sequence comes from Mastigoproctus giganteus, assembly GCF_048544385.1. Lineage (NCBI taxonomy): Eukaryota > Metazoa > Arthropoda > Arachnida > Uropygi > Thelyphonidae > Mastigoproctus > Mastigoproctus giganteus. The sequence continues at coordinate 5,963,220 of NC_143581.1, forward strand.
TGCACATCCACGATTCCTGTTCAAATTGGAACAGTATGACATTAAGGGTAAGTTGCTGCTATGGACAAAAAGATGATTGAATGAGAGAAGACAGAATGGTATTCAGTGGACACTGCTATTCGTGTACTGATGTTATTAGTGGTGTATGCCACGGTTCGGTGTTGAGCCCATTGTTTTTTTCTGTTTTTATCAATGATAGTGATGAAGACACAGAAGTTTAACATTGTCAAATGCAAAGTACTGCATATAGATAGCAGTAACCGCAGAGTAACGTACGAACTGTGCGGGACTACACTCAGGCTAATGAAGAATGAAGAAGACCAGGAGGTAATTGTGCACTCAGATATGACGTTTTCTGAGCAGCTCATGGAATTTTGTCAACGACATACAGGAATTTTGCTAGCAGGGATATGGAGTTGATTATCGCTTTGTATAAGGGAATGGTCAGGCCTCACTTTGAGTAATGCATGCAGGTCTGGAGGCCTCATTTTAGTAAGGATGTGGAGCTGCTGGAACGAGCACAGAGAAGGGTAACGACATTGGCGAGGGGAACAAAGGGTTGCTCTTATCAAGAAAGGTTTAAGTTCTGCAAATTTCAGCGTCCTTGAATGCTTCCCATTAAGAATTTGTTCTTGGTAACATCGTTAGTTGGTCTCACTTATAGAATTTAAAACTCTCTGAGAAGACCACTGTAGTCACCTTTACGAAAACAAAAACCCTTCCCTTTATCCCTGATGGTAGTTACACCCTTGAGTAAATCCCACTTCAGCACACTGTGATCACCGCCACCTAGTGGTTCCTTTATCTGCAAATTCTTAATGCATGAATAATCACTGCTGCTAATCAGATCAAGAGTATTACTCCCTCTGGTTGCACATGTTGCTGTAGAAAACAATCATCCAATAACTCCACAAAATATCGCTAGTGTGGAAGTGACCAACTAAGTTCCAGTCAATATCCTGAAAGTTAAAATCCCCATTACAGGACATTTTGGTTTACTGGCGCACTCTATTTCTCTGTAGAGTTGTTTGTTGTACTCATCGGACTAATTAGGCCTAGAACGCACTACTAAGTGCTTATGTCACACCAAACCGACTCAACATTGCACTGTCCCCGCATTTCAACTGAATGCACTTTTTTGTATTTTTACGTGTTTCTTAACTAACAGCATATTTCCTCCTCCCTTCTTATCTTGTCTATCCTTTCTGTACACATTACCCTCCCCAAATTCCAATTCTGCATTCCTTCTATCTCTGTGACACCAGGTCTCTGATATCCCAACAATATCCGCCTTTGATGTCTTCATGAAATTTATTTATTAAACTCCTAGCACTGGTGTACATAGAAGTATACATGCATCTTTTCTTACTCTTAGTTACCCTAACACAGCCCATGTATTTGCTTGTTCCATGGTGACTCCCAGCTGTCCTTGAAATCCCCAACACCTTACTTTCCAGGCTACTGTTCATTCCCATAGAAGCAGTGCAACAATCACTTTCACCTCTGCCAGTGGCTACTGTTAATCTATCAGTCCGTGCATCCCCCCAAGCTAGCAGTTTTCCGACCCACCTAACACTGCCTCGATAGCATCAGCAAATATTCTTGCACCCTTTCTATTTAAGCGTATCCCATCACTGTAAAAGCAGTCTACCGTTAACAAACACAGACCACACAGAAAAATTCTACCCTATGAGCTTTGCACAATCTCTCAATTGCTGAATTCATTGACAAGGCTGTCATCATATACTTCCTCCTATCATGTCTGGGCAGAACTGCAGAAACTTTCAAATTTAACCCTAACTCGCGACTTTTTTCCAACATTGACTTGTACTTGTTAAGTAAGTCCGCAGATCTACTCTTAATGTCATTAATGCAAAGTGTATACAACAGTATCACCTTTTGTGCCCTTAAATGATGATTATAGGCAAAGTCTGAGGAAGATGAAAAGATGTAGCAAAGGAGTCTTGTTTCACTGGGACAACGTGCCTGTTTACAAGTCCATTACCATGGCTGTTCTGCCTGAGTGCGGCTTTGAAATCTTGGACCATCCCTCATATTCACTAGATTTAGTACAATTGGTCATTCACTTATTTTATAATTTAAAAAAATACCAGGCTGGCACCCATTTCTCCACCTACAGTCGCGTCTGCAGTGGATGCTTTCCTGACGGCCAAAGAGAAAACTTTCTTCGCAGATGGAAGCAACGCATTGCAACAATGGTGGAAAAAGTCTATTCACTTCAAAGGGGACTACGCTGAAAAGTAAAATGTTACCAGACTCCTCAAATTAACCTTTCACACTCAGGCCACGAACAAGTGGTGAATAACAAGTGCATTTCCTTGATGTTCATTTGGTAGTGGACAGTAATGAATAATCTTGGTGTTGAGACCAAGATTGGTCCATGAAATGGCATTGCACATTTCATTCCTGTTTTTTGGCTTGATCAGCAGGATGGCCACATCTCCAGTACTCAGGATGGCAAGTCATCGTCGTTTATGTAGTTCATTCTTTGATATGGCGGCCGTTGGATGCCTTGAAGCCGTGCACTCGCAAGCGGAGGTGGCAAGTTGGCTTAATTTGTCTAACGGACTTCGAACGTGACGTGGTAAGTAGGTGCAAGACATGCTGGACAAAGCATCTCTGAATCAGCAGTTCTCCTGAATTTCTCAAGCACCACAGTTTCAAGGGTGTATCGACGGCACTCCTATGGAAGAAAATCGCTTATTGATGAGAGAGATCAGAGAAGGGTGGCTAGAATTGTGCAATCAAACAGACGGGCCACAATGTCGCACATCACGTCAGAATACAACCTTGGTGCGCAAAACAAAATATCGCAACGGACCACTAGTCGCGCATTGTCGCGAATGGGCTCAAACAGCCGACTGCCACATCGCGTACCTTTGTTATCAATGAAGAACAAGAGAGCACAGCAACACCAGCACTGGACTATCGAGGATTGGAAAACAGTTGCTTGGTCTGAAACGTCGAAGTTCCTGGTGCATCATGTTGAAGGAAGGCTCAGAATTTGGCGAAAACAACATGAATCCCTGGACCTGTGATGTCTGAAGACTACTGTACAAGGTGATGGGGGCAGTGTTATGGTGTGGGGAATGTTTTCTTGGCACACGTTGGGTTCATTGATACACATAGATTCACGTCTGAATGCCACATCGTATCTAAACATCGTTGCAGACCAAGTGCATTCATTCATGTTGACAGTTTATCCTCAGTCAGATGGTTACTTCCAGCAGGATAATGCGCCGGTGCACAAAGCCGAATCACTATGGAATGGTTCCAGGAACATGACAATGACTTTTCTTTGCTGCAATGGCTCGCTGAGTCCACGGATCTCAATCCTATTTAACAGCTTTGGGATGAGCTGGAATGGGCTGTTCGCTGCAGGCCTGCACCTCCGTCGAATCTCAAAGAACTGCGTGACACACTCATGTCTGCATGGTACTCCATTCCTGCACAATGTTTTCAGCATCTTGTTCAATCCGTGCCTAGACGAATTCAGACTGTTTCGAAGGCTAAAGGAGGCTCAATACGCTACTAGGTAGGTGTAGCTAATAAAGTGGCAGCACAGTGTATATCTCAATGATTCCAGAAACATTGCTAATATTTCAACATCTAATTCTCCAGATCTGAATTCAGTTGAGAATATCTGGGACATGTTGGTAAGGGCAGTTCGGCTTTTCAGTTCTCTACCGACTAGAAAACAGTATCTAACAAATATCCTGATGGAAGAATGGTCAAATCTGGAGCTAGATTCCTTCAGATACATAATGGAATCCATGCCACATCGTGTATGGGTAGTTGTCCTGGCAAATTGAATAAAAGTTTCTAATTTTTGTGCCAGTGAGTGTAGCATTGTAAGAAAGAATTTATCTGCTTTGAAAGATCTTTTTTGTATTTATTATTTTATTTATAATTATTATAAATTTTCGTTTTCAATCAGCTTTATTGAATAACGTGTCTGCGAACCGATGATGTCAAATTAAACTGTAACGAGCGCCTGTCCTCAACTCTATTAGCATCACCTTTAAGTGTAATGCGTGACACCGTTCTGCGTGATGATAAGTACTTAACTGGTGTTATTGTTTCATTTAATCCGCGTCGCTGCGGATTACTTTAATTTACAAGAGTGATTTCATTTGAATAAATACAGTTCCGTGGATAAATAAACAAGAGAAACAGGATTTCTAAATGTTTATAAATCATTAGACCTAAAGCGTCGACAGGCAACTCGCTGATGTTATGATCTTCACAATGGCTGGATCCCATGTGTGGCAGCAGATTGATATAAATTGTTTATTTTGAAAACTGTACCACATGAATCCTTTTAATACTGTTTTAGTCCTATATTTATGTTGTGTTACCAAAATTATTGCCACACTTCTTTAGCCAGATAATCTTCGTGGACACTTTCAACCAACTTATGTGCAATTTCAAAGATAATATCTCTTTACTCCAGCAGAGCCCTTTTAATTGAGAAAATCATGATGGCCTAATTCTACCCAGTTTTATTTTTTCGAGCATCAGGATAAACTCTGTGGAGATCTTTTGTCAAATTACAACCCTCATTTCTCTTCATGATGAAAACCCACTCATGTTTCTCTCCTGGATTTAAAGTTCTTAAAAAAGAGAGCAATTTTTAGCATTGTAAAATCTCTTTAAATTTGTGTACATTGTCACAGGTTGAAGTCTTCTGAATCTGGAGAGTCTCCAAAATCCGTTGTACGCCAAGGACTGCCTTATGACATCTCACCCTTCGTCCATGTTCAAAGACAACTGTCTTCGGCAGCCTCACTACTCTCTACGATCGCAATATTTGCATCAGGGCCAGTCCCAGACTTCGAGATTGTTGTTGGAGCTTGAGGAGCATCAACGACTAAGGCCATATTGCTCTGTGTGTATTGTCAGTGAATTGCGTGTGTTCTGTGGTCGATTTCCTGTTTGCTGGACGAAAAACTCGAGATTCTCCGAGAAAAACCATGCTGCACTCGCCTGAGACCGACTTACTCAGCCACGTTCTGAAAATGGCCCATGAAAATTACTCACATCATTCCAGATTTGGAATGACTCTGGTGACCACTAAATACGATGCTGTTTCTCGTATTCTCTGTATCTTGTGAACTTCTCTGGCCGTGTGGTTATCCCGGAGTATAATCATAAAATTTAAGAATGAAAATTGGGCGTGTGGGGACATCTTGGCACTGAGAATGGCAAAGCGACTCCCCAATTAAAAAGGACCTCAAATCCATTTGTATGCATTTGAGAACCTTTTCAGTTGGGGTTTGGCGAGTTGGCACGCCCATAAGGATATTCATAACCAATGATTGTCATAAAATGTAGTTCGTTTCCAGTTAGGGAAAGCCTTCCCAGATGACACTACTGAACCCTAATCCTGCAGTACGCCCTCGTGGGTAGCACAGCTGCCCATACAGCGCAATTTGGCCTACGTTGCTGATTCCCCTAGAACTCTACAACAAACAACCATCCTAACAACCATATACAGTACAAAAGATGACTAATCTGAAGGCCCGTGTTGTTGTTGTTGTTGTGTGTATCTTTCATGCAATCCAATGCTCTCCCTATGAAAGCAATTTTTGTGGTCTTTTCACACTGTGGCCGATTTAGTCGGTCTTTAATATTAGCTGCATGATGCTTTCCGTGGAATCTTAGGTTTTTCGCACAACAAAACAGGCAAACTAGCCGTTCAACACACGCAATTTACAGATACTATATACTAACAGTTTATAACTTTAGTTGCGTTGATGCAAAAGAGCAAACAAACAAAAAAATTCCCGGAGTATTTCTCCTCACCTTACGCTGGATCTTGAGCTATACAATTTCTTTTTCTAAAGATGAAATCGAAAATCGAAGAAAAAAGCCTTCGCTGTGTCTTGAAGATTCAACAGGAAATACAGTATTTGACAGTATATTGAAAAAGAATTTTGCAGATGCTTCCAAAGATAGAAGAATCATTGGGCTCGGTGAGTTAAGTCTCAAAGCAGAGGGTAGTTTGAAAGTGGCATGCAAAATTAAGTAAGTTAAATGAATCTTTGTTTTCAAATAACTTTTCCAAAATTTTGGGTAACGTCTTGTGAATTGTGATACTGAGCTTTTCAATCGACACTTACAAAAAGAAAGAAAAAGGATACAGGACATAAACATCTCAACGGAAATGAGTTGAACTTTGAAAACACTTTCTGTATATAGAAGTTATGTAGGGCTTTCTCCACTTTTTTTTTAATTATCCGGTCAAGAGATTTGTGAAAATTAGAACACCAAGGTCACATAATACTCAAGACATTCTGTACTAAGAATTGAGAACTAATAAGCATATTTTATGCAAATTTACAATCGATATGCTAAAATGAAAGAAGTGGACAGTTTATGGCATGCCATTTTGAGATTCTCCTAACTTTTGGTTCATTATGTACATTAATGCCAGTATATTACTACCAATAATTTCTGCCCTATTAAACTGACCACATGATTCAGCAAAACTTAGGCTACCATGAATTTCGGAGTTTTTGGTCATTCAAAAGGCTTTCGTCTGAAACATCATACACAAGCAGAAAGAATTTAGGCCAAAGTTGGATGTCAACCAAGGAGATCTCCAAATAGGTCATCATATTGTTGAACATTGTCCATCAGAACCAAGAGAACTATTGTAGAATGGATTAGGAAAAGGGCTCAGCTGTGGAGACCAACACTACTTACATAATTAAGAACGATTTCGCGATAATAACGGAAAATTGAGTTCGAATCAAAGAGTTGGTCTCAGACGAGACTAGCAGGTTTTTTCCTCCTGGAAAACTCATTCAGCAAATAGCAAATCGACCTAAAACCCTACAACAACAATAACACCTAATGTTCCAGCAAACATTTGGTTTTTCTTTCTCAGACTTTCCTGTATTTTTGCATCACATAAACTTAAATAAATTGTGCCTTATCGAATTTTTGAGGCTGTCCTAACTTTTGGATCATTCTGTAAGTTAATGACATCAGTATGTTACCACCGGTCGTTTCTGCTCCATTAAACTGACCACATAATTCCAGTTTCACTCGATATCGATCTGCGAACTGCTTTTAGCAACTCGGAATCTGATCTCGAATTAATTATCTTAATATTTGCTTATAAGTTGATTTAAACAACTGTAAACAGCACCAAAGTGGTTTACTCAGAACTTAACACCAAATAATAGCCCCAAAATACAAATGATACAAATGATTAAGATTACAACATGATTTTAATCTCCTGACAAATGGTTTATTATTCCATAAAATTATACTGCACCATTAGACTGATCAAAAATTTGCAAGTTCATTACAAAGAAAGTAGGTACTGTAGTAGATTAAATGTATCATTTTCACCTTGAAATTAAAACTTTGAAGGCTTTTTACTCCAACTCAAAGGCGAATAAACGAGGTCCCAAACGTGAAGGTTTCTGTTATGTCTAACTGCAAATTAAAAAAAAAAAAAAACACCATATTACTCTGTACATGCTGTCTATAAATTGCGTGTTCTGTGGTTGATTTTTTGTTAACAGGACGGAAAACCCGAGTTTCCGGGAGAAAAAACCCTCGCCTGAGACCGATAATTCAGCCATGTTGTGAAAAAGACACATAAAAATTCCTCACGTCATCGAAGAGACTCAAACTCAAGTCTTTTCCACCCGGTTTGAAGAGGATGGCGATCCAACTAACTGTGCTACTCACGAGGGCTCACTCTCCAAATGATTTGAATTGAAGCGATCTTTAGCATAGAGAACAGACTCGCTGAATCCCGCATTGGGAAAATGTATCTTACCAATTCACACGACATGATAGGCAGAAGAGATGTAATCAATAAAATGCTGCTGAATGTAAGATTCCATAAAATTATTGTTCTGTTATACATGTCAATGGTGATTCCGAATTTGGAATACTATGTTCAAGAGACTGCTCTGGTACACAATTAAAAAAAAGGAAGTCCATTTGAGGATAAATGACAAAAGTTCTGGATTCTGGTTGGAGATCTGATTGAAGGGGAATGGTTAAAACTGATTGCTGGTGGTGTAACCTTTTTTTTTATTGGAACAGGACACAAAAACCCAGCGGGCCATAAATATGAATTAAGGGGCAACTGCATTGGTGTCTACATAGTTGTATAGACAGTTTTTCAGTTGATGCCGATAAAGCTTTGCTTCCCTTGATCGATCATTTGGCCTTTGATAATAATAATAATACCAATAAAAACTATTTCTGAATAATTTATTCAATGAGCAGTGCAATTTAGCACCACAGCAGAGTACCAAAGATTTCATAAAAGATACAATGCTGAATTAACAAAGTGACTTGTTGGAATAGATGATAAAGCAAAGAACATATTTGGCCTTGAGAACTAGTGCTAAACCAAAGATATGCAATAGAAGAGTAATAATCAAAAGTATTTATCGCTCAGGGATGTTGTATATTTTGCAATTACAGTTCCATAAAGGATATATTAAGAATATATATAATTTTAAAAATAATATGAAAAGGAAAGGGAAGAAAGAGTGGGGAAAAAGGGAAAAAAATTGCAAGAACTACTTAAACAATTTATTATTACCCTTGTGGATAAAGCATCTATCAATTATGCTTTCATCTGCAAGGTTTTTATGCTTTTACCTTAAAGAATGAACTTCAGTCTTTCTTTAAGGTAAAAGAAACCTATCTTATCTTCGCACAACGTCATCACCAAAAACATATTGGCTTTAAACAAAATTTTGAAATTAAACATAATTAAACTTCATACTAAAATTGGCCAAAACACCATTTGGTTTCAGGTTTATCACTTCCTGTAAAAACAGTTATGCCCAGGTTCCTGGAAAACTTTTGAACTGCTTAAAACCATTCTGGACATTCTACCCAACAGCAATATTTTTAATAATCTGCCAATTTTCAATAAGTTACAAACCAGCCACATCACAGATATACAAACATTTGACTTCCAGAGTCTTTTCACCAGTATCAATCTGGATTTGAAGGAAATATCTTTATCAACAAATTCAAGGTACACCTATGGGCAGTCCGGCTTCTTGTATTATTGCCAATCTATACCTTTATTGATTTGCAATTTCCCCTTCCCAAAAATGTCATATACTTTAGATACATTGAATTTCTTGAAGACTTTCAGCCAACCGGAGAGCGACAGTGGCACAAATCACTGCCAACTGTTCAGGCAGGTGGACGGTTGGTAATGGTCTGAAGCGTGTTCAACTGGCACATTGGGGGACCTCTGGTGCGTCTAGACGCATTTCTGAACGTCCAGGTTACGTGTCCATCCGTTCAGACTATCTATATCCCTTCATGGTCATCGTGCATCCACAAGACAATGGACTAATGAACTCTTCCAGCAGGACAATGCGCCTCCCCACAGAGCCACGATGACTAGAACATGGTTCGAAGAGCATTCCTTAGATTTTACCATCATGGAATGGCCTCCCCGTTCACCTGACACCCTGGGGAGCACTTTTGAGATGCAGTGGAAAGGTCCGTTTGAGCTTTGGATCCTCCATCCAGGAATGCAACGGAATTATGGACAGCGGTGCAGCAAGCATGGATGGAAATACTTGTGAACTATTGGAGTCAGTGCCTCGCCGTGTGACTGCTCTTACCAAGGTGGGCATACCCGTTACTAGGTAGGTATCCCATAATTTCTGTCCACTTATAATTTTTTTCAATCTCATACGTTTGGGTGTACGTATTTTGTACCTAAGATACCCAGTTGCTACTGTATTCTAGGGTGGAAAACATGTATCTCTGAATGCAATTTGTAGACTGCTTGTAAATGAATAATGAACACTGTAACTTGATCCATTGGGTGTTAATTTTTTTTAGTGGTAGGATAGCGGCACATTATATGTGATTTGCCAATTATTTTGGCCACCTCGTTTGTCCAGGGCGCCGATCTAAATGGTCTGTCCTTTTTAACATTCATTTCCGAAAACTTTATCCTTACTTTTATTTTATTCAAATTTTTCTGTTATCACTTCCACGTGCTTCTTACCACTGTTCCTGCCACTGGCTGCTTGCTACTCTGGGCTCTGTCTTACATTTATAGTTCCTTGTTTTAATTTAGTTTCCCATCTATATGTGCAGCTTCTTTCGATATATCTTGGTTTTATTCCTCTGTCTTGTCAACCATAAATTACACGCAGGCTTTCTATATATCCTCCCTTATTTTTGCCTCATCTCTTCCCCTTAATTCTATTTATTCATTTTACTTTGCCATGGCACGTACTTTATGTTAGAAACAGAGGACACTATATTGTCGTTTTGTCGCGCAATTCTGGTGGTTGACACTTGAGGAGAGGCCAGGATTGTGCGATATTTGACAATATAAATATTAAGTATTTATTTATTTCTATATAGTGTTTAAAATGTTTTTTAAACATTTTAAACACTATATAGAAATAAATAAATTCGTGAAGCTTTTAAAGAAAGAAAATTGATTTGAATCTTCATATCGGAACTTCGATTGACTGAGGCGATGAACTACAGGCAGTCAATGTTTTTTTTTTTTTTTAAATCAGAATTTATGATTGAATTCATGCCCTGTGTAGTTTATTAAATATTCTTCGTACCATCTTTCTCACTCTCTGCAGTACTTTATTATTATTAAATACTAAAGTTTTCTCTTGAACTCATTTAGAACCTTTAAGGTTCTAAATGAGATCGTCTTCTGTTCCATCTGCTCTGTTTGAAATCTCACATTTCTTCGGTTATCAGATCTGTACAACCCTGCCTTGATGTGCATCTGATCCATTAATACCACTGCTAAACTTAGGACCGCTTTATGAATTTTTACAGTTTTGTATTATCGAATTCAAATTCTGTTATTTATTTTCGATGGCTCTGTGATCGATTCGCTGAATGAAAAACAAAACCCTAGTTTCCAAGATTAAAAGTCAAACTACCATCTCCTGAGATCGACTAATTCAGCCACGTTGTGAAAAGACCCATAAAATTTCCTTGTGTCATTGACGGGACTCAAACTCAGGTGTTTTTCAATCAGTGCAGGGAGGTCGCTGGTTATACCAACTGTGTTACCCATGATAGCTGCACTCTTAAGAAGAATATTTACACTTCGTTGGAAATGAGACTGACATGAGGTTAAAATCGAGGAAGCACGAGTACGGCCCAACGAAGAAAGAACCTCATGGAAGACAGCAAAGAAACGAAGAAAGAACCTTAGGGAAGAAAGTAAAGAAAGGAAGAAATGAGTTATTGGGCACACATTAAAACATGAGAGTCTGTTGAGGACAGTCGTGGAGGAAAGTGATGAGGGAAACAGAGCAGAGGAAAGTTAACATTGACATATATGAACGATATCATAAAAGATGTCAATACTAGCACTTATTCTCTCAGGGATACCTCAGAAAGAAGAAATGAGTGGAGAACAGCAACAGACCAATCTTCAGATTGAATTACATAAAAGAAAGAGAGAAAATGAGGTAGCGTTCCATCTTGCTTGAATATGATTCTGTCAGTGATACCTCATTCTTCTAGTTTATGGGATAAAGATGGCAAAAAGATGCCGCTCAGCATCCCGGTTTGTCTTTTCTATTCACTGAAGGAGATTTATTATCCCAATACGTTCTTTCTTAAAAATTATGAACCAATCAAAACAAAGAAACATTTTCAAAATCCATCATACTCACATAATCATCTAATCATCATGTACCAACCCATTAAATGGAAGTAAGCTGCTTTGCAGAAAGCTTTGAAAGGATTTTGACAATTAATGATCATATTACCCTCATTTGCTGTTCTTAAAATGATTCTTCTACCTTGAAATATCTCAAAGCAATCTCTGTCTATCTCACTCTTCAATAAACCCACGCAAGCGGGTTAATAGAAGGGAGAGATAAAGAAGGATTGTGGTTCGTGCTCCACCCGCTAACTGGCCCTTGTGAAAAAACATTAAAAGCTCCTGACGCGTGAGATGAGCAAACATTCCGAACTGTTCAAAACTTGCTCATCTCACGCGTCAGGAGTTAGTAGCTTACGATTTCTAGGGGTAGCATGCACACTTCCCGTCATTTAATATTTTTTCATGAGGGCAAGTTAGCGGGTGGAGTACGAACCACAATCCTTCTTTATATATCTCTCTCTCTTCTGTAGGCTTTAAGATATTTCAAGACAGAAGAATCATTTTAATAATAGCAAATAAGGGCAATACAGTCTTCAATTGTCAGAATCGCTTTAGAGAGCATCTTGCAGAGCAACTTGCTTTAGAACTTCCATTTCGTGGGTTAATGCATGATGATTAGCTGATAGAGTTGCATTGGTACCTTATAAACTAATTAATTGTCATTATTTGCACGCCCACGCGACTATAATCATCGTTCGGGTGGAAAACACCTAAGTTTGAACTTTCTCAACGACACGAGGAAATTTATGAGCTTCTTTCACAACGTGGTCCTGTCAGTCAGTGTTGGGAGGAAGTTGAGTAATTTTCTCTCTATGATACAAGAACTGGTAATGATCATGATTCTGTTGCTCACTTTTAGAACTCTGTTTACTATTTACTAGTGCGTACACCTTGTTGGAGAGGCCTGGGTACACGTGCTACAAGATTTATGAAATTTTGAAAAACAGAGAAATTGCAGACTAACTTACCGTTTGTCCTTCCAGTAACCATTTCAGACAAATTGTTTGCAATTACAGCACCTTTTTATAAAGCTCTGCAGAAAATAAACTGGGATTTTACTACAGAGTTGTTAAATTGACCATTACGGCCTTGGAAGAAATAGTTATGAAGAGTCTTCCCAAGAAATATTTTATTCTGCAGAAATGTTTAGCGTCAAAAGTGAAATCTGTAAACCCAAGAAGAGCTCCAAACCACTTAAATCTATAAGTTGAATGCGTCCAGACTTAAGTGGCTTCAAGGGATTGTTTGAAATTAGGAAAATAAGTGGGCGTTATTGGTTGACAGGCCTTCATATCAACCGAACAAATCTCGGACCCTTTTAAAGGAGTTCAAATAAGCAAATAAGCAAGCTGGTTGAATATGCGTATTCTATTAGTTTACACATCATGCGTAGATGGCACAGGCAAACTAATCACTTAGGTTTCAAAATTATTTTCAAAATTAAGAGAGGCTGTTCTGTTCGTAACGCACACCCCCACTTATCAGTGCTGTTATATCTAGTGATTGCACCCACTATTTATTATAAATTTTTATTCCATATATCTTTTTAAAATTCTCCTTAAAAAAATGTATAATTCTTATTCTAATTCTTCTTATGGATTTAGGCATTAAATTTGTTGTTCGAATATCTAAAGATTAAATTACCAAACAAATTAAAATGAAATTATACTATTTTATGTCATAAGAATTTAAACTTTAAGGGAATTCATTCCTTTGGAAGCAACACGAATATAGATAAATTTCTTTTTGTAGAAGAGAATAATAAAAATCATTTTTTCTTTCATAATTATGTTTAATATATGTTAGAATAGACGATCCGATTTAGTTAAGTTTAAAACAGAGCTTCGGGGGCTGTTTTACCCGTACAACGAGAATCAATATGCAGCAGATGTGCGCTAATGGTACTTCCAAAATTTTCTATATTTAGAAATTAAACTGCACAGTCAAGTAGAAACTGATATTCACTGACTTAGAAGTAAAAGAGAGAAAATGAATTTGAAAGCTTGTTTAGGCATCCACCGTCCATTTTCGATGTCTCTTCCGCATAAACGTACCCTCAAGTAAAGGTGCTTTAAAGAACTGAGGTTAATTCTTTCTACTTCGGAACTTATCTAACATCTTTTTTTCAATGAGAACCGAAAAAAAGATGGCAGGAAAAAACAGCACACGAAAGAGGGAAAAATAAACAAGACAGAAGCTATTAGAGAGGATAAAGATAAAGAACAGCTAATGGATATTCTAAGTCTAACGCAAATGCTGCATTGAAAGAAATTTTAATATGCTGTGTTCACATTTCTTAGTGTTTAAGTTTGTCCACAAAGTTTTAAGTTTTAGCTGGCCACTGAGAAAACCGGCTCTTTCGCTGTTCTCCACAGGTTACCGAATTGGAAGTTCTCTCATCGATTCTGCAACCACCTTTGATGGTGGCTGTAGATTCAAAGGCTTAGATATCTTATTTTCATCTGACCTTCAGTTCTGCTATCAAATCTTTTTCATGACATCTGAAACTTTCGCTTTTCTTGGTTTAATTAAGAGTTCCTTTTCAGCTTTCAAGATTGGCAAGGTATAATCTCCACTTTAATTCTGATTATTGTTAATTCACCTGGTCCCAAGAACACCTATGTGTGTACGCATTTCTGTCTTTGCGACACCTGAGAGTTAACTGAAATCTGCTTTTTTGTTGATCCCTCACCCACCAGTTTCCCAAGGGTTGGCAAAAATAAAAATCCGTACAGCCGAGGACCCCACTTTTAGTGTGGGATATTCCAGCAAAAATCTCGCCCTAATAGAAACGCGGCTACTCCTATCGAAGCCAGCAAATAAAACAATTGTTAGTGTAGGTAGAAAAAGTCAGTGACAGGAACTTTAATGAAGCCATAACGTTTCTTATTAGAAACTAATATTTCTCTTTGATCTTGATATAAGGTACTGTCATAAGGTACATGACTTCAGTATTCAATGCTACCACAATGAGGTACATAGAATACTGATGTCATGTCCATATGGGTCCAGACGTAGGCCTCTTATACAAAATTCTGTATGAGAGGCACCTTTAAATGTTTTGTTAAGAGATTCGTATCCTAAAAGTAAAAACTTGGAATAAAATTCAGGTTTAAACCACGCATGAGTATCATTTGCCACGAATGAAACATCAGTAATGAGATCTTCGCTAGCTAGTCTTTTATAAACTTCAGTCCATCTATCAGCTACTGCTGCCAAATATCAATCAGTTCCGACTTTGAATTTGATAAGGAAGTTAATTTCTCTACCTAAAATCTTGGATGGAATAGAGCATTGATGAAATAAAGATCAAAACAAATAATCAAGTTTTTTTCTCATAATCCTCAACCAGTACAGGTTAAAAGAGAAATTTTTGTTTATATGTACAACAAGAGAAGTAAATGTAAGTTTTTCATCAAAACGAATTCCAAGATATTTAAAAATGCCAGTTCTGTCCATCCCAAAACAGCAACACCATTCTTAAGAACCAGGAAGAATTCAAATCAAATCAAAGAATTCAAATATGTGAAAGGTGCAGTACGGTGCACCTTTCACATATTACTTTGTAGTATTGCTGAAATATTTCAAATATACTAGAAAGATCTTAGAATATGGTTCTATTCTTATAGTTACCTAGCGTCTTGAGATGTTACTGATTTCTTTTAAATATAATTTGAAAGTAAAAATCACTGTTAAAAATAGCATAATGTACGTGTTTCAAACAGAAATTACAGATAAAATATTTTACCTTTAGACGTGCGAGAGACGTCTGTGTCAGGAAACCTCCATCAGAATTTAAGTATTCAAAGTAAGGAATAGATGAAAGCAACGTATATTGATCGGAAGGGACTTGATGATGAAAGAACATACTTTGCAACTCTTTGATCTCTATTTAATGTATTATTTATTTCCTTAATAACTAGATTTAAATATTATCAAAATGTGTTGACATAGCGGATCGTGTCGAGTTTGACAGACCCGGCTCTATAATAAATAAAGTCTTACAAGATGTGTTTAAGAAGTCCCAACGGACAGGTTTTCTGTTCATTTTACGTTATAAACAGAGTTTGTAACCTGTAAGAACTGTCTTCTTCAAATTCGATAAACTTCTGGTACATAACTATACCATTAATTAATCTTTATTAATAAATTATATAAACTTTGTTTCTTAAGAAGAAAAATCGCATATTTTAAGCATTATTTTGATTGATAGGCTATGTATATACCACTAAAGTTCTTTACTCCCAACGGATCAGCTTCATCTACTGAAAAATAAAGTATAAAGGAGATTCGCCTAGTTTTAAAAACCCTCTCTATTGTAGTGACTGATGAGGATCGAAAACTATCTTGAAAGCACTAACAAAATTGCCTTTTTGTGCATAGAGCAAAGATATACGAGTCTCAAACTGTCAATTATCGATTTATAACCATTAGTATGATTGAGGGTTTATTAATCAATATTGGTTTAATCTAATCAGACATGTATACAGAATATTATAACCTATAAAAGTACAAGAGGGAAACAAAACATCAAATATTTAATCTTTAAAAAATACATAGAAAAATATTGAAATTTTTGACGCTATAGTCATCCAGTAAAGAGGAAAATACGAACAAAATTCAGTACATCAATACATAAATACAATGTTTAAAATGATCGAATTCATTTTTATACATTCATGGATATACAGTTAGATGAAGTCTGCTCGTGTTTCTCATCAACTAGCGTTGAATAAAATATTGGAGTAGTTATCCTCAAAAACATGAGCAATCTCTCAGGGCAATTTCCCGTTCCTAAGGGAAAGATTATGGTCGCTATAACCAGATGAATGTTATACTTAACGTCAATTAAACACCTACAAGTATTATGTTGATCTTCCAGTGAAAGACAATTATCTAACAAGTCTACTACGATTTTAATGGTACCCTCCGATATCTATACAAGAAACACAAAATTCCTAAATAACGTTTTGTAATAAATTAAAAAATATTAAAGGCAAGCTACAGTTTGAGAAGATAAATTAAGACAGTGTGAGGAAATTTGCAGTTTTTTTTTCTCAATTCGAAATGTATAATTAATTTTAATTCGAAATTTACGGTTTTTTTCCCTCTCAATTTGAAATTTGCAGTTTTTTTCCCCTCTCAATTCGAAATTTGCAGTTTTTTTCCCCCTCTCAATTAGAAATTTACAGTTTTCTTTTTCTTAATTCGAAATTTACAGTTTTTTCTTTCCCCTCAGTTGGAAATTTACAGATTTTTCTTTCCCCTCAGTTCGAAATTTACAATTTTTTCCCTCTCAATTGGAAATTTACAGATTTTTTCTTTCCCCTCAATTCGAAATTTACAGTTTCGTTTTAGTAGCTTCAGTTTCTCAGTTATTACTAAATTTTATGAATATTTCAGCGTAATTAATTGTAATATAAACTTAAAAACAACAAGGTATTAAAATAGTTTCTTGCAGCGCGTTTGGAGTTATTTTCAGCAATTTAAAAACAGAATGCAAAACATACTATATTTAGCAGTCGTATGAACTACCAATAAAACGGTGGGTGTTGCTTCACTGCAGTATAGTGAGCGATTAGGGCAAATCGACCTATACAGGGGTACACACGATGCTTTTTTTGAACACAGTTCTAACAAAAATATCCCGAACATCTCAAACGAATACGCATCACTTGGTGCCCACTCTTTTTTGCTCACAGTTTATCTAGAATCTATTTACAAATCCACTAACGTTGACATCCATTATCTTCTTTCTGTCTATCTGAAAACACAATGCTAATGTATGTTATTAATATAAGCGAATCGCTATTGAACCTCGTTCATTAATGTCATAAAATCGATACGAAAACCGTTCACATCATTGTACGAACGTTGTTTGACGAAACATTAATATTGCCATCATTAAATCACATCTTCAAAAACATGCATCGGAATTAGCGAAACCACCCCAAGTTTATCCTTGACACCGGAGTTTTTCTATCTCTCTCCCTCTCTCTCTCTCTCTCTCAGCGAAAACGCCGATAGCGTTTAAAAGATTCACCCCTGTCTTCGCAGCACTACGGTGCAGGAATTAAAAGGAGATTGCGGCTAGATGTGGACACAGAATCTCTGGCTAACTCCTTAAAAATTACAACTAATAGATGGTAGTGTACTTACAAAAAGTGGTAGCTGAAAAGTCCAAAATCGTAGGCGCAGATGAACGATAATCCTAAAGTTTGAAAACCTCCAGCAACGCAATCACAGATCGCTCGATACGAGCCCGTAAAGGCAGTCAGAACGCCATGATTCCTCCTTCTCAAGATGTCGCACTGAACGCCATCTCGCAGCTGTAGAGCAAAACTGGGGCATGCTCCACAGGAATATCCGGCAATCAAATGCCTACTGACGCTTCCGCTAGCGGTTTTAGAGGTCGGATAGTAAGACAAAATTTGTTAGCGCGTGCAGCAGAAGTGTGCTATTTCTCCCGGGGAAAATGCAGGAGACAAGATGGAAAGAGGGTTATATTTCGTAATCTCATAGGGATAATCGAGTTTCCTCTCGGGGATTTTTCTTTGTGGTTTCTTACAGTCGTGTTACGAGTTTCCTCTGTGTCAGTTTTCTGTGAATTCGTCTTGTTGAGACAAGATGGATTTAACTGAAAAGTCATCGATTATATGATGGGATAGACTTTTTTGACTATGACTGATAAACGCGGTTTTGACAGTCATTTCTGTGTATGGTGGTTCGTTGATATACAAATGCAGTGCCATCTGGGGGCAAATACAAGAGTAAATTTGAGAGAAATTATGCTCAAGAATTATTTATCGTCCCCAATTCTATTTTGAATTAATTCTGTATTCTGTATTTTTATTAATTGAATATTAAGGTTCGTATAAATGTAATCAACGATCCAGTTGTTGCAACATTACAAAGAATACGATGTCTACTTCAATACTCCAGCATCTAAATCTGAATAAATCAATAGGTCTTAATCATCAGATCATTCACTAGACGCTAAAGATCCATTATGAAGTCTTTGAATGTACACTTAAAGTCACTTTTTCGGATTCACATTTCTAGTTCCAGTTCTGTGCATCCTATTAAATCCTATTAAAGCCAAGATGCACTTGCTGAAGTGTGTGTGTATGACAGAGTCTTATTTTCCATTCCTCTTTCCTATATTATATATTTAAAAATTATTTCATATCTAAAGCTACCAAACTATGCATAAAAATTAAAATAAGTTGATACACATCACCAAGGATACTGAGAATGCGCACATTCTCAAATGGACGTTTTTGAGAATCATGTCTTCCTCTTTTACTTTTAAATATTAATTGAAGTCAAACTGCGCTCTCTGTCATTATAAGAAAAATTAAAATCGGACTTTGCTGTTTTGTATGGTAGATTATCCTCTGTGCATCATCGAGATCATGTATGAATTGGACAATAAACAGAAACTCGAAAAATAATCAAACAACCATTATATAAATCACTACTTCCATCCCTTTTCTCTGATCGCTGTCCAGGCAGCAAAGAACAGAGAAAAATAGCATTGTCCATATACTATACAAGGTGCAAATCCAGTTCAATTAGAGAACATAGTGACTTGTCCACAAAAGGAAGAAACTCTTGCTATAGAGCATCAGAATTCGACACCAGTAGAAAGGATTATTTTGGTCAGACAATCACCTGTATCATGCTCATAGCAGGGTTAGGGCATAGCATTAAAACATGAAGCGTTGCCCTAACCCTGATATGGGGCATGTTTTTTTGGGAATCCATAGGTATTTTGATTCCCATGGACCAATGTCTGAACGCTAGAGCATATTTAAACATCTCTGCGAACTGCTTGTTTCTCGAGTAATGGTTATTTCCAGTAGAATATATACTGGTGGAGGACATTATAAACTACATGTATAAACTATGTTGGACTACGATTTAGATTATATTGCGCCTTATGCATTGTCTATAAAAATGTGTTTACTGGCAACTTGCATGTTGTTCGAGCTGAAAAATCTACTCCTGAGATCCGCTAACTATAGCCCGATTGAAGATGACCTTACAAATTCCCTCCTCTAAAATATAATTCGAACCAGACCTCTTTAAATGGGCGAAAAGTGGAAAAACCACTATAATATACTGTCACGAAGGACATCAAGATACATCTATGTATAGTCACCCAAAATGAGAGAAATTAGTTCATTCATTTTGGATTGTGCGAATTTTGGATTGCCCTTTAAGAGACTGAAGATTTAGCCATAAATCTTCTTTGGTTTTATAATTATGACAGAAGATTTTCTCATTTTATAAATAATGGGGTAGAAATGCTTGTTAGAGAGAATTTATATAAATCGCGATATAATGGCATCAAGGAGATTGTGGCTTTTTATTTTCGATTCAGAAACATACCAATATAATTCTTCTGGTACTTTAATTCTACAAGTAAAAAATACCACTTCTGGCAACAAAAGTGTGTATACAGTTGCGTTCCCCTTCGCATCCTTGCCTCCAAAATGCAAAGAATGGTGGGGAAAATAAACCCAAGAAATCGATCGAGTTATAAGAAGCAAAAAGAAACTGGTGTCCAGCTAACAATGCCTTGAGAAATGTGAAACTCCATCCTGTTGGACTTGCTGACAGACGTAGGAGCACGTGAAAGATGCGATCAAAGCTTTTGGATGGTGTGCCATTGGCGCGAAATGCTTCGTGCGCCAGTATATAAGAGCACATTAAACATGCAGTGAATGTCTCTATTTCCCAGCCAGGCACTGAACAGAAAATCAGATCCATTGTAAACATTTCTGATATTCATCTATCATGGGGTGGGCGTGATATCGCGCGCGTCCCTTTGAAGAAAAGTACTAAACAAACTGGAGCGACACCTAATTCAAACCATTTGGAGTAGAAAATTTCTGTGCGAGAGGACACAAAACTTCAGCAATTATTTCTGTCAAGAATACTTAACTATGGTAAATATTATTTAAACTTAAAAATTACACTATATGTAAATATTTTAAAAATACAGTTGCTTACATGATGTAAACAAGCAATACTTTATGGATTCTCTGTTAGAACAGCAACAAGATCATGGTGGAAATAAATACTCCTGGTCATTTAACTTGTCGGATATTTCTTGTGAGATTTTTTAAAGAATGATACATTTATGAATAATCGCTCTCAGGGCATAAATTAGAATGTCAAATGTATGGGCATCCCACCGATTGATTTCCACTAGTCCAATGGTGTCCAATATGCTCCAATATTAGAGCATAATGTATTTTTGGTAATTTATATGGATGCATTTTTTTGCAGAGCGGAAGAAAAGTTTTACCAATACCTTTAAAAATCTCCTAGAGCCAATTCCATTTCCCATAATACCAAATATCAGAAGTGGGGTGGTTTTGAAATCTGAGTCAATGCGCAAAACTTTAAATACATTTTCTTCCGAAGTAGTGTAGTAAGTAAGAACATAGTTTTGTCAATGACTGGAAAGTTAATGGAAGAGATCCAGGAAGCCATTTTGTGCTACCATCTTTAAAGATTTTGTTTACATAGGACACTCAAAGCCTCATCAAGCGATTATGTAATTGGTTAGATTGCAGGGAATCTTCATCTTAGGCTTTCTTTGAGAGCCTTGAACATGCCACGACATGTTCAAGATGCTCATGGACTGGTGCCCAATTTTTAGCAGAATCAATCGTTACTGGTAAAAGACTAATTCCACGTATACTAGTAAAGGCTTGAGTTAGGAGTGCACGATTTTTCATCCCATTCATAGAAAAACTGACCGTTCAATACATGCAATTTACTGACCAAATATATTAACGCCTTAATTGCGCTGGTGAAAACTTTTAAAGATAACTAGTTTAAGAATTCTTTTTTGATTTAGAGCAGTTAATTATTAAACTCGTATAAAGTTATGGAAGGTGTGTCGGTGGAGTAGACTTCTCATCAGAAAACATATCTTGCGTGCCCATTTACGTTCTTAAGCTGGAAAGAGAAAATGAGGTGCAATTTTTTCGCCTTAGCGCTAATCCCTAAAGGGATTGAAAGAGGAAAGATTTGGAGCTTACGTTAAACATCTGGTGTAGTATAAAACTGTGGCCTAATAGCCCTACCCGCTACAAATGCTATCTTTGATATTCGTGGCGAGTTTCTCAGCACGTGTGTGGGAGAATGTAGATGTTTTTTCTTCGCTGAAGAGTGCTACAGTTAAATAAGTTTTAGCATAGTTTTGGAAGAGAATGCTCTTAAAGATAAGAAAGGCAATTATATAAATGTTGTTCATCTGGGGTGTTTGTATATAATATGCATGAATGCACGATTGATTCATTTTTAATCAGTACTGGAAACAGTTGTTGAAATGGGAAAGAGTATGAAACACGAGTGAATAAAAAATAAATCTGTCTTCTTTCTCCTCCTCCTCCTTCAAGAGTAAAAATCCATTCTATCTCTTCTTTCTGGAGTATTGAATAAAACGGAATCAGTCTTAAATGTCATTTAAATGAAACAAGAAAAAGAATAGAAGAAACAGGAAAATTCCATTATTTTTACTCACTCACGTACTAGATGCTGGACCTGGACAATTGGGTGGGTGGAGAACAGATGGTCCTTTCCCAGCAGTGGTCGGTTAAACATGTTGGCCGAATGTGTGCGCCAACTGAAATTTTAAAAAAGTTTCACTGCCTAAAGACGTTTCTAATGGCCACTAAGGAACAGTTTAAATATATTTTTAATTCTTCTCACTTTATCCTTGTCTCGTCAAAACAAGAAAGTTTGTTGTAATTAAGTTAAAAAAATAAAAGCTTTCGTAGCACGTTTTAAAAGAAGTTCTCCTTTTAAATAATTCTCTGCTCCAATATTTTAAATAATTAATATTTTTATAGGGGAAATAATAATTCAACTTATTTTTAATCACTGTTTACTTTAATAAATTCTAAAATTAAAATGCAATTTGAATTTACGACCCCTAGTTCTGGAAATCTCTATAACTGAAAATTTCGTCTTCGTTTATTTTACTAACCCTCTCTCGGAGCCTTATAAATCTCAATCAGGCCACCTCTGAGGTGCCTAGTTGCCAAGTTCTGTAGCCCACATAATCAGAATCTTTCCTCATACAGTTGTCCTTCTGTCGATCTCACCATTCGAGTTGCACGACTTTGGACCCTTTCAAGAAGATCGATGTTCATGAGGTCTCCTTACTTGAACACGGTGTTTCAAATGTGGTCTTACCAATTGCCTATACAATGGGATTATGACCTCCTCTACAAGATAATGTTCGATAAATCATCAATAGGATACCATGGACTTTCTTGGCTGGCTGTTTAAAATGCTCAGAAAACTTCATATCTTCCTGTATTGTAACTCCCAGATCCCTTTCTTCCTTTACTGTTTTTAATTCACGCTCACCAAGTGTATGATTTATTTTAGCGTTGCTAGTCCCTCCCCCCCCCCAAGTGTAAGACCTTGTATTTTGCTGAATTTAAACATAGCTGCCAATTTTCTGACCATTCTTGCGGCCTGTTCAAGCCATCCTGAAGGAGGCACTGATCTTGGCATTGATCACTAACTGCTTTACCAATCTTTAAGTCGTTTGCAAATTTTGACATCAATCCTTCTATCCCATTGTCGATGTCGTTTATAAAAATCAGAAATAACAGTGGCCCAAGAACCAATCCTCGGGGGACTCCACTTCTGACTTTGTACCAATCTGAAGAATATCTATTAATCACAGCCCTCTGCCTTCTGCCCTGCAGCCACCCAGCAATCCATCTTAAAATTTTTCCAGGAATCCCAACATGTTATAGCTAATACAAAAACCTCTCATGAGGGCCTGAGCCTTGCTAAAATCCAAATAAACTATGTCGGAAATGTTCCCCACATCCACGTGTGAAATTTCTTAGCTAAACATGATTTTACCTTAAAATAACTGTTGTGTATTATTCAGAATGCCATATCTATCTAAATGTCCCTGTATTGCACTCTTAATCTTTGCTTCTAAGATTTTCCCTACTACTGAAGTCAGACTAACCGGCTGTAGTTACTTCGCTCTTAGAATCGCCTTTATATATTGGTGATGAGTTGACACATCTCAAGTCCAAAGGAGTCTCTCTCACTTCCAAAGATGCCCTTATAATTAACCTCAATGGTTCGATACACTATCTGCGGGACTCTTTCAAAATTACTGGGTATATACCATCAACTCCAGGACTACTTGCCTTTATGCTGAAAAGGTTTTCTAATAAACGGTCATCTGTAATTTCGAAATTAATAATTTCGTATGACAGCGTCTCTTGCACAACCTCTTCTCAGTATGAAGGGTATTTCTTCGTTAAGAAAAGAAATTCTTTATAACGGTGAAAATTCGCCTTCGTTCATTAAATTGACCTTTCTCAGAGCCTTATAAACCTCAATCAGGTTCCCCTATAAGTTTGTAGTTTCCAAGCATTGTAGTCCATATAATCGAAGACTTTCCGATTTCGCCATGCGAGTTGGCCATCTTTAGACCCTTTCAAGAAGTTCAACGTCTTTTTTCAGATGAGCTCTCCATACTTTGGTACAGTTTACCAAATGCGATTTTACAATTGCTTTATACAATCTCTACATCTCTACAAGATATTGTTCGATAAATCATTGATAGGACACCATTGGCTTTCCTGGCCGCCTCTTTACAATGCTCAGAGAACATATCTGCACGGTTGTAACTCCCAGGTCCCTTTCTTTGTTTGCTGTTTTTAATTCATCCCAAGTATATAAGTTATTTTTGGGTTGCTGTTCCCCAAGTGTAAGACTTTTCATTTTGCTGTATTATAACAATATTGCCATTTTTGACCATCCTTGAAGCCTGTTCAACTCATCTTGAAGGAAAGTTCTTGGCACTGGTCATTAACGACTCTCCCAATCTTTAGGACATCTGCAAATTTTGACATCACGGGGTTCTCCAAGGACTGGGCATTTTGGAGGATCTAACTTTCGAAGTTCCAAGACGGATCGATGCTGGTCGCTATACCAACGGTGGAACTACTACGCCTTATTGATTTGTTCATTAAAACAAGTATTTTTTTCATACGCGATGCCGGTATACTTTTGGTAGGGCAGTGTATAACAAATAGATTTTTTAAATTTTTCAGTACAGAATAGTTGACATCAATGAACTGGAAAATGACTTTTATTAGAACACGTGATATTAAAGTTCGAAATTGCATATTTTTTAAAAAATATATGTGAATATAATGAAACGAAAAGAAAATTACTTTACCATTCTATTTAATATTTGAGAATTCCATGAACATCACACCGAAATGATAGAAGTAGTAAGGTTCCTTCTTTACCAACTTTGTGTTTATTTTTGTTTTATTTCAGCCCACAGACCGATGTGGGTACTCCAGCTAAGAAAAGTTGAAGTGTAGATGTAAACCTATCGGCATTCCTCACGTTAGGATGCTCCACTATTGCTTTCACCTCGGCAATATAAAATTTTCATTCGATAGCATCTGTTGCATTTTTAATGTAGAATCTCGGCTAAAGAAATGTTTAGTGTTTCTTGGAAGCCAAAAAAAGGACGCTGAGGAAATGTCTAATGCTGCCATGATTAAAATCAATTAAGGAAAACAAATAGAAAGAAAAAAAAAAAAACATCAGAGGGCTAAAAGAATGCAACATAAAAGATTCTGATAGCGTTATTGTCCAAAGTTGTTGTTGTTGTTGTTGTAAGGTTTTAGAAGCATCAGCGACTAAGGCCATATTTCCCCGTTGTCTGTAAATTGCATGTGTTCTGAGGTCCATCTCTGTTTTCTGGAAGAAAAATCAGTTTCCGGGAGAAAAAATCAGGGTATCCTCTCCTGAGACCCATTAACTCAGCCACGTTGTGAAAAAAAAGACAAAAATTCCTCCTTGGGATTCGAACTGAGGTCTTTTCCACCCAGTGTGAGGAGGAAGGCGATTCTACCAACTGCTACCCATGAGGACACTGTCCAATGCAAAACAAATATTTTAAGCTATTGTCGCGGGTATTTCGATTTGTTATGGTATTGCCATTAATAAATTTTGTTACCTACAATGATTGTATCTGTCCCTTAAAATAACTTAGATAAAGATCTCTAAAATCTGATAGGCGCGCTGTCGAAACGTAACAATCCAATTAAAAATCTCCCCCTTACTTCTCTTAACTCAGCCAGCAAAATTTGAAAGCGATTTCTATAGTCACTGGTTTAATCAATGGATTCAAGATGATTCAGATTCCTCATTTGGTTGAATCAATGGATTGCCTTATACAAGATGATTCAGATTCCTCATTTATCTCTTTATGATCGTACTACCAAAAGGAAATTATTTGAGTAAAGTAATTATAAAAACATAGTTGTAGATGAATCATTAATGCTTCATAATTGGACCACATGGTTGTAAATGAAACATTAATATTCCATATTAGAACATATGGTTTGTAAATCAAAGATTTATCTTTTATATTAGCCCACATAGTTGTAAATGAAGCGTTGATGGTTCATATTAGACCACATGGTTTGTAAATGAAACAGTAAAGAACATTACTACATTAGACCACATTCATATTAGACTTAGACCATTCCCTCAACATGACTTGTTGAGGAGACCACATCCTGCAGTGGTTCACAATGGCTGAAGATTTATTAGACGATATGGTTTGTTAATGAAGCATTAACGTTTCACATAAGACCACAGCGCATGTAAATGAAACATTAATGTTTCATATAAGACCACATGGTTTGTAAATGAAACATTATTCTTTCATATGAGACCACATAGTTTGTAAATGAAGCATTAATGTTTCATATTAGACCACATCGGTGAGATTTTGGAGCAAACTTTAGGGTTTAACAAGTCAATGTGCCTAAGTGTTATGCATGGAACGCTTTACATTTCAGGCGCATTAGCAAATAATAATCACTTATGATTTATGACAAAAAAGGGGGAAAAGTCATCACAGAATCATGACTTCTATATTTGAACCAAGAACATTTCATTTCTGCGCCCTCGCTATATTCTCATTCATTCCTAATGAAATTCAGGAAGAATAGATAAACCTTTTTAAAAGGCCCAAATATAAATTTCGTGAAAAAATTCACTCCACTCTCAGCAGATTTATTAATCCGCTCAGAGTTCCTGTGGACTGGTTGCGTCTATTTTTCCATTGCGAGTTGGAAACCTTTTGCGTGATGGCTATGTAGTCTTCTACAGGAACCTTCATTTCAATCACATTTGAGCTTATTGAGTGTTTTGTTCTTGAATTGCGCATTAATTTCCAGATATTCCGCAATGGACTGGTGCCCAACAGAACACCACAAATAAGTTTGGATTTGGTTTATTTCAGCAGGAGATGGTCAAGATATGTTTCCATTCAATGTTGAGTTGATAGCGCATAAGTGTCGGAATGGATAATATGGATTTCCTTCGGTATAGAAGCCGAAACGTCATAGACAGGTAAGACTGTGGCAACACTTACTGCTATGGCCGACTTTGAACCATCAGTGTTCAAAGATCCTCCAGAATTTGATTATAATTAACACATTTTTGATAGTGCACATGGAGTTGTGTAATATTCAGGATTTTCAGAACAATTCTTAAAATAGCTTCCACATTTCAGCAAATTTGCAGACCATGGAGGGTCGAATGGGTCCACATGAGGTTTATTTCTGTATAAAGTTGTCCACTGAGGTTAAAAAAGTATGTCCAAATAATTCTGGAGGAGTTGATGATCCTCCAGAATTATTGTTCTGGAGAATCATCAAAGGTTTCTTGAAGACAAATGCCAGCCAGGTTGTATCCATTTATTATTGGACCATAATACCGAAACACCTGACTTAGTTCCAGTTGTCAGCTACTTCTGAAGAGACATGGCTTAAGAAGTCGGAAGTGTGATGAGATTTTTAGCTTGGTGATAGGTTATTTTGCTCTAAACTTTATATTTCTGGATTATTTTATTTTATTTTCTGGTGTAAGATTTCTAGTAGGCTGAATGATTTCCTTTTTCATTTTCAGCATATCCTGATTGCTGTTTCTGTTGGATTTTAGGCGCATCATCACTTAGGCCATATATAACATGTCAGTTCCTGGTATTTCTTAAATTTTCAATGATTACTGTATTATTAGCACCTGACTGAGGATGGAGGACTTTAACAACCATTCCATCTTGAATTGAGACAGAAACTCGATCCAAGTAACAAAAGTTTTTCAGATCCGATACTATCTCTGTTTCCATTTAAACAAAAACTCTTTTCAAAGAGCGTTATTAAAAAAGAAAGTTCAATTTTTCGAGAGGATATTTATTGGCCCTTGAAAAGGAGCGATTGATAAATCTACAGATCACACATACACTTGACATTGCAACCAAGCAATATTTTCAAGGGAACTGTTTCAAGGGAACTGTTTCCTATTAAACGATAGTGCTTCCTTAAAAGGTATGCTGGACATCAGAAGTGGACATCTTCTTCCCACAGGGAGATCTTTCGAAGAAGAAAGATGTCTAATTTTACACAATGAAACGTTTAAACATGATAGCTGTTTAAAAACTGTCAACTATCGGTGTGGAGACACTTTAATGCGTTTCGCACTGGTTGACTACGACTTCAGGGATTTGAATCCCCTAAGGCGCCCAAAGTAAAATTATATTTTACAATTTATAGAAGGAAGAAATTCTCAGATCCATTAGAAGAACATTATTTATCGTAATAGAAGGAAATCAAGTCCCAATGCAACTTGAAGGAGATGTTCTTCACTTAATTTCTGCAGTACACATGGGACAAAACACTTCCAAAATACAAAAGTTTGGCTCATACACTCGTGGGATAGATTCCACTAGGTGTCTCGGGGAGTCTAACTCCAGATTTGACCAGTATTCCATCAGGATATTTGTCAGTTGCTGTATTGTGGTTGGTAGAGGACTGTGAAGCCAAACCACCCTTTCAACACATCCCAAATATTCTCAATTAGAGTCAGATTTGGAGAATTAGATAGCCAGGATATATGTTGGAAATCTTGGGAATGTTCTTCGAACCATTCAGTTGTGGCTGATGCTAAACTCTGTAAATCGAAAAGATCACCTGTCTTTCCCATGACTGGATCGAAAGAATCTCCAATACTGATCTGATACCAACTAACATATGATTTTCCGTTTGAGCCAATTGCAAGAAGTTTCTAATTTTTTGTCAAGTGAGTGTATTATTAAATACATCACCAGCAGATACAAACTGTGTTCAATACTTTTTAATTGAGCATAACTCCAAAGATGGATGGAAATCATAAGATGGAAAGGAAATATTTAGTCAATTTTAACATCGAATTCAAAATTTTCAGAACAAATATGGCAGAAAGAAACGAGATTATAAATTTATTTATCCTAAAAAATAAGTGAGAAAACTTTTAACAAATTTATTATCGACAACTTAAAATGCATTAATGTCTTTTCATCCCTTAAATTAGAATATTGTAAAGATTGTTAAATAATTATTTTCTAACTTTTATTAGGTGCTACGAATATTTTGTCTACACTTGTAGATGTGCAGATTAAGGGAGAACAGCCCCCCCCAATTATGATTCATGAAGCTGTATCTCACAAACTCTGGCAATCGTTTTTCTTAGCCAACCCTTCTCACCTGCTTTGTACCGTGCCGAGTGACGGAGAAATCAATAGTCGTACTCACATGGGTCAGCGGGTAGCGGTCTTGATGAAGGGACTTACTGCGTGAAAGAGGGGGTGGGATAATTTGTTTAACTCAAAAGTGGGAGGCACACGTACTGTTTAAACTCATTTTACCACTAACAATTTATACGAAATAAATGTTGTTTCGCCTTATAAGTTCTCGTCAGAATGAATAATAAAAAAAAAGTACGTATTAAATTATTTCGAATAGGATGGTATGGACCTTTCCATCCATTATCTCAACTATTCTGACCTACAAAGTCCACGTATGAATGCTAGTAAAGCATATTTTGCGTCAACCACAAAACTTTGATATTTTTTGCCCGGATGCTGGGCAGTTTGTGCCAAGATACATCGATGCGTTTCGTATTGTGATGGTTGCAGCTGGCCGAGTGCCATGGCTGTTTCTGTAAACAGTGGCGGTTCTGCAGAAAGGCCCGTTGAGCTGCGTCAAGCTACCTAGTCACCTCGGCATGGTAAAGAAGAGGACCTACACATTAGGATGAGGGGTGGAAGGAGGGGTGATAAATAATATAGATATTAGAGCATCGCAATATCGACTGCTACAACGATGGCCCCATTGATGTATTGATATCAAAACTGAAGATCGAAACTCCATATTTGGCATCATTATTTCGCATTTTAACGCCCTTGAACCATCTGCAAGATGATCACCAATCGGAAATCGAATTCAGTATTCTTGATGTTAACATAGAAGTCACGTGATGAAAATTAATTAATTTTTTATGCGTGTAAATATAAGTCGAGACATTGGTAAGCCATTCGATAAAGAAAATTGCAATTATGGAGTATCCAGATTTTTAAAAGTGGAACAAAGTTATCAATGAATCTTTACTGAAGATGCTTGGAAGTTTCGAAAACCCAAGAGCCGGATCCAGTTTATGGAACCTTAAGCTAATGTGGCATGGAATTGCTTGACTTTAGAGTTGCTAGACGCTATATTTAATTGTGTGAAGTCTGTGGGCTCTGAGGGAGGGGTGAAAACGTATCTTTATAAATGTACTACCCCACTGGTAGTTCAATACACCATCAAATATCCATTAGCACCAAAACGACTAAGATAAATGACAACAGATAACTGAAAACAGCACCCCCTAGTGAGAATAATGCCCCACTATAAGTTTCTATTAAGTTAGGCACGTTTTTCGCGAACACAGGATGAAGAAATAACTATCGATAACTCGAAGATACCATGCTAGAGAACATAATTTAAGAAATGGCAACGTACTCTGTTCCGCAGCAACTTTTCTTAATGTTTCCTTCGGATTTCCCAAGTGTAGGCAATGGCGTGTAGCATAAGGTCCACTTCGCATCGTCTCACAAACACCATTTCTAAGAAACACGTAAAAGAGCACAACTGCTATCCAATCGCGTGAGCAGTAGCAACCTCCAGTGGAGGAAGGCGAACATGCGCCGACTCCTCCTTTACGTTTCTCGGTGTAGAAAGAAAGTCGGGCAGATGGACAACACAGCAGATAAAAGCATTTGGCCAGTTGCCAGGGATGGGCAAAGTAGAACCATCCCGACCCCACACCACACACACAATACTTATTTCTTTTTAACTAAATGAGCTTCCGTTTGTAAATAAACCCATCTTTCCAAATATCGCTAAGGCAGACGCACCTTTAGAAGAGAAATACCGAAAACGTGCGTGCCAAACCACAATAAGCAATCCCCCCTCCTCCTTTTTGAACTCCGGTTCCTTAGAACTAAGATATGTTTTACTACATAGAGATGTAGATAGCGATAAATACGAAGGCTCGCGTGCATTATCACTAGGCTTCACCTATTAAGTTAACCCGCAGACGGTGACCTACATAGTTAAGACTGCTTGGTCAGCCCTTAATTCATCTTAGCACGAAAGTGACTTCGATTTATAGATGCTACAAGGATTCCAAGAGACAGTTCTTGGGCCACTAAACAATGATGATCAGCGGTTCTATTTCTGACAACGTCCACAAAACAAAGAAAAGATATTGCTGGCATTTTCTTTAACCTTAAATTTCCTTATTTTTAAAATTCTTTTCCTCCTGTTTAAGATTAACCACTGGGAAATCGAATTCGTTATTTTGACACCAACAATTAACAAAAAAAAAAGTCATGGGAATTTGCGTATTCACTTAAGCCACTTAAAACAATCCTTTTACTTATCTTGAAACCATCAAAGTCTTCTATTTAGCCTTAAGGATAAAAGGGTAGCGAAAACTACCCATTTCTTTATCCTAAAGACACTAGCTCCTTAGAGGGGATTATTTGCATTATCCTCTCTTCCTTAACATTATTAAAATTATTAAGCTGTCCCATCTTTAGAAGAATCCCTTTTTTCATATGTTTTAAATAACGAATGTGATGAATTTTCCTCTTGAAATAATGGGATCCAGGTTCATGGCATCTTAATGAATTCGTTATGTTCAATCGATTTACCATTGCTCCCACGAGATTTTTAAAATACCTCGAAAAGTGGAGAATGTTTTGTGGGACTATTAAGAAATTGACAAAGGATTTTAGCCACACACACACACACTCAACTTATTGAAGTGGAAACATCTCCAAAGTCAGACAACAACCTTTTCCTACAAATATTTAGATCTAAGAGCCTATATAAACAGAAGAGATTGAAATGGAAAATAAGTTCAGGAATAGAAGAGAGTAGTAGTCCATAGAGGAAGAGAGCGAAAGAGAAAACTATGGTTAATGGAAAGTGCAAGTCACGGAAGGTGATTGATGGAGAGGTGGGCTGGAACAGACAGAGTGCTTTGTGTTTTACAATGATACACATTACAGACTGTGATGGGTTCCAACGTTTCTGATTCTGTTAAATCCACAAAAGAACTGGTTGTATATTTATGGATCGTTCTTCACCGATGTTCTCGGCCCATTGCCAATACAAACCCATCAGTTCATCTTTCTTGGCTTAACCTATGAATTCTGCAGAGATACAGTTTCGTTTCGAGCAATAAAGTACTTTTTTTCCATTTCTGTCCAGGGCTCGCTTACTGATGGATGAATACACTGTCGGTTATGGTAAAAAAAAAAGTACGGATTTGTAATTTTTTAGCCCACTTAATTAGCTGATGTTAGCGCCACCTTAGGAATGTTATCCATTTATTTATTGTTTGTTCACAAAAATATTTATCTTTATTTCACACGTGCATAGGAAGATTCCTTTTAAAATAATGATTACAAAAATAATAATAATATGCTTTTAGAAGATTTGCCGTTCGAACTCTTCTTTCTGTAAAAAGATATTTAAGACGGAGCAATTCTCCTTAAGAAACATTAGAGAAGGGTGCATTTTCCTCTATGGGATTTCATTTTAATAAGTTTTTACTTCTTATATCTATTAAAAGCAATAAGTAGGTAAGTTCTGTTATATATGGAACTTATTAAGGGCAAGTTGGTTGGTTGAGTGGGAGAAAACAGAGAGTGGTAATCAAAGGAGACTCTTCGTGGACTAATGTTATTAGTGGAGTCCCCCAGGGTTCGGCGTTGGACCCATTGTTATTTTGTACTTTTATCAATGACATTGATCAGGCTAAATGTCCAATGTTTGTAGATAATACGAAGGTTGGAAGGGTTGTTAATGAGAGTGCAACAGGATCTAGAAAAGTTAGGCAGATGGAATGAGAAGTAAAATGAAGTTTAGCATTGACAAATGCAAAGTACTGCATATGGGTAGCAGTAACCCCAGAGAAACGTACCAACTGTGTGGTATGACACACAGGGTTGTGGAGAATGAAAAAGACCTGGGAGTGGTTGTGCAGTCAGAGATGAAGTTTTCTAAGCAGTGCAGACAGCTGCCAGAGTAAGTCATGGGGTCTTGTCTATGATATACAGGAATTTTGCTAGCAGGGATAAAGAGATGAGTATCCCCTTGTATAAGGCAATGATCAGGTCACACCTTGAGTCCTGCCTCATTTTAGGAAGGAAGTAGAGCTACTGGAACAAGTACAGAGAAGGAAAACGAGATTGGTGAGGGGGAACAAAGGGATGCTCTTACTAAGAAAGGCTTAAGTTCTGTAAATTGCAGCGTCAGAGACTAAGTACCTGCGAGGTGATCTGATTGAGGTATTTAAGGCTTTAAATGGATTGAGCATGCTCAACGTTGATAGCCTTCTTCCTCTTCCTAAAACTGTACACATGGGGGGGGGGGGCTTCCATGTTGTTCCAAAACATCTCACAGGTGTTTGATTGGATTCAATCTGGACTGGAAGTATTCCCCACATTGTTATTCTCAAATCATTTTTGTACTCATTGTAACTTGTGATATGGAACGTTCCTACTGAGACAAATACGGTCCATCTCCAAAGAATGCCGGTACGGCATTGTGGCAATTCATGGTTTCATCGATGACGACCAATGGGCCAAGTTCGAACCGAGTTAAACAGGTCCCCGCTATCATACTACCAACATCATTTCATTGTTGGTGCACTGTAATACGGGTGAATCCTTTTGGGCATACGTCATATCCCGTACCCACATAATGTGTCCATATAATGTTCAGATTTAAAGGAACTAACAATCTAGTCAAGAGTTCTGTGTCTTCTTTTGAACCCATTCTCTTCTATCTACTTATTACTGAGTGTGTATGACTTTTACATTTTACTTTTAACTGAATCTGTCTAGTAGATGGAAATTCATGGGTAGATGTGGTTGGAAAGGTCTAAAAAGTAATCTAAGTTGCAGAAACATATTTAGCGCTCATTTACCCATTAGAAAGATCATTAAAAACGCCTTGGTCAAAACTTGGGAAATTTTTATGTGTTTGTTTGCATTCTGTGGTATCAGGTTAGTCGCTTGTGATCAAGTTAGCTGGAGAGGTCTGCATACTTCAAAGTCCTGGTTATTTTAAATCATGAAACAACAAACCAACAAAGCCAAATCAACAAATCAATGCTTTTATTACCATCTTACCATCAGACCTCAAGAAGGCTTGTCTGTCTGCATTGATGAAACTCATTGTTTCTTTGGAGGAAGACTAGAGAAGCAGTCCACAGACTTTTTATCATGGTTGAACAAAATATTCACGAAGTCTTGAAGTTCAAAGATGAGTGACCTGGTATTAATTTTCTTAATAAATGCATTTTTTTCCAAAAGACATGTGTCCTATTACTTTTGTTAGGGTGGAGCATTTTCCTGGTGTATTTATAAGTTGAATTTTGTTAAACAATTATCTCTGCCATTAAGGATTAACTGTAAGTTTTCTGTTTTTTTTTTCTGAACCAAGTTTTTGTTTGAGTTATGAATAAAAGTTTATGTTTGAGAAATCAAGGGTGGAATCAGAATATGAAAGACATGATTTGGATGAAAAGGAGGAATAATTTAAAACAAAATACGCTGAACCTGCGTGTAGGAAGAAATATTGAGTAACTCCATCCATCTCTTTCAACTTGATAAACATTTTTGGAGAAAATTAAAGTTCCTTGGGGCGAAGTGTCAGAGGGATGATGAGCATTTTAGAATAAAGAAATGGAGGTGCGTTGATGGGCAGGAAGTTATTAGAGAAATTCCTGGTAATGAAGTTCACGTCAAAAACAAAGTAAAGTTTCACGGAGGTGACACTAACACGGGTGCCCTCTGTTGAAATTTGGAATGATAGCGCATGACGAAGCATGAGATCTTGTATGTTCAGCAGCCTTGCATTTGACTGCTAGGGCAGAGTGATTCTTTCTTGTTGTGTGACAAACATGAGAATGTCTGTTGATTTTTGCGTAATCATCTCCTTCCTTGCTCGCACTTTCCGCAGCATCACCAGAGGGAGTGGGATAGGGATCGTGTTGACCCACGTGATTGTAAAGTTTCTCATTTGAATGCAGATGGCATGTGTTGCTGAGTATCCATGGCAACTGTCACGGATGGGTATCCATGGTAATTGTTACAGATGGGATAAACATTCGGATCAACAGAGGCAAACGATTGTTATTCCACCCCTGCGTGCCACAAAGAGTAGCAGCTTCCGTACCACCCCTCACCCCCACTTCCTTCTCCTCCTGCAACTTCCCCACTGGCGCAGCACGATCGCTCGTGCTGAAACCTTTTTCTAGGCGTCACGCTACTGCAGGCCTGAATCGAACGCCGATGTCACGTGACTGTCTCGGCGAGGCTCGGTATCGAGAACTGCGGCGCGAATAAACCCCAAGGTCACGAGCTACCTTTCTTGGCAAGCTGTTCCCTCCCCACTTCGGATGCAACCTCGCCATCCCCCCACCTTGCCGAATGAAAATTAAGAGGCACATCTTTGAACTCCTGAAGCAGGAGTGTGAGAAACATGTTAAGAGGGGATGATACGCAGTGCGGGGCCCCTGTGCCCTAAACCACGATAGTGGGATGTCTACAACTGTTCATAAAAAGCTCACTGAAGTCAGTAAAATCACAAGCAAACATTGCGATTGCAGCCTTTTCTGCTTTTGCAAACAGCAAAGCCCAATAATATTTGTCTTAAGTTGGCATTTTCAGACGATAAGAAACAGAAAATAAGTCACTTATAAACCAAAAAACGTTTCAAGCGATCATTCCTCTTCTTCAGTGGCGCCTCCGTAGCCAGGTGGGAAGGAGCAGCAGTGCGTAGCACACGCTTCTTGATTAGACCGGGGTTCGAGCCCGTCACCACCAAATACGGAGGATGCGGAAAGGTCATTCAGGGAATGACCACCGCATATCCCGGAGCAATATGGCCTTAGTTGCTAATGCTCCTAAAAACCAAATAACAAACAAATAGAAAAAAAATCTTCTTCAGTGAACACTTAACAATAAACTTCACTAAAGAAAGCTTAGAAAAAATTAGTGCTCAGAGTAAAAAAAATTATATTTCTTCTTAAATTCGAATACTTGCCAATCCAAATTAATACTTCAATTTTCTCTCTTTTTTCTGATTTCTCTCTTTTTCTTTTTAATTTTGTTTGATTCGTTTTTATGAGATAGACGTGTAGTAGACAGCTTTATTGAACAGTTCAACGAAAGACTCTTTACAGTTTCTAACTTAGGTAAGAGTGGTGGGTATTTTGCTTCTTGGAAGTCCTTCTTAACTGAGGAAATCCTACGAGTTTACCATTCACTTTAATTCGTGTTAAAAATACTTGTTCTCTGTTCTCCTCCAAAACGAAAGTCTCCGTCCCTTTCTCAGTAATCCTAGTTCACCGCAATGGAGAAATTCTGGGAACTGAAATATGTCTTCCGGCTAAGCGTGATTCATTTCTCTGATCGCTTCCCCCACGAAGGGGTTTATCCAGAAATGCCCTCATCTATCTCCAGCAAGTAACTCTCCGCGGATTTCGCTTCCTCAGATTTACAGACCTGAAGGACCCTGCCATAAATTTAAAAATAACCAGACAAAACTTGCGTGGAAATCATAAGGACTTTTTGTGCGCTTGCGTGTTTGAATATGTCAGATTGTCTGGATGTGAAAGATGAGTTTCCATCTCGCAAAATGCAGGTTACCATCCAGAAATGGATATCCGCCATTGGCCAACATCTGGGAATATCAGTAGGATATAAAGATTTAAATTATATTAAAAGTCGAGTGCTCGATTGCAGGATCGCAGTAGCACACGCATTTGAGTTGATCGTGGTTTAAGTTCGCGTGACTGTAAATATAGTTAATGATTGGATTCATTATAAAATGGATTGAAATAAAGGACTGAAATTATATTGAAATGGCCAGTCAGTATTTTCTTAAAATGAGACCTCCATTGTGCAATGGGAACCCGTCTTAGAAAATCCGGATGATGAGATGTTACATCTGGTCAGTTTTGTTGTATGGTGGCGAGACATGGACACTGAAAACTAACACCTCCAAAAAACTAGAAGGTTTGAAATGTGGATGTACAGAAGAATATTAAAGATACCATGGAGAGCAAGAGTGACCAATGAGAATGTCCTGCAGAGAAATGGAAAAACCCGTGAATTGCTGAAGGACATTAAGAAAAGAAAAATGGCATATCTTGGACATCTGAACAACAAATATGCAATTCCACAACTAATTATTGAGGGGAGAATGGAAAGAAGTAGAAAGCGTGGGTGAAGACGCATATCATGGCTGGATAACATCAAGAATTGGACGGGACCAAACACCGGGCAGCTGTTTAGAGTTAACAGAGACCGAGAGACATTTGCCATGGTGGTCGTCGACCTCCATTAGGAGATGGCACACGAAGAAGAAGATTCATTATATACAATCATTAATTCAATTGGTGTTAAGCATGTTTCCTATGTGCAGAAAAAGGTAAATCAGGAGTACTAGTTGTTGGCAGCAAAACATGGCTCATATTAAGAAACCACTGCCACCTGCCTGGATAGTGGCCACCATACTCAATGGGTCCACGGTCCATTCGTGTTGCACCGCCACGCAACAGGTATTTCAACTCATCTGGCCAGCACACTCGTCCTCCAATGTCCAACCAGTGTGTTGTTGACACCACGGTATTCCCGTTAACGATGATCAGCGATGAAGAGAGGGTATACTTGAGTCGTTGATGTGGAACCCCATACGACTCTTTGTGTGGTGCATCGTAATTTGGGATATTGTTGTTGCATTCCACATATGTATTGAGAGTCAGCTGTCGTGCAGTGACCTACTGTTGAACCTGTACAGCCGCTGCATCCTTTTCTCACCACGAACATCCACAATGCGTAATCCTTTAGAGTTCTGTCGGCGGGAGGTGATTTGACCCGGTGGACACCATTCTTTGTACACCATAACAGTAGTGGGCGGTGAGCAACTGACAAGACATGCTGATTCTGATATAGAAGCAGTCTGCGTGGGTAGCACAGTGGTATCTTCTGTATGCCTTCTAAATGTCTGTATGCCGCCATGGTAAACTCAGGTATCCACAGAGTCAGAAATCACAGGGATTGAGATCTGGTGGGATTGAGGGCTGGAAATCTCTAGAAATGATGCGATCATTTCCGAATGTTGAACGGAGCAGTTCCTTCACTTGTCGACCAACGTGGAGAGAGGCACCATCTTGCATGAGGTCTCCAAGCATTGGAGACCTCATGCAAGATGTAGAGCGGGGATCTCTTAGAACAGCACAGTACCGTGCACTAATTACCGTACACCTTAAGGGCTATATGGTGTAGACTCTTCAAAGAAAAATGGTCCAATTATAAACTCTGCTGTGAATCCATACCATACTGTAACGTATGGACATTGTAGTGGTCTTTCATGCACAGCAGATGGACAAGAATATTCGGCAGTTTTGTGCATTTACAGCCCCATGAATATTGAAATGTGCCTCATCAGACCACAAGATCATTGGAGTCCATGTATCGTCAAGTTCCATACGAGCCAGATATCGTAGAGCAAAGTCTATTCGATGTTGCTGATCACAAGACTTTAGTTCTTGCTCTATGTGAATCTTGTACGGGAACCAGCATAAAATTATTCGAAGCACTTTATGTACATTAGACCATGGAAGGTTCAAGTGTCTTGACACACCTCTGGTAGACCACTACTGACTGCTAGGGTTTCGCATTGTGACCATTGCAACCACCACTTCATCCACTACCTCCATTCCGATACGTGGTCGTCTGGTCCCCTGCCTGGAATTACACCTAACTGCCCGGTCGGTCGCTTCAAATTTCTTTATTAGTTTTCGAAGTCCCACTGACAATGTCCAAGGTCCTTTACGCAAACCTTAAGTTTCCGATATTCACACT
Source organism: Mastigoproctus giganteus (assembly GCF_048544385.1). Taxonomy (NCBI): domain Eukaryota; kingdom Metazoa; phylum Arthropoda; class Arachnida; order Uropygi; family Thelyphonidae; genus Mastigoproctus; species Mastigoproctus giganteus. Next base: position 6,002,246 of record NC_143581.1, read on the forward strand.
TGCATTAGCGTTACTACACTGGTGTGCAAAACTTAAGGACCAACACTCTTTCTAAAGGTTACAACCACAAAATCTTTACTTAAGGTACTCTTTACTGATGAGAGTAGATTCAGTCTCAGCAGCGATTCTGAACGTCAGCTAATCTGGCGAGAGGTTGGCATACGGTATCACCACGCAAACATCACTGAAATGGATCGATATGGCGGTGGAGATGTTCTCGTCTGGGGAGGCGTTATCTTGGATGGACGCACACAACTCCAGATACTGGAAGGCGGTACTGTAACCGGTGCGCGCTACTGTACTGAGGTAATTCTTCCCCATGTGCGTCTGTTTTGAGATGCCATTGGCCCCTAGTTCATGTTTATGGATGATAACGCCACACTCCATCGCACTGCAGCTGTTGACATGCTTTTGGAAAGTGAGGACATTGTTCATAGACGCCTAGCGGCACGTTCACACCCACCAGAAAATGTTCACCAGCTGAAGATGGCGCTGACAGAGGAATGGACGATGTTACCGCAAAAACTTATCAACAACATTGTTCTAAGTATGGACAGGCGGTGCAAAGCCTGCATCGACATTAGGGGTGGCCATATCTCCTACTGAGGACGACCTTTCCCCTTTGTTCAATCTTTGGCAGTGATGCATCTGAATCATGGCAGCCAGTGCTATGTTGCCATTTTTGAATAAAGTCCCTCTGTACCGTTTTGTTTCCGTTGTTGCTTCCTTCATCAATTCTGTACCTCACGAGGTTCCTTTGGTATGCTTTTCCCATATCCAGGCCACTCCTCTGAGAAGCTGCAGGTGAAAACCTGACTGGTCCTTAAATTTTGCACACCAGTGGACATTGTTCATAGACGCCTAGCGGCTCTGTAGGAGCCATCCCACATTCTTTATGGAAAGGGATGAGAGAAGTTTATCAAAGTTTAACTACGAGCAAAATGGCTTTATAATAACTGAAAGGAAAATGGAGAAGAAATTGTTGAAGATGGACATCAATAAAGCATTTGGGGTGGATGGAATCCATCCAATTATATTAAGGGAGGCAGCAAAGGAGGTGAGCAAGCCCTTAGCCAAAATTATGAGAGCATCCTTGGAAGAGCACCCTATGGACTGGAAAAGTACGAATATACACTACCTTTCCATTAATATCTGGACACCCCTCCATAGATGGGAAAACAGGTCCTATGCAAGCAACACGTCACAGAACCTGCTGTAAATATGGACACAGAATGCTTTACAGAATGCTTGCTTATGTGGCATGCTAGGATACCACATAAGCAAGCATTCTGTAAACATTTTGAAGTTTGTATCCTGATTGTATCCTCCCAACAATGAAGTTTGGTGGAGGCAGTGTCATGGTATGGGGCTGCTTTTCATGGTTTGGCTTGGGCCCATTAGTCGTTATGGAGAAAACCATGAATGCTGTGAATTACCAGGATAACCTGGACAATTATGCACTTCCAACATTATGGCAATACTTTGGGGAAGGCCAATGCCTGTATCAGCAAGACAACGCACCATGCCGTTTGCTCGGGTCGTAACAGAGTGTTTTGAGGACATGGTTGTGGAAAAGTTGGATTGGCCAGCCAAGAGGAGTCGTGATATGAACCCTATCGAGCATCTTTGGGATGTATTGGATCGTCGGGCACGTGCACATCGAGATCGCCCAAAGAACAAGGCCGAACTGGTGGCTGCGTTAAAGGCTGAGTGGAGGAACATATCACCTGACATTTATAAAAAGGTGGTTGAGGGTATGCCGCGAAGATTGAAGGCTGTCATAAAAGCAAGGTTTCAGCACAAAATATTAAATGACACAATAAAATCTCTTTTTTTGTCTAAAGGCAGGTGTCCAGATATTAATGGTAGGGCAGTGTATCTGCAAATCACAAATTGAGAGGGGATCAAAGGGTTAAAGAAACAGGCATTCAGTTATACTGAAATCACAACATGGATTTGTCAAGGTGCGATCTTGTCTAGCCAATCTGATAGGTTGCGTTGATGCAGAGACCAAGGAATTTGTTATCAAAATAATTTTGATATCATATACTTGGATTTTAACTTTTGACACTGTTGCACATAAAAGACTGCTGTACAAATTGGAGCAATGCGGCATTAAGGGCAAGTTACTGCTCTGGATAAAGGGATGGTTAAGTGGAAGAAGACAAGGAGCGGTTATCAAAGGGCACTGCTCTTCGTGGACTAACGTTATTACTGGAGTTCCCAAGAGTTGAGTCCTGGGATCATTGCTGTTTTCAATATTTATTAAAGATATTGATGAAGGCATATAAAGCTTAATGTCCAGGTCTGCAGATGATACAAAGGTTGGAAGAATGGTAAACGACAGTCATCACGGTGAGCTACTTCAACAAGATCTAGGAAAATTGGGTTGATGGGCTGAAAAATAGCAGTTCAAGTTTAATATTGACAATAAAGGTACTGCTTATGGGTAACAGTAACCCCAGAGTAACTTATGAACTGTGAAGTTTCATTCTCCACTTCCCAGAGTAACACTGAGGGAAGTGGAGAATGAAAAGGACCTGGGGGGGGGGGTAATTGTGCAGTCACACATGTAATTATTTGAGCAGTGCAGACAAGCTGCTAGGACAGCTCATGGGGTTTTGTCAAAGGAATAATAGACAGTCCATCGGATTTTGTTAAATGGATAATCACGTAACTGATTATCTCTTTATAAAAGCCATCGCTAGGCCGTATCTTGATTATTGTATACAGGAGTGGCGATCTCACTTCAGGAGGATGTAGATCTACAGATTGGTGAAGGGCAAAAAAGATTGGTGAAGGGCAAAAAGGATTGGTGAAGGGAAAAACCGGTTTTCATATCTAGAAAGGCTTCAGTTCTGCAAATTTCAGCGTCTCGAGACCAGGCACCTTATGAATATGTCATTGCGGTGATGGGGGCCTTGGTTGGATTGAGTAAGCTTAGTGTTAATGGTATTCTTCAAATTACTGAGACTACACACATGAGGGGTCACAGATTCGGGTTGTGGAAGGATGGTTGCAGGATAGATGTGCGGAAGTTTTCCTTCAGCAAGGGGTGATTTATTGTTGGAACAGGCTTCTATCTATTGTTGTGTAAGTGAATGGATTGAATAATTTCAATGGAGAACTAGACAAACTCTTGTATTGTACGAATGGGGAACTGTTTTTTTTTTTGGCTGATGCTTTATATATAAACTTGCTGTCTTGCAGCGTTTGCCATTACTACACTGAGTGGAGAGAATTCATGGGATACTTTCCTAGTAACGGATAGGCTCACCTTTAGCGGGATAAGGGCAGTCACAGAGCATTTCCATCCATGCTTGCTGCACCGCTGTCCATAATTCCGTCGTAATCCTGGGTGGAAGATCCAAAGCTCGAATGGACCTTTCCACAGCATCCCAAAGATGCTCTACAGGGTTCATTTCCAGTGAACGGGGAGGTCATTCCATGGTAGTAAAATCCTGTGGGTGTACAATGACCATGTATTTGGTCTGCAAGGATGGGCACAAAACCTGGACCGTTCAGAGATGCGTGTAGACGTACGAGAGGTCCCAATGTCTGCCAGTTGTACACGCCCCACGCCATTACCGACCGTCCACTTGCCTGAAGAGTTCATTGTTGACATAACAGTTGCATAGCTTCGTGCGGTTTCCTCCAGATATGCACCCTCCTGACCGCTCGAAATAACTGCAAACGGGGCTCATCGAACCAGGAGTTCAATCATTCAAGGTCTAGTGCCGATGTTCTTTCGCCCAGTTGAAGCGTAGAGTCGTGGTGTTAGCAATGGGACTCTGGTGGGTCGGCGGTCTCATAACCTATTGAGGCTAATGGTCACCTGATGATCTTGGTGGCGACGTTTCTGGCACTTCCCTCGTTGAAGTCGGCAGTGATATGTGCCACTGTCGCTCTCCGGTTGGCTGAAACAATGCGAGACAGATGGCCACGTTTTTCCACCACCTTTCTCCGCCCACTGCCGACGCTGTCCATGATGAGATGTTTTCCGGAAATGGCGTATTCCCGATACATTCTTGATACAGTCGAACGGGGATTGTGCAATTTCTGTACCACCTCCGCGATAGAGTTACCCCTGCGTCGGGCACCCACTATCATCCCTCTTTCAAAGTTGGCTAACTTATGACGTTTATCCATACTGACATCGAATTACCATGTACGTGAGTGCAGTGATGCAATACACCTATATACCTGCCAAGCGGTGGGTTCGACAACAAGCGAGAGGGGGTTACAGCATCGCGTTACCTAGGAACCAGGTATTCCCTAAATTCTGTCCTTTCAGTGTATTTTTAGTGAATGTTTAGTTTAGTTAGTCCATGTTTTGTGTTAGGTACGTTATTTGGATTTAGTGTAGAATTAGATTAGATATGGAATTAGTTGAGGATTAGCTTGGTGTGGGATTAGTACATGATTAGAATGAATTAGAATGGTGTGGGATTATTGATTTATATTCGATGGGATTTGCATTTAGTTTTGGATTCGATTACATTTGTATGTAGTTTTGGATTATATTGGTGTGCAATTAGTAACGGATTAGATTATATTGGTGGGCAATTAGTATGGAATTAGATACATTGGTAGAGATTTGTATATAGTGAGATCAGTTACTATAATCTATTAGATTAATTTAGATCAATATGGTGTGGGATTAGTGTGTGATTAATTCAGAACGCAATTGATTAAATTTGGGTGGAATTAACTTAGATTAGTTTGAATGGGCGCAACTAAAGTGCGGACTAACAATCCTTTAAATCTGACTATTAAATCGCGGACCATTTCTTGGAATTCAGTGGGTGGCTAGTGATTTTCATGTGAAAGATTTGCAAGAGACAAATAATTCAGTTGGAAGAGGGGAGAGTCTAATTAATCACTATTTAGCGTCAGTCTTCTGATACGACCATCGTTGGACAGTTCGATAAGTCTTTCGTTGAAATGGGTACTGCAAGTGGAAGCATTGAAATGAAAGAACCTTTATTGTTGGTGAATTAAGACCATATTCTGGCCATATTCATCGATAATTGGCTATAGATTTCATCTGGGATAAGCATGGCTTAACAAAATACAAAATATAGCAAGATTAGCATATCAATAAAGACAGCCAAGCTGGAAAATGGATGCGTTGTTTGTTTGTCTTCTTTTGCCTCCATCTGAAGATGGGGACTGTTTTGTCTTTGATTTCGAAGTAACTCTTAAGAATTATTAAAAGTAAGTGATAAACTTACTTTTAAGTAAGTTTATCACTTACTTTAATCTGTTGCAAGTAAGTTTATCATTACTTACAACAGATTAAAACAGATTATAACAGATTAAAACGGATTAAAACAGATTATAACAGATTAAAACGGATTAAGACAGATTATACTAGTGTAAAATCAGAACAGATTATAGTGTGGGATTAAAATAGATTAAATAGATTACATGTTTGAATTTAGTTAGGATTAGACTAGATGGGTGTGGTAGTAGAATAGATTAAATCAGAGTTTGAATTTAGTTGGGTTAGAACAGATAGATTTAGTGTTTGAATTCAATTAGGATTAGACTAGATTAGATAAGTGTTTGAATTTAGTAAGAATTGCATTAGATTGGTGTAGGATTAGAATAAAGCAGATCACAGTTTGAACTTAATTAGGATTAGAACAGATTAGATTCGGTGTTTGAATTTAGTTAGGATTAGACTAGAATGATGCGGGATTAGAATAATTAGATCGCTGTTTAAATTTAGTTAGGATTAGACTAATTGGCGTGCGATTAGTGCAGGATTAAATTTAAGAGTTCTATACGTTATAGTACACTATGGCTGAAGTAATGGATGTAGCCGAAATCTCCGAAAGAACGAATTCAAACGTTACAGCATTGCATGGGTGGAAACTAAGGCCAAGATGATGATGAAAATAGTCAATGGAATTCCTCAGATTCCAAACACATTTATTCTGTTACTGTTCTGATAAATATCGTGATAATAGTCACACGTGATGGTACTACTGTAGGCCTGAGATGGTACGGGGTCTTCTGGGAAGAGTTCTGAATTCTTCAAACCAGTGGCGAACTTCGTTTGTTGGACGTGTGGCGAAATTCCATTCAAGAAAGGAAACCATGCGAAGAGGTTACCAGAAAGGATCCCCTTTATGTGAAATATGTTTCCAAAAGTTCGAGTGCGATCTCAAATAGGCTTCGCTGTCCCCGAGAGAATTGTTGCTGGCGCCCTGCCAAGCAAGGAAGCCGTAATGGATGACGTAGATTGGATTAATTCCGAGTAGGAAACGATAACAGACGTGAAGAAAGGCCACGGATAGAAGCTCTTCTCCCTATTTTATCTCGTTAAGGCAAGGCTAATAGCGAATTATGGACAATAAAATATTCGCGGAGACAGGATGGGCTGCCGATCTGGGCTAACAACGTCAGAAAACCGAATTTATCCAGAGAACGGTTTTAGAAAGTCTAAATAGGTCCATAAAAAGTTCGGAACACTGCAAATGGCGTCAGCTAATAAGAAATATAGCGGGATGCTTTTCTTGACACTCCATAAGCCTATGAGTTCCTGATTATATCTGAGTTCAGAACATTTGCTTTACTTTGGTGTGCTGATGAGAGAATCTTCGAGTTCTGTGTATAAATCAGGTTCTCCCAGTGTGTCCCTCTGTCTGTGATTTTATGAACGTGGCCTACAAATAGATTACAATAATTGAGAGACAGCCTTGTCGAGGACCGTCTCGACAAGAATAGCATACCAAATGGGTGTTAGTATGATTTACTAAAGGGCAGATCTTGCCCGATCTGGTAAATTGCGATGATGAATTTATAAAGTAGTTGGAGGCAGGAAACAGCTTGGACATTAAAGGATTTTAGAAGAGTTTTAAAGTACGTCGGATAACAGAGAGATCCATCAGGGGCTTGTTGGAGAACTGGGGACAGAGAAGGTTTATCATAATTGTGTATTCTTAAGAGTGGTCGGGAGTAAGTGGACCCCTCTGGGACCAGTGCTTGGATCTCTCTCTTGTTTCTTATCTTCCTTTCATGAAACTGGAAATATATTGAGAAATAACGTCCGGGAATGTAATACTGGTTATGTTCTTTTACTTTAGTTTACAATTTAATTTAAATTTGATTTATTTATTTAATTTCGACTTTTCGCTAGTGCTGGTATAAGCTGGATTCCTTGGATCAATTTGGCAATACTCTCAGGTGACCAAAAAATTCATTTGAATTTTTAAATAAAATTCAAATATACGTAAAAAATGGAGGAAAAATCATTCTAAGTCCCCAGTGATCGATTGGACAGAGGGCAGAAGCTCGTAATGGACGAATATCAGCACCCGACACAGAGAAAAATCATTGTAGAAATCAGCAGCTTCGATATGTGCGTCACAGGTTCACAGGATGATAAAAGTTACGTGATCGTTTAATGTCTCATTATTGGGAAGCGACTCGCAAACTAATAGTTTCTGGAGTTTGTTGTCGGCAATGACTTTACGTGGAACCCATTTTCTCTGTACACCTTTCCCAGTCGATGCAAATGAACAAATTCATCATTCTTGCTGATGTCTAACTCAATGTCACTTGCAGTTTCGAACGGCCAAGGCCTTATCTGTCATGTGGACTATTAGGCAAGAGTTGGTTGGTATTAATAATAATCAGGAACTCCTTATTAAATATTTCGAAACTTGTCTGGTACGCTATACCTGCCCCTACAATATATCCAATTGCCCTTCAAACTTACATTAAGAAATGCATGAATATGGAACACTGAATAATGAGGCAGCTCATTATGGTCACTGGACATTCCCTTATGATATTACATCTTTCAAGGCATATCTACCTCATTTAAAGACTTTCGATTAGACCCAGCTGCTGATACTCTTAAGGAAAATAGACGTTGTTGGATATTCGTAATGAAAGCTTGTCAACAGTGACATCCTGCTTCTCAAAAATAGAAAATAGCCAAATAATTTCTCCCAACAAAACAACAACAACTTCATCCAAATCCAAACGTGCTAAACTTTCTAATATTGCGCAATTTATTCTCATCAACCATGACACCATTAACACCAAACTACTGTATATTAATCTGACAAATTCTTCAAATTGTCAGGTACCGAAGGATTCTGATCTCTGATTGCCGAAAACCGAATCTGTCACAAGGAAATAGATCTGCTCAACTTCGGCTTCCCAGTACTGGATTAAGGCTTCAGGCTGAACGGTTTAACGGAATTTCCAATCTCTTGGATTGAATCTTTGAGAATTTTATTTCTATTATTAGATATGTCGTCATATATTTATACATCACGGCCCAGATCCTATCAGATCCAGATCCGTTCCACACTTCTCATTTTAAAACTGAATCGATGGGTCAAATTTTCGTTTCTTTAATTTTCTTGTAGTTCATTCTATTTTATAGTCTCTCTTCAGCATCCAGCAATAGTCAGTCAGGCATCATATTGACATTCCACCAATGCTAGTATTTCATTTCCATGTCTTTAATGTCCTGGTGAAACTGTGCACCCTTTCTTCACTAAGACTTCCTATATTTACTGAGAAGTAGTCCATGTGGGAGTGTAAAAAAAATTATCTTGACACTCAAGTTGCAGTCCAGCATCTTGAAGCTTGCCAAAATATTCAACTATATTCGTGTAAGCAGGATCATTGTTATTCCCTAACAAGTTCTCACCAACAGACCTCAAGTTATTCCATGTCTGTTTTTCTCTTTTATTCATACTACCCTCAAAATCTCAGCTCCTCATCAGTTTGTGAATTTGAGGTCCAATAAAAAACCCTTGTTTTATATTCTCTTAGGTGATAGATGGAAATTTAGTACAAAGTTGCAGCAAGGACCTGCCTGAGGTAAAGCTTTCACAAACTGTTTCATCAAACCCAGTTTGATGTTCAAGGGTGGAAGGAGGACAGTTTTAAAATGTACCAGTTGCTTATGAAACTTTGTTTCTTTAAAATTGTTCACTGTTGAAAAAAAGCCATGAATTAGGGTTGAATTTGAAAGTGTCTACAATTCTCTCAGGACACGATAGGAGGGAGTATATTATGAGAGTCTTGTCGATCAATTCGGCCCGGGAAAGATTGTGCAAGGCTCAAGGGGTAGAATTTTTTTCAGCCTGGACTGTACTTGTTAACAGGAGAGATTGCTTCTACAGGGATGGGATACACTTAAATAGAAAGGGTGCAAGAATATTTGCTGATGCTATCGAGGCAGTGTTAGGTGGGTCGGAAAACTGCTAGCTTGGGGGGAGACAAAGACCAATAGATTGACAGTAGTCACTGGCAGAGGTGAAAGAGATTCTTGCACTGCTTCTATTGGAATGAGCAGAAGCCTGAAAAACAAGATGTAGGATATTTCAGAGACTGCTGGGAGCCATTGCGGTACAAGTAAACACATGGGTTGTGTTAGGGTAGCTAAGAATAGAAACAGGTGCAGGTATACTTGCGTGTACACCAATGCTAGGAGTTTAGTAAATAAATTTGATGAATTCGAGGTATTTCTCAAAACATCAAAGGCAGATATTGTTGGGAAATCAGAGACGTGGTGTCACACAGATATAAGGAAAGCAGAACTGAAATTTGGGGAGTACAAAGTCTACAGAAAGGATAGACAGGAGAGGAAGGGAGGAGGGGTTATGCTGTTAGTTAAGAAACATAAAATCTAAGGAAGTGCATCCAATTGATGTTGGTGGACAGTGCAGTGTCGAGTCAGTTTGGTGTGACATAAGCATAGGGAAATCAAAATTGAGAGTAGGAGTGTGCTATAGGCCTAATGACTCTGATGAGTATAATAATATATTGTACAGGGAAATAGAGTGGGCCAGTAAATCAGAGAGTCTTATAAAGGGGGATTTTAATTTCCCAGATATTGACTGGAATTTGGGGGCTGGTTACTCACACACTAGGAGGGCTTTTGTGGATTTATTGGATGATTGTTTTCTACATCAGCTTGTTCGGGAGGCAACTAGAGGGAGGAATACTCTTGATCTGATTATCAGTAGTGATTCTTCATGCATTAAGAATCTGCAGATAAATGAACCACTAGGTGGCAGTGATCACAGTGTGCTGAAGTGGGATTTACTCAAAGAGGTAACTACCATCAGGGGTAAAGGGAAGGGTTATTGCTTTCGTAAAGGCGACTACGATGGACTGAGACAGTATTTAAATTCTATACAGTGGGACCAACTGATGATGTTACCAACAGCAAATTCAAAATGGGAAGCATTCAAAGAACTTATCTTGGAAGCTACTAGGCTTTACATACCAACTAAGAAATATTGTTCAAGGTTTAGGCCTAAAATGGATGTCAGATGAACTAATGAGGCATATGGCAGAGAAGAAAAATGCATGGGATACATACAAAGTAACACATGACACAGAAGCCTATGATATATATAAGCTAGTCTGTAATCAAGTCACAAAGGAGATCAGGCAGGCAAAGGCAGATTACGAGAAATCTTTGGCAAAGGATGCAAAGAAAAACAGCAAAAACTTCTTTACTTATCTAAACTCTAAAAGGAAGGGGATGAATTAGATTGATCCACTGGATATTGATGGTTCAACAGTTGAGGATCCTGCTCAGGTGGCTAACAAACTAAACCAATATTTTGTCTACATTCACACATGAGGAGTTAGCTAGATGATTTTCTAAATAACTGAGAGGAAAGTGGAGGAGAGATTGTTGAGGATAAACATAAAAAAGGCACCTGGGGTGGATGGGATCTATCCAGTTATATTAAAGGAGGCAGCAAATGAAGTAAGCAAACCCTTAGCCATAATTATGACAGCTTCTTTGGACTCAGGGGAGGTACCCATAGACTGGAGATGTGAAAATGTGACCCCAATTCATGTGCTTTTGATACTGTTGCACATGGAAGACTGCTGCACAAATTGGAGCAGTGTTGCATTGGACGCCAATTCACAAAGGAGGATCAAAGGCTGACACAAGTAATTATAGACCTGTGAATTTAACTTTGTTCCAGGAAAATTAATGGAGACACTGGTTAAAGAAACACTGCAGTATCATCTAGAAAAAACTTCAGTTGTAGCTCGGTCACAGCATGGTTTTGTTAAGGGGAAGTCTTGCCTGACCAATTTGATTGGATACTATGATGCAGTCACAAAAGAACTGGATGCAGGAATTAACTTTGATATTATATACTTGGACCTTAGAAAGGCTTTTGATACTGTTGCACATGGAAGACTGCTGCACAAATTGGAGCAGTGTGGCATTGGAGGCAAATTGCTGCTATCGATAAAGGGATGGTTGAGGGGAAGAAGGCAGAGAGTGGCAATCAATGGACGCTGCTCATCGTGGACTAATGTTATTAGTGGAATCCCTCAGGGTTCAGTGTTGAGTCCATTGTTGTTTTCTGTATTTATAAATGATATTGACGATGGTATATCAAGCTTAATATCCAAGTTTGCAGACGATACAACGGTTGGCAGGGTTGTTAAGGACCCTACTGACGCTATACTGCTGCAACAGGATCTGGAAAGGTTGAGCAGATGGGCTGAGAGGTGGGAAATGAAGTTTAACAATGACAAATGTAAAATACTACATATGGGAAACAGGTGCCCCAGAGCAACGTATCAACTCTGTGGTACTGCACTGACAGTGGTAGAGAATGAAAAGGACCTGGGGGTAATAGTGCAGGCAGATATCAAGTTCTCTGTGCAGTGCAGACGGGCTGCAAGAATAGCTCATGGTGTCTTATCAATGATATACAGGAGTTTTTCTAGCAGCGATAAGGAGGTGATTATCCCCTTGTATAAGGCAATGGTTAGGCCACACCTTGAGTACTGTATAAAGGTCTGGAGGCCTCATTTTAGGAAGGATGTAGGGATGCTGGAACGAGTACAGAGAAGGGCAACAAGATTGGTGAATGGAACAAATGGTTGCTCTTACGAAGGAAGGCTTAAGTTTTGCAAATTACAGTGTCTATGCACCGGCGAGGTGAGATGGAGGTGTATAAAGCCCTGAATGGTTTGAGCATGCTCAATGCTGATGGGATTCTTCCTCTAGCTCAGAAAAATCACCTGAGAGGGCATAAATTCAAATTGAGGAAAGACAGATGTAGGATAGATGTGCGGAAATTTGCCTTTAGCCAGCGGGTAGTTGGTTGGTGGAACAAACTTCCATCCCTTGTTGTGGAAGTTGATAGCGTAAATAAATTTAAGGCTCAGCTGGACCGGTATTTCGAAGGAACGGAGGGGTGAAATGGGAGTGGGGTTTTTTTTTTTTTTTTTTGGCTGTTGCTGCATAAGCTTGCTTTCTTGCATCATATGTCTCTACTAATGCTAATGCTAATGCTAAAATGCCCGAGTTTCATTCCAAAGGATGCAAATACTCATTTTTTTTAATTGTATAACATCTTATCTTTGCTTGAGGACTACATAATTCCACAAATATAAAAAATAAGTTCGGATTGTTCAAACACTTGTTTGAGAACATTTTACTCACTTTTCGGCACAATTTTGACCCGATAAATCGCGAAATTAAACTGAGCTGACACAGATAAACACTACTGCATGGTGCTCTCAAAGTCAAGAAATGAATGAACAAAGGCAGCGTTGGCAACATGTGAAGATTTATTTTACAAATTTCCAGAATTGACTCCTAACTCATGACACCAACTTAAGTGATTTGTGAAAAATCACTTGAGTTAAAACAGCTATTTGTTTACAAACATCGAAAACTATGCAGAGTGGTGTAATCGAAGGAAGATTCAAAGATCTAGATTGGTGAAGACCTCATTATTGGTGCTCTTTACCAATAATGAGGTCTACAGAGCGTAACAACTGAACACCTTGGGAGGAGGATCAGACTGAAGTGTAATCCTTAGGGGATTAATAAAATGAGTGAGGACTATTATTCTCACTGATCAGTGAGATAAGAACCGGAGGGAACAAATGTTTTTATGAAGTTTTCCTTTGAGCGGACAGTATGTTGTGGAGTGTTCATGTCAGCTTCCTGCAAGGATGCCGAAGGTTTGCCATAATTTAAGGAGGAATTGGACAGACACTGTTTTACGTGGGAATACTAATAGTATTCTATCAGTTCTTATACTTTTGAGGAATCTCTGCAGGTCACATTTCATTATAATGAGCTGAGAATTTCATTGGGACTTCCAGAAATTCAGCTATGCTTTCATGACTACAGAAGATTTACAAACACAATATTCGTATCCTCAAGACCTGATGGTCTTAACTGCCTCTGGATTATTCTAAAATAGTCCAAGAAAGAATAGTCCATTGGGAATTCTTGAACCAATATGACCACGCTTCTGAACAGCCATTATTGGTTATCGTGTATTTAAAGTAGACTAGAAACATTTCACCACTCTTTAATGTCAGAGACCCGACGTTGCATGTAAAAGTAGTTCCTTAGTGCAGCTTAACCAGGGGAGAGGGGAGTTGAGTGACAGAGTATTCCTCTTTAAACACAGAGGAGTACTCTGTATACGGACCTCCAAAAGCATAATTATTGATGATGGTCTCTTCTATTCTGTTCCTGAATCCTCTGTATCGTTGTCACCAAAGGCATCATTATTTGACTCATGGAAAGCCCTAGTAAGTTCCTGGAGCAATTTTCTTTTTCTGAAGGATATCTTATCATAAAGAAAAAAGTAAACAATCAGTAAGATGTAATTTTTAATTTTGAGAATTAAAAGACTACTAGGGTTATCCCACTGGGTTTGGATGCTTATCTCCAAAAGAGGAATAGTTATTTATTATATTATATTATTAAATAAAAAATAAATCTGCAGCCATTGTCAATCTACTGCAGAATGTAAACCTCCTAAGCAAGTCCTGTTGAAGGAATGGACTGTTGAAGGAAGCACTGGATCCAGCACGCTGGTCCAGTGCCGATTGGTAAATCGACCATACACAGCATGTGAAGTGGTTGGATCCCGGTGTACTCAAAGATAAATAATTGTTTCTATTTAACTAAAAATAGAGTTATTTTTAGAAACAGTTCTTGGAAATAAAATATTTCTTGCTTGAATTCCAGTAGCGAAACTGAATTAAAATGGAGTAATCACTGTAGAATTTATTGATATACGAGTATCACAAAATATTTTGTAACGTTTCTGGCTAGCACCCTAATATGGTTTCGTGTTATGAGGAGAAGAGACCAAATAATCCTGGAACTTTAAGAGGGTGGATTTTATTCTTAAACATATTATACATCCAGACAGCGATCTTCGATTATGTTTAACTTCTGGACACACTGAGGGAATTTATAGTTAAACAACTTATAAAATGGAATCTCTTGGAATATTGATTACGTGTTCACTTTTAATTCACTTATTCCCAGGCTCTCTCTCTCTCTTTCTTTCTTTCTTTCTTTCTTCCTTTCTCCTTTGGAATTCGCTCACCATCGATAAAAGGCTTTCACGAGTTCCTGCCTTGCTCTGCCGAAGTTGTACAACGTTGACCTAAACATTTGATTGCTCTGTCTTTTCCGCTCTAAGGCTTCCAGTCAACACACAAACTAAAACTCCATGTAATTGAGTAGCTCCACTACGCTGTTGTAAGGGTGCTGGCTGGATTACGAAAGCTTTTTAGAAAATTTGATCGTGATTCATTTTTCAGTTGAAATCTTTGGAACGAATCTAAATAACTTCCTGCTATTGATTTTTTATTTATTTTCATTTTTTAATTCGCCCTCAAGTATAGACAGCATGTAAAATAAATCTCGAAGTTCTGCTTCCAGGAATTATTTTTTTGCGTGCAATTATCTGGAAGTGTTCTTGTTTCCACATCCTACCCATCAACCATAAACGGTTCTTTTATTAGTTATTAAAATCTCTACAATTATCGATACTTTTAGAATCATTTCCCCTGAAATCGAATTAGTATTCCAGCATAATTTGTTCTTTAAATCCGCTAAAAATATAAACGTTTTTTGACCTTGAATGAATGTTGCTTATGTGGATTTAAGTTCTTTCTTTTGAGGCAGGTTTCAGCTTGGGAAAGAAACAGAAGTCCGCCGCTGCTAGATCGGATGGGTAGAATGGTAGATCTTACAATTCCATATTTCGTCAGAAATGTCTTCACAATAAGTGTGGAATGGACATTGTCGTACAACAAAAACTGGCTGCCTTTCTCTCGAAATAATGACATCAGGAAATGGTCTTTAAAAGCCTTTGAAGCACCTATGTAGAACCAGCATCGACCCTCTTCTTTCAAGTGCACATTCCTCAAGAGTCACACCCTGTTAGGCGAAAAACATGACCAGCATCATCTTGAACTTGGGCTAATCTCCAGTCGAGGAAATTAGGACATCTTGACATATGGATGAAATCTTCGTTTGATGACCTTTGATCCTTCTGCTCATCCGTGGGATTATGAGGCACAAATCTTCATGCAGAATTGTGTCCTTATTTATATCCAATTCATCAGCCATCATTCTGAGGGTCGTTTAGATGATTCTTTTAGATGGTGGCCCGTTGGACGACTTGAAGCCGGCAGTCGCAAGCGAAGGTGGCACATTAACCTAATGTGTCACCCAGTGTCCTCTCAGCACCATGGAGGCAGTTTGAGGAGATAGTAATCATTTCAAGAACAGCTGGACAATGTCGCCCGATGGCTACGTCAACCAGAACACACCACTATCTGGCTCTAACAGCAAGAGGGAACCCTACGATATCCTATCACCAACTATCTCTTAAGGTTGCTGCAGCCACAGGTGAAAAGATTTCCAACCGGACTATGTTAAGAAGGCTCAATTGAAGTGGACTCTACGCAAGGAAGCCGTAGTTTGTGTCCCATTAACCCCTTTCGGCACATAAGGGAAACCCTGGAGACCGCTTCAAAAAACAAGAATACTTTTATCCCATTAACCCCAAACCACCGCAGAGCTGCTCGAAACTAGTGCCATGAACTCGAAACTGGGAACCCCTGACAAATGGGGTACAGTTTTCTGATGAGCCCGGTTTTAGCCTACAAATGGATTCTAGGCTTTTGTTCATCTGGAGACGACAAGGAGGAATGTGGTACCATCCCGTGAACATCAGAGAAATGGACACACAGTGGAGGAGGTGTTGTCATGTAGGGCGTAATAATGATCATATCCCCTCTTCGTGTTTTTGATAGGAATACCATAACTGTACAGAGGTAACGAGAACAGATCCAGGAACCCTATGTGCGACTTTTAAGGGGTTCAGTTGGCCCAGATTTTTCTTTCCATGCAGGGCAATGCTACTGCACATAAAGCTCAAGTGGTGGAGAAATACCTTGAAACTGAAGATATCCAATGACTGCCCAGGCCGGCACGATCACCACACTTAAATTTGTCTACAAGTTTCATCGTTATTCCATGGTACACCACCATACCAAATTTTGTCCCGCAAGCTGCACGAGTTTAGTTTCATCTGGAGACCACGTTTTCTACGTGGTCTGTTAATTTTATCGAGCAGTGTAGTCATTTATATTCTAGATTTGTCTACATCGAGCTCAAAATTCAAAGTTTAAAATTCCTTAACGTGGATAATTCTATTGTAAGATTAATTCCAAATTAATAAATCGTATAGTCAATACATGGTTTTGTTAATCTTTGAAACCATCATAAAATCAAGATAAATTGTTAAAATTATTCCATAATGATTATAAAATATTTTTCTACAATGGACTTGAAGTACTTTGCAGGCTCTCCTTGTTTTAAAGGAAGCCTAGATGATTTATGGCAACATTTTCTCTATAGGTCCGAACATCGAGTAAGATTCTACTGATGGACAAATTACTTAGAAAACGAGCAGCAGAACTGAAGTGCGAGTTATAAAGGCGTAATGTTATCCGATTCTGAACTTTCTTAATATATACACTGGTAACTATGGTAACGCGCTGCCTCCAATGATCAGCGATTCATCCAGAAAACATCGATATTTAAGCATGCTAATTTTGAAAAATCAAGTACAGTGCGTGAAGGATTGCTGAAATATTTCTGCTAGTTTGAATTACAAGAACAGATCATAATCGTGAATAACTCGAGATTCTTTTGGTCTACTTAATCTGCTAAAGCACTTTAAGTACACTGGTGAACAAAAATTAGGGTTCGGTTGAATTTGCACACATATTCTTTTTAAGTCGGTTTGGACTTGTGCATATAGATCGAGTAAATGATGGAAATTCCAATCAGCATGCGCGCACATGCTCATTGGAGCATGTTACTCAAACGTTTGAGTAACGTTTCATGGACCAGTTGCACAGATACTTAATGTGAGCGATTCGTTGTGGTGATGAGCGGTCAGAAGAATTTGATTTGAGTTTTATTGCTGTTGTTGTTTCTTGGAGCATCAGCGACTAGTGCATATAGTGTAGTCAGGAAACATAAGTTACAGAATTATTTGGAAAGGTGGCAGTAAATCCTATGATGATGATGACAATGACTTTGAGCCATCAGTTAAGACAGGGGTGAATGAAGCCCGAATGTTCGGTTTGAGGTAGACAGAGAATGGAGTGGCTGCTCCTCGTCAGTTTTAATGGAGGAGTTGAATCATGGTATAGGAGCATTCCATGGTGAATGAAGATTCCATGATGACTGAGCAAGAGCACCTGCTGTGAATTAAAGATCTCTGAGTAGCTCTTGAACACGATTACCAAAGGGACGGTCGGCAGAACTGGTGTTCTAGGCTTCTTCCGTCTTTGATGCTCACGGCGGTGGTCTGGCAGGGATTCAGTATAAAGGCATATTAATAAGATGATTGCTTCCACCTAAGCAACAAGGACGATTCAGTTTCTTGGAAATATAACTGTTGGCAAGAAATGTTCAGTATTCTCCCTTATAAATAAGGATGGAGTAATGGTGGATTGGGTCTAGCCATCTGAATACACTGTTTGTACTAATATTAATACCTGGGATGCGTAATCTAGTTTATACCGGATAAGTGCACGATAAAATGGCGTGTAGAAGGATTAGACTCCTCATGCAATTTGTCCACGGTTGAGTGACGGTTGAGTGATGTAGTGGAATAATGTCGACTTTTTTTAATTTAATATAAGATTCAGGAATGATTTTTTTCCCTAGCTTTCGCTGACACAGGGTTAAAAAATATCTAAGCCAAAGCTCTTCTGAGACGAGATTCTGAAATCATTAGCCATATTCCAGAATTTGAAAAGACTTGTTTCAATTGTCTTTCGGTAACCCTCATGTTGCATGACAGCCAAAATAATACTTAAGAAGTTATGCAGTAATAAAATTAACTTCGATAGCGAAAAAGTGGAATACTTAGAACTGATTCTTGGGGAACTCCCTCTTAGGAGAAAAGCCAAGAAAAAGAGTTGACCCCACAGGAACGAATGAAGGATAGATAGAAATATTTTAATATAAGTGCAAGGGGACCTCTAAGACCAAGAAGCATCTGAAATAAATGTTTTCAGTCGGATTAGATGGTCGAGAGTTGACCTGTTCCTTCGGAAGCCACACTGTGTTCTGAAAAGGTCAATAACCTCCAAATGCTATAAGGCGAACATTGACCATTCTTTCCAGGATTTTGCACAAGAAGCTAGTTAGAGCAATAGCACGGTAATTGTTGGAGATTACGCAACCATTACGCAGCCATTATGTTCAATGATCAACGAAGGGTACAATGTATATTGTTCTTTATTTTCAGAATTTTGTCCATACAGTTGAGTAGCTGGTCGGCCGAGTCACAGAAGACGTAAAGCAGGTAATTCTAACAAATAATATTTGTCATTAAAGGCTTGTTACTTGTGGTGGGATATCGTCAGAATATCCACCATGCTTTGTTTTTTGCCTTTCTTGCTGCTGTGAATACTGATTCTACCATCTTTTCGGAAATCGGTTTATAATTTTAATTAAAATTTAGAAATATTTTAATTAATATTTTAAAATGTTAGTAAGAACCGAAAGACAATTGAAACAAATTTTTTCCCCAACTCGTTTTTCCTCTCTGTACACTAATCAAAAATTCCTACTAAAAGGAAATCCATAGCTTACTAACATTTTAAAATATTAATTAAAATATTTCTAAATTTTTTGATTTGGCTTAAACAATTCTTAGAATATTTCCAAATGCAAATCACCAGTTAGTATAGTTTTGTATTGGTCTTAGTAATGACCATATGGTACAATGAAGCCTAAGGCTTACTGCACAAGCCAAAAGAAAAAAAAAGAGTAAAATAATAATAATAATAAATTAAATTAAATAAATAAATATTAAAAAATAATAAAAGAAAATGAAATAGACAATCTGTGCGTTTCCCCTCCACCCGTAGGTAACTGTCCAGCGGACCCTTGAATTTCCCCAAACTGTCAGCCTCTACCACCCATGTAGGTAACTTGTTCCAGTAATTTATAATTCGCTGACTACAACAAAACTTCCTGCAATCCAGTCTAAACATCTCCACCCTCGTAACTTCAATTTATGGCCCCTATTTGTAGAATAATTTATAACCATGAAAATTTCGTCCTCATTCAATTTACTTATTCTCCTCTCAGAGCCTTAACAATTCTCCTCTCAGAGCCTTAACAATTCTCCTCTAAGGTGCCTAATTTCCAAACTCTGCAAACCACATATTCAGTCTTTCCTCATATGGACACCCTTTTGCCGATCTCACCAGGCGAGGTAACCGTCTTTGGACCCTTTCAAGAAACTCAATGTCATTCTTTAGGTGCGGTCTCCATACTTGAACACAGTATTCCAAGTGTGGTCTTACAATAGCCTTATATAATGGGACTATGGCGTCGTTATCTCTACTAGCAAATGTTCGATAGGACACCATGGGCCTTCCATGCAACCTTTCTACAATGCTCGGCGAACTTTATGTCTGACCGCATCGTAACTCCCAAGTTCCTTTATTCCATTATTGACTTTAGTTCAACTCCACCAAGTGTATAAGTTATTTTGGGGTTAGTGTTTCCCAGGTGTAAGATCTTGCACTTTGCTGGATTAAAGCTTAGCTGTCACTTTTCTGACCATCCCCGAAGTCTATCTAGGTCATTCTGGAGAAGCTGTGCTTGGCAGTGATCATTAACTACTCTACCAATCTTTATGTCACCTGCAAATTTTGACATCACCCCTTCTATATTTTCGTCGAAGTTGTCTATGAAAATCAGAAACAATAGTGGTCCAAGAATTGATCCTTGAGGAACCCCACTTCTGACTTTACACCAATCTGAAGAATATTCATTAATCATAACCCTCTGCTTTCTGCTCTGCAACTATCTAGCAATCCATCTTAGAATTGGAAAAGTTCTAAGATGGATTGTTTTTCCAACATATTGTAACTTACATAATAACCTCTAATGAGGGATTGAATCAAATGCCTTGCTGAAATCCAAATGAACTATGTCAAAATTGTTCCCTACATCCAGCTTATGAGTAACTGCTGATGCGTAACTACTAAGTTAGTTAAACATGATTTTCCTTTAACAACCATGCAGCGTGTTATTCAGAATGACATATCTATCTAAATTTCCCTGGATTGAACTCTTAATAATGGCTCTAAGGTTTTCTCTATCACTGACATCAGACTAACCGGTCTCTAGTTACCGATTTCTCTCTTAAAACTGCCTTTATGTATTGGTGATATGTTGGCCCTTCTCCAATTCAAAGGAATGTCTCTCGAAGATGACCTCATAATTAACTTCAATGGTTCAATACACTCCCTGGCTCTCTTCTTTAAAATTATTGTGTATATGCATGCCATCAACGCCGGGAGCCTTACTTGCCTTTATACTCGAAATTTTTTTCTAATAAACTAACAACGGAATGAATCTATAATGAATTGTTCATTATAGATTCATTATGCGTGGTCAAACAGTGAACCAAGAACAGAACGAAACAGTTCTATGACGATTGAATGATGCTGATTAGGAACGTCCAATTTCTTTATAGAGAGTAGGAAATGTGGGGTACGTGGGATTGTCGCTCCATCATGACAATGCCCCTGCACACTCACAGCATTCCATTGAAGAATTTTTTGCGAGGCTTTCCAGAACTGTACTCATCCGATAGCTCCCTGTGCTTTTTATTTATTTATTATTATTATTTTTTTTGCTATAAATAATATAAAAATAAAACTTTATTCAATTCTCACGCTATATTGTGTTTTATTTCTTCAGTCTATTTTAATAAAGTTTTCTTTCTTACTTTTCTTTCGCTCAAGGTTTTTTAGCTTACATAAGTAATAAACATAATAAATAGAAATATAAATAATAAATATATAAATATAAATAAATATTATTCATCAAAGACGCTCTATCAATTTGAGTAGAATGATCATCATTTCCAGCCAATGAAAAATATTCCTCAAAATTTAGACAACATAAGCAACCGACAAGGAACTCAGTTTTGAGGACGTTAAATAAGTTTTACCCTTTTCTTAAGCTTTGATTTTGTAATCAGTGTTGAATTTGAAGTTTACTTCCTTAATTTTGTTTATTGTATAGTGTTCCTCAATCATATAATTCTCGCAAATATTTTTCTTTACTTAGAATGAATTTACGAGAAAGCTTTATAATAAAATGCGGCAGATGGCGCCACATACAAGATTAGATGAATTTTTAAGATACTTTTCATGAATTTCCGAATTTTCTTACGAGTTAGTAATAGCAACGACTTTATGTTGTGGGATTAATTAAAAAAATAATAATTATTATTCTTTTTCTTATTTATAACCTCAAAGAAGGAAGGAAGAACCTTGATGTACATGGATGAGGTCAAGTTCTACGTGGCAATCGAGACGTAACTTCAGCAACTACTTCGGATCATCGAAGAATTCATTCAGCGATGATATCAGGATGGAATTTGGTGTGGACAAATGCAAGACCCACGGATTGCAACAGGGGAAATTAGTTGGTCGAAACTACCAGTTGCAGACTGGTAAAGCAATCGAAGCCATGACAGAGGGAGAGACCTGGGGATGATTCAGGCTCAGAAGTTAGAGCACAAAATGAAGGCCTGCCTTATGGCTCCTTACCGAAAAAAAAAATACCATCAGAGACTCAGAAGCCTGTTGAAAGCAAAGCTAAACGGAGGGAACACAGTTAAGCCTTAAACACCTATGTAGTCCCAGTGCTAACATACTCCTTTGGGATCATAGATTGGACTAACACCGAGCTGGAGGATATCACGAGAAAGACAAGGACAATGATGACTAAGAGCCGCCAACACCACCTGAAGTCAGTCGTGGAAAGACTGACAATAGCTCGGAGAGAAGGAGGAAGGGACCTGATAGACCTCATCGAGCAACAGAAGGCAGCGATAGCTAACCTGAAAGATTACTTCCAGAAAAGCACAGCAGCACTCTACCAGGCCATAAGGAAGATAAAGCAGCATACCCCACTCAGCCTAAGCGAGGAGTCCCCTCCCGCTCAGATGGAAGAAATGAAGCTAGAAAGATGGGCAAAGAAGACACTACAATGACCTCCATAAAGACCACATAGACAAAATGGCTTCCAAAGCATGGCTCATGAACGGTACGTTCTGAGAGCTGAGACTGAAGAATTCATGTTGGCCATCCAAGACCAGGTAATAAATACCAGGAACTATAGAAAATACATCGCAAAGGAGCCTGGAGTGTCAAATGACACATGTTGACGATATCACCTGGCCTCAGAAATGATCCAGAAAATCACCGCAAGATGCAAGGTGTTCATCCCAGATGGAGTACACTTGTAGTTACGAACAGATAGCTAGGATACTACATCAGAAGCTAGCAAGGAAATACCACTTGATCAAAGAAAGTTTATTGTATTACAAACCTGCTGTACTAGAGACCCCAACCACAAGTTCTATGGGACCGCGCCATAGTCTGCGTGAGTAGCAGAGTGGTATCGTCACCATCCTCTCCACATCGGGTGGAAAAGGCCCTGTTTCGATTCTCGTCGATGATGCGAGGAACTTTAATGGGCTTTTATCACACCGCGGCTGAGTTAGTCGATCTCAGGCGTAGATAATAAGGTTTCCCCCCCCAGAAACTGGGATTTTTTCGTCCAGCAAAACAGACAAATCGACCATAGAACACACGCAATTAACAGGCATAAGATATACAGCACGGCATATGAATTAATATTCAGGTAGCCTCATATAATATAGTTTGGGACCGCGCTATAATAACGGACAAAATAATCCCGCACAACAGACCAGACATAATCTTGTCGACAAGAAGAAAATGGCTACCTACCTGATTGACATAGCGATGCCGAACACTGAAAACCTCCAGAAAACCCAGGAGAAGGATCAGGAAGTACTGAGACCTAAGACAGGAAGGGAAAGATTTGTGCCATATGGAACAATAATGACCATCCCGACATCGTGTCAACCACCGGCATGGTGCCAAAGAGCCTCTTTGAACAATAGGCAACAATAGGCCTCCCAGAAAACACTTACATGGAACTCGAGAAAGCCGCAATCCTGAACACCTGTACGATAGTGAGTTTCTCGACCAACAGTAACAATAATAATAGTAACTGGACACAACCAACCACCCCATGCATTTGGTATTAGTACCCATCACGGACAATTTAAAAAAAAAAAATTTAAATGATAATAGCCTGTTTTATTAATAACAATAAAATAAAAAAAAATACGGACATTAGCATCATCTCGAACATCTGTTCCACAAAATGGTCAGAATGATCGCCTCAATGCTCACAGTTCAAACAAGTCCGTTTCAACATTTACGACCAATTCTACTGACCTGTCTTTCTAACAGTGTTCCCTCATATGTGTTTCTTAAGGCCTCGTGGGTAGCACAGTTGGTGTTATAATATTCTTCCCCATCCTCCGAAAAGATCTGCGTTCGAATCTGTCAATGACCTAAGAAACTTTTATGGTCCATTTTTTTTTTTTTTTTTCGTGTCTGATTTAATGTTTCGGGCGAGAATAGCATGTTCCCAGTCCCTCCCCCTACAACAACAACAACAACATGTATTTTTAAGTGGTCTAAACAGGTGATAGTATGAGGGGCTAGGTCCTATCAGCATAGAGTGGAGACAGTTCTCTATGGTTCTTTTACTGGCAAAATGTCATCCAAGAAAGCAGATCAGCAAGGTCTCCTTAAGACTAGAAGAGCGCTACTCCCAGTACCACTGCTTAGGGCCCATTCCACTAGGAGCCCAGGTAAGTGTCCTGCGTACCAGTGTAAAGCTAGTTCTTTGCAGGTTGCAGATATTGTTTTGGTTTTCTTCCATTTTGAATAGGCGAAGAGATGCCATTTCATTCATGCTTCATTGGTTCTTTCAAATTGTAGTTTACCAGTCATGATAAGAACTTATCTGCTGGGAATCCATTCTTCTTCTGTACTGTTTTGTGACGTGGCACAGGAATTATAATAGGCAACCGAAGTACCAATAAGAATTCTCGACTGGTGTCTGTTGAAATATGCCCTATAAAATAAATGAATTTTCTATTTATGGTCTGGCATGACCACAGAAGATCATTGGAGTTATGAATTCTTTATCGCAGTAAATAAGATTAAGATCCAATGTTTTCAAGAATTGATTAAGATTAAGATCCAATGTTTTCAATTACTGGTTCGAAACGTAGCGTCTGTTGCAGATGAACCGAAAGGAGTTAAGACGACATACCTAATATGGAGTCAGGCTTCTATGAATCAGTGAACAGCTTGCACACCAATGTGCCACGGATGATACAAGCTGCTAGAATCAATCGGTAGAAAGGGATCTTTGCATATCTGTAAAGTGTGCCATAATGGTTCTACACTGGAGAAAGGATTTAAATGAATAACCGCCAGTTCGCTCTCACCCTGTAGATGTTTCCGAGTGTTAGGGGAAAAAGGGGGACCACTACCTTTTATCTTAGTCAAAAGGCCGAGAAGCGATAAAAGGGGACCGTTGAAGGAAGATGACGTCTTCATAGTCAGGGCTGGACTTTGACCGATTGAACCCAATCGGACTTGGCAGAAAAATTAAAATTAAACGAAAAAAAGGGAAAAAAAGAATAGATAATAATATATTATTATTATTAGCCATATGATGCAAGGAAGCCTGAGGGTTATGCTGTACCAGACAAAAAAAATTCCCGAGTTATCCTGAGAGAGAGAGAAAACAGAAAGGAATCACCAAGAAAGAGAAGAATGATGATATCCAGTTCAGGACCCTTGGTATACCAAGCCCATACTCATCAGATGTGAGCCCCTGGAGTTAATATGTTACTCATTGCTGTAGATTTATTTTATTTTTTTTTTATCTGTTCTTTGTCTGTGCGAGTAGCACAGTGGTATTGCCACGATCCTTTCCACACACCAGATGGAAAAGGCCAGAATCCCGTTGATGGCGCGAGGAACTTTAATGGGCTTTTTCACTCCGTGGCTGAGTTAGTCGGTCTCAGGCGTAAATGGCAAAGTTTATTCCCCAGGGCACCCTAGTATCATAATTTTTTTTTTTTAATTCTTTGCATTTTGTTACAATTTGACAGAACGATTTGTAATTTATTACTCTGCTATCAGCATTTCTTTTATTTAAAATTTGTTGGTGGATCATTTACAGATCGGAGAAAGATTATAATATGAAAAATTATAATATGAATTTTCACCAATCACTCAGAACTCTTCAACTTCCTTTCTCTGAAACTTTTGTGATCAATGGCTCAGAGATGCTAAATATAAGAAATTAGATGGTGATTATTTAAAATGTTTTTTGTAAACATTGTACATGCACGCTGACAGCCAAATTAAGTGATATTTAAAGGCATCGTAATTACAAATTAATCCCAAAAATTCGAAGTGCCTTGTTTCCAGCATCAGAGAGTATTGCCATTCAAGAAAATTGCAATACAGAAGGTGCAAAGGCAGAAAGCAGCATAACATTTTTCATAGCGCATGCCAATCTGGCGAGAAGTTGGTACACGGTATCACTCCGCAAACATCACTGAAAGGAATCGATATGGCAGTCGAGGTGTTCTCGTCTGGGGAGGCGTTATATTGGATGTACGTACACAACTCCAGATACTGGAAGGCGGTACTGTAACCGGTGCATGCTACTGTACTGAGGTAGTCCTTCCACATGTGAGTCTGTTCCGAGGTGCCATTGGCCCTGAGTTCGTGTTTATGGATGATAACGCCACACCCATCGCACTGCAGCTGTTGATATGCTTTTGGAAAGTGAGAACATTGTTCGTATGGATTGGCCTGCCCGTTCCACCGATCTAAATCCCATCGAACACATATGGGACGCTCTGTGGAGACGCCCAGCGACATGTTCACACCCACCAGAAAATTTTCACCAGCTGAAGATGGCGCTGACAGAGGAATGGACGATGTTACCGCAAGAACTTAACAACATTGTTCTAAGTATGGACAGGCGGTGCAAAGCCTGCATCGACATTAGGGGTGGCCATATCTCCTACTGAGGACCACCTCTTCCCTTTGTTCCATCTTTGGCAGCCATGATGCATCTGTATCATAGCATGGCAGCCAGTGCTATGTTGCCGTTTTTGAATAAAGTCCCTCTGTACCGTTTTGTTTCCGTTGTTGTGTCTGTCTTGTTTCCTTCATCATTTCTGTTCCTCAAGAGGTTTCTTTGGTATGTTTTTCCATATCCAGGCCACTCCTATGAGAAGCTACAGGAGGCTTCATCTGACTGGTCCTTAAATTGTGCACACCATTGTAGTTGATCATTTGAGTGACCTTTGTGAATTTCGTTTTTCAGCCAGTAGGATAAGTAAGGATTTCAAACTGCGAAGAACAAAATGCACTTCAATAATATGCAATGCTACAGCACAACATTTCGTGGATAATTTAAAATCTGATTTAGGAAACAGAAACTTCAGTTTAATTATCGATGAAAGTACATAATGACATTAGTGTTATAAAAATGTTGGGAATTGTAATACGGTACTATTCGAATTTCAACAATGGATTTGTGGTAACTTTTCTTGACATAATCGAACTCAATGAATGCACCGCAGAAGAAATATATGAATCTTTGAAATCATCGCTAAGAAATAATGGATTAAAGTCACTCCAACTAGCAGTGTCGATGAGTGTCTACCACGAAACAGATTTTCTTATTGTTCTGGCTAGAGACTTGCTTTAAACAAATCTTATTTGGTGCCACGAAAAAAAAAAAAAAAAAAAAATATATATATATATATATATATATATATAATTATTAGCCGTAATTGATTACATAAACCCGTATTTGTGTCTGTAAATTGTGTGTTCTCTGGTCGATTTGCCTGTTTGCTGGACGAAAAAAAACCGTTACTGGGGAAAAAAGCCTTGCTATCTACGCCCGAGACCGACTAACTCAGCCACAGAGTGAAAAAATCCCATTAAAGTTCCTTACCAGCCTGCTGATGAACCTATAACAAATCCTAAGGAAGCTTACAAGGTAAACTGCTTTAATGAAATCGTAGACAAGACTTTGCAATCTCTAGAGTCATGGTTCTAGCAGTTATTAATAAAACATAATAATCTTTTTGGTTTCTTGGGTAAATTTAAGAAAGAAAACACGCTGCAGATTTAGAAATCGCACTTTCAGAGGCTAAAATCATTGAGGGCAAGGAATTGGTCAAGTCTGTGAAGGTGGCAGATATTGATGGCCATACGCTAGTGGAGGAAATGGAAGCACTGAAACCAATTCTTCCAGAATCGTGCTTCAAAAATCCTTTAAATATTTTACCATCTCTCGCAACTAATGAAAGAGCCACTGGATTTTCGAATTTATTGATATCGCTAAGAAAATGTTTAACGATTCCAGTGACTGTAGCGTCTGGGAAAAGTTGGTACATTTCTCTGGGGTTACTGCTAGCTATATGCAGTACTTTATATTCATCAATGTTAAAATTCGGTTGCCACCTCTCAGCCAATCTGCTCAAATTTTCTAGATCCTATTGCAGTAGCGTATTGTCATTAACAACCCTGCTACCCTTCGTATCGTATGCAAACTTGGACATTAAACCTCGTATACCTTCATTAATATCGTTAATAAATACAGAAAACATCAATGGGGCCTACACCGCACCCTGGCCGACTCCACTAACAACATTAGTTCACGAAAAGCAGTGTCCATTGATTACTACTCTGTCTTCTCTCACTCAACTATCCTGTTATCCATTGTAACAATCTGCCCTTGATTCCATACTAATTCCATATGCAACAGTATCAAAAGATTCCTTGACATCCATATAACAAAATTATGTTTTGCATCGAGTTCCTTTGTGAAAACATCGTAGTATTCGATCAAATTGGTCAGACAAGACTTTCATTAACAAACCCATACTGTGTGTGAATTATTACTGCAGTCTTGTCTAAATGATCCTGCAATGCTTCTTTAACCAGTGGCAGCCTTATTTTCTCCGAACAGAAATAAAACT
The DNA here is from genome assembly GCF_048544385.1 of Mastigoproctus giganteus. Classification (NCBI taxonomy): domain Eukaryota; kingdom Metazoa; phylum Arthropoda; class Arachnida; order Uropygi; family Thelyphonidae; genus Mastigoproctus; species Mastigoproctus giganteus. The sequence goes on from NC_143581.1 coordinate 6,030,556, forward strand.
AACGGGTCTGTAATTACTCATGTCACCCTTTGTAAATTGGAGATACATTTGCACATCTCCAGTTAGTGTGGACTCCGGAGTTCAACGATGCTCTCATAATTAGCATTAGCATTAGTAGAGGCATATGATGCAAGAAAGCAAGCTTATGCAGCATCAGCCAAAACAAAAAAAAAAAAAAAACACTTCCACTTCACCCCTCCGTTCGTTCGAAATACCTGTCCAGCTGAGCCTTAAATTTATTTAGGCTATCAACTTCCACAACAAGGGATGGAAGTCTGTTCCGCCAACCAACTACCCACTGGCTAAAGGCAAATTTCCGCACATCTATCCTACATCTGTCTTTCCTCAATTTGAATTTATGCCGTCTCAGGTGATTATTCTGAGCAAGAGGAAGAATCCCATCAGCATTGAGCATGCTCAAACCATTCAAGGCTTTATACACCTCTATCAGATCACATCGCTAGTGCCTAGTCTCCAGACACTGTAATTTGCAAAACTTAAGCCTTTCTTCGTAAGAGCACCCCTTTGTTCCATTCACTAATCTTGTTGCCCTTCTATGTACTCGTTCCAGCAGCTCTACATCCTTCTTGAAATAATCACCTCCTTATCTCTGCTAGAAAAATTCCTATATATCATTGACAACACACCATGAGCTACTCTTGCAGCCGCCTGCACTACTCAGAGAACTTCATATCTGCCTGCACAACCCCCCCCCCCAGGTCCCTTTCATTCTCTACCACTGTCAGTGTAGTACCACAGAGTTGATACGTTGCTCTCGGGTTGCTATTTCCCCATATGTAGCACTCTCATTGTCCTTCTCTGTACTTGTTCCAGCAGCTCTACATGCTTCCTAAAATGAGGCCTTCAGACCTGTATACAGTACTCAAGGTGTGGTATGACTATTGCCTTATTTTGCTAACAGCGATAAGGGGATGAATGTCCCCTTTACAAGGGGAAAATCACCCCATTATACCTGCTAGCAAAATTCCTGTATATCATTGACAAGACACCATGAGCTACTCTTGCAGCCTTTTTGCACTGATCAGAAAACTTCATATCTGACTGCCCAATTACCCCTATATTATTTTCATTCTCCACTACCCGAGTGTAGTACCACCCAGTTGATACAGTACTCTGGGGTTACTGCTTCCCATATGTAATACTTTACATTTGTCAATGTTAAACTTCATTTGCCACCTCTCAGCCCATCTGCTCAAATTTTCCAGATCCTGTTGTAGTAGCATACTATCATTACTGTCATTGACAACTCTGCCAACCTTTGTATCATCTGCAAACTTAGACATTAAGCCTGATATACCTTCATCAATATCATTGATAAATACCAAAAACAACAATGGTCCAAACACCAAACCCTGGGGGACTCCACTAATAACATTAGTCCACGAAGAGCAGTGTCCATTGATAAACACCGTGTTCTCCCACTCAACTATCCTTTTATCCATTGTAGCAACTTGCCCTTAATGCCATGCTGCTCCAATTTGTACAGTAGTCTTCCATGTGACACGGTATCAAAAGTTCCCTTAAAATTCAAGAATATGACATCAAAATTATTCTTTACATCCAATTCCTTTGTCACCACATCATAGTATCCAATCAAATTTGTAAGACAAAACTTCCCCTTAACAAACCCACACAGTGTCTGAACTATAACTGCAGTCTTCTTTAGATTTTCCTGCATCGCTTCCTTAACCAGTGACTCCATTATTTTCCCCGGAACAGAAGTCAAACTAACAGGTCTCTAGTTACATCAACCTTTTGATCACCCTTTGTGAATTGGGGACACATTTGCACATCTACAGTCCATGGAGACCCCCCCCCCCAGAGTCCAAGGAAGCTTTCATAATTATGGCTAAGAGTTTACTTACATCCTTTGCTGCCTCCTTTAATATAACTGAATAGATCACATCCAACCCAGGTGGATGCGATCTATTGAGTTATCAGCATTCTTTATGTTTAGCTTCTACAATTTCTTCTCCACTTTGCTCTTAGTTATTACAAAATCATATGGCTCCCTGTCAGTTTGATAAATTTCGGGCTTCCCCGTTGAAGAACTCATGTATGAATGTAGATGCAAAATACTCATTCAGTTTATCAGCTACTTGAGCATGATCATCAGTAGTCAAACCATCTAGGTTAAAAGTGGACCAATCTCATTCATCCCTTTCTCTCTAGAGTTTACATAAGTAAAGAACTCTTTGCTGTTTTTCTTTGCATCCTTTGCAAGGGATTTCTCGTAATCTGCCTTCACTTGCCTAATCTCCTTTGTGACTTGATTACAGACTTATATCTGCCACTGGCTTGTGTTGCCTGATAATTTATATGCATCCCACACGTTTTTCTTTTCTGCCATGAGTTTCATTAATACATCTGAAATTCATTTGGGCCTGAACCTTGAACATTATTTCTTAGTAGGTATTAACATTAGTAGAGGCATATGATGCAAGAAAGCAAGCTTATGCAGCATCAGCCAAAAAAAAAAAAAAAAAGTTCCACTTCACCCCTCCGTTCGTTCGAAATACCTGTCCAGCTGAGCCTTAAATTTATTTAGGCTATCAACTTCCACAACAAGGGATGGAAGTCTGTTCCACCAGCCAACTACCCGCTGGCTAAAGGCAAATTTCCGCACGTCTATCCTACATCTGTCTTTCCTCAATTTGAATTTATGCCCTCTCAGGTGATTATTCTGAGCAAGAGGCAGAATCCCATCAGCATTGAGCATGCTCAAACTATTCAAAGCTTTATACACCTCTATCAGATCACCTCGCCGGTGCCTAGGCCTATGATAAGCCTAGTACCCTCCAAGATTAATTCCCTGAAGGCCTCCCATTTAGAATTCACTGTTGGTAACATCATCAGTTTATCCCACTGTATAGAATTTAAACTCTGAGGCCACTGTAGTCATCTTTACGAAAGCAAAAATCCTTCCCCTTACCCCGATGGTATTTACATGATATGCGGTGGTCATTCCGTGACCTTTCCGCATCCTCCGTATTTGGTGGTGAAGGGCTCGAACCCCAGTCTAATCAAGAAGTGTGTGCTACGCACTGCTGCTCTTTCCCACCTGGCTACGGAGGCGCCGAGATAAATGTACTTCAATACTCTTATGTGGTTAATTTCAGAAATGGTGTGGGGAGAAAAGGATGAAAGTTGAAGCTGTGTTATTGTAGTTCAATACTGTATCACCATAGAAATAACTTACTTATTGCTAATAGGTTAACTAAAATATGTCTGTGATTACCATGACAGAATAAAATAACGGAATAAAATAACAGCTAGTTTTTACTACTTTTTTTTTAATTATTACAAAATGAACACAACCTCAATTTGCTTATTTTTGGAATAGAGAAAAATTTATCTTAAAGAACACATGTATGTTTAAACATACGCTCACATCTGGAGTATGGGCTTGGCATACCCAGGTTCCTGAGCTGGATATCATCATTCTTCTATCCCTTCTCCTTCTGACTCTTATTCTCTCTCTCTCTCTCTCTCTCTCTCTCTGAGGGTAATTCAGAAATTTTTTTTTGGCTGGTGCAGCATAAGCCTCAGGCTTCCTTGCACCATATAGATAACAATAATAATAATAATAATAATAATAATAATAAATAATAAAAGGAGTGCAATGGTCTCCACTGGACTACCAGCTTGATGGACCCGGGTTCGAATCCCGCATTGGTGGAAGCGAACGCGGCTCTATTACGCTGGGAGACCGATATAATAATAATATTAAATGATAAACAAAAAAAGTTACCCCATTGGACTTACCTTCCCCAAGGTAAGATCGACGGCCGAGGCTGACTGTGTCACCATCTGGTGTCACTCACGAGAACTAACTAACTAAATAAATAAAACTCTGGACATAAGCAGAATCTAAACAAGTCCACCTCCATATATGGATGATGTCACAGATAAATATTATTCGTACTGCATCGAGCGTGGAGCAGGATAAAGTCACTCGCGTTCAGGCCTTAGGCAGAAGGGAGGGGGGTCCATTCGAAATGCTGGAGACAGTCTCCAGAGATAGACAGTGAAGCAAATGGCGCTGTCCCCTGTAAGGCTACCACAAGAGAAGGGCAAGACCATCCAGACTCACCAACTGGAAGTGTTTCCTGTGCAGCTGTGCTAGTGACCACCCAGGAAGGAAGAAAAAAAACCAACGCATGAAGTGGAGCATTGAAATGAATACATACATCATGCGAGTATACTATGAAATAACCAGGCTAGAGACCGATATGACAATGTACAGATCGTGACTACATAACAAGTGGTTAGAATGATACCCGGATATTCAGGTCACCGAACAGCGATTAACAGACCAGAGAAGGACCATTGTCACGAAGAACCTAATAGCTCCTGCCATCTTGGAAAAAACCAAGCAGGTTTTCAGTGATCTGGACAGGCATTTGGAGGGAATGGTGTGATTTTTTTTTTTTTGGCTGATGCTGCATAAGCTCATACACTTGCTTTCTTGCATCACATGCCACTACTACTACTACTACTACTACATCTTTAAGTAAATTCCACATCAGTACACCGTGTTCACTGCCACTTAGTGTTTCATTTATCTGCAGATTCTTAACGCACGAAGAATCACTGCTCATAATCAGATCAAGAGTGTTACTCCCTCTGGTTGCCTCTCGGACATGTTGCTGACGCAAACAGTCATCTAATAAATCCACAAAAGTTTTACTCGTGTGCGAGTGACCAACCCACAAGTTCCATTCAATATCTGGGAAGTTAAAATCCCCCATTACAACACAATCTGATTTACTGGCCCACTATTTCTCTGCACAATTGCTCATTATACTCATCGCATTCATTGGGCCTATAACCAACACACCTTCTGTCATTTTCCCTTTCCCAATGCTTATGTCAAAACACACTGACCCAACATTGCATTGTCCACCAATGTCAATTGGATGCACTTTCTTAAGATTTTGTGTTTCTTACCTAACAGCATAACTCCTCCTCCCTTCCTGTCCTGTCTATTCTTTCTGTACACATTGTACTCCCCAAATTCCAATTCTGCACTGCTTATATCCATGTGGCACCACATCTCTGATATCCCAACAATATCCACTTTTGATGTCTTGACCAGAACTTCAAATTCATTTACTATACTCCTAGCATTGGTGTACATGCAAGTATACATACACTATTCTTACTCTTAGTTACCCTAACACAACCCATGTATTTACTTGTTCCATGATGACTCCCAGCAGCCCTTGAAATCCCCAGTACCTTGCCTTGCAGGCTGTTGCTCATTCCAATAGAAGCAAGCAAGAATCACTTTCACCTCTGCCTGTGGCTTCCATTAATCTATTAGTCTGTGAATCCCCCAATCTAGAGTTTTCCAACCTATCTAACACTGCCTCGATAGCATCAACAAATATTCTTGCACCTTTTCTATTTAAGTGTATCCCATTCCTGTAGAAACAATCTCTTTTAACAAGCACAGACAATGCTGAGAAAAATTCTACGCTATGAGCCTTGCACAATCTTTCCTGGACGGAACTGACTGACAAGATGTTGTTGTTGTTTGGTTTTTAGGAGCATTAGCAACTAAGGCCATATTGCTCCGGGATATGCGGTGGTTATTCCCTGACCTTTTCGGATCCTCCATATTTGGTGGTGACGGGCTCGAACCCCAGTCTAATCAAGAAGCGGGTGCTACGCACTGTTGCTCCTTCCCACCTGGCTACGGAGGCACCTGATTGACAAGACTCATCATATATTCCTTCCTATTGTGTCTGGGCAGAATTGCAGACACTTTTTCAACATTGACTTGTACTTGATAAGTCTGCATATCTCCTACTCTTAATGTCATTATTGCTGATGTGTACAACAAAATCCCCCTTTGTGCCCTTAAAAGATGATATCTGCTCTACAATGTTGCCAGCAGGACATCGTTAACCATGTTGGCCTGCTTGCAAAATTCCTGTATATCACTGACAGGAATCCATGAGCTGTCCTAAGAGTCTGCCTGCACTTCTCACAGACTTTCATGTCAGGCCTGTACAATTACCCCTAGGTCTCTTTCATTATCTATCACAAGATGATATGTGCTCTACAAGTATACCACCCAGTTGGTATGTCATTCTTGGATTATTGCAGCCCACATGCACTACCTGAGCTTATCAATGTTGAACCTCAACTTCCAATTTCTCAGCTAGTCTGCCTCATTTTTCTAGATCTTCAATTTTTGTTTGACAGTATATATATTATATATATATATATATATATAGTGGATATGGCAAATAATTAACAGTTATAGACGTCAGATATTTAATATATATATCTCTTCTGGGTAGACTGTCAATCAAGAAATGAAAACAGCCTCTCATGATGCAGTAGTTGTCATGTCATCATCTGATAGTTAAATACATGAAAAAAAAGTTATATTTCTTTGTCCAAGTTGTTAACAGAAGAGCAGGACACAACAGTTAAATTTTCAAAAGAACTACCGTATTTCCCCATGTATAAGACGCACTCTTTTTCGAAAAATTTGTGGTCTAAAAACTGGGTGCGTCTTATACAGTGGTTGTAGATTTTTTACTTGCATTTCCCACTTGTTGTCTTTGCGCTCATTGTTTCGCACTTGTTACCGGTATATTAGGTTACGTTTTGCCACGTTCTGCCAGAAATGGCTCAGAAAAGATTTTCATACAGTGCTGAATTCAAGTTAAAAGTGATCCAGTTTGCAAAAGTGAATGGAAATCGTGCTGCTGAACGTAAGTTTGGTCCTCCTCCAACTGAGAAAACAATCCGAGACTGGCGGAAGAAGAAAACCTACTGAAAATGCCACGGCAGAAGAAGGCCATGAGAGGCAAGTCATCAAAATGGCCTGATTTAGAGAGGGAATTGAAGAGCAAAGGGCAATTGGAATTGCTGTGTCCACAAAGATGGTTCAGCATGAGGAAAGAATTGCTGATGAAAAAGAAGTTACTGATTTCAAAGGACACAATTGGTGCTTCAGGTTCATGAAACGGAATGGACTAAGCATGTGTACACGCATCAGACTTGCCCAAAAGATGCCTGAAAGCTATGAGCAGAAGGTCCTTGAATTTCATCGTTTTGTCATTCAATGTCGGAAGACACATCAGTTTGAGTTGGGACAGATTGCAAATATGGATGAAGTCCCCCTTCAATTTGATGTCCCAAGTAACAGAACTGTTGATAAGAAGGGAGTGAAAACTGTAACTGTGAAGACAAGTGGACATGAAAAGAGCCATTATACAATTGTTCTAGCTTGTTGTGCCGACGGAACCAAGCTGCCTCCTACGCTGATTTTCAAACGCAAAACAATGCCAAAAGAAGACATTCCTCGAGGAGTGATTGTCCACATTCATGACAAGGGTTGGATGGATCAGGATGGGATGAAGATCCGGTTTGAGAAAGTTTGGAGCAGGAGACCAGGTGGGCTCTTATGCAAACCTGCCGTATTGGTGCTTGATCAGTTCAGGGCACACATAACAAAAAACACAAAGAAGATTGCTGCAGAGCAAAAAAAACTTGCCGTCATACCTGGAGGCTTGACATCCCAGCTCCAACCACTTGATGTCAGCATTAACAAACCCTTCAAAGCTGCCATGAGAGACGAATGGAACCAATGGATGAAGTCTTCTGGAGACAATTTGACAGCAGCAGGAAGAGTGAAGAAACCAACTATAGGAGAAGTTTGTACCTGGGTGAAAAGATCCTGGGATAATATCAAGATTGAGATCGTTGTCAAGTCATTTAAGAAGTGTGGCATTTCAAAAAAACAAAATGTCAATCCTCTGTATGGAAGTTCCTCATGAAAGAAAGAAATTTATTTTTCTTCCTCCTACAAAGAAAACAAAAAAACAAAAAGGCCTGACAACTCAAGTTTAACAATGATTTTTTTTTTTTTTTGGTGGTAGTTGGCGCATCGGCTTCTGTGGCCATAATGCACCTCCCAAGGTTTTAAGTCTAAGTTATGCTAGAATTATTTTTGGAACATAAAGACATGATTAATTACATATTTAGAAATCATTACTTGTTTGAGAGGGGGGGGAACAGGTCAGGTTTCTTCTATCAGAAGGAAGAAAATTGATCTGTAAGCAAGGAAAAATTGGAAACAGCTGAATAACAATGTTCCACACCCCATCCAGAAATTAAAAGTAATCATTAAAGAGAAGGCTGTAATGAAGTGAAGGAATAATTATGGCAGCTAAAGCCAAATACAATCAGGAACTTTCAAAAAATTTGGAAGAAGTAATAATATAACTATGGGAAAAATATTACATCTGCTTAAATAAAAATCCAGTCGTGGCTTAAAAATTTTGTCATTTGACTTGTAAGGAACTGGAAATAATACTCAGTGTGCACCTGTGAATTTTTGTTGCGTGGCAGATGTCGCTTATGTCTGCTGAACAAATAAAGCTTTCTGTTAGATTCTCACGCATACAGAGAATTCTTTCTTTCTCTTTCTCAAAAGGATCTACTTACCAAAGATATTTCCAAAAAACTAAAAATTTGTCTCCTGAAATTTCACTTAAGTTAAATGAACATCCCTTATCTAAACAATTTATTTGTCAGAATTTAAATGTCAAGTGGATGTATTACATATACAGTAAAATTTACTATTTAGAAATGAAACCATGCATTCTGTTCATTTTACAGTACAAGGTTTTGCAATTCCATTCCACTGTTGAATTACAGTGTTTATAAGATTTTCTGAATGACTTTTTTACAATGTTCTTAGAGAGATTTATTGAAAATATAAGGAACAATATTCAGCCCCATTTTCTGTTATTGCAAAAAAAATGTTATGAATAAGGCATAGCCGAGTGGTCATGAGAAAGAGTGCAGTAGCACGCACTCTGAGTGGACCATGGTTGAAACCCGTTATCACTAAATACGATTAATGTTTGTATTTAACGATTTATTGTAAACTCCACTGACCTGGTGGTCGTGCTTCAGTATAAACAAGAAAATTTAATATGTGGGACTGAGGATGATTCCAATAATGTAGCTATTATATATGAATTGTCTTGAAATATTCCATGAAGTGCTACTATCTTTTACCTGTCTTTTCAGTTAATTGTGCACACAGTTTATAATAGATGGCAGCATGGAGATGACTTCTTAAAATCTAATGTTGTCCAGTTTAGGGCAAAAAACTTACAAAAGCTCAATTCAAATCTAGAGGTGGACAAAATTGAATTAAGTGATATATGAACAGATTAGAAAATATTACTTCATTAAAAAAAAAAAAAAAAAAGTACTGAAGCTTTTTAAGGATTTTTTTATAAATTATTTCATATATTTATTAGATATTTTTAATTTGATTTATTTTTTACAACAATATCATGCTAATTTTGTAGATTCAAGTCAAAATAGGAATAAATTAAAATCTAAAAGCATTTATAGGTATGAAGTTTACATTTAAAAACTTTCAAAACTTTGCAAAGAAACCACTATTGCTGAACTCACTGCAGAAAAGGTTAATCAGGAATTTTTTTTGTTTGGTACCATTCATGTTTATATCATTTTTTACATATTGAAAAAAAACCAAAAAAACTGTTTAATAATTCTCACAGTACATGGATATAATTCGACATAAATTTACTTGTGATAACAAATATAATTTAAGAGTAGGAGCAATATGCATATTATTTTTACTTTAAGTTAACATCGGGATCTAGCCAACAACTTTAAGTGAATTGGAAATCAGCAAGATATGTGGTATGAGATGGAATAAAATCATCACAAAAACAAATACTGTCGGTAATGCACTTTATTTCAGTTAAACAGGAACTTGGTTCCACAGTGCACCAGACAAATTACATGAATGCAGAGCCACACAGTGGCTAATAATGTTAGTGCTCTGAAGGGACGGCAATATGAGCAAATGGCACATACCAGGCCAAATAAGAGGCCTCTATCCCATTACCAACTGCTTTCACACCTTTGAAACTACCAAAGCTGATAAAGAAATCTCAAATAAGTGCAATAATACAATTTTCACTGATAATGACTAGTTATTGCTTATATTGTTACAGAAATTGTTTCATGATTAAAAGCAAAGCATTTCTTACAAAACAACAAAAACAGAACATCTTAGGAATACTTGTAAAGATATACACATCTAATTACAAAACTCAATTTCTAAATTGTGCATTTCTCCTTTGTTTTAAATAACCATGCGAACTTTATTTTGCTGGGATGTAACTTCTTTTAAGAAGGAAAAACATATGTTTATGTTTACAAAACAGTCCACTGAACAAAACATCAAAATACACCTGTAAATGTTAATTCCAATATAAAATATTAAGCACAGTTAAAGGTATGCTTTCAGGCATCTCATATGCAATGGTGGGTGTGTGTGTGTGTGTGTGTGTGTGTGTGTGTGTGTGTGTGTGTGTGAATATGAAATAAGTGCAATTTGTGTGAACAGATTTTGATGAAATTTTGCTATTTGGAGCACTTTCAATTAAAACACTTGGTATGCAATGTAACCACTGAGAGGTATACAGCCATCATGATCTTTCCTATCAACAGTACAAGTTGGTGCCCTGGATAGCAAAGCCAAGCACACTATGAATCATGTGAGCACAGCTTTGCCAAACCAAATCAGAAAAAAAATTACATTCATCTATGGGCCAAGAAAAGCTATCTAATTTAGCAATTTTGCCAATCAAATAAAACTACCATCGAATTTGCAGTATTAAAAGTCTGGAAAATAAATTTTTGACATGGGCTTATGGTTTGTATTTTATTATTATTATTTGTGATTTTTTTACACTTGTTTTTATGAAATAAAAACATTAGCAACAAAAAGCCCACTATAATTACTTGTTATTTCAATGCTGCTGCTTCTTAATTTTGAATTAAAGGACAGTTACTAGTGCTCCATTATAAACAAATTTCCATTATTTAAAAAAATTAAATTAATCATCTGAGATGATTCTGGATATTGTGTTTCATCATGTAGAGATGTTATATTGACAGTAAAAATATTTGACACTGTGCTATACTACTTTACATAGGAAAAAGTTAATTCTGACATATATTTCAGGAGTGTCAAACATATTTCACATTGCTACTAATAAGTTAAAAAAGGCAGCAGGCTTTTGGGGTTCCTAGATGCATTAATGGAAAATGGGCTAAAACAGCCAGTGCACACTGGGCAGAGTGATATTAATAAAAATAATAATAATAAAAAAGAGAAATATTGTAGTGCACTGACTGTTACATAAGAAAATGCAATCTCCTGACACAAAAATTATGAAGGTTTGTAACATGAATTTTTACTGAAATTTTATAAGATTTAGTGTATTCCCTCACGTATACATTTCATAATATAGGTAAGCACTACCTATGAACTTATAAATACTAATAACATTTTGGGAAACACAACGTGTAATCCAATACCTTGCATTAACCACCATCCAACTGCAACAATCAAAATTTATTACTTTCAACAAATATTTCTGGATAGGGATATCAGAAGACAACCAACTGGCAAACACAACATGACCAGATATTAATATATAGTGATTTACTGAAATCATTTATTATATTACACTAGTTGTCCTCTAATCCAGAATGAGATGCCAAATTTATTCAAATATCCCATACACACTTTCTGTCAAAATTATCACATTAAAAAAAAATATATATCCTTGTGCAAAGTGCACGCTAAGAGCAAAAGATATTGAATAAACAGCATCTGCCAATTACAAACTGACTCCATTAGATGTAATAAAGTAGTCCAAAGTTGAGCCATTTTGACTGTTGGTGAACAAAAGGAGCAATAGATTTCTACCATTTACCCTTTTGCAACCATAAGCCATAAAAAAGAAATTTCAAACAGCTCAGATGGCAACAATAAATATCATTGATAACTCTGTATTTCATGTCCTGGCCCCATTCTTACATCTTAAAATATGAAACTAGGTCCTATGACTATATTCACTAGTGAGACAGAAAAGTAATTATGACACTTTAATGATAAAAAGCATCATTCTCTATTTTAGCCTAATTAGGTAATGCAAATAGCACACAGCTTCAAAATACAGTCATTTATCTGCACAAAGAATGCTGTATCTGAATGCACAATGTATATATATGATATGGTATTATTATACAATTTATCCATAAATTCAGTTTTTTTTTTTTGTATAAAAAAAAGGTGAGGGAGGGTGTTATACACCTTATTTGGGAGCAAGTGTTATTTTATTATATATAGTACATCACTCTAGCCTTGCCTGCCTCCACCACATCCTCATTCAGTTACATATTAAAGTTTTAAAGAATTCAGATTTCTCCTCCACGCTCTTAAATTGGCAGCAATGAGCCAATTTTGATTGCATATACCATTTACAATTTTGGTAAAGGATTTTGAAATATAATTTCAGCATATAGTAAATGCTATTTAAATTCAAAAGATAAAAAAAACAAACAATTTAGGCAGATGTGTGTTTGACACTCCTGTCATACATATAAATTCTATAACTTTTATATGATTTTTTTAAATAATTTTTTACCACAGTAAATACAGAAGTTCAATATCAAAGTAAAACAAGCTGCAGTAAGTTTTACTGAAACAAAACACTGAAGATGGCATCAGAATGAACACAGAACAAATTTAGTCCAGTATGCAAGTTAAAATCATAAATATTTACATTACCCCTATATACATACAGTGCAAAAGATGCAGGTGTGTTTTAAATGTCATATAAGAAAAAGTATTTTTGAAATTTATGTATAAATTATGATTTAAATATACAGGGAAAGTTTTGATTGCATTTTTTCCTAAAAGCAAGTCATTCGACCAATGTCTGAATAAGGGTATACAGAAATTATAATTGCACCTGAAATAACTATAAGCTCTCAATTAATATTCAAAAACAGTTAACTACAATTTTTGATATTAATTAAATTTAATACACTATTTGATTTTTCAAACTGTTTATGTATTTATACATGATTATTATGAGAATTAAACAGAAAATAAACATATAATGAAAAAAATTAACATTAAACTACCTTAAACAAAAGTAATTTATCAGCTAAAAATATTCTGGTAGTAAAATGGTCTCACTATGCAATAAACACATCCTTTATCAGCAATAAGCCAACTTCTTGTATAATTATTATTATTACTGAAATGGTGTAAGTGCCAAAGAGAAATCATTAAACTTCTTTCAAAGAGTATAAACTATAAAAATTATGACAGTATGACTGAGGGTGAAGAACAAACTCTTCAGTCTGAAAATGGATGAATGAGGATCACTTAAAACATAATGGATAACATTTTAAAATTATTTACCTATAATTTCTAATTAACAACTGAGTAAACAGTTCACATGAATTTTTCTGTAAACAACACAACACAGAAATTGCTCAAGGAATGTATTTGTCATATACTTGCCTGCTTTAGCCTTACTTCATGAGTAAACAGGAAAAAACTAACTGCTGACTACCAGCAGTAGCACTAAGGAGCAATGTAATGCACATTAGTGGCTATCCATTCTGGTGGAAATAGAATGTGGCTACAACAAAGGGAGAATTTAATTAAACTATCAGTGTACATTATTTTGAGGAAGTGAAACAAAACAGCTGTGGACTGAGACTACAGCTCTTCATTCCTTTCCAGCCAGAACAGAGTCCCTCGTCCCTCAACATGAGTTTAAAAAAATAACAAGATTCTTAGGTAATATTAGGGGCAGAAGCTGTTCAGTTTTGACTTCAACATGCCTACCAGACTTAACCCAAGTCTGGTAGTCACCAAATATTATGGGTGTTTGTTTAGCCTATTTCAGAAACAGAAAGGAAGATGTGAAAATATGGGGGGGGGGGGGATAAACAAAAATAAATAATAATAACAACAACAACAATGGATACTGTATTTCCCATAAAATGTTGCAGATGAGAGAAAAACTGCATGAAAATCAATTGTCAGTGAAATGGAATTGAAACCAAGAAAATATCAAGAAGTTCAATATATGAGAAACTATGCAAATATGCATTAAAATTAACAAAAAAAATATAAAACAAAATTTGCAGTGCGTATAGTCAGTTGATCTGTTATTTTTTAAAATATTTTTATGAAACCCCCAAACACGAAAGGTATCAAAACCTATAGTACTTAGTACAGTGCATGGGATGAAGGATATGGGGGGGGGGGATCAGAATGCCAGAAACTTTGCTCTGGAGTGTCACCACTTCACCAATAAGCAAAGTAGTGGTATTGCACTGGTCGACGAGAGTCATCTACCACTTAGTGTTAGTATCTGTAAGTGTTAGTATTATATTACTATTATTAGTGTTAAATTATATTAGTAAATGGTACCGGTTAGTACTAATAGTACCATGTACTGGTTGGAGGAGATGGGGGGGGGGAGGATATGGGAAACTTTGCTTTGGAGACTAAACATGGATTTCAACCACTTAAAGTGTTAAGATACATCTACATCATCTCATAATAACTGAGTTAATATAGATGTATGCATCAATGTTGAGCAAACTTAATAAAATAAATTAAAATAAGATAAACTGTATATTTAATATAAAAGAAAAATACATTGAAAACTATGGAGTTAAAAGTGATAAAAAACAAATAGATAAAATAAAAATATTTGAATATTATGGAGTTAATAACCTTTTATCTTAAGCTTACTATCCAGACTTAACAGAACAGATATTGAGTATATTAATACTTTTCAGACACACTGTGTGCAGTTGATGGGGCAGAGGCTGCCCACAGTTGTGCCAAGGGTAAAAGACCCTGTACCTATTGAGGATACAAGTGGAATGGTATATAAGATCAAAAATGTCTGGATTGTGGGGACTGTTAAAAAGGGGAAATCAGCAGACAGGTTTAAAGATTGTATTCGGGAGCATATAAAAGCAATATGGTCTGCTGATTATGGGAAATCTGCTGTGGCTGAGCACTTCTGGGAGGAAGATCATCAAATTTCTCCAGACGACATAACTATTGCTGATCATTCACATAGGCATGGCATCGAAAATGGCTTGAGAGCTTAGAAATTTGTTCTTTGGAACATAATAATATTAACAGAGACAGGGAGTCCATATTCATCCTCTCTTTGAGACCATGATCCTTAGATGGGATGAACAGTCCTGGCTGGTATGCTCCCATTTCCAGTTTCCATGCATATGTGGATATGCTCCTTCCCTATGCTCCTTCAGTAATATGTACTGATCACTACAATCCTGTTAGTATTATTTAAGAATGTACTGTGGCTGTAAAGTTCCACTGTTGATAAAGGACAGTTGCCTTTAAAAGCTTTGTTGTTTTTATCACTTTTAACTCTGATAAAAAGTGATATATTATTTATTATCACTTTTAACTACATAGTTTTCAGTGTATTTTATTTTTATATTACATATATAAATTTATCTTGTGATTATCTTAATTTAATTTTATTTTAATCAAGTACTTGTCATATATATATATATATATATATGGGTTGGTGTATTTATTGTAGTTATTATGGGCTGTTATTTTCCCAAACACCGATGCCTATTTGAAGAATCTACATCTCGAATATAAACACATGCTGAAGAAGGGATACCCATAAATTTCTTGAAAGCTAAGAATTATAATTTGTCTATGTTTCAAATTGGTTTCATCTGTGGTGTCAATCATATTTGCCATGATTCCAAAGCAGAGAGGATCTTTCTACACAACAGGTCTGTGCAGCAGATTAAAATAACTGATTCTTTGTTTTGTAAAATTCTCACACTTCAACTAGTATTCTTTTTCATATCTATACTTAATATCTGTAGTTCTATGCCATTTGTAAATGAAAACTATGCAGATGGAACTGAACTGTACTTTCTGACACTGATACAAGTAGTGCAAATTAAAAAAAAATATATTTGCAGAGAATGATTAAATTCTGTGAGCTACACAGTAGGCACCAAGCTGAATGACAACACCCAGATGAGAATCTGACTTAACCCTTTCCTCGAGTACATTGTACACACATTTTCAAGGTCATTTCAAATAATGTGTTAATTTATGTACAAAATGTGTCCTTAAATCTTACAGTAAGTGCTGCCATTTATAATGTGTATTTCCAAGTAAGTATAGCCATAATTTATAACAGATAATATGAAAATAGCTTTTAAACTTTGGGTATATCATAACTATCAGCAGCACCGTTATCCAACCTTCACCTACAAAAGCTGAAATTCTCAGGAATTCCTATCTAGAAGTTGATGAAATTGAATTGAGCGAGACATAAATGGATGCATATATTACGGCATCAAGAAAAAAAAATTTTTTTTTTTTTTTTTTAATTCTAATTTGATTGTTGATAGCAATTTCATTCTAATTTTAGGTAACAAGGTCAAAATAAGAAAAAAATTAATGTTTTAAAAGCATTTATATACAAATTTTTCATTTTTATAAATTTTGCAAATTATACATAATTTATTCCAAGAGCCAAACAACAGTGAAATAGCCCCAGAGCCTACACACGTTCAATAAACTCACTCCAAAGAGGGTTAAGTTGTGTCAACTGACAACTTGAAATATCAGCTCTATGTGCTAGCAGTAAATACGTGTTGGAATATAATTACTCATAACATAATGCTACAAAAATATCAATGAGGAACAAAAAAAATGCACTATAGTGAGGCCATTATTACTTGGCAGAATGGAAATGAACGTCCCTTTTCATAATAATGTGAACCACAAAGAATATTTAGAATGTTCTAGTAGTTCAATAATAAATGAAACGTAGTACATTTCCATTCCACTTATCCAAAACATCCTAGCTTTCCTATCGGTTTATGCTATATTCATTTATTTAATCTGATGCACAATTTCATCTTTATCACCAAGCAAATAAGAAATTGAGTAATGGGAGTTTGAGATTGATTTTTTTTTTTTTTTTTTTGCAATTTGGCTGAAGATCAGTTAAATATTTGTTTTTACATAACAACTTGTTCACTAGTTTTATAACACAATTTTCTAAGGTGACTCAGAGTCTCAGGTGGTTAGTAAATTAAAAATATATATATGCATAAAATAGCTTCAAATTTATATATATATATATATATGTATGTACAGGTAGATACACATTTTTACATAAAGAGTACATAATTATGAACTAATACTGGGTATAAGTTCATAATTATGTATAAACAAAGAAAAATCACTATTTTTTTCTCCCTGGGGGGAAAAAAAAAAAAAAAAAAAAAACCAGCTTTAAAAACTAAAATTTGTTTGTAATGTCCAATTTGTGACCACTTTCTTGATTTGTTTCAGTAGATTAGATAAAGGCACAGGTTTCTTCTAAACACTATCACACAGAATAAAATAGAGCAAGATATGCATTAAATTACCCTAACCCTTGCAAGGTTTAATAAATTCACAATTATTTCAGCACCATTTCTATTATCCTCTGACTATTAACAAGATCACTAGCATTTATTCCATTATCACATCTTTGTTAAACTTTATAGTTAAACCACATGCTCACTTACTCTGCTAATCTTTTACCTGAGGTGCTGAAATTCTGTTCAATATATTTCACGTAACTGCAGTGATAAAAAGAACACATCTTTTTAATTTAAGCAAACTGCTTTTTATGTGAAGAAATTATGTAATTCAGGACAAAAGTGGTGGCAAACCATCAATTATATTTTCATAAAAATTTATCAATTAACAAAATAAAAAATACATCATGAAATATTTTTGCTATGAAGCATTTTAACATGGTGATAGCACTTAATTCTTAAGAGGATGAACATACTTGAAAGTTAAATTTTATGGATTACAACATTAAAATTTAACTGTTAACTCTAACTGCTACACAAATACTATTTATGTATATCCCCCTTTAAACTCAAATTTACACAGATCAGAAGCAGTGATTAAAAATTACAAAATGCAAATAATGGAAGTCTCAGTTAGCATTGCCAAAGCTATTAACCTCCCATCACTTGCACCCTTGATTTAACAAAGATGCTTGAATGGCATCTGTGAAATATCCCTTTTGGTATTAATATAAAAAAATAAAATTTTAGCTTTTTTTACTGAACTGAAACCAGTGATGTATTAATTATTATTTCCTAAACTCAAAAAAATCAAATGAAAATAAATGAGAGAAATCAATAATAATAATAAAAGTTTTTCTTGTTACACTTTTTCTTGTTTGGCATCTGTTAAACACCAAACAAAAAAATTAAAGTCTAATAATGCACAGTATATATGAAAAGAAAGCAGAAATTACTGTAAAACCAGTGAGAGAATATCAATGGACAAAGTTACAATGGAGAATCTTTATCATTTACAAATTCTGAAGGGGAAATAGCATGGTTTGTAAAGGGAAAACATATTTATCCAATCTGGTTAGCTATCTTGACAGAGACATTCATGAGCTGGGGGTAGGAAGTGATTTCAACATTGTTTACTTGAATTTCAGCAAAGCATTTGACTCATTCCTGCATGACAGTGTAAGATATAAAAATCTTACAAGAAAATTTCTGTATGCATGGGAAACTAATTAAAAGCAAAGATTCTAGTATGACAATATGGGGTGGCAAAACCTTACAACTCACAAATATTGTTAAAGATAGTGGGTGTCCGGATCTAACTTAAGTCTACTATTGGCTCGTCGGTGATGGGAGTTTTGATATACGCTATCATCAAAGAGGTAATAAGAGTAAGTGCTGGCGAAAGTGACCGGCCAATATCAAAAAGAAAAAAATTAAGGAGAAGGGAAAAGGGGGATACTAAGGGAGCAGAGAGATAAATGCAGTTAAAGATAGCCGGTACACTTCTGACAAGAATTAAGTGGCGGGAAATTTAAAGGGAGAGGCAGTTTCGAAAGGAAGGAGGACAGACACTAAAAGGAGTTTGGATCGCGGGAGAAAGAGGGACAGCTTTAAGATTTTAATATTATTGAATAACACAAGGGGAAATTTTAGGTAGTGATAAAGAGTGGCTAGAGTCCCGAGGGAGGGCGGGTCAGCTAAGAGGGGCAGTGTGAAATTTGGAAGAACAAAAGTGAAGAGCATGCGAAGGAGAGGGGAGATGAGACAAATTTTTTCGAAGTGAGGCTGAGAAGAAGTCCCTAGGAGTGATCCATCAGAGAACCAGTTGTGGAACGATGGCTAAGTTCTAGAAAGTTTAAGTAATGTATAGTTAGGCTTCGGTGAAACAAACCTGTCCAGAATGAAGTAGAAAGGTCCGACAGTCGTCACAGAGAAATATGGTTAGGTAGAAGATGGAAAAGATAATGCTAATGGAAGAACACCGTGTCGCCAGAGATCAATAAAGTGAGGGAGAGCAACTCCCACTAATGATCTGGTACGACGAAAGATAAGAAACCCATGCAGAACCGGAGAAGCGAATAGTACTCCTGAGAGCTGACAGCAGTTCCGGAGCCGGAGAAGAGCATTACAAACCAACGGTGAATCCCGATGCTCAGCAGGAAGTCACAGCCCAAACATTGTATTAGTGGAAGGATTAAACTCTCCAGAAGTAAGTGTTTAAACAGTATGTAGCTTTAGATAATTGCAAAGGACTGCAGGGAAAATTAGGCAATTATTAGATGCGATTGTAGGGGCACATACAGTAAACTCAGTGCATGTTCTATAGATAAGCAAAGAAATACTTTAGAAATAGTTTAATGAATAATTGTTCATAGTTATGGTTCATCTACTTTACCTTAGTGAGCGCTAAGAAAGTTTTGGACGGGTTAGCCTATGGAGCAGATAGAGTTGTATGTTATCATGTATAATGTTCCTGGAGTAGAGAAGTGGCACAGTTAGCCGCTAAATGCTGAAATTTACCTGAGAGATCAAAGAAAAAAAGGGATAAAAAAAATAAAAATAAGAAAGCAATATACATTACATTAAAGGGTAGTTTGATTTGTGTTAGGGTGAGACTAGCTTAGAATAATTTGGAAATTTGGACTTTTATGCCAAGAAGAAGAATTGTATTAACGGTGAAGAGGAATGTAAGATTGTGTTGGTTAAGTATAAGAAAAAAAAAAAAAAAAGTCATTTGTAATTAAGGAAGAGTTAAGTTAAACTGACCGCAAGAGAGTGTTAGTGGTCCAGCAGTAGGAGGAAGAAGCTGTATAGGAAGTCCAAGACCTGGAACAAGGTCCATGCCATGTATTAATGTCTAGTGACTAAAGTATTATGATTTTACTAAATTTCTTTCTTTTCTTTCCTTGTAAATATGTATAATAAACTAATTGTATATAGTGTAAAGAAACTGTGTTTGTCATTCTAACACTCAGCCTGAACAAACAAAACCACTGCTATTCCCTAGAGCCAGTTTCTACTGTGAAGCACTGTAGTCAGATGCAAAGTGGGGATAAACTTAAAGGGGAAGTAAAATAGAGAGTTCAAAGGGAATACAAGAATAGAATATAATATGATAAAGATCCAGAGGGAAAAATATATATAATGGTATAGAGTGTAAAGGATAAAAAAATAATAATAAAAAAAAATAAAAAGATTATAACACAAACACGAATACAACCCCCACAACAGATTACTGTACAAGCTGGAATATGTTGGAATCACAGGGAAAAACTTTAGATGAACTGCAGGATGACTGCAAGTCAGGAGGCAGTGGGATAAGACTGATGGTTATTTTTCTGATTAGGCTAATTAAGAAGTGGAGGTACTAGGACCAATGTTTTCTGATTTTCTGAAATAACATCAATGAAAGGGTAGAGTGCATGACACCAAAAATTGCAGACATCATGATTGGTAGAGTAATTAATGATCAGTGCTAAGCAGAGCTTCTTCAGAGTGACTCAGATAGACTTAATGGATGGTTAGAAAAGTGTCAGTTACGTTTTGATGCAGCAAAATGCAAGACATTATACTTGGGTAACAGTAACCCCAAACGCTTGCTGGAATTAAATAAAAACAGATGGGGAAGAAAAGGAAGAGAATATTTATTGCAACAATAATAATAATAAGATGTACAAAATACAGTTTATGTTGCAACCTACCCGTCATGACCACAGGCCGAGATTTGGGAGTTGCAACGAAGTTGGACACAAAGTTCTCTGAACAGTGTAGATATGTGGCAAGGAAGGCCCACGGTGTCCTGTTGATTTATCAAACATTTGCTGGTAGAGATAGAGTGGTTGTAATCATATTATATAAGGCAGTTGTAAGATCACACTTAGAATACTGTGTTCAAGTATGGAGACCATATCTAAAAAAAAAAAAAAAAAAATCACCCAACTAGTTTCTTGAAAGGGTCCAAAGATGGGCAAATGTACCTTATGAGGTACATTGTTTGTATTTCCATCAGATTAATCCAGCAAAATCAAACCCACTATTGCAAGATTAGATATCTTGTCACTGGCATCTCACAGACACCATGTGTGAACAAGAGTTGCCTAGAAGGCAGATTCTTGAGAAATAATATGTTGAAAAAAAAAAATGTTGAGAAATAACAGCATTCCAAAAATTTGTAAATATGGTGCAAAACAAAGTCAATTCACAGCTAAAAGCAAATGCTTACTTTTGGGCTGAGCCGAAACAAACTTCAAAAGCTGGAACAAAACGACTTTATCAAGGTTTGTTCTATGTACATAGAGCAACCTCCATATAAGCAAAAAACAAATAAAAATGTGTACCAAGCTATAAATAAAAACAAATTATTCATGTTAACAGCCTAGAGTCCAATTAATGTGCCAAGAGAATCAAGCAATTCATTTCATGTGCCATTACTTTTACACCACTTGTACATTGACTGCTTAAGAATGCTTGCCTATATGAGTTATGGCACGGCAATTGGTATACAATTCAACACTTATATGCATCAGATAGTGAACATGTTAAATACCAAACAAAAATTTAATAACACATAATTAATAATATATTGAAATAAAAACAGAAAATACTATATAACCAGCTACAGAATATTGTGGGGAAATGTATATGAGAGGATTTTATTTTATTTTATTTTCAGATTTAAAAACATAACATGCCATGTAACAGCAGAAGATTAAAATTTTTGCTTTTAAATTTAGGGGGAAAATTTTTAAAATTACAGGAAAAAAATTAATAAAAACATTTCTTATCACATAAGGCAATGGCAGTAGCATTAATCAGTTTCCTAATATTAAAAAAAAAAAAAATTTAGTAAAGTGTACTTCACACAACATTAGCAAGTTTCAAACCACTTTCGTAAGCCAGCGACTAGATATATTGTCTTATGCTGACGATTTAAAAATACTGACCTCCATTCAAACAAAACGCAGACCCCAATATGATCATGGCAGAAATAAAAAAATGTGCTCCTTGTACCAGCAAGCTGTCTCAAATAATTTGGTCTTAATATTAACCCAGCAAGGTCTGAGTGCATGCTCTACTATTTGAAGAAAGAACCAATAACCATCTCGCCCAAAATTAGTGGAGCTTCCATCCCTGCTGTTCCATATCATTTAAATTTGGGGTTGTTTTTGACACAAAACTGAGATTTAACCATTACATCCACAAACTCAGTCATGCGGCACACCCGAAATGGAGAGTGAAACAGCACCTACATTACACTGCAAATAAGATCACAGCGACAAAATATGTTGGAAAACCATCACGCACAGAAATCTGGCCATCAGCAGCACCTACGAACACAAAACCTATCTGGGCAGTGGAATACTGGCTCTTCAAGTGGGTAACTTACAAACATAGGATACCATCCCAAGTCCATATGACTGAAATAGCTGTGGCCCTGGGAATCCCCAGGCTGCCCTCTCTCAATGATGAAAGAAGGCTGGTAATCATGGTAAAGATGTTGACTGGACTCCTCGCATCTCCTTCATTCTGGGATCTCTGTAGCTGCAGGATTCCACATGCACAGGCTCTGAGCCACCCCAACAATCTATCTGTCACACACACCTCTACTTATCAGATGGCTTCCTACCCTACCAGATGCTCGGACAAATCCAGGACACTGATGCTTACCTTAAGAAATCTGCTGTCAACCGACGCTATAGACATTGGATTCTCAGGCCCACACATCCCATGGCCTCCAACCACTCATTGTAGACCATGGGTTGCTAACTGCATCTACCAATACCTAACCCCTTAACTAAAATATGGACTGGCACCCACCAGAGGCATGGTGGCAACATCATGGGACAAAAGCATCACAAGCAACCGGAAGCAACCCCGGTTGCTTCCAGTAACGAAAAGTCAACATTGATCTGGACAGTGTGCTCATTGCCTTCTCTTCACTGCATCCAAGCCAGCATACCTTTCAATCACCACTTTGATATTCCTGTTAATTAATGAGCATAACGGGGAATGAACTAGGAGTTATGTGCATCAACTGCCACTGTTCATGCTGCTCTTTCCCACGAAGTGGGAGGCCAATAATAAGTACTTTAAACCATATAGGTATCAATGGCCATTATTAAATTTCAATGTTTTAATGTCATGTTAAGCCATTTTACTTAATGTAATTTGTTTAATGTCATTTCATGTCACCTTAATGTTTTATCTAACTAATGTATAAGTTTGTGTTAGAGCATCAGTTCTATATGTAGCCCACTACTAAGTAGTTACAGAAATGGCACCATTTAAGTATATCTCATATTGTGAATACCTTCATGAGTTACCATGATATTGCACTACCTTGAACAAGTAAGGCTTCACCAATGGAGAAGGCTACTGTTACTTATTCTCTGTGGATACCACCGACCAATAGCATAAACTTATACATTAGTTAACTTTTTCGTAACAGAGGCTATTGCCCTAAACAAATTATGTAATATATTTTATGTAACTTAATGTCATTGTAATCATGTACATCACTGTATATCATCATATATCATTTAATGTCATGTTATTTAATTCTTTAATGTCTTATGTCATCTAATCTAATTTTAATTCCTTAATGCATCTAGTTGTAATCCTCTCTGTAAGTGTCAATATAATCAATACACCCCTTATCTGTAAATTCTCTGGCTTTTTGGCCATGAAGGGACACTGCAACACTATTCAATCCTGTAATAAAGATATTCATTCTCTCTCTCTTACTAGATATAATCACTTACCCCAATATTTTGATGCTCAAAAGTGTAACAATTGCAAGTGCTTCATGATCATATTCCTTTCTCCTTCTGATATTCATAATTAAACAAATTTATGAAACATTTTCTCATTAAGCTTAAATGCTGCAATTTAGTTTTGCTTTTTTTCCCAAGGTTAAATTAAATTCCACAGTTCACAAATCTTTAATTCACAAATCTAAAATCTTTTGGCTCAAAAATGTAGCCATAAAAAAAAGAAAAGTAGATTCTGAGTTTACTTAATATCTATTTAAAGAATAATGGAAGGATATTTTTTTTTTTTTTGGAAATTGACAAGGAAAAGATGTATGCTTGATTTGAAAAGAAACAGTAGCCATTATATAGGAGTGCAACCTACAAAGACACCACGTCTTCAACAAGCTCTTAGAGAGCAAAAGAGAACGACATTAAACCAACTTCTTCCTTGTATGGAAGTCTTACCAAATCTCTAATGTGGCTCTTCAACAAAAAAATGACCGAGTAACACTGACCTAAAATAACTCCTGTGTGGTACGTGGATATATTTTTTAATATATATTTGCCATTTGCAACCTTATGCTGGCAAGTGTGGATAAAAACTGTCATGAATTCTGCATTTTGTTTTCATTGTGATATCTAATAATACCTAAAAACAACCATTGTAAAGTTAACTCAAATATATATATTTTGCAGTTAAACAAAAGCACCAGGATGTTTATTACTGGTTTGCTTTTAAAAAATTGAAGGTTTGTGGACCACTTTTGTCAAAAACTACAAAAACTGTCATATTTATTAGAAACTTTAAATAAGATTTTTATCTGGGATAACTTCAAGATCATCTCTACATCGAGGAACAAATAATGTACAGCAAGCATGTTCCCAAATATCTTGAGGATAATGTTCTCCTACTGTCCACACTCCAGTTTCTAGGTTATAGCACTCTACTACACCACTAGCACGATCAAAAGTAGTAGCACTATGAAATCCCCCTACAATGTACAACCACTTTCCAATCACAACAATACCAGCATGGTAGCGAGGAGTAGGCACCCTAGTCACAACTGTCCAACTATCTCGGCTAATATTGTAACAGTCGATAGTATCCACTAATACTCTAGAACCTGTAGCTTCATCTTCATACCAACCTCCACAAACATATAACTTGTCTTTATAGCATACTGTACAATGGTCAGCACGAGGTGCTAGCATTGGAGCTCTAGGCTCCCAGTGATCAGTCTCTGTATTGTACCTCCAAAATGAATTTAGTACAAGATCTTGATCTAGTCCACCAGATATATATAGATAATTCCTCCATGTAGCACCTGCATGCTGTGCCCGTGATCCTGGTAATGGTGCTATAGGCATCCACAGGTCTGCAACAGGGTCATATTTTTCACAGGGTGCAGTATCATCAAGCACATCAGCATCACCAGATTCTCCAGCACCTCCCACAGCAAAGAGATAACGGCCAACCACACCAAGAGAAAATCGACACCGTTCTTTTTGCATAGGTGCCATAGTTGACCAAGAGTTTGTAAGGGGATTATACATGAAGCCAAAAGGATGAACATTTTCTTGTAAACTTTGATTGAAGCAACCTCCAACTATGTAAAGTTCATTATTCAAAACTGCTGTACCAAAGTTACACTGCTCTACATGAGGGATAGATGTAAGATACCTCCATTTACCAACACTTGGCAGGTAATAAGCAATTTCATTTGTAACTCCTGCAATACCAAATCCTCCAACTTTCAAAATAGCAAGTTCCATCCCTCTAGAGTTCACTAAAGATACACCATAATGTTCTGGCCAAGCAGGATGAGTTGGTGGTAAATGCCAGATTCTACCCCATATTGGGCTGGCAGCACGAAGGCACTTTACAACTGGTGACTCTGAGAATACAGTAAGTTCTGGTGAGGGTATTTCAGAAAAATGGATGTTACGTAACAGCTGATGAGCATATTTTAACCTTTCATGGGGAGAATGTTCTACCCACTTTAATACAATTCCTAAAACTTCACTTTCAGGACAGTCTACCGGAAAATCACATTCTAGTACATGCTCAAGTTGCAAAAGAGATAAACGCTGAAATTCTGATGTGCGTGAAAAATGATGCAGGTTCCCACAAATGAACCTATAAACCTCTTTACGTAGCTGCTGAAGAGAATACATTTCTGCAATTGTTGCCACATCAATACAATTATCTAAATCAAGCTGTTCTTGTAAGTACGACGAACAAGCTTCTACAACTGCCAATAACTGAACATGATTAGCAGCCGAAAGCACATCTTGGATGTTTACAAGGCTCAGTGAAAGCCTCGAAGTGTAAGCATACTCAAGCAAGTAACGCATTCCTTCTGCAGTAACACCATTCAAACAGATTTCACTTTGTGTGCTTTCCTTCATGGCATCTGTAAACATGGCACGAAAGTAATCACTGCAGGAGGCCAAGACAACACGGTGAGCTTGGAATGCCTGGCCACCAGCAATGAGAGTAACATCTAGCAAAAGACCTTTACTTCTAAGAGTGTTCAGCCCACTTAATAATGTTCCCATGTGTGATGGTGATTCAAAGTGGACAGTAGGTGACCCTGAATTACCTGAAGTTAAGCTCCTTCTAATCTCTCTCATGATCACTGCCCAGAATGTGCAACCAGATTTATTTTGAAAGGCTGAAAAAATGCAAAAAAAGTTTTATTACCAAAATATTATCATATTTCTACCAAATCATTATATCTTTTTTCCTTTCTAGAAAAATCAGTTAATCAAAATTACTTACCAACAATAAATAAGCAAACTTTGGATTTTAAAATAACCTACCTGATCAAGTTTTGT
This sequence comes from Mastigoproctus giganteus, assembly GCF_048544385.1. Lineage (NCBI taxonomy): Eukaryota > Metazoa > Arthropoda > Arachnida > Uropygi > Thelyphonidae > Mastigoproctus > Mastigoproctus giganteus. The sequence continues at coordinate 6,057,447 of NC_143581.1, forward strand.
GCAGAAAAATCATAATACAAAACTTGATCGCAATATTTTTTAATTTTATTATTCAATATAGCACTAGAATTAAAAATAAAATTTTCAGCTCCCCACTTTCAACTATTTCTTGCTGTTTATCTCGAAACACACGACAGTAAAATTCTGTAAACCAATGCACCCCTTCCCCCACCAAAACTGCCATGACCTTTAATAAATATGAAATGAATAAAGCATAATGAATAAAAAATGAATATAAATGAAAGTTAATGAATATGAAAACTACAAAAATAACATTCCAATACTCATTCATGACAAATGCATACAATTGTATGCCTTTTGGAATACTTTCTAAAAGTGACTTCAATAGCTATGGTCACCCTCTTTTTTCCTCATATGCTTGGAGCATTTTTTTTTTTTTTTTTTTTTTTGTAAAACCCCAAACACGAGAGGTATTAGAACCTATAGTACTTAGTAGCATGCATGGGTTTGAGATTGAGAAGACGAAAGAAGATATTTGTTGATATTAGACACTTGAACTTCTGTAGATTATAATTTTCAGGAAATGCATACAAAGGAAGGTTGTTCAGGAAAATGGAAGTTCAATGAATAAATGAGGAAGGAGATAAGTTAGTTCTGTGAGTTTGAATTTGGACAGTAAAAGGATGTCGACTAGTTGTGGCACATGTTCGGACTGCTTTGGAAGGGAGAGCAGGAATTATAGAAGGCAATTCAGAAGAACAGTGCCCATGGAAGTATCTATAGAAAAGGCATGCAGCAGAAACAGAACGTCTATGAGACAGAGAGTGGCGAGACTGTTAGAGATGAGTCATTAATTAACCTAACTTTGAACAGTAGAAGACAGAGAGGTTTTGGGCACCACCCCATATGCGGAAACAATATTCCATGGTAAGGAAGATTTGAGATTTGTAGAGAGTGAACAGCTGTTTGGAAGATAAGTAATGCCGAGAGTGAAAGAGAAAACCCAATTTTTTAGATGCAGAGGAAGCAATATTTGTAATGTGCTTATGCCAAGAGAGATTAGAAGTCAGGGTAATCCCCAATAAAGATATATTGGCTTGCCTAGAAATCAGAGTGTCATCACAGATAAGCATAGGAGCAGAAGAATCCTTTTTGTGAGATGTAAGACAGGATTGAGTTTTAGAAGGACTGAAATCAACTAAGTTATATTTGCTCCACTGGAGATCAGAGTTTAAGGAATTAATAGTTGATATTCAAGAAATTGAAGCTGTTTGAGCAGGGCAAGGTTTTTCAAAATGGAAGGTGCAATGCAATGTGTTATCATCAGCAAAACTATGGATAGGATGTTATTAATATACAAGAAAGAACAGAACCTTGTGGAACACCAGCATTAGTGAAGAAGTTAGAAGACAGAGAGCCATCGATCATCACCTGCAATGAGCAGTCAGAGAAAACTGGATACCCAATTACAAAAAAAAGTTGGCAAACCATAAGATGGAAGCTTATTTAGAAGACCTTTATCCAATGGTTATTTGACATTTAAAATGTTTTTTATACCTATTCACAGATAACATTGTAGTCCTAGAAGAATTAACATGATGAAATTCCACCAGTAAAATAACACTAGAGTTACACAGTTCTGATTTTTATGAGTGGGTATCTAAAAACTAAATACCCACCTAAGTTCACATTCAAATGTCTTTCAATCTTTATCCATCCCAGAGAATGAGGCAAGCAGATTTAAAAAAAGTTCCAGATAAGGAAAAATCTCTAACAAGAAATGCACAAGTACAATCTTTAAATCAGAAGCACAAAGAAAGAGGTAAATAGGACAAATGAAATAAGAGATAACTGAGGAAACAAAGCTATGAGATTGTGTTCGACAATAAGTGAAGCTCAGATGATTCCAGATGGGAATGGACTTCAGTGAGATTAGAATTTAAACTACATATATTTATATGAATTAAGAAGTTTTTGGGAAGCTTGGCCCTTCTCACAGATAGCTGCATTCATTATTCCAGCTATTCAGTGTTCATTACAATACCTGAGATAAATTTTTGGGGTTGGGGAGGGGCATGAAATATGAAATTTTAATTATGTACTGACAAGGTATAATCAACTTCTTCACAGCTCAGCAGTGCACCCCAATGTACCTGCCATTCAGTATGATTCTTTGCAGGAATCAGGAGATGACATACAAAGTAGAGGCAGCAAGGTTATTTCCTAGTAATATCATCAATAAGTTCAGTTTAGCAAAGGCTGTTTTAAAGATGTGCCTTCAAAACTAAGTTATGTTTAGGTTCAAGATTGTTACTGATATGATTAAAAATCATCCTGTGATCCAACTGTTCCCCTTAGGATGAAATGATCACTATTAACAAAATCTACAAGGTTCTGAGCACTGTCAAGGACCATATATCATTTACTGAAATTATTGTCCATATCAATCCTGACAGAAATGAAAAAAAGTTTATATCATCGCATAGCCAATGTCAGAATTCTGAAAAATTAATGTGGAGTTAAAATGGTAAAAAAGTAATACATAAGAATAAGACGATATATACCTAGTAAAAATGTTTATTCATAATAGGTGCACATTTGCTTTTCTTATTTGTTTTATTATTTTTTGCCATTTTTTCACTATTTTATTTTTGAATTTTACTATTTAGCTATTTTTGAACATTCAAACAGCCATAGCTTCATAACTCTTTATATATACTTTTGTTTTCAGGTCCTGAATCAATATTGAAAATACAGCATTGACTCAGGATTGGAGTATATATTTTGCTCCTGCATCACCAATCACACAGCACCACACATCTTAGGCTTATATACAGTGTTCTTTGTATGTTGTACCATTGCTCTATGTTATACCTAAGTCCAAGTGGGGAGAGACTGTTTAAATTATCCTTCCCTTGACTTTATTGTTCCTTTGATCTCAGATGAGAATTGAACTCAAACCTCTCTAAATAAGTCAGGAATGCAATAATGAATGGCTTTGACAAAATCATAAATACCAGTCATCCCAAGTCAATACAGGATACGATTTTTCTAGTATGTGTGTGTGTGTGTGTGTGTGTGTGTGTGTGTGTGTGTGTGTGTGTGTGTGTGTGTGTGTGTGTGTGTGTGTGTGTGTGTGTGCACATCATGCATGTGCACTTTTTTTTAATGTTCATTGATATCATTCTGAATCTTCTTTGTAAAGAAAAGCTGGACTGTTTTTTGATTTCTAATCCAATGATCTGAAGTAAGGTCATTCTCTTCAATAACAAAAGAGGCATATAAGAGTAAATAAAAAGTATTAGATTGTTGAAACAGGGCTGTGGATTAAGTGGACAGGAAATTTCACTTTGTGGCTTGCCAGTAGTGATGGTGAAATGCTTTTCCAGGTTCTAATAAGGATATTATTTGGGACTGAAAGAGATTCCTCTAATGCTGAAATCAGTTATCAGACTGTGCATTTATAGCTGGTATTAAGGATATCTAAAGGCAGATTTAAAGATATTTCTTGATATTAATTGGATAGATCCCATCCACCCCAGGTGCCTCTTTTTATGTTTAAATTCAACAATTTCTCCACCACTTTTCTCTTAGTTATCACAAAATCATTCAGCTCCCTTTTAGAAATTGATAAACTTCTGTTACCCTCACACCTAAAAATTACCTCATGTGTGAAAGTAGATGCAAAATACTTATTCAGTTTGTCTGCAACATGGAAGAATTATCAACAGTTAAATCATTTGCACCTAGTGGACCAATATGATTCATGCCCTTCCTTCTAGTGTTTACATTAAGTAAAGAAGTTTTTGCCACTACTCTTTGCCAGAGAATTCTCATAATCTGCCTTAGCTTACCTAATCTCCTTTGTGACTGATTGCAGACTAGTTTATATCTAAATGTAGGCTTCTGTATCACCTGATAATTTATATGCATTTCATGCATTTTCTTCCCTGCCACAAGTTTCATCAATTAATCTGACATTAATTTAGGCCTAGGCCTGTAACGGTATTTCTTAGTTGCTATGAAAAGCCTAGTAACTTTTATGATTACTTCCCTGAATGCTTCCCAATTTACAATTTTTTTGTTGGTAACATCACTAGACAGTCCCACTGTACAGAATACTGTAGTTGCCTTTATGAAAAAGACCTCCTTTCTTTTGACGGTAGTTACATATTTAAGTAAATCCCACATCAATATAGTGATCACTGCCACTTTGTAGGTCTTTTTATCTTCAGATTCATAATGCATGAATGGTCAACTTCTGATAATCAGATCAAGATTACTGCTTTCTTTCACTGTCTCTCTAATATGCTGGTGAATAAATACAGAAAAGCCTTGCTACCATATGAATGACATGTTAAAAATGGTGCAGAAAGTCCCATTAATCTTTGAAAAGTTAAGTTCCCCCCACATTGTAAGACAATCTGATTTGCTGGTCCACTATGTATCTGTACAGCACTCCTTACATTCATCACAGTCATTAGGCCTATAACACACTCCTATTCTCATTTTTGTTTAGTCAGTACTATATAATGTATAGCTCAGTATAACGAGCTATAATGAAAACAAATAATTATAAAAATTTTAATTATTGCTGAAAGTTTCCATCATCTTCTCAAAATGGCATACACCAAACTGATTCAACATTGCACTGGTCACCCACGTCAACTGAATTTTCAGCCTGTATGATATATCAGAGACATGGTGTCACTTTGATGGATTGACTAGTACTTCGAAATCAAGTTTATTTACAATGTTCCTACCATCAGAGTACACTGAAATATACATGCAACTGTGTTTACTCTTAGTAACCGTAACACAGCCCATGAGGGCCCCTCCATCAGGCCTTGAAATCTATAATGAGCTATAATGAAAACAAGTAATTATTAAAATTTTAATTATTGCTGAAAGTTTCACAAATACACAAAATAATTTGAAGACAACTGAGTTTCAGCCATGTTCAGAGAGAATTTATATCATGATGGCTTTGTTTTTCATTAGCAGTACAGTTACAAAACTACAGTTTAGTTTTGTAACAATTGCATATAATTACTAAAATTAAAGAAATTGTTTTTTATTTTTGTCTGTGCAAATTTTGAATCACCCTCTAGCACATTGTGATGCATATCTGCATTTTTAACTGATGAAATATAATTGAATGTGGCATAGTGCTTTCAGACAAAAATTTCACTGAAACCAATGAATCCTCTATCAAAGTTTTACAAGTTTCAGACAGTTTATAATTTGTACTAGTATTAGTTATAATGTTGCTACTCATTACAAAATTCTTTTAACCAAAAAAAAAAAGTGTGCATGTGTAATACAAACCTTGTATTGCACTCAATCGCTCTTAGAAAGCTTGGAAATCTTAAAAGACATTTCATTTCATCATAAGATGAAATAAAGCAATGATATGATCTTTAACAAAAATTATAAAAATTGGAATCTCATACAAAACTTACTCAGGTTTTTCTATTCTTAACTGAATATTTCTTCCTTTTAAACAGAAAGCTTAAGCCATTCTGCCAAGTCATTATTAAGCACAAAGTCTGTAAAAAAATAAACATATAAAAACAATGAATATACTAATAAGGCATTAAACTGCCTAGATCTTCTGTCATTATTACATAAAAAAAAAAAAAAATAAATAAAAAAAATAAAATAAACAATTTCATTCTGTTTCAAAATGAACTGCACAAGGTGAAATACAATAATAAGTAGTCCAGATACCAAAATCAGGAAAGGCAAGTTTCCGGCACATTTTACTATTACCTCCAAATTCTGTCTGTTATTTTTTTTGCTGAAAATTGCTATACAGTTCTAACCAACTTTAAGATTCACCATGCATTTTCGGTAAACAGACGGTGAGTGTTATTGGAATCAACAATAAAAGCCGAGAATGACATACTGATTGACATGTAGGTGTGACAGATGATAACATCATAGCATTAAGTGATTCACTGATGTTATGATGATATATAAAGAGCCTTTCTTTCCTATTATTTTCTAACCTAACATTTAATGTCAGGTTATGAAATATATCAAAAAATTAAGAACCCTTTTCCTTTTTTCCTAACCCATCCTTTAAGGTTAGGTTGCGAAACCTAACCTTAAAAATGTACAAAGAAATCAGTAATATGGTTTTTAAAAACAACACGAACTCTAATAATCTGCTTTTAATGAGAAAAAAACTAACCATTACATAGTCTGTCATGCCTATGCGTCAATCAGTATATCGTTCTCAAGTTCTACTGCCACTACTAATAACACACAGAGCAACTGCGGTAGCAGCAAACGAGTTTTTCTGGTTAGTTTCCCAAAGTTTGCCGTGGTTCTTGTGTTGGCTTTCTTTACCTTAGCCCAAGAGGGGAGAAATATGCTCTTAGTTAAGGGGCACATAAAATCTATGACAGTGCACCCAGTTGACATGGGTGAGTAATGCAATGCTGAGTCAGTCTTTTCTAACGTAAGCACTGGGAAAACAAAAATGAGTGGGGGGGTACTATAGTCATAATGACTGATGAGTATAATGAAAAACTGTAGAGAGAAATAAAGTAGGCGAGTAAATCTCTGGGAGCCATTGCGGTACAAGTAAACACATGGGTTGTGTTAGGGTAGCTAAGAATAGAAACAGGTGCAGGTATACTTGCGTGTACACCAATGCTAGGAGTTTGGTAAATAAATTTGATGAATTTGAGGTATTGCTCAAAACATCAAAGGCAGATATTGTTGGGATATCAGAGACGTGTCACACAGATATAAGGGATGCAGAACTGGAATTTGGAGAGTACAACGTCTACAGAAAGGATAGACAGGATAGGAAGGGGGGGGGGTTATGCTATTAGTTAAGAAACACATAAAAACCAAGGAAGTGAAGCCAGTCAACATCGCTGGACAGTGCGGTGTTGAGTCAGTTTGGTGTGACATAAGCATTGGGAGATCAAAATTGAGAGTAGGAGTGTGCTATAGGCCTAATGACTCTGATGAGTATAATAAGATATTGTACAGGGAAATAGAGTGGGCCAGTAAATCAGAGAGTCTTATAATGGGAGATTTTAATTTCCCAGATATTGACTGGAATTTGGGGGCTGGTCACTCACACACTAGCAGGGCTTTTGTGGATTTATTGGATGATTGTTTTCTACATCAGCATGTTCGGGAGGCAACTAGAGGGAGTAATACTCTTGATTTGATTATCAGCAGTGATTCTTCATGCATTAAGAATCTGCAGATAAATGAACCACTAGGTGGCAGTGATCACAGTGTGCTGAAGTGGGATTTACTCAAAGAGGTAACTACCATTAGGGGTAAAGGGAAGGGTTATTGCTTCCGTAAAGGCGACTACGATGGACTGAGACAGTATTTAAATTCTATACAGTGGGACCAACTGATGATGTTACCAACAGCAAATTCAAAATGGGAAGCATTCAAAGAACTTATCTTGGAAGCTACTAGGCTTTACATACCAACTAAGAAATATTGTTCAAGGTTTAGGCCAAAATGGATGTCAGATGAACTAATGAGGCATATGGCAGAGAAGAAAAATGCATGGGATACTTACAAATTAACACATGACACAGAAGCCTATGATAGATACAAGTTGATATGCAACCAAGTTACAAAGGAGGTTAGGCAGGCGAAGGCAGATTACAAGAAATCCTTGGCAAGGGATGCAAAGAAAAACAGCAAAGAGTTCTTTACTTATGTAAACTCTAGAAGGAAGGGGATGAATCAGATTGGTCCACTTGATATTGATGGGTCAACTGTTGATGATCCTGCTCAGGTAGCTAACAAACTAAATGAATATTTTGCATCGACATTCACACGAGGAGTTATTCAGCGAGGAGAATGCCAGAAGTGTATTCAACTCTAGCGGTAAGCTACAGAATCTTGAAATAACTGGGAGTAAAGTGGAGGAGAAACTATTGAAGATAAACACAAGAAAGGCACCCGGGGTGGATGGGATCTATCCAGTTATATTAAAGGAGGCAGCAAAGGAAGTAAGCAAACCCTTAGCCATAATTATGAGAGCTTCCTTGGACTCAGGGGAGGTACCCAAAAACTGGAAATGTGCAAATGTGACCCCAATTCACAAAGGAGGATCAAAGGCTGACACAAGTAATTATAGACCTGTGAGCTTAACTTCTGTTCCAGGAAAATTAATGGAGGCACTGGTTAAAGAAGCACTGCAGGATCATTTAGACAAGACTTCAGTTATAGCTCGGACACAGCATGGTTTTGTTAAGGGGAAGTCTTGCCTGACCAATTTCATTGGATACTATGATGCAGTCACAAAAGAACTGGATGCAGGGAATAGTTTTGATATTATATACTTGGATCTTAGAAAGGCTTTTGATACTGTTGCACATGGAAGACTGCTACACAAATTGGAGCAGTGTGATATTGGAGGCAAATTGCTGCTATGGATAAAGGGGTGGTTGAGGGGGAGAAGACAGAGAGTGGTAATCAATGGACACTGCTCATCGTGGACTAATGTTATTAGTGGAGTCCCTCAGGGCTCAGTGTTGGGTCCATTATTGTTTTCTGTATTTATAAATGATATTGATGATGGTATATCAAGCTTAATGTCCAAGTTTGCAGACGATACAAAGGTTGGCAGGGTTGTCAAGGACACTACTGACACTATGCTGCTGCAACAGGATCCGGAAAGGTTGAGCAGATGGGCTGAGAGGTGGCAAATGAAGTTTAACATTGACAAATGTAAAGTATTACACATGGGAAACAGCAACCCCAGAGCAACGTATCAACTCTGTGGTACTACACTGACAGTGGTAGAGAATGAAAGGGACTTGGGGGTGGTTGTGCAGGCAGATATGATGTTCTCTGAGCAGTGCAGACGGGCTGCAAGAGTAGCTCATGGAGTATTGTCAATGATATACAGGAATTTTTCCAGCAGGGATAAGGAGGTGATTATTCCCTTGTATAAGGCAATGGTCAGGCCACACCTAGAGTACTGTATACAGGTCTGGAGGCCTCATTTCAAGAAGGATGTAGAGCTGCTGGAACGAGTACAGAGAAGGGCAACAAGATTAGTGAATGGAACAAAGGGGTTCTCTTACGAAGAAAGGCTTAAGTTTTGCAAATTACAGTGTCTGGAGACTAGGCACCAGCGAGGTGATCTGATTGAGGTGTATAAAGCCTTGAATGGTTTGAGCATGCTTAATGCTGATGGGATTCTTCCTCTAGCTCAGAATAATCACCTGAGAGGGCATAAATTCAAATTGAGGAAAGACAGATGTAGGATAGACGTGCGGAAATTTGCCTTTAGCCAGCGGGTGGTTGGTTGGTGGAACAGACTTCCATCCCTTGTAGTGGAGGTTGATAGCCTAAATACGTTTAAGGCTCAGCTGGACAGGTATTTTGAACGAACAGAGGGGTGAAGTGGAAGCGGTTTTTTTTTTTTTTTTTTGGCTGATGCTGCATAAGCTTGCTTTATTGCATCAAATGCCTCTACTAATGCTAATGCTAAATCAAAATGTCTTTATAATGGGGGGTGACTAACTTTCCAGATATTAACTCAAACCTTTGGGTTGGTCACTCACAAACTAGCAAAACTTTTGTGGATTTACTGGATGACTATTTTCTAAAACAGCATGTTAGAGCAGCAGCAGTAATAGATGTACACTATTCTGGCAAAAACCCAACAAAGAAATGATTGGAGTGGTGTCTATTCAAGAAAAAATGAACTAAAGGCAGATGTTTATCGAGCACAAAGTACTTTAAGTGCATATAACTAACAATACTACATAAATGAGAGCCTACATATGCTCAAATTTTCCTACATTCTATTAATATTTTAGAAATAAATAATTATTCAGTCAGTAGGATTTCTTCTTTACCAATTCTCCTTATGCGAATAAATTACGAAATGATACGTTAAAACAATATTACATAATTTAAAATAATTTGTTCCTCACTACTGACACATGGGCAGTCCAACACCCCAGAATCACAGTGGTGAACCCGACCCCAAAAATATCATACTTTTAATCTCATTTTAATAGTATTTCAAATTCGCGTTTATATGACAAAATGTCTTAATTCATCTGTAATGCTATTAAAAAATGTGTGAAGGAAAACAAAATGTCTTCCTTCAACTAAAGGTTGCATGGGGGAGTTTGATATTGCTGGGGTCAGGTTGGGGTTCACCACTGTGATCCTGGAGGAGGGGGTGCTGAATTGCTCGTGTGTCAATAGTGAGGAACACATTATGAGTTTTAAATTATTTTAAATTATGTAATATCGTTTTAACGTATCATTTCGTAATTTATTCGCATAAGGAGAATTGGTAAAGAAGAAATCCTACTGACTGAATAAAAGGTAACTCCTTGTTTATTTCTAAAAAATAACTAACAATGAATTAAACTGCCATAACAGAACACAGGCACAGATGTACTACATCTGTGTCTGTGTTCTGTTACATCATTTACCACTACATTACATCATTTACTACTACATTACATCATTAATGAGGTCTTACATCATTTACCACTACATTAGTAGTGGTAAATGATGTAAGAAAGCAATATTATACAGCATTAGCCAAAGAAAAAAAAAAAAAAGAATGCCCATTTCACTTATTCATCCCCTCCAATAGTTTGTCTAGCTCTTTCTTGAATTTATTTAAGCTATCAACTTCCACAACAACAAATGGAAGTTTGTTCCAGCAATCAACCACCCACTGGCTAAAGGCAAACTTCCTCACATCTCTTTGGCAATCATCCCTCTTCAATTTGAATTCATGTCCCCTAGTGTGAGTGTGTGTAGTCTGCGCAAGAGAAAGAATCCCATGAGTATTGAGCTTGCTCAATTCATTCAAAGCATTGAACGCCTCACAGGTGCCCAAGTCTCCAGATGCTGCAATCTGAAGAACTGAAGCTTTCTCTTGATAAGAGCACCCCTTATTTCTAAATTATTTCTAAATGAGGACTCCAGATCTGTATGTAGTACTCAAAATGTGGCCTGACTATTGCCCTATACAATGGGATAATCACCTCCTTATCCCTGCTAGCAAAATTCCTGTATATCATTGACAAAACCATTGAACGTGGTAGCCTGCTGCATTGCTCAGAGAACTTCATATCTGACTGCATAATTGCCCTCCAGGTCTTTTTCATTTTCCACTACCCTGAGTATAGTACCACACAGTTGGTACATTACTCTGAGGTTACTGTTACCTATATGCAGTACTTTGCATTTGCTAATGTTACACTTCAATTGTCAGTTCTCAGCCCAACTGCCTAACTTTTCTAGAGCTTACTGAAGTATCAATACCATCTTTCCTGTCATTAAACCCCAGCCAACATTTGTGTCATCTGCAAAATTGGGCAATTACAAATGCAAGGTACTGCACAAGCAGCAACCCCAGTGTAACTGGGGTTTCTGCTACCCATGTGCAGTATGGATGAAGACAATGTAAAAGACCTGGGGTTAACTGTGTATTCAGACATGAAATTTTCTAAGAAGTGCAGACATACTGCTAAGACAGTTCGTGGGGTTTTGTCAATGATACACAGACACTTTGCTAGCAGAGACAAGGAGGTGATTATCCCTTTGTATAAGGCAATGGTTAGACCACACCTTCAGTACTGAGGTCTCCAGGTCTGGAGACCTCACTTTAAGAAGGATGTGAATCTGCTGGAATGGGTGCAGAGAAGGGCAGCCAGATTGGTGAAGGGAGCAAAGGTTCTTTCACCTAGAATTGATTCAATTCTGCAAATTGCAGTGTCTCGAGACTGGGCACTTGTGGGGAAAATCTAACTGAGGTGTTTAAAGCCTTGACTGGATTGAGTAAGCTGAATGTTAATGGTATTCTTCCACTTGATAAGACTACACATGCAAGGGAGCATAAATTCAAGTTAAGGAAGGATGGCTGCCTTCAACCAGCAGGTGGTTGATTGTTGGAACAGGCATCCACCTGTTGCTGTGGAAGTGGATTGGCTGAATAAATTCAAGAGAGAACTAAAATTCTTGGAAGGAACGGATCGGTGAAGTTTTTGTTTTTTTTTTTGGCTGATATTATATATGCTTGATTTTTTGCATCATTTGACATTACTACTGCTACATTAAGTCTGATATACTTCATTAATAAATATAGAAAACAACAATGGGCTCAATACCAAATCCTGGGGGACTCCACTAATAACTATCTATAATGTATTCTATAATAGAAGACTATTTTGATATGTAAAGTTTAATTATAAAAGACAATTATAAATTTAATAAAAAGAAGTTTTTGAATCCAAAAGTATAAAATAAAAATATCATATTCTACTATATATGGGTGTAGGAAATTCTCAGATAACGCAGCTGACGTTGCTGATGATTGAATACGTACTTCACATTGATTTTTACTAATGAAAGACCCTATATGCTGAGAGGCTGCACAAGCGAGGCTGAACCATATCAAATTAGTCATTTAGAAATTACAGGTGACTGCATATCAGAAAAACTTTTTAACCTAATGGCAAATAAAGCTGTTGGATTTGACTGCATATACCCAGTAGGTTTGAGGGAGGTAACGGGAGAGCAACTGAATCAATGATGTTAATTATGAGGGTAGTATTAACATTAGCAGAGGCAGGACTGGTGCTAGTGTTTGTGGTGCCTAAGGAAAAACCTTATAATGGTGCCTAATTCATATCATATCTGAACACACAGATGCAGTAGTGCATCTAGCAGCACCTATTTTAGGTGGCTCCTATGACAACTTGTGCATAGTAGCACCGCTTCTGAGCAGAGGCATATGATGTATGAAATTTGAGTCCACTGTAATTTGAGGGAATGAGGTATGGTGAAAGGGCACCACGACTGAGGCCAGTCCCAAATATATTCTACACAAGCAGATTAGGTGTTGGATATCATGACATTAGATTCCTCCACCAGTACACTAAGAGTTACTGCATGAATGGATAATCCCAAAACCTCCATTTGGTGCACAGCATATGGTATGCATACCATAGGCAGTTTTGTTTACGGATACTTAATTGTATTAACAAACGCCCTGACTTTCTTGTCAATATCCTGTGGATCGACGAGGCAACAAGATGGGATATTCAACATGCACAATCACCATTCATGGCCAGTGGAACATCCTCACACGATTTTGGCAATCTCATTTCCAAGTAGGAATTAGCGACAACATGTGGGCGAACATTGTACAAGATAACTTTATTCATCATGAGTTTCCTGCCTGCCTAAATGCTTATCATTACTTACAGTTTTTGCAGAGGACATTGCCAACACTTCCAGAAGATGTTCCTCTTAAGTGTACATGCCAATATGTGGTTTCAGCACAACAGAGTGCCTCCACATTTTGGGCAACAAATAATAATATTGCTAAATGGGCTTGGCACACCCAGTGTTGTGAGGTGGATATCAGCATGCTTCTCTTTCTTGGTGTTTCTCTTCTTTCTTTTCTCTCTCTCTCTCTCTCTCTCTCAGAATAACTAAGAAATATTTTTTTGGCTGGTGCAGCATAAGCCTCAGGCTTCCTTGCACCATATGGCTAATAATAATAACAATAAATAATTGTTACTGGAATCACTGAATTGGTAATGGAGGTCCCACTTCTTGGTCACCATGCTCTCCTGACCATAATCTATTGGATTTTTATGTGTGGGGTCACATGAAACAAACTGTTTATGCCACAGAGCTTAACAACCGAGATAACTTGTTGAATTGCATCTACAAAACTACCACTCCTATTAAAAACAACACAGTGCTACTCACATGTGGGAGATTCCTTCTCACACTGCGCTGAAGCATCTCCTGACACAAGGCACTCATTTCAACCATTTTGTTGTATTTCTTTTGATCATGCTTCAGTTTGAGTGCAATACTAATAAATAACTTTAGTCCAGATGTACAACATTACTGAGTTTCTGAGTGCTCTTCAATTCAAGGCTAAATCCTTAGTTTATCTTGAATTTAGACAGATATTTTGTTGGTTACTAATTAGTATCCGTATCTTGTACAGTTCGAAACCTGCTGCCAATGCTGTAGTATATTAGACTGATACAAAATATCGTAACATATATCTCAAACTTGATAGCGTATAATGCAAAACTAAATAGCGTAATATGTAGCGCTGTATTAGGAATCTGTTAGCTTAGTAAATCTTTTGTCAATTATCAATTAAATTGTATTTAAACGGAAATCATGCTCCAGACTAGAGCAGCAAAGCAACGAGCAAAGTATTAGCATTAGTAAAGAAAGCAAGCTTATATAGCATCAGCTAAAAAAAAAAAAAAAAAAAAAAACTTATGCTGAAAATATTTGTCTAGTTCTGCCTTGAATTCATTTACGCTATCAACTTCCACAACGACAGATGGAAGTTGGTTCCAGCAATCAACCACCAACTGGACTTGGACTGTCTTTCCTCAATTTGAATTTATGCCCTCTCAGGTGATTATTCTGAGCAAGAGGAAAATCCCATCAGCACTGAGTATGCTCAAACCATTCAAGGCTTTATACACCTCAATCAGATCACCTTGCAGGTGCCTAGTCTCCAGACACTGTAATTTGCAAAACTTAAGTCTTTCTTCATAAGAGCAACCCTTTTTTCCGTTCACTAATCTTGTTGTCCTTCTTCTGTACTCGTTCCAGTAGCTCTACATCCTTCTTAAAATGAGGCCTCCAGTCCTATGCACAGTACTCAAGGTGTGGCCTGACCATTGCCTTATACAAGGGGATAATCACCATTTTTCTTCTCTGCCACATGTCTCATTAGTTCATCTGACATCCATTTAGGTCTAAACCTTGAACAATATTTCTTAATTGGCATGAAAAGCCTAGTAGCTTCCAAGATTAATTCTTTGAATGCTTCCCATTTTGAATTTGCTGTTGGCAACATCAGTTGGTCCCAACCGTATAGAATTTAAATACTGTCTCAGACTACTGTAGTCACCTTTATGAAAGCAAAAACCCTTCCCTTTACTGCTGATGGTAGTTACCTCTTTGAGTAAATCCCACTTCAGCACACTGTGATCACTGCAGCCTAGTGGTTCCTTTATCTGCAGATTCTTAATGCATGAAGAATCACTACTGATAATCAGATCAAGAGTATTACTCCCTCTGGTTCCTTCATGAACATGCTGCTGTATAAAACAATCATCCAATAAATCCACAAAAGCCTTGCTAGTGTGTGTTATCAACCCACAAATTCCAGTCAATATCTGGGAAATTAAAATTCCTCATCATAAGACACACTGTTTTACTGGCCCACTCTATTTCTCTGTACAGTTGCTAATTATACTCATCAGAGTCATTAGGCCTATAACACACTCGCTCTGAATTTTGCTTTCCCATTGCTTATGTCGACGAAATTGACTCGACACTGCACTGCACTGCCCAGCCATGTCGACTGGCTGTACTTCCTAGGATTTTATGTGTTTCTTAACTAATAGCATAAACCAGACTGTCTTCCTATTATCCCTGTACACATTGTACTCCCCAAATTCCATTTCTGCATTCCTTATATCTGTGTGACACAATGTCTCTGATATCTCAACAATATCTGCCTTTGATGTTTTGACCAACACCTCGGATTCATCAAATTTATTTACCAAACTCCTAGCACTGGTTTATATGTAAGTATAGCATTACAATTGGTAAAGGCGCATGATGCAAGAAAGCATGCTTATATAGCATCAGCTAAAAAAAAAAAAAACCTCATTTTACCCATTCACTCGGTCCAAATGTTTGTCTAGTTCTGCCTTTAATCTGTTTAAGCTATCAACTTCTACAACAGATGGAAGTTTGTTCCAGCAATCAACCACCTGCTGGCTAAAGGCAAACTTCCGCACATCTATCCTACAACCGTCTTTCCTCAATTAGAATTTATGCCTTCTCAGGCGATTATTCTAAGCAAGAGGAAGAATTCCATCAGCATTGAGTATGTCAAACCATTCAAAGGCTTTATACACCTCAATCAGATCGCCTCGCAGGTGCCTAGTCTGCAGCATACATGCACCTGTTCCTATTCTTAGCTATCCTAACACAGCCCATATATTTACTTATACCGCAATGACTCCCAGCTGTCTCTGAAACATCCTGCACCTTGTTTTTCCAAGCTGCTGCTCATTCCAATAGAAGCAGAGCAAGAATCACTTTCACCTCTGCCAGTGGCTACTGTTAATCTTTTAGTCTGTGTATCCCTCCGAGCTAGCAGTTTTCCGACCCACCTAACACTGCCTCAATAGCTTGAGCAAATATTCTTGCACCCTTTCTATTTAAGTGTATCCCATCCCTGTAGAAGCAGTAGTGTAAGTGCTGTGGCTCGGGGGAGAACCGAAAGGGGTGATTCTCCAACGCATCACAATGTATGAAATTGAGCAAAATGAGAAATGTTTGAGTACCTTTCTTGAACAGGACATGATCTAGCCAAGAAGGATGTGTTTGTGTGTGCTAGGTGCCAGAGAGTATGAAGAAAGTAGGTGCCAACCCAGCATTCTGATGAGAGTTTGAGGTGTAGGGTAGATGCTCTTGAAGGAATTAAAATGGTGGGGGGCCTCATCAAGCTCTCAGCTGCCAACTCAACTCCAGAGCTCACTTTTGCACATCAGACAACACAGCAACAACCTTTAGGGCAGAAGGCACTGGTCCCACAGGAGCTAGTTATTGTCAGTGACTCACTTGTCAGGGTAACGGGAAATATATTGTGCAAAAAGGATAGGTGGAAATAGACCAGGGTATGTCTGCCAGGGGCAAAAGTTGATGAAGTTGTAGACCAGATATCTTTTAAGGCCACAAAAGGTGATATTGTTGTACCTGTTGGCACTAATAACATTAAGTGTAGGAGATCTGCGTACTTATTTAACAAGTAAAAAGTGTCTGCAATTCTGCCCAGACATAATAGGAGATAGTATATGATGAGAGCCTTATCACTAAATTCGGCCATGGAGAGATTGTGCAAGGCTCATGGGTAAAATTTTTCTCAGCCTGGTTGGTGCTTGTTAATAGGAGTGACTGCTTCTACAGTGATGGGATTCATTTAAATAGAAAGGGTGCAAGAATATTTGCTGATGCTATTGAGGCAGTGTTAGGTGGGTCAGAAAACTTCTAGCTTGGGGGATATACATTAATAGATTAACAGTAGCAGCTGTCAGAGGTTAAAGTGATTCTTGCAATGCTTCTATTGAAATGAGCTGCAGCCTGGAAAACAAGATGCTGGGAGTCATCAGAACAAGTAAACAAATGGACTGTGTTAGGGTAACGAGTAAGAACAGGTGCATATATACTTGAATGTACACCAATGCTAGAAGTTTAGTAAATAAATTTGGTGAATTTGAGGTGCTGGTCAAAACATCAAAGGCAGATACTGTTGGGATATCAGAGACATGGTGTCACACAGATATAAGGAATGCAGAATAGGAATTTGGGGAGGGCAATGTGTACAGAAAGGATAGACATGACAGGAAGGGAACGAGGAGGGGTTATGCTGTTAGTTAAGAAACACGTAAAATATAAGGAAGTGCATCCAATTCACATGGGTGGACAGTGCAATGTTGAGTCAGTTTGGTGTGACATAAGCACTAGGAAAGCAAAACTGAGAGTAGGAGTGTGTTATAGGTCCAGGTGCTCACATCTGGTGAGTATGGGGTTGGCATACCCAGGGTCCTGAGCTGGATATCATCATTCTTCTCTTTCTTGGTGATTCTCTCTCTCTCCCCCTCTCCCCTCCTCCCTCTCGGTAACTCAAATTTTGTTTTGCCTGGTTCACCAAAAGCCTCAGGCTTCCTTGCACCATATGGCTGATAATGATAATGAACAACTGCACAGGGAAATAGAGTGGGCAAGTAAATAAAATTGTATTATAATGGGGGATTTTAACTTCCCAGATATTGACTGGAACTTGTGGGTTGGTTGCTCGCACACTAGAAAGGCATTTTTTTTTGGATTTATTCGACGATTCTTTTCTACATCAGCATGTTCAAGAGGCAACCAGAGGGAGTAATACTCCCTCTGGTTTGATCTGGTTATCAGCTGTGATTCTTCATGCATTAAGAACCTGCAGATAAAGGAACCACAAAGTGGCAGTGATCACAGTATGTTTATGTGGGATTTGCTAAAAGATATAACTACCATCAAGGGTAAAGGGAAGGGTTTTTGCTTTGGTAACAGTGACTACAGTGGTCTCAGACAGTTTTTATACAGTGGGACCAACTGATATGTTACCAACAGCAAATTCTAAACAGGAAGAATTCATGGAGGTAATCTTGGAAGCTACTAGGCTTTTCAAACCAACTAAGAAATACTGTTCAAGGTTTAGGTCTAAATGGATATCAGATGAACTAAACTCGTGGCAGAGAAGAAAAATGCACGAGTTGCATATAAATGATCAGTTGACATAGAAGTCTATGGTAGATATAAGCTGGTAATCAAGTCACAAAGGAGGTTGGCAAGGCAAAGGCAGATTATGAGAAATCCTTGGCAAAAGATGCAAAGAAAAACAGCAAGGAATTCTTTATTTATGTAAACTCTAGTAGAAACAGGATGAATCAGATTGGTCCACTTGATACCGATGGTTCAGCTGTTGATGATCCTGCTCAGGTAGCTAGCAAACTGAATGAGTATTTTGCATCTACATTTTCACGAGGTGTTATTCGGGGAGGGGGAATGCCAAAAGTTTCTCGAACTGTGGCAGTTGAGAGCAAAGTGGAACAGAAACCGAAGATAAACATAAGAATGGCACCTGGGGTGGATGGGATCTATTCAGTGATATTAAATGAGGCAGCAAAAGATGTAAGCAAATCCTTAGCCATAATTATGAGAGCCTCCTTGAACTCGAGAGGTCCCCATGGATTGGTGATGTGAAAATGTGTCCCAAATTCATAAAGGTGGATCAAAGGGTGACAAGAGTAATTACAGACCTGTTAGTTTAACTTCTGTTTTTTTTTGGGGAAATTAATGGAGACACTGGTTAAAGAAGCACTGCAGGATTATGTTCACAAGACTACAGTTATAGTTCAGACACAGCATGGGTTTGTTAAGGGGAAGTCTTATCTGACCAATCTGACTGGATATTATGATGTGGTCACAAGGGAACTGGATGCAAAAAATAATTTTGATATCATATACTTGGATTTTAGGAAAGCTTTTGATACTGTTACAGATTAGCATAGGCACATGATGCAAGAAAGCAAGCTTATATAGCATCAGCCAAAAAAAAAAAAATCCCTTATTTCACCCATCCACTCGCTCCAAATTGTTTGTAACGTTCTGCCTTGAATATATTTAAGCTATCAACTTTTACAACAACAGATGGAAGTTTGTTCCAGCAATCAACCACCCGCTGGCTAAAGGCAAACTTCCGCACATCTATCCTACAACCATCTTTCCTTAATTTGAATTTATGCCCTCTCAGGCGAATTTATTTCCCACAGACATAAGATTAAAAATAGGGGTTACGTTCTCAACAATGAAATTAGTTAGCTAATTAGTTTATGTTTAAACAATGATTGATTTATCTAAAGAAATGAAAATGTAGCCTGTAAAATCAAGCAAATTATAATAATAGAGATTATTTACGACTTACAAATGTTCTTAAAGAATGTTTATTCTTCATCATCATCAACTAAATGCCCACTCGTTGATCACTCATTATTGGTTCAGCACTCGCTGGTTTGTTGCACAAGGAGTTGTATTCTTCAGAAATGTTTCAAGAGGCGTTTGTTTCTAAGATAATCTTCTCTTTTAATTATAAATTTCACGATTGCATGCATAAGCAGTTTTTAACGGCACACAAAAATTGCAACTAACCCGATTCGTGTGGTAACAAGTTTATGAAGCTTAAAAAAAAGGAATGAAGAGAAGATTCTGAAAATTTGTTTTTTTATACGATTGAAGATTTCAGTAAAGGGGTAACACATTTCACCATAATAACGTAAAAAACCACACAATTCTAGCTATTGGTATTTTCGCAAATGCAAGTAGAGCGAGTTTACTACCTGTTTATAATTGCATGCAGTAACAGAAAAGCCCAATAAACTGGAAAGTGCAAATTGTTTTTATCGTTTTATGGTCGTGACCTCCAGAAATGTGCTTTAGAAAAATATCACAAAGGCGTTTAAAATTGATTCTTAAAACGGAACACATGATAACGATGAAAGTATAGTGTATTTTAAATATTTGAAATGGTAACTAATACAATTTACAAACCACGCTCACGACCTTTTATATGGCCTTAAGATCACGCTTGTGACCTTAAAAATTACATTTTAGAGAGATAAATAGCTTAGTTATAGAGCCAAAATTTCAACTTCCCAAGATCTTGAAACAAATTAACAAAACACAATGTGTTATTGGGTTCACATTACGAAATTTTAACGATACAATGGTGTCTCTGGAACTGATTAATATCGTAAAACGGGGTACATTGTATTGTATAGCTATGCACGTGGTTTGGAATGCGGTATTTATGAATGTTTAACATTCATTTTTTGCAATTAATGTTCATATCTTCGATTTTATTGATACTTGGGAGGAAAAAACTCAAAGCGTAAACTCATAAAGCGAGAACTGCTTGTACTGCATATGGGTAGCAGCAACCCTGGCATAGCATATCAACTGTGAACTCACTCAGTATAGTGGAGAATGAAAAAGACCTGGGGATAATTGTGCAGTCAGATATGAAATTTTCTGAGCAGTGTAGACAGTCTGCAAGGCTAGTTCAAGGTGTCTTGATGATGATATACAGGAATTTTTCTAGCACGGATAAGGAGGTGATTATTAGAATTAGCTGAGGCATATGATGCAAGAAGCAAGCTTATACAGCATCAGCCGAAAAAAAAAAAAAAAAAAAAAATGGGAATTTCAACTATCCGGTCACTCCAAATGTTTGTCTAGTTCAGCCTTAAACTTATTTAAACTATCAACTTCCACAACAACAGATCTGAAGTCTGTTCCAGCAATCAACTGCCCGCTGGCAAAAGGCAAACTTCTGCACATCTATTCTACAACTGTCTTTCCTCAATTTGAATCTATGCCCCCCCCAAGGTTCTTAATCTGAGCAAGTGGAAGTATCCCATCAGCACTGAGCCTGCTGAAACCATTCAAGGCCTTATACACCTCGATCAGGTCACCTCGCAGGTGACCTGATCGAGGTGTATAAGGTCTTGAATGGTTTCAGTCTCCTGATGCTGCAACTTGCAGAGCTTAAGCCTTCCTTCGTATGAGCACCCCTTTGTTCCTCTCACCAATCTTGTTGCCCTTCTCTGTACTCGTTCTAGCAACTCTACATCCTTCCTAATTATCCTCTTGTATAAGGCAATGGTCAGGCCACACCTTGAGTACTGTGGAACGAGTACAGAGAAGGGCAACAAGGGTTGCTCTTACTGAGCTGATCTGAAGGGGACATAAATTCAAATTTAGGAGAGACAGTTACAGAATAGGTGGTGTGTGGAAATTTGCCTTTAGCCAGTGGATGGTTGATTGCTGGAAGAAATGTCCATCTGTCATTGTGGAAGTTGACAATTTAAATAAATTCAAGGAGGAATTGGACAAACGTTTAGAGGGAATGGATGTGTGAAATGTTTTTTTTTTTTTTTTTTTGGCTGATGCTGTATAAGCTTGCTTTCTTTCACCCTATGCCTCTACTAATGTTGTTGTTAAATTCTAGTCACTGAACATTCATTGTATTGGATTTAACGATAACCAAGTACAGTACAAATAATATAATGAAAACATTACTAATTAAAATATTTTTTTAAAATAATGATTGTTTTTCATAAATTTCCTATTATATGCAAAATGTTAGAAGAGAATAACATGTCACTAATCCATTTAATTTCTCTGCCATTCTATTTTCAATCATTCCTCTCATCTTCCGCTCTAAAACTCTCTAATTCAGTTTACTCACAAGTGATGTCAGCGTGATGCCTCTATAACTGGTACACTTTTTCCTGTTCCCCTTTGAATAACGGGATGATCAAACCTTTTTTTTCAGTCCTTTGGCACCTGTCTCTCATCCCAGATCTTACGGAACAGTCTGCATGTCCACCCTATCCCTGCCTTGCCTGTAGCCTTCAGCATTTCACTATTTATCTCATCCACACCAGCAGACTTACCTGTCTTGATGTATTTCCATGCCTGCACTACATCATTCCACATCAAGTCTGTCTGCTCTCTCTCTCCGTATCTTTACTTTCATCCCCTCTTTTATTATCAACCTGCCTTTGTCCCTTTTGTTGGCTGTCCTGCATGTTCAACAGATTTTCAAAATACTTCTTCCATGTTCCTCATCTTTGTCCTTGGTTATTAGGTTCTCATTCTCATCCATCAAGTATTTGCTCTGTTTACCATCACTTCTCCTTTTCCTCACCATACCATACAGCGTCTTTTTATTACCATTGATATCTTGTCATAGAATTTCACTCCGTTCTTCCAACCACAGTCTTCTTTCCTCGTTAACTATCCTTTTGGCCCCCTCTCTTCACAGTTTCATCTCTCTCTCTATTCTCGTCATTTCTGTTCTGAAAGAAAAGTCCTGAATGCATTATTCTTAATTTTCACAGCCTCTCTCTCTCTCTCTCTCTCTCTCTCTCTCTCTCGTCCTATCATTGGGGTTGGAAATGGAAAGAAACCACCATGGGGTTTCTTTCCGTCTCCTTCTATTGTTTGTCTTTCCGCAAACTTGCTCTCTCAGTCCTACTTTTTTCTTTTTTTTTATGTAAACTCCAAACAATAGAGGTATATGAACCTATAATACCTTAGTACCATGCTTGGATTGGAGGTTGAAAAGGCGAAAGAAGATATTTGTTGGCATTGGACTTGAACTTCTGTAGACTGTAATTTTCAGAAAATATGTATGAAGGAAGGTTGTTCCAGAAAACGGCAGTTGAATGAATAAACGAGGAAGATGAAAAGTTGGTTCTGTGAGTTTGAGTTGGACAGCAAATGGATGTTGGTTGGTGGCAGCACATGTTCGGACTGTTTTGAAAGAGAGAGAGAGAGAGCAGGAATTATAGAAGCCAATTCAGAAGAACAGTGCCCATGGAAATATCTGTAGAAGAGGCATGCAGCAGAAACAGTACGTCTATGAGACAGCAAGTGGAGAGACTCTGTTAGAGAAGAATCATTAATTAACCTAACTGCCCTCTTCTGAACGGAATCAAGAAGCCTGAGAGAGGTTTTGGGGGCACCACCCCAGATATGGGAACAATATTCCATGGTAGGACGGATTTGCGATTTGTACAGAGTGAACAGCAGTTTGGAAGAAAAGTAAAGGTGAGAGCGAAAGTGAAAACCAAATTTTTTAGATACAGAGGAAGCAATATTTGTAATATGCTTGTGCCAAGAGAGATTAGAAGTCAGGATAATCCCCAAAAGAGTTAAATTATTATTTTGCTAGAAATTGGAGTGTCACCAAAGATAAGCATAGGAGCAGAAGAATCCTTTTTTGTGAAATATAAGACAAGGCTGAGTTTTAGAAGGATTGAAATCAACTAAGTTGTCTTTGCCCCACTGGAGAAATACCTGGAGATCGGCATTTAAGGAATTGATAGCAGATTATCGAGAAGTTGAAGCTGATTGAGCAGAGCAAGGTTTCTCAAAATGGAAAGTGGAATGCAATGTGCTGTCATCAA
The DNA here is from genome assembly GCF_048544385.1 of Mastigoproctus giganteus. Classification (NCBI taxonomy): domain Eukaryota; kingdom Metazoa; phylum Arthropoda; class Arachnida; order Uropygi; family Thelyphonidae; genus Mastigoproctus; species Mastigoproctus giganteus. The sequence continues at coordinate 6,081,014 of NC_143581.1, forward strand.
CAAAACAATGGATAGAATTTCCGTCAATGGAAGAAGGTCATTAATATACAAGAGAAAAGAGTGGGTGAAAGAACTGAACCTTGGAGAACACCGGCATTAGTGGAGAAGTTAGAAGACAGAGAGCCATCTACCATCACCCTCAGTGAGCGATCAGAGAGAAAACTGGATAACCAATTACAAAAAACAGTTGGCAAACTATAAGATGGAAGCTTGTTTAGAAGACCTTTATGCCAAACACAATCGAAAGCCTTTGAGATGTCAAGGGCAACTGCATGTGTTTCGTCAAACTTTTCCATTGAATTAGTCCATAAATGGGTAACATAAGCCAGAATATCACCAGTGGATCAATACTGACGGAATCCGTACTGGTGATCGTTGATCAGACTGAAGGTTTCTAGGTAGTTTAAGAGTTGGCAGTTAATTGATTTCTCCATTACTTTAGAAAGAGTAGAAGTAATTGCAATGGGATGATAATTGGATGGGAGGGATTTGTCACCCTTTTTAGGAACTGGCTGGATATGAACAAATTTCCAAGCAGAAGGAAAAACACCTTTGAAATAAGAAAGTGCAAAAAGGCAGCAAAGAACAGGAGTAAGGTCAAGAGCACAGGTTTTGAGAACAAGTGGAGAAATACCATTGGGACCTGGAGGTTTCTTAGCAACAAGATTTGTCAAAATCCTTCTGACATCCTTTTGACAGAAAAACCACAGGAGGCATTGAATGGAGCGTGTTGGGAATGGTGGGAGGTGTTTTACCAAGATCATTAATACAGGATTGGAAGAAAAATGGGATGCTAGCAGGTCAGCTTTATCCTTGGCTGAAGTGACAACAGAACCATCTGGTTTGGACAGAGGTGGGAGCATAGATGGGCAAAAGTTGCAGCCAAAGCTTTGGCAAGAGACCAGAATGCTCGGCTACCATTAGGGCAAGAAGCAAGTTTTCTACTCTTAGCCTGTTCAAACTATAGTTTGGACTGATTAATAACTGCTTTACAATTGTTGCGAGCTTTGGTTTAGGCAGAAAATGAAACTGAAGAATCAGAAACAAGCCAATTAAGATATGCAACGTTCTTCCCTTGAACAGCCTTAGCACATTTATTGGAAAGCCATGGTTTAGATGAAGGACGAGATTTTAAAGTGGAGTGTGGGATAAAGGATTCCATTTCTGCAAGAATAATTTCACTGACACGATCTGAGCAAACGTTGACATCAGAAGTTTTGAAACAGTAATCTGACAAAGGAAAAGAAAAGAAATCTCGCAGGTCATCCCATTTTGCATTCTTGTAATGCCAAACAATATGAGGTTAGGAATAGCCACGAGATAAAGGCTCCATTGGAGAAGAGACAATCACCAAGTTGAGATCTGAAGTGCCTAAAGGAACTCTCATTTCGACCGTGTACTTAGAAGGGTTGTTTGTGAGAAAAAGATCAAGCATGTTGGCTGTATGGTTAGGATTGTCCGGTATGCTTGTAGGTAAATGAACAATCTGTGCAAGGTCATTAGTAATTGCAAAAGCCTTAGCATCTCGACCAACTGGGTCGGTGTGACTAGAAAACGGAAGCCAGCTGGAGTTGTGAACATTAAAATCACCAAGAAAAATTACCTCACTGTTAGGAAAGTTGGACTGGAGAAAGTCAAGAGAACGGTAGAGACAACAGATGAATTTGACACAATGTGGTAGAGATTTTAAGCCAGAGAAGATCGAAAAGAGGAGATTCCAAATTACCAAGTCTTTGACAGGGAATATCGGAATGGACATATGCATAAGTACTGCCTTTGAGGTGAAAGGAATCATACAGCGAATAATTTGGGCAACTGAGATGAGCAGTAGTTGAATCGACTGATAACTGAGATTCTGTCAGAAAAAGTACATGGAGTTTGGCAGACTGCAAGTGGAAATGGACATCGTTGAGATTAGAATTGAGACCACGTATATTTGTGAAATGAATTAGGAAGTGTTTGGGAGGTTTAGATCTTTTTGCAGATAAGTTTACTCTATTAGTCTGACAATTCATGGTGTATTCAATAGTAAGAAAAAGTGGGTGGGACATGCTGTATGAAGTAATGAAATTTTTGGATATGGCATACACATGGTAAGAATATAACCAGATCCTTGACATAATATTGCCTTGACAATGCCCCCCCCCCCCCGCATACACACTACTTGGACTCCCTCCAATCACTATCTGGCAGAGTAGAGGTAGCAAGATTATACACTAGCTGATCTGGAGCCTCCTAGAGAGTTACCAATAGGCTCTCTCTCTCTCTCTCTCTCTCTCTCTCTCTCTCTCTCTCTCTCTCTCTCAGAGTAATTCACAAAATTTTTTTTGGCTGGTGCAGCATAAGCCTCAGGCTTCCTTGCGTTGTATGGCTAATAATAATAATAAAACTTAGCTTTTCTCGAAGTTGCAAAGGAAATAGAGCTGCATTTCCTAGGATTAAACTCCAGACCATTCGAAGCAAACCAATTAGTGAAAGTTCAGAGTAATCCCATGTTTTACCATGAAGGTTAACTGCATCATCTTGACTGTTGATACATGAATATAGCATTAGAAGATGCATACGATGCAAAAAAGCAAGCTTATGCAGCATCAGCAAAAAAAAAAAAAAAAAAAACCACCTCCCATTTCACCCCTCCATTCGTTCCAAATGCCTCTCCAGCTCAGCCTTAAATTTATTTAGGCTATCACCTTCCACAACAAAAGGCAAATTTCCACACATCTATTATACAACTGTCTTTCTTCAATTTCAATCTGTGCCCCCTCAGGTTCTTAATCTGAGCAAGAGGAAGAATCCCATCATGATTCAGCTTGCTCAACCCATTCAAGGCCTTATACACCTCAATCAGATCACCTCGCAGGTGCCTACTCTCTAGGTGCTGCAATTTGCAAAACTTAAGCCTTTGTTCCCCTCACCAATCTTGTTGCCTTTCTTTGTACTCGTTCTAGCAACTCTACATCCTTCCTAAAATGAGGCCTCCAGACCTGTACACTACTCTAGGTGTGGCCTGCCCATTGCCTTGTATAATGGGATAACCATCTCCCTGTAACGGGATATAGTTTCACATCGTCAGCAAACATTAAGATCTTAATATTATTTCTCTCAACAAATTGCAGTAAGTCATTGATAAAGATGGCAAATAAAAGAGCCCCAAGAGATGATCCCTGCGGTACTTCTCTCGATGGAAAAAAATTCCTTTAAGATTTCCTGTCTGATGTTTTCGATATGAAATATATTCATCAACAAGGATAGTAGAGGGTCAACTATTCCATAGTGCTTAGTTTTTTGGCAAGTAGATTGTGCAAGACACTGTCAAAAGCCTTAGTAAGGTCTGTGTAGATCATATCAACCTGTCCTCCGAGATCTACGGTGTATATAACCTGCTGCCAGATAGTGAGAAGATTAGTGGTAGTTGACCAGCCCCTGGTGAGCCATGTAGGCTGTCTTAGATGAAGTGCCGAACATATTCCATTAATCAGTTGTGAATGATAGTGTCCAGAATTTTTGCCAAAGATTACAGAAGGCAGATGGGATAGTAATTCTCTAGTGAATGGATTGCATTGCTCTTTGGGATAGGAATAACATTGACTTTTTTGAAGTGAGTGGGGAAATACCAGTCTTAATGGAAAGATTGAATATATGCAATATTATATATTTAAGTTGTGAAAAGCATTTCTTCCACAAGATAAGTGGAATCTTATCTGGGCCGGCTGAAAAATCTTTTGTAAGTTTTCGAAGCACTTGAATGATAATGACAGTGGGAGTAATCTACAGGCCAGGTGATTGTGGAGATTATGATAAGAGCCTCTACATGCAAATGGAATGGACAAGTAAGTGTGAATGTCTTATTATGGGCAATTTACTTGCTAATATAATCTTGCTACCTCTACTCTGCCAGATATTGACTGGAGGGAGTCCGAGTAGTGTGTATGCGGGGAGCATTGTCGAGGCCACGTTATGTCAAGGAGCTGGGTATATTCTTACCACATGTATGCCATATCCAAAAATTTCATTACTTCATACAGCATGTCCCACCTACTTTTTCTCACTATTGAATACACCATGAATTGTCAAACTAATAGAGCAAGCTTATCTGTGAAAAGATCTAAACCTCCCAAGGACTTCCTAATTCATTTCACAAATATACGTGGTCTCAATTCTAATCTCAACGATGTCCATTTCCACTTGCAGTCTGCCAAACCCCATGTACTTTTTCTGACAGAATCCCAGTTATCGGTTGATTCATCTACTGCTCATCTCAGATGCCCAAATTATTCGCTGTATGATTCCTTTCGCCTCAAAGGTGGCACTTGTGCATATGTCCATTCTGATATTCCCTGTCAGAGACATGGCAATTTGGAATCTCCTCTCTTTGATCTTCTCTGGCTTAAAATCTCTCTACCTCATTGTGTCAAATTCATCTGTTGTTTCTACCCTTCTCCCAACTCCACTATTCACTTGGAGCTCTTTGACTTCCTCTCTTTGCAACTTGACTTTCTCCAGTCCAACTTTCCTAACAGTGAAGTAATTTTCCTTGGTGATTTTAATGTTCACAACTCCAGCTGGGTTCCATTTTCTAGTCACACTGACCCAGCAGGTCGTGATGCCGAGGCTTTTGCAATTACTAATGACCTAGCACAGATTGTTCATTTACCTACAAGAATACCGGACAATCCTAATCATACAGCCAATACGCTTAATCTTTTTCTCACAAACAACCCTTCTAAGTACACGGTCAAAGTGAGAGGTCCTTTAGGCACTTCAGATCACAACTTGGTGATTGTCTCTTCTCCAATGGAACCTTTATCTCATGGCTATTCCCAACCTCGTGTTGTTTGGCATTACAAGAATGCAAAATGGAATGACCTGCGAGACTTCTTTTCTTCTTTTCCTTGGTCGGATTACTGTTTCAAAACTTCTGATGTCAACGTTTGCTCAGATCGCGTCAGTGAAATTATTCTTGCAGGAATGGAATCCCTTATCCCACACTCCGCTTTAAAATCTCGTCCTTTATCTAAACCTTGGTTTTCCAATAAATGTGCTAAGGCTGTCCAAGAGAAGAATGTTGCATATCGTAATTGGCTTGTTTCTAATTCTTCAATTTCATTTTCTGCCTACACCAAAGCTCGCAACAGTTGTAAAGCAGTTATTAATCAGTCCAAACTAGAGTTTGAACAGGCTAAGAGTAGAAAACTTGCTTCTTGCTCTAATGGTAGCGGAGCATTCTGGTCTCTTGCCAAAGCTATTGGCCGCAACTTTTGCCCATCTTTGCTCCCACCTCTGTCCAAACCAGATGGTTCTGTTGTCACTTCAGCCAAGGATAAAGCTGACCTGCTAGCATCCCATTTTCCTTCCAGCTCATGTATTAATGATCTTGGTAAAACACCTCCCACCATTCCCAACACGCTCCATTCAATGCCTCCTGTGGTCTTCCGTCAAAAGGATATCAGAAGGATTTTGATGAATCTTGATGTTAAGAAAGCTCCAGGTCCTGATGGTATTTCTCCACTTGTTCTCAAAACCTGTGCTCCTGAACTTACTCCTATTCTTTGCAGACTTTTTTCACTTTCTTATTCCAAAGGTGTTTTTCTTTCTGCTTGGAAATTTGCTCATATCCAGCCAGTTCCTAAAAAGGGTGACAAATCCCTCCCATCCAATTATCGTCCCATTGCAATTACTTCTACTCTTTCTTAAGTAATGGAGAAATCAATTAACCGCCACTCAAACTACCTAGAAACCTTCAGTCTGATCAATGATCACCAGTATGGATTCCGTCAGTGTCGATCCAATGGAGATATTCTGGCTTCGGTGAAAGGTTCGGTGAAACACAAGTAGTTGCTCTTGACATCTCAAAGGCTTTTGATCGTGTTTGGCATAAACGTCTTCTAAACAAGCTTCCATCTTATGGTTTGCCAACTATTTTTAGTAATTGGTTATCCAGTTTTCTCTCTGATCGCTCACTGAGGGTGATGGTAGATGGCTCTCTGTCCTCTAACTTCTCCACTAATGCCGGTGTTCCCCAAGGTTCAGTTCTTTCCCCCACTCTTTTCCTCTTGTATATCAATGACCTTCCGTTGACTGGAAATCCTATCCATAGTTTTGCCGATGATAGCACATTGCATTCAACTTTCCATTTTGAGAAACCTTGTCCTGCTCAATCAGCTTCAACTTCTCGAAAATCTGCTACCAATTCCTTAAATGCCGATCTTCAGGTAATTCTCCAGTGGGGCAAAGACAACTTAGTTGATTTCAACCCTTCTAAAATTCAGTCTTGTCTTATATCTCGCAAAAAGGATTCTTCTGCTCCTATGCTTATCTTTAGTGACACTCCGATTTCTAGGCAAAATGATATATCTCTTTTGGGGAATACCCTGACTTCTAATCTGTCTTGGCACAAGCACATTACAAATACTGCTTCTAAAAAACTTGGTTTTCTCTTTTGCTCTCGTCGTTACTTTTCTTCCAAACAGCTGGTCACTCTGTATAAATCGCAAATCCGCCCTGCCATGGAATATTGTTCCCACATCTGGGGTGGTGCCCCCAAAACCTCTCTAAGGCTTCTTGATTCCATTCAGAAGAGGGCAGTTAGGTTAATTAATGATTCATCTCTAACAGAGTCTCTCCACTCGCTTTCTCATAGATGCACTGTTTCTGCTGCATGCCTCTTCTACAGATACTTCCATGGGCACTGTTCTTCTGAATTGGCTTCTATAATTCCTGCTCTGTCTTTCAAAACAGTCCGAACACGTGCCGCCATCCATTTACTGTCCAACTTCAAACCCACAGAACCAACTTTTCATCTTCCTCATTTATTCATTCAACTGCCGTTTTTCTGGAACTATCTTCCTTCATACGTATTTCCTGAAAATTACAATCTACAGAAGTTCAAGTCCAATGTCAACAAATATCTTCTTTCGTCTTCTTAACCTCAACCCCAAGCACGGTACTAAGTACTATAGGTTCTAATACCTCTCGTGTTTGGGGATCACATAAAAAAAAAAAAAAAAAGAATTTTAATTTGCCTCTAATTTACTGGAGCAAATGGGAGGGAAACTCCACATGGGGGACAAAATTTTTAAATCAACTAGATGATTGCTATTTGTATCAACATGTCAGGGAAAGTACTAGGGAAAACAATACTCTAGACCTTATCATCACCCATGAATCAGATGATATAATAGGGCTGACAGTACAAGAACCAGTAGCAGGAAATGATTATGGAGTTCTGTTGTTGTTATTTGGTTTTTAGGAGCATTAGCAACTAAGGCCATATTGCTCCAGGGATATGCGGTGGTCATTCCCTCACCTTTCCGCATCCTCCATATTTGGTGGCTCACGGGCTTGAACCCCAGTCTAATCAAGAAGCATCTGCTACTCACTGCTGCTCCTGCCCACGGAGGCACCTATGGAGTTCTACGGTGGACGATGAAGAGAGAGGTAACAATAGTTAAAGGCAAAGGAATGGGTTATAACTTCAGGAAAGGAAATTACAATGGCATAAGTTGCTACATGGCCTCTATTAACTGGGTAGATATCTCACAGAGAGCGAACACAATTGAACTAAGGTATACCTTTAAAACATTAATCACAGAAGCCTTGAATGCATATATACCATTAAAAATATACTCTATGAGGAGGATTCCAAGTTGGATGAATAATGAAGTTACCAGATTACTTGAGCAGAAAAAGACAGCATGGAAAAGTTACTGAGCAATAAAAAGTAACGAAGCATATAACAGCTACAAATTGATCTGTAATAGTGCTACTGAAAAGGTTAGGCTGGCAAAGGCAGATTATGAGAAATCGCTGGCAAAGAGGAGGGATAAGGAATTCTTCACATTAGCATTAGTAGAGGCATATGATGCAATTAAGCAAGCTTATGCAGCATCAGCCAAAAAAAAAAAAAAAAAAAACACCACTCCCATTTCACCCCTCTGTTCATTCAAAATACCTGTCCAGCTGAGCCTTAAATTTAATGAGGCTATCAACTTCCACAACAAGGGATGGAAGTCTGTTCCACCAACCGACTACCTGCTGGTTGAAGGCAAATTTCCGCACATCTATCCTACATCTATCTTTTCTCAATTTGAATTTATGCCCTCTCAGGTGATTATTCTGAGCAAAAGGAAAAACCCCATTGGCATTGAGCATGCTCAAACCATTCAAGGCTTTATACACCTCTATCAGCTCACCTCGCTGGTGCCTAGTCTCCAGACAGTGTAATTTGCAAAACTTGCCTTTCTTCGTAAGAGCAACCCTTTGTTCCATTCACTAATCTTGTTGCCCTTCTCTGTACTCATTCCAGCAGCTCTACAACCTTCTTGAAATGAGGACACATATATAAATGCAAAGAAGAGAAGAACAAACCAGATTGGATCCTTATGTAATGGACGTGGGATAGTATTAGATACCTCAGCTGAAGTTGCAGTGGACTCCAACAGTTACTTTGCATCGACATTTACAGAAAAAAAAAAACCCTTTACATCAATGAGAAATTATGGGAGTGAAGTTGAAAAAAATGTAATTCATGATGTTGAAATTTCACATGTTTATTTAATAAAAAAACTTTCAAGCCTACAGGCCAGTAAGGCTCCTGGGATTGATGGCATATACCCTATAATCTTAAGGGAGGCGGCAAGTGAGTGCATTGAACCATTGAGACTAATTATGCGAGCATCACTGGACTCGGGAGTAATTCCGTTGGTTTGGAAAAGTGCCACTGTATCTCCAATACATAAGGGCGGTTCTAAGAGTGAAGTGGGAAATTACAGCCAGTTAGTCCAACTTCAGTAGTAGGGAAAATCATGGAGACTGATCAAAGTTTGAATTCAGGATCATTTAGATAGAAATGGAATTCTGAAGCATACTCAGCATGATTTTGTAAAGGGAAAATCATGTTTAACTAATCTGGTAAGCTATTTTGACAGGGTCACTCAAGAGCTGGACTTTGGGAATAATTTCGACATTATTTGGATTTCAGCAAAGCATTTGACTCAGTCCCACCTTATAACCGCTCACTTGGCAGAGTTGAACTAAAGATGGTAGTGGAGGAAAGGGACTTGGGTGTTACGATACTGTCAGACTTGAAGTTCTCTGAGCATTGTAGACAGGTTGCAGGGAAGGCCCATGGTGTCCTATCGATGATTTATCGAACAATTGCTAGTAGAGATAAGGATGTCATAATCCCATTGTATAAGGCTATTGGTAGACCACACTTGGAATACTGTGGTCTACCAATAGCCTTATAGGTAGACCACACTTGGAATACTGTGTTCAGGTATGGAGACCACACCTCAAGAAAGACAGTGCTTCTTGAAAGGGTAACTTGCCTGGTGAGATCTGCAAAAGGGCATCCATAAGGACGAAATTTTCAAGGTTATAAATGATTCTAGAACTAGGGGGCATTGAGGTGGTAGATGACTTTCATCAACCGGTGAAATACCAGCACTTTGCTTATTGGAGGCTTGAAGTGGTGAAACCCATGTTTAGTCTCTAGAGCAAAGTTTCCGGCATCCCCCCTCCTCCCCCATACTTCTCCTCTAACCCATGCACGGTACTAAGTACTATAGGTTTTGATACCTTTCGTGTTTGGGGTTTTCATAAAAAAAAAAAAAAAAAATTCAAGTTATGGGGGGATGTTTAGACTGGATTAAAGGAAGTTTTATTTGAGCCTTTTTTTTTTTTTTTTTTTTTTTTTTTTTATGAGAACCCCAAACACGAGAGGTATTAAACCTATAGTACTTAGTACCGTGCTTGGGTTGGAGGTTGAGAAGACGAAAGAAGATATTTGTTGATATTGGACTTGAACTTCTGTAGATTGTAATTTTCAGGAAATACGTATGAAGGAAGGTTGTTCCAGAAAACGGCAGTTGAATGAATAAATGAGGAAGATGAAAAGTTGGTTCTGTGGGTTTGAAGTTGGACAGTAAATGGATGTTGGCTGGTGGCGGCACGTGTTCGAACTGTTTTGAAAGAGAGAGCGGGAATTACAGAAGCCAATTCAGAAGAACAGTGCCCATGGAAGTATCTGTAGAAGAGGCATGCAGCAGAAACAGTGCATCTATGAGACAGCGAGTGGAGAGACTCTGTTAGAGATGAATCATTAATTAACCGAACTGCCCTCTTCTGAATGGAATCAAGAAGCCTGAGAGAGGTTTTGGGGGCACCACCCCAGATGTGGGAACAATATTCCATGGCAGGGCGGATTTGCGATTTATACAGAGTGAGCAGCTGTTTGGGAGAAAAGTAACGCCGAGAGCGAAAGAGAAAACCAAGTTTTTTAGATGCAGAGGAAGCAATATTTGTAATGTGCTTGTGCCAAGAGAGATTAGAAGTCAGGGAAATCCCCAAAAGAGATATATCATTTTGCCTAGAAATCGGAGTGTCACTAAAGATAAGCATAGGAGCAGAAGAATCCTTTTTGCGAGATATAAGACAAGATTGAGTTTTAGAAGGGTTGAAATCAACTAAGTTGTCTTTGCCCCACTGGAGAATTACCTGAAGATCGGCATTTAAGGAATTGGCAGCAGATTTTCGAGAACTTAAAGCTGACTGAGCTGGACAAGGTTTCTCAAAATGGAAAGTTGAATGCAATATGCTATCATCGGCAAAACTATGGATAGGATTTCCAGTCAATGGAAGAAGGTCATTGATATACAAGAGGAAAAGAGTGGGGGAAAGAACTGAACCTTGGGGGACACCGGCATTAGTGGAGAAGTTAGAAGACAGAGAGCCATCTACCATCACCCTCAGTGAGCGATCAGAGAGAAAACTGGATAACCAATTACTAAAAACAGTTGGCAAACCATAAGATGGAAGCTTGTTTAGAAGACCTTTATGCCAAACACGATCAAAAGCCTTTGAGATGTCAAGAGCAACTACTTGTGTTTCACCGAACCTTTCCATTGAATTAGTCCATAAATGGGTAACATAAGCCAGAATATCACCAGTGGATCGACACTGACGGAATCCATACTGGCGATCGTTGATCAGACGGAAAGTTTCTAGGTAGTTTAAGAGTTGGCGGTTAATTGATTTCTCCATTACTTTAGAAAGAGTAGAAGTAATTGCAATGGGACGATAATTGGATGGGAGGGATTTGTCACCCTTTTTAGGAACTGGCTGGATATGAGCAAATTTCCAAGCAGAAGGAAAAACACCTTTGGAATAAGAAAGTGAAAAAAGGCGGCAAAGAATAGGAGTAAGTTCAGGAGCACAGGTTTTGAGAACAAGTGGAGAAATACCATCAGGACCTGGAGCTTTCTTAGCATCAAGATTCATCAAAATCCTTCTGATATCCTTTTGACGGAAGACCACAGGAGGCATTGAATGGAGCGTGTTAGGAATGGTGGGAGGTGTTTTACCAAGATCATTAATACATGAGCTCAAAGAAAAATGGGATGCTAGCAGGTCAGCTTTATCCTTGGCTGAAGTGACAACAGAACCATCTGGTTTGGACAGAGGTGGGAGCAGAGATGGGCAAAAGTTGCGGCCAATAGCTTTGGCAAGAGACCAGAATGCTCGGCTACCATTAGGGCAAGAAGCAAGTTTTCTACTCTTAGCCTGTTCAAACTCTAGTTTGGACTGATTAATAACTGCTTTACAATTGTTGCGAGCTTTGGTGTAGGCAGAAAATGAAACTGAAGAATTAGAAACAAGCCAATTACGATATGCAACGTTCTTCTCTTGGACAGCCTTAGCACATTTATTGGAAAACCAAGGTTTAGATAAAGGACGAGATTTTAAAGTGGAGTGTGGGATAAAGGATTCCATTCCTGCAAGAATAATTTCACTGACACGATCTGGGCAAACGTTGACATCAGAAGTTTTGAAACAGTAATCAGACCAAGGAAAAGAAGAAAAGAAGTCTCGCAGGTCATCCCATTTTGCATTCTTGTAATGCCAAACAATACGAGGTTGGGAATAGCCATGAGATAAAGGTTCCATTGGAGAAGAGGCAATCACCAAGTTGTGATCTGAAGTGCCTAAAGGACCTCTCACTTCAACCTTGTACTTAGAAGGGTTGTTTGTGAGAAAAAGATCAAGCGTATTGGCTGTATGATTAGGATTGTCCGGTATTCTTGTAGGTAAATGAACAATATGTGCTAGGTCATTAGTAATTGCAAAAGCCTCAGCATCTCGACCTGCTGGGTCGGTGTGACTAGAAAACGGAAGCCAGCTGGAGTTGTGAACGTTAAAATCACCAAGGAAAATTACCTCACTGTTAGGAAAGTTGGACTGGAGAAAGTCAAGTTGCAAAGAGAGGAAGTCAAAGAGCTCCAAGTGATTAGTGGAGTTGGGAGAACGGTAGAGACAACAGATGAATTTTACACAATGAGGTAGAGAGATTTTAAGCCAGAGAAGATCAGAGAGAGGAGATTCCAAATTGCCATGTCTCTGACAGGGAATATCAGAACGGACATATGCACAAGTACCACCTTTGAGGCGAAAGGAATCATACAGCAAATAATTTGGACATCTGAGATGAGCAGTAGTTGAATCAACTGATAACTGAGATTCAGTCAGAAAAAGTACATGGGGTTTGGAAGACTGCAAGTGGAAATGGACATCGTTGAGATTAGAATTGAGACCACGTATATTTGTGAAATGAATTAGGAAGTCCTTGGGAGGTTTAGATCTTTTCGCAGATAAGCTTGCTCTATTATTTTGACAATTCATGGTGTATTCAATAGTAAGAAAAAGTGGGTGGGACATGCTGTATGAAGTAATGAAATTTTTGGATATGGCGTACATGTGGTAAGAATATACCCAGATCCTTGACATAACGTGGCCTCGACAATGCTCCCCGCATACACACTACTCGGACTCCCTCCAGTCACTATCTGGCAGAGTAGAGGTAGCAAGATTATACACTAGCTGATCCGGAAGCTTCCTAGAGAGTTACCAATAGGTTCAGTCCGGTGTACTAACTAGCGGCCGGCCTGTGAACACCGTTTTAGAGCTGTACACTCGAAATGTAAGGAATATTGGATCTCGCCACGACATTCATCATAACCTCAAAAATCATCAATCATACTGCATGGTGGAAGAGATAGGGAAGGGTTGGCCGGAACTTAGCTCTAGAGACTAAACATGGGTTCCACCACTTCAAGCCTCCAATAAGCAAAGTGGTGGTATTTCACCGGTTGATGAGAGTCATCTACCACCTAGTACTGCCTGGTAACATAGAGGGGCGGCGTTCCTCCATGTGGTGTGGGCGCCACACCTCGACCCCTGCTTACGTTGGTTCACACCTGGGTGGTCACCCACCATGTACTTGTGCATGAGGGTTATACCCAGGATTACTAACAGTCCCACCATCGTGAAGGTGCAAGCAGAGGATTTGGCTGTCATAGACCGTCCGGACTTCGCCGAAATTGGGTCCACTTTGACTTGAGTGTCACCCGAATATCAGTTCCATCAGCGTTTTAGACTCACAGGTAGCAAGAACAGCTTGTCTGGCATATCTGAGAGAATGTCTGTGACAGCCTCAAGGACCAAAGTTATAAGGCCTGCGAGTTATAAACTACTGGAATAAGTTACCTACAGGAGGAGGGAAACGCTTAGGTTGCCCATTTCCTTTTCTCTTGTTTATTAATTATTATTTTTTTTCCTTATTATTATTTTATTATTATTGTTATTTATTTTTTATTATTATTATTTTTTTTTTTGGCTGGTGTACCATAAGCCATAGGCTTCCTTGCACCATGTGGGCATTGCTCATACTAATATTAATATTGGCTGTGTCCACTGAGACATTATTGAGTGTATCATCCTTAATGACTTGAAATTGATAAGTTGAAGCAGCCATTAGTTGCAGTTTTCTTGGAAAAAGAGGAGAAAAATGTCACAAAAAGATCTTTAGATTTGTCTCATGTTGTAGGATTGCCATCGGAATCGATGATCCTGTTGAACATTTATTAGAATTTTTAAGCATGTTCCAAAATGGCTCCAGGTCAGCATTCACAGTGAAACTGCATTGAATTGACTGAATATAATGAGAGTACTGATTTCTGATGATCCTTTTAATGTTGCTTCTATGTTCCTTGAACAGTGACATATATGCTTCGTCATGTGTCGCCCTGAAGTGTTTTCTGCACTGCTGTTTGGCGCTGATAATTGCAATCATGTCTGTCGTGAACCAATGAGAGAATCTGTACCTGTAATTTTTACTAAGATGTACAAAGCCTTGAATGATAGAGCAGATTGTGCTAATAAGATGATCGGTGACTGCGTCAAGATCATTAATCTGTGCAAACCCATCAATGCAATCAAGTTCACGTCCTAATAATTGCCAGTCTGCTCTCCTGAAGTTCAGCTTGGCTTGGACAAGCAGTGCATCTACTTTTCTGTTATATGTTTATTTGACAGCTTAAAGTCTTGTGATCAGAAGGCAGAAATGAAACTGCTTCTAAAATAATGTTCGGCTTGGATGCAAAAATGGGAACCAGCAACACCTTGCCTCTAGTACAAATATTGTTATACTGCATGAGGCCCAGTTCAGACATGATGTCATATAGCTGCCTAGTTGTAGCAGATGACTCCTCAATGCCTAGTGGGGAGTGTTGAATACTGAAGTCTCCAAACAAGTAAACCTCATCTGACTGGTGAAAAAACATTTCAAACTTACAAAATGCTTGCGACAGCCTCTCCATAACAAGATCAACCGGGAGCAGAAGGTAGAAGGTGAGAACAGTTTTGTTATGAACCTTCAGATGACAAAAGATTCCTTCAATATTGTAGAAAGTCCTGTGCATTGTTACTGCAAATTGGTTTGAGATAATGATTGTGACACCCACCCCTAGATCCCCTGTCTCTTCTGACGACAGTATGAGGACACTGCCACCACTTCTGAATCCATAATCCCATCATCCCAGAATGCCATATATGAATAAGGAGACAATTTGTTGAATTCTGCAGGAAGGTCAAATGGAAAATAAATATTTGTGATACACAGAAGCAACACTGTGATCATGTGAAGGCTTGACTTGTCAAGACAATCCTAATTTGACGTTGCTCTTTGACTTTGTAGAGCGGATATCATCTTTTAAGGGCACAAAAGGTGATATAGTTGTACACGTTGGCACTAATGACATAAAGAGTAGGAGACCGGCGGAATTACTTAGCAAGTACAGGTCACTGTTGAAAAAAAGCCGTGAATTAGGGTTGAATTTGAAAGTGTCTGCAATTTTGCCCAGACACGATAGGAGGGAGTATATGATGAGAGCCTTGTCGATCAATTCGGCCCTAGAGGGATTGTGCAAGGCTCAAGGGGTAGAATTTTTTTCAGCCTGGACTGTACTTGTTAACAGCAGAGATTGCTTCTACAGGGATGGGATACACTTAAATAGAAAGGGTGCAAGAATTTTTGCTGATGCTCTAGAGGCAGTGTTAGGTGGGTCGGAAAACTGCTAGTTGGGGGGGATACAAGGACTAATAGATTAACAGTAGCCACTGGCAGAGGTGGAAGTGATTCTTGCACTGCTTCTATTGAAATGAGCAGAAGCCTGAAAAACAAGATGCAGGATATTTCAGAGACTGCTGGGAGTCATTGTGGTACAACTAAACACATGGGTTGTGTTAGGGTAGCTAAGAATAGAAACAGGTGAATGTATACCTGCGTGTACACCAATGCTAGGAGTTTGGTAAATAAATTTGATGAATTTGAGGTATTGCTCAAAACATCAAAGGCAGATATTGTTGGGATATCAGAGACGTGGTGTCACACAGATATAAGTAATGCGGAACTGGAATTTGGGGAATACAATGTGTATAGAAAGGATAGACAGGACAGGAGGGGAGGAGGGGTTATGCTATTAGTTAAGAAACACATAAAGTCCAAGGAAGTGAAGCCAGTCGACATCGATGGACAGGGCAGTGTCGAGTCAGTTTGGTGTGACATAAGCATAGGGAAATCAAAATTGAGAGTAGGAGTGTGCTATAGGCCTAATGACTCTGATGAGTATAATAAGATATTGTACAGGGAAATAGAGTGGGCCAGTAAATCAGAGAGTCTTATAATGGGGGATTTTAATTTCCCAGATATTGACTGGAATTTGTGGGTTGGTCACTCGCACACTAGCAAGGCTTTTGTGGATTTATTGGATGATTGTTTTCTACATCAGCATGTTCGTGAGGCAACAAGAGGGAGCAATACTCCTGATCTGATTATCAGTAGTGATTCTTCATGCATTAAGAATCTGCAGATAAATGAACCACTAGGTGGCAGTGATCACAGTGTGTTGAAGTGGGATTTACTCAAGGAGGTAACTACCATCAGAGGTAAAGGGAAGGGTTTTTGTTTTCGTAAAGGCGACTATGATGGTCTGAGACAGTATTTAAATTCTATACAGTGGGACCAACTGATGATGTTACCAACAGCAAACTCAAAATGGGAAGCATTCAAGGAACTAATCTTGGAGGCTACCAGGCTTTACACACCAACTAAGAAATATTGTTCAAGGTTTAGGCCTAAATGGTTGTCAGATGAACTAATGAGACATGTGGCAGAGAAGAAAAATGCATGGGATACATATATATTAATGGGTGACATGGAAGCCTATGATAGATATAAGTTGGTCTGTAACCAAGTCACAAAGGAGATTAGGCAGGCAAAGGCAGACTACGAAAAATCCTTGGCAAAGGATGCAAAGAAAAACAGAAAAGAGTTCTTTACATATTTAAACTCAAGAAGGAAAGGGATGAATCAGATTGGTCCACTGGATATTGATGGTTCAACAGTTGAGGATCCTGCTCAGGTGGCTAACAATCTAAACGAGTATTTTGCATCTACATTCACGCATGAGGAGTTATTCAGGAAGGAGAATGATGTAGGTAAAGTAAACATTGGCAGTGAGCTGGATGATTTTGTAATAACTGAGAGGAAAGTGGAGGAGAGATTGTTGAGGATAAACATAAAAAAGGCACCTGGGGTGGATGGGATCTATCCAGTTATATTAAAGGAGGCAGCAAAGGAAGTAAGCAAACCCCTAGCCATAATTATGAGAGCTTCTTTGGACTCGGGGGAGGTACCCATAGACTGGAGATGTGCAAATGTAACCCCAATTCACAAAGGAGGATCAAAGGCTGACACAAGTAATTATAGACCTGTTAGTTTAACTTCTGTTCCAGGTAAATTAATGGAGGCACTGGTTAAAGAAGCACTGCAGGATCATCTAGACAAGAATTCAGTTATAGCTCAGACGCAGCATGGTTTTGTTAAGGGCAGGTCTTGCCTGACCAATTTGATTGGATACTATGATGTAGTCACAAAAGAACTGGATGAAGGGAATAACTTTGATATTATATATTTGGATCTTAGAAAGGCTTTTGATACTGTTGCACATGGAAGACTGCTGCACAAATTGGAGCAGTGTGGCATTGGAGGCAAATTGCTGCTATGGATAAGGGGATGGTTGAGTGGCAGAAGACAGAGAGTGGTAATCAATGGACACTGCTCATTGTGGACTAATGTTATTAGTGGAGTTCCTCAGGGTTCAGTGTTGGGTCCGTTGTTGTTTTCGGTGTTTATGAATGATATTGATGATGGGATATCAAGTTTAATGTCCAAGTTTGCAGATGATACAAAGGTTGGCAGGGTTGTTAAGGACACTACTGACGCTATGCTGCTGCAACATGATCTGGAAAGGTTGAACAGATGGGCTGAGAGGTGGCAAATGAAGTTTAACATTGACAAATGTAAAGTACTACATATGGGAAACAGTAACCCCAGAGCAACGTATCAACTCTGCGGTACTACACTGACAGTGGTGGAGAATGAAAAGGACCTGGGGGTAATTGTGCAGGCAGATATGAAGTTCTCTGAGCAGTGCAGATGAGCTGCAAGAGTAGCTCATGGTGTCTTGTCAATGATATATAGGAATTTTTCTAGCAGGGATAAGGAGCTGATTATTCCCTTGTATAAGGCAATGGTTAGGCCACATCTTGAGTACTGTATACAGGTCTGGAGGCCTCATTTCAAGAAGGATGTAGAGCTGCTGGAACGGGTACAGAGAAGGGCAACAAGATTAGTGAATGGAACAAAGGGTTGCTCTTACGAAGAAAGGCTTAAGTTTTGCAAATTACAGAGTCTTGAGACTAGGCACCGGCGAGGTGATCTGATAGAAGTGTATAAGGCTTTGAATGGTTTGAGCATGCTCAATGCCAATGGGATTCTTCATCCTTGCTCAGAATAATCACCTCAGAGGGCATAAATTCAAATTGAGGAAGGACGGATGTCGGATAGATGTGTGGAAATTTGCCTTTGGCCAGCGGGTGGTTGGTTGGTGGAACCGACTTCCATCACTTGTTGTTGAAGTGGATAGCCTAAACAAATTTAAAGCTCAACTGGACAGGTATTTCGAACGAACGGAGGGTTGAAATGGGAGTGGTGTGTTTTTTTTTTTTTTTTTTTTTGGCTGATGCTGAATAAGCTTGCTTTCTTGCATCATATGCCTCTACTAATGCTAATGCTAATTTCCTCAACTGTATTATTGAGGGCATTTCACTATGACCCAGAGATGAAGCATCAGAACAAACAGTGGACTTCAAAATCATCACCTAGGCCCCAAAAAAGTTTTGTTAACAGATGTCCAGGATCAAGATGATGCTGATCATGTTTTTTGAGAAACAGGGTGCGATTCACAGAGATTTGTACCTGTAAAGGTAGAGAGTCAATGCTGCAATCTAGGTACAGGTACTTCAAAACTATTGAATGCATTTCCTGGGTGAGGCTATTTTGTTATTTGTTATTTGGTTTTTTTTTTTTTTTAGGAGCATTAGCAACTAAGGCCATATTGCTCCGTGAATATGCGGTGGTCATTTCTGACCTTTCCGCATCCTCCGTATTTGGTGGTGACGGGCTCGAACCCCGGTCTAATCAAGAAGCGTGTGCTATGCACTGCTGCTCCTTCCCACCTGGCTACGGAGGCGCCTCCTGGGTGAGGCTGCAATTTTGAGAAGAAGGCAGCTGGATCTTGCTACATTACAATGTCCCCCCATTCCACACTTGTTATGAAGACATGGTATTGTACCAATGAAACATAGTATTGTACAGATCAACCATCCACCCAACTGTTTTAATCTAGCACAAGGGGCCTCTTCCCCAAGGTGAAAATTGCTGTCAAAGGAAAAGACTTCAGGATGTTGAAGACAAAGTAAAACATAACTTGCTGACACTGTATAAGCTTGCTTCCTTGCATCATTTGCCACTGCTATTACTACTATTAATAATAATAACAAAATTATATGGTTAAAATATGGTTAACAATTCTTGTCAAATGACTAATAGTGAACTCTTTTGATCTATATGATTGTCCCAGAATAGAAGAGAACATTCAATTTAAATTTAATATACAAAAAATGTACATGAGATCACATTATATATTAATTAATGCCCCAACATGTTTTATTCCAATTTAACATGAAAGATTCATAGAAGCAGTGAGTTCATGTTCCTCAGATGTACTCGCTGCTTCTATGTTTATCTGTTCGTTTATCTGAACAGAACATGTTTATCTGTTTGTTAAACCAGTAACAACTGCAAAAAATAATTGAAAATTAAAATGGCTATCAGAAGTTATGCTAATACAAATTTTAAAATTTCTTCAGTATATTTTTGACTTTTGGTCTGTACCCCTGATATTGCTGGAATCTGAGAAGTATGTCTGTAAAAAATAAATAAATAAATAAAAAATAAAATAAAAAGGACACCATGAGCTTGTAATAAAAATGAACAGATCAGAGAAATTACTTTTAGAGGGACATGGATGTCTAACATCATTTTTTAGTTTTGATTTCTTATACAGTAATACCCCGAAGTTACGCGATAGGTGGGTCCGACGAAAATCGCTTAAGTCGAATTCATGTAAGTCGGGGTACAACTTTGCATATAAATACATATAAATTTTGTTTAATTGGGACCAAGGACTAACAAAAACACTAGTTTAAAAGAAAAATATTTAATAAAATTACAGTTATTTGTACATATTAATACAAATTATGTATTAAAAAAATAAACGAGTTATGTAAAAAAAGTTATTTCGATGTCGATGGCTTCATAAAATCTAACAAATTCGTCTGACGACACAGCGCCTTCTTTTTTTCACGCAGTCTTCATAGCAAGCTAATAATTTTTTATTTCTTGCTTTGTAGCTATAACGCGTTCTTCGTTGGAGTCTATGTTTTCTAAAATTTTTAAGCCCTTTTCAATTGAGCTGAGACCTTCTGTCAAGCTTGCAATTGTCATGTGCTTTTCTGGTGGAACTGGGTCTGCAGTGTCGGATAATTCAGTGACGTTTTGCTCATACATCTCTATCAGCTCATTCATTTGTTTAAAAGAAAAATATTTAATAAAATTGCAGTTATTTATACAGTTGGTTATACAATTGCAGTTGGATTCACTATGTGAATCCAACAGCTCGTTGACACAATTGCAGTTGGATTCACTATGTGAATCCAACAGCTCGTTGACATCATCACCATTGACTTCCAAATCTAATTGCATGGCAAGATTAACAACTTCTATCATATGAGTGACATGATCAGTTTCTGGTATTGTTTTCGTCTCGTTTTTGAAAAAAAATGGACAAAGTTTCTTCCAGACACCATTCAATGTTTTTGTGAATTTCATCCCAAGATTCTTCAATGATTCTTACGGCATCTAAAACATTGAATTGTTTCCAAAAGCCTTTAACAGATATCTCACTATTTTGTCTCATAGCTTCATTCAGACGTGCAAACGAACGCCTCGTGTAGTAGGCCTTGAATGTTTTGATGACTCCCTGGTCCATCGGTTGAAGCAAGCTGGTTGTGTTTGGAGGCAAAAACACAACTTTCACACGTCGGTCGAAATTAATTAGGGTGGCAGGAGGGTGACCGGGTGCATTGTTAATAAGAAGGATCAATTTAAATGGAATCTGTTTAGACTTGCAATAACGTTCGACTTCGGGTATGAAGTGGTGACCAAACCAGTCCTCAAAAACGGAAGCTGTCACCCAAGCTTTATGATTTGACTTACAAATCACTGGTAAGCTAATTTTAGATATATTTTTTTAAAAAACTCTTGGGTTTTCGGAGCGATAAATTAAGAGAGGTTTTAACTTGCAGTCTCCAGCTGCATTCCCGTCGACCATCATTGTCAATCGGTCTTTGGAAACCTTAAAGCCTGGAAAGTTTTTTTTATTCGTCAAAACGATGTAATTTCCGACCAAAGTTGAGCACGAATTCGAACGCACACATATAAATATGACTATAAATAAATAAATATAAATACGAATGCAAATTCTTGTATATGTGTGTGCAGCTCATGGGGCAGCAAAGTTGAATTTTGTTCATCTTTCGCTCTCTCTCCGCTGTCGCACCGTATATCGATAGCATATGAAAAATGACCTTGAAGATAGTGGGCGGCAGTGTTGCCAAATGAAAAAAATCAAGAATCGCGTAACTCTGAGTTCGCGTAAGTCAGGGTATTACTGTATGTCACTGTTCCAGTTTAAAGTGTATTAGGTAGATCTAATTTTTTTATGGTAAAGTGTAAAGTGTGTTTAGGGTCAAGAGGCACCAGGGGTTTCCCCCATCCCCGCGTAGTTTACATTGTGGATGAACCAGTTGACTGGAAAAGCCAGAGATTCAAAAGTGTATGGACTTTGTATATGTGTGATGCCTTGTACCGTTGTTCATCTGGTCATTTAGCCGCCAGACCCCTACTGAGGACCGACGTTGTCCCACTTTCGCCCCGTGGAGGCAGACCAGGTACTCACTAGTATATAGTTCACTCTGGCAGGTCCTGCCACCTAATTTCCTGAGATTTCGGTGGCTAGGACCTTAAAAAAAAAAAAAAAAAAAAAATATATCGTCTACGCGTCGCGGGGAGCGCTAGAAGTCCAAAATGTTGGGCAAAATTAATTTAGATTGGTGATTTTAGATTGTCTGGGGCATGTTCACGTTGCTGTCAGATAGAGTGGGGTGAAGGCTGAAGACTGGGGGGCAGATAGACAGAAATATGGAGCCGAAAGGAAGGCAACTCCAGTTTACAGTGGGGCATGCCCATGCCCCACCAGAGGGAAGAAATAGGGTGGCAGGGGGAAGGGGACAGCAACTGTCCCCTCCCCACTCTGCCAGGAACAGGTAAGACAGTGAGCCAAACAAGGGAGCTGGCTCAGGTTGCCAATGTGGCCTGTGTGCATGAGTGGGAGCAAACCAAACTGTAGGGTCAGGTCCACACCATCCAGAAAAACTTGAGGCCCAGCAGTTTTTTATGGTAGACAACATAACTCAGATTACAAGTTTTTGGTCTTATTTGGCCAACTGTTGTTTTCCTGTTCTTAGTGGACTTTACATTCTGCACAGCTGACCATGTAAGTGGAATTCTTATTTTAATTTTTGTAAGTCTTCATGCCATTTTTTCAGTTTGAAGTGTATTATTTAGGTAGATTATTTCTTGCCCTTCTGGTTGGAGTACTTCTTAGCCAGCGTAGATCTCAGGGCCAGAGGGTCACACAAGCTCCACCACCAGCGACCTTGTCACTGGTGGTGGAGCTTGTGTCCTGTACTCCCAAAGTGGAGCAAGAAAGAAAATTACAAGTAGGACAAAAAGCAATGGAAAGAAGCATGATGGGCCTGTCATGCAAAAATAGAGTTAGAAATGATGAATTACGTAAAAGAACTGGTATAAAGGATGTTATAGTGGAAGCAAAACATCTAAATGGAAATGGGCAGGTTATATTATGAGAAAAGAAGATAATAGATAGAGTAAAGCTGCAACTGAATGGATACCATTGGAAGGACATAGAAACAGAGGTAGACAAAAAAAGGAGATGGTGCGACGAGTTGAAGGAGTTTGTAGGAGGAAATTAGCCAACCACAATACAGAAAAAGATGGAAGATTTTGAGAGAGGCCTTTGCCCAGCAGTGGGACAGTAATGGCTAAGAAGAAAAAGGTAGATAATTTTTTTTATGGTGAAAAACATAATTCAGATTACAAGTTTTTGGTCTTTTTTGGCCAACTGTTGTTTTACTGTTCTTGGTGGACTCTACATTCTGCACAGCTGATCATGTAAGTGGAATTCTTATTTTAATTTTTGTAAGTTAATTCACAATTGCAGCAGAAGCCTTGGGATTTGGGTACGAGGTTATTACCATGTTGAGCAAGATTTTTGTAGCTCCGGGGAACGCTAAGTTTTCATTTATATTTAGTTGTTTTATTGATTTAATTGTTATACTAAATTATTTTCTATAAGTAGCTTTATAGTTCTAGCCAAGCTCTGTGGTTTATTTTTAAATTTAGATGGAGATTTTGAAATTTAATACTTAAGTGTCCATAGATTTTACATTCGTAACTTACCGCCATTGTTATACAATACGAAATAGCGTAAGGTTTAATGTAAAACTAGATAGCAAAAAACATAGCACTGTATTAGAAATCTGTTAGATTAGTATAGTATTATCAATTAATCAGTAAAATTTATTAATCTTATTAAAGTTCATTGTTAATTAAATTATACTTAATGGAATCATGACCCAGACTATAGCAGCAAAGCAACGTTCACAGAACAGCCAGAGTGCTGTGGCTTGCGGGAGAACCGAAGGGGGCAATTCTCCAACACATCACAGTCTAAAACAATGCGTGAAATATGAAATGTCTGCAGACCTGTCTGGAACAGGAAATGATCTAGCCAAAGAGGATGTCTTAGTGTGTGCTAGGTGCAGAGACTGTGAAGAAATTTGGCGCCAACTCAGCGTTCTGATGGGTGTCTATGAGAGGATGAGGGGTAGGGTAATGCCCTCAAAGAAATTAATGAGGGCCCATCAAGCTCTCAGCTGCCCAACTCAACACCAGAGTTGAGTTGGGCAGTTCAGACTGCATCAGGCAACACAGCAGCAATCTCCAAGGCAGAATGCGTTGGTCTAACAGGAACTATTTATTGTCGGTGACTATGGTCAGGGAGACTGGGAATATATCATGCAAAAAGGATAGGTGGAACAGGACCAGGGTATGTCTGCCAGGGGCAAAAGTTGATGATGTTGTAGGGCAGATATTATCTTTACTTTATAAAAGGTGATATTGTTGTACACGTTGGCACTAACGATCTTAAGAGTAAGAGATTAGCAAATTTACTTAACAAGTACAGGTAAATGCTGGAAACAAGTAGTGAGTTAGGATTAAATTTGAAAGTGTCTTCAATTCTGCCCAGACACGATAGGAGAGAGTATATGATGAGAGCCTTATCAATTAATTTGGCTCGGGAGAGATTGTGCAAAGCTCATGGGGGGTAGAATTTTTTTTCAGCGTGGTATAACCATTAGTAGAGGCATATGATGCAAGAAAGCAGCTTATATAGCATCATCCAAATAAATAATAATAATAAAAATATAAGAAAAAATCAAAAACCTTCCCATTTCACCCATCCATCAATTCACTCCAAAAGTCTATCCAGTTCTTCCTTTTATCCATTTAAGCTATCAACTTCCACAACAATAGATGGAATTTTGTTCCAGCAATCAACCATCCACTGGCTAACGGCAAACTTCCGCACATCCATGCTACAACCGTCCTTCCTCAACTTGAGTTTATGTCCCCCTCAGGTTCGTAATTGTCTGTGCTTGCTAAGAGAAGAGACTGCTTCTACAGGAATGGGATACACTTAAATAGAAAGGGTGCAAGAATATTTGCTGATGCTATCGAGGCAGTGTTAGGTGAATTGGAAAATTGCTAGATTGGGGGTATTCACAGACTAAAAGATTAACGGTAGCCGCAGGCATAGGCAAAAGTGATTCTTGCACTGCTTCTATTGTAATGAGCAGCAGCCTAGAGAGCAAGTTGCTGGGGACTTCAAGAGCTGCTGGGAGTCATCATGGAACATGTAAATACATGGGCTGTGTTAGGGAAACTAAGAGTAAGAACAAGCGCATGTATACTTGCATGTACACTAATGCTAGAAGTATAGTAAATAAAATTGATGAATCTGAAGTGCTGATCAAGACATCAAAGGCAGATACTGTTGGGACATTAGAGACATGGTATAACACAGATATGAGCAGAGCAGAATTGGAATTTGGGGAGTACAATGTGTACAGAAAGAACAGACAGGGTAGGAAGGGAGGAGGAGTTATGCTGTTAGTTAAGAAACAAAATCTAAGGAAGTACATCCAGTTGACACGGGTAGACAGTACAATGTTGAGTCTATTTGGTGTGACATAAACACTGGGAAAGGGAAAATGAGAGTAGGAGTATGTTATAGTCCTAATGATTCTGATGAGCACAATGAACAGTTGTGCAGAGAAATAGAATGGGGCAGTAAATCAGAATGTCTTGTAATGGGGGATTTTAACTTTCCAGATATTGACTGGAACATGTGGGTTGGTCACTCGCATGATAGCAAAACTATTGTGGATTTATTGGAGGATTTTTTCCTACAGCAACATGTTCGAGGGGCAACCAGAAGGAGTAATACTCTTGATCTGATGGTCAGCAGAGATTATTCATACATTAAGAATTTGCAGATAAATGAACCATTAGGTGACAGTGATCACAGTGTACTGATGTTGGATTTACTTAAAGATGTAACTACCATCAAGGGTAAAGGAAAGGGTTTTTGTTTTCATAAAGGTGACTACAGTGGTCTCAGACAGTTTTTAAATTCTATACAGTGGGATCAACTGATGATGTTACCAATGGCGAATTCTAAATGGGAAGCCTTCAGGAACTTAATCTTGGAGGCTATTTGGCTTATCATACCAACCAAGAAATACCATTCAAGGTAACTTATGTAAACCCTAAAAGGTTTGTTTGTTTGTTATTTGGTTTTTAGGAGCATTAGCAACTAAGGCCATATTGCTCCGGGATATGCGGTGGTCACTGCCCGACCTTTCCGCATCCTCCGTATTTGGTGGTGACGGGCTCGAACCGCGGTCTAATCAAGAAGCGTGTGCTATGCGCTGCTGCTCCTTCCCACCTGGCTACGGAGGCACCTAACTCTAGAAGGAAAGGGATGAATCAGATTGATCCACTTAATATAGATGGTTCGACTATCAATGATCCTGTTCAAGTAGCTGATAAACAATGGGTATTTTCCATCTACATTCACACATGAAGAGTTATTCAAGGAGGGGAATGCCAGACGTTTATCAAACTCTAACAGGGAGTTAAGTGATTTTATAATAACTGAGAGCAAAGTGGAGGAGAAATTGTTGAAGTTAAACATAAAAAAGGCACCTGGGGAAGATGAAATCTATCCAGTTATAATGAAGGAGACAACAAGAAAAGTAAGCAAACGTTTAGCCATAATTATGAGAGCATAATTGGAGTCAGGGGAGGTTGCCACGGACTGGAGATGTGCAAATATATCCCCAATTCACAAAGGGGGTTCAAAGGGTGAAAAATAATTCTAGAACTGTTAGTTTAACTTCTGTTCCGGAGAAACTAATGGAGTCACTGGTTAAAGAGTTGATACAGGATCACCTAGACAAGACAGCAGTAACAGCTCAGACACTGCATGGGTTTGTTAAGGGGAAGTCTTGTTTAACCAATTTGATTGGATACTAAGATGTGGTCACAATGGAACTGGATGCAAAAAATAATTTTGATATCATATACTTGGATTTCAGGAAAGCTTTTGATACTGTTGCACATGGAAGACTGCTGTACAAATTGGAGCAGTATGGCATTAAGGCCAAGTTACTGCGATGGATAAAGGGATGGTTGAGAGGGAGACAGCAGAGAGTGGTAATAAATGGACACTGCTCTACATGGACTAAAGTTATTAGCGGAGCAATCCAGGGTTCGGTGCTGGGCCTATTGTTGTTTGATGTATTTATCAATGATATTGATGAAGATATATCAGACAATGTCCAAGTTTGCAGATGATACAAAGGTCGTCAGGGTTGTTAATGACACTAAAGACAGTATACTGCAACAGGATCTAGAAACGTTAGGCAGATGGGCCGAGAAGTGGCAACTGAAGTTTAACATTGACAAATGTAAAGTATTCCATATGGGTAGCAGTAAACCAAGAGAAACGTACCAACTGTGTGGTACTACACTCAGGGAGGTGGAGAATGAAAAATATTTGGGGGTAATTGTGCAGTCAGTTATGAAGTTCTCTGAGCAGTGCAGATGGGCTTCCAGAGCAGGTCATGGAGCTTTGTCAATGATATATAGGAATTTTGCTAACAGAGACAAGGAGGTGATTATCCCTTTGTATAAGGCAATGATCAGGCCACACCTTCAGTACTGTATACAGGTCAGGAGGCCTCATTTTAAAAAGGATGTAGAGTTCCTAGAATGAGTACAGAGAAGGACAACAAAGGGGAGAGGAACAAAGGGTATGCTTATGAAGAAAAGCTTAAGTTCTGCAAGTTGCAGCATCTGGAGACTAGGCACTTGGTGCGAGGTGATCTGATCAAGATGTATAAGGCCTTGAACGGTTTGAACAGGTTCAATGGTGACACGATACTTCCGCTTGACTCAGATTAAGAACCTGAGGGGGCATAGATTCAAATTGAGGAAACAGTTGTAGAATAGATGTGCAGAAGTTTGCCTTTAGCCAGCGGGTAATTGATTGCTGGAACAGACTTCCATCTGTTGTTGTGGAAGTTGATAGCTTAAATAAATTTAAGATAGCATACCAAATACAGCAGTCACTAATGGTTACTGATATGTCACAATTTATGAACATGCTGGCACTTCAATTAAACATGTGGAATTATCCACAACACTAAAAAATAAAATAGCAAAGCTTTATATTTACAAACAAAATCTTTAATGTACGTTAACATACATTAGTGATTTCTGGCTTTCAAATTCTGTAATTATTTTTTTTTTAAAATACCTTAAATGATATTACATTTAAATTTTACAAGTGTATCATAAAAACTTATTAAATACCTTATTTTACAGCTTTTTTTTTCTTAAAGTTTTATTTTAAAACTTTAAAAATATATATTTTTGCCATATACTTGAAAGATATTCTGCAAGGCTATCTCTATGTGCATTTATATGTTTATGAACATATTTTCTAGTTGTGTTGCGATGATTTTTAATCCTGACTGAATGCTAACTTATAAAAAAAAAAAAAAATCAAAATAA
The DNA here is from genome assembly GCF_048544385.1 of Mastigoproctus giganteus. Taxonomy (NCBI): domain Eukaryota; kingdom Metazoa; phylum Arthropoda; class Arachnida; order Uropygi; family Thelyphonidae; genus Mastigoproctus; species Mastigoproctus giganteus. The sequence continues at coordinate 6,109,098 of NC_143581.1, forward strand.
TAATTTAAAAATTATATATTATTTTTTCTTATATTTGCTATATTGTCAAATATATTAAGAAATACCCAATTTTAAATTATTAATCCTTTATTCTCATATTTCCTTGGTATCATGGGGCATGGATTGAACAAGATGCTTAAAATGTTGTGCAGGAATGGAGTACCGTGCAGACATGAGTGAGTGCGTCACGCAGTTCCTTGAGATTCAACGGAGGTGTAGGCCTGCGGCGAACAGCCCTTTACAGGTCATCCCAAAGATGTTTAATAGGATTGAGATCCGTGGACTGAGTGAGCCACTGCACAAAGAAAAGTCATTGTTATGTTCCTGAAACCATTCCATAGTGATTTGGACACCAATCAATTTTTTAAAAATATTTAAGGTCATTGATCTCCCAGATTGAACCAGACACTCACATGGCATCTGGCAGACAACACGAACATTTGTATTTTTGTCAGCAGTTCATACTATCTGACAAAATCAAATTTCTATAATAAGTTCAGACCCTTGTTGATGGCATCCCACAGATGCCATGTGGACAAATGGAAAATGCCTAGAACAAAGACACCTGTTCTTCTGGCATCTGTTAAATGCCACACAGTCTTGTAATATGTAATATATTAAAATGAAAACAGAAAACACTATACAACCAATCAGAGAATATTGGTGGGCAAAGATACATGGGAGGATCTGGTGTCATTTAGGGTAAAAAAAAAAAAAAAAAAAAAAAAATGGCACCTATCAGATGCCGTACTAGCAACAGAAAGTTAAAAGGAGTATTTAAACAGTTTGTTAGAGTGAGGTAGAACTGACTCATATTGGCTGTCTCACGTCAGAAAGTTCTTTCAATAACACATGGCGAGAATAGATTACTAATAACCTTCATTATTCAAGTATTCTGTTGAACCCATGTTATTTTTAAATTAAATACAAAAAAAAAAAAAAAACACACACAAAATACATAAACTTGTTTTCTGCATCATTAAAAACATTAATAAAAATAGACTCAGAGAACAGAAAATTTTAACAATCATTAAATATTAAATTGATTAAAATAAGTTTAGCAAATTTAGTTTTTGAATATATGTCAATATTTAACACTTTGCACAATATGTAAAATGTATTCATCTGAAATCCTTACTTTAATATGCAGTAACTTTTACTTTACTTTAAAGGAATATCAGCAGGTTTAACTTCTGATATTCCATTTTTTGACTAAGTGGGGTGAATATACCAAGAAATCCGAATGTATATGAATTTCTATACCCAGGATCTCAGCTGCAATATGGCTTAAGTAATTTCAAAGGCAACCAGCAATGTAAAAGTCAACTGGCATTAGACCATTAAAATTTTAGCATGGGCCCTTTACCCCCCACAGCAGAGCAATGAGTAAATATTTCTGCCTACTCAGCAAATCGAATGTCTCATTTGCTTAAGCCTTACTGTATGCCATTTCTAGAATAATTTATTTTCCATCAATCAATATATATATATATATCATCAAAAACTCGTATGTATTAATTGCATAAAAATAGCATAAAATAAATTCGTATCCAATTATTTCTTATATGTTACATATACACTACTCATGGGTCCTCCTGAGCTGTGTTGAACTCATGCCACCTAATTATAACTATGGAAAACTGAATGTTGTGGAGCAACACTATATTATAAGAGAATTTATAGGCCTAGGCCTCATGTGCAAAGGGCATCCACAAAAAAAAGAAAAACGTTACTAGCAGTTATATAGTCTATGAGCCTTAGCAACTATCAAGGCTAATAATAAAAGAAGCACAAATTCAACTGTTTCACTTAATTTCATTTTTTTTAATTTCAATCTTTATTTATAAATAAAGGTTGCTTGCAAATATCTTCATTTAGTGAGGTATTTTCCGTTAATCATAATGGGGGAGGGGGTATTCGCACAACATCATAATATGCTATATTACGTAACTTACTTTGCAATATAACATAACTGTAAACATTTGTGTGCAGATGTGCAATTTTAGCGGTAAGAGGTGTAAAATATGACATAAAATTCTACAAGCACTCATTAAATTTTGAAAAATGGTTTCACATGAAACTACTTTGTCAATTCCTGAATTTAAGTTTATGATTCTTTTAATGAGCCTTTTGATTTTATTTTAGCACACAGGATTCTCGGTTAAACCAAGTGCAGTGTATATTGTTCAAAATATACTACATTATACATTTACTTTCTTATATATAATTTTTTCTCTCTCAAATTTAATGAATATTTAAAATGGAGGCAAAATTTCATTCTTACTTTTAAGCGACGAAACATTTTAGAGATATTTTACTGTCACTTTCACTAGCGCAAAAAGCTTGGCTGGTATTTTTCATAGTTTTGTCCAGAAAGTAGAACTATTAGCAGAAAATGTCTAAACTCAGTGTTGATTAAAAAGATGCTTTATTTACATCTCGCTGAACTCCATCTTTTACTAAAATGCCGTTAAGCGAACTTCGCATCTTCACTCCGCACATCACCAAAATAGAATTTCCAGCGTCCTTTGATTGTCATCACAAATTTAAATATATTAATATAATTCATTTAGCAATGGAGAAGGCATCGCTTACTTCACGTGCACAATAATAACATTCTGTTTGTCATTAAAGTATGCTGCAAGCAGACATTACAAGTCGGGGATGCTCAAAACACGTAATAACAATTACCAATTGCATAAAATGTAAACTCAAACGTTCATAATTATTCCAGATTTCAACTGCCATGTTCATACTCTCGAACTCGGTGTACATACTTGTTCATAACAATATTTTCTTATCTAAATTACTAACGATTTCAATAGGTGGCCATTTCAGAGCAATTCGTATAAATTTAAAATATTGTATTTATTCTCATATTTTTATTGGGAAAATGTGTGAAAATCAAGAAATAGAAAATTACTTAATATTCGTATATATTAAAACAGTTGCGGAATGATGGAATTTGTAGCAAATGAACTGCAGGAGGAGGTGGGCACTTAAATTCAGGCCAATTCAATTTTATATTATTATTAATATCATTTTATTTCCACATCCGTGGGCATCCCTGGAACAGCTTGGTTCCGCTAGAAGGATGTACATGATGCAAATTCCAGTTGAGTACATTCATTAGAATTGCAAGAGATCAAACCAGATTGAAAATACACAACAAAGTACAAATCAATACATAAAATAATAAACAATAAAATAAAACAACAAAACCCCATGACATAAACACGAGCAATAAGCGCGATGTGAAAAGGAATTCCCTACAATGGTGAATCCAGGAAAGCCTTTGCAAGGAATTCTTTTCACATAGCGCTTATTGCTCGTGTTTGTCATGGGGTTTTGTCAATGATATACAGGAATTTTGATAGCAGGGAAGAGGAGTTGATTGTCCCTCTGTATAAGGCAATGGTCAGACCACACCTTGAGTACTGCGTACAGGTCTGAATTTTAACACGCCTCATTTTAAGAAGAATGTAGATTTGCTTGAGCGTACACAAAGAAGGGCAACAAGATTGGTCAGGGGATTGAAGGGATCGTCTTACCAAGAGAGGTTTAAGTTCTGCAAATTGCAGCGGCTGGAGACTAGGCACCTGCGAGGTGATCTGATTGAGGTGTATAAGGCCTTAAATGGGTTGAGCACGCTGAATTCTGATGAGATTCTTCCACTTGTTCAGATTACGAATGGAAGGGGGCATAAATTCAAATTAAGGAAATTAATTTGAATTTATGCCCCCCTTGTGGAAATTTTGTGGAAAAAATTGTGGAAATTTGCCTTTAGCCAGTGGGTGGTTAATTGCTGGAACAAACTTCCATCTGTCGTTGTGGAAGTCGATAGGTTAAATAAATTTAAATTTAACTGGACAAACATTGTGTGAGTTTTTTTTTTTTTTTTGCCTGGTGCTGCATAAGCTCATATACGCTTGCTTTCTTACATCTCATGCCACGATTACTATTACTACTATTATTATTCATAGAGTTCTTTCACTATGTCCTGTCTTTAGCTCTTTGAGCTGCAGAAAGATGAGGTGTAGATCCCCAGGGAGTTATATATAACAAACATATTTGCCGGGAACACTGACCTAAGGTTTTGCACATTTTGCAGACAAGATTGTAGACAAGGTGTTGAACTGCACCGGGTTCGTTGGGAGATTCCTTGTGTCCCACGTCCCCCACTTTATTATCTTAGTAATTTATTATTAGTTTCCCTGTTGCTCCAGGAAGGGAGATGTGATCGTTCCATACTACGTATAAAAAAATTCTTAAAAATTCTTTAAAAATTAAAAATTCTTAAAAAATTCTTAAAAATTCTTTAAAAATTAAAAATTCTTAAAAAATTCTTAAAAATTCTTTCTATCCGGGCACGAATCGTGCCCAGATAGAAAGAATTTTTAAGGACAATTTTAACACTGTGGTTAAACTAGTCGGTTTCAAGCGAGAGGACTGCATGGTTTTCACTCGAGGAAAGTTTTTTTTTTTTTTTTTTTGTCCAGAACACAGGGAAACCGACCGAAGAATACCCACAGTTTCAAACACCAACAATTCTTGGCCTCAGCCGCCTTAATATTTATTACAAAAAATAAATAAATAATCTCACCTCTGTCCGTTATTGGGTGTCCCTTTGCAGAATAAAGTTCGATATATACTAATGAACAAAAAATGTCCAAACACATTGGTTTCACATTGAGAGCCATACTTCAACAGCATGATGGTGCGCTTTGGTCACTACAACACATTCTAACTCCTAGGCATGCTTTTCATTATATGATATACCACTAATGATAGGCTGCACCAAATTATGTTCCTTCATTCCTATAAGACAGTATGTGAGTTAAGGATGTTCCGCTTGTATATATAAATAAAGTTATGAGGATGTTAATGTATTGTGTTTGTAATTGTGTTATTCTTCGGTTTGCTGTTTTTCTGGAAGGAAGCCCTCTTTTCTTGTAGAAAACCATGCAATACTATCCTATGAGCAACTAAGTTAGCCACATTGTGAAAGAAGTCCATAAAAATTCTTCCTGTGTTTGAGGGAGAATCTAGCTCAGTATTTTCCACTCTCTGTGAGAAAGGTTGATTATAACCACAGATACCGACGAGAGCCAGAGGACAGTGACCAGTAAAGCTTCCGAAGTTTTTGTGTTTGTCTGACCCTCATCTGACGATCCAATCAATCCCATAAGTCTTCAATAACATTTGAATTCGGCACTCAGCGCCGGCTATTCCAACATTTGTTGAACCTCAACCGCACATTTTGTATATTTTCGAATAGCACTAGAAACGATTTTCGCAATACATCCACCTGAAACGTTCTCAAATGGATGTATTGTTTGCGGTTTTTTTTGTAAGTTTACACTTATAATAATTCGTCAATAAGGAATTGCTTGATTCTGAATGAATAATTCAGCGGGCTTGTATTTTATTTTGCTAATTTTGCTCTTTTCGGAAACCTTGCACGATAGCATTTGGGAGTATATAACACTGTTGTATAGGACATCTCTCGAAAAACAGAACTGAAATTTAGTATTTGATATTAGTATTAGTAACGGCCGCATGGTGCAAGAAAGCCTATGGCTTATGCTGCACCAACCAAAATAAATAAATAAATAAATAAATAAATAAATAAAAATAATAAAAATAAAAAAAATCCGAACAAAACAATGATAAAAACAAAAAATAAATAAATAAATAAAATAAATAAATAAATAAAATAAATAACTAAATAATAATAATTAATAAATAAATAAATAATAATAATAAATAAAAAAAAAGGAAATTAAACCTATCATCCAATGCGCTTCCCTTACCCGAAAGTACTATCCAGATGACCTTTGAATTTCCCCAAACTGTCGGCCTCTACCACCCATGAAGGCAACTTATTCCAGTAATTTATAACTCGCTGGCTAAAATAAAACTTCCTGCAGTCCAATCTAAACATTTCCCCCCGTAACTTGAATTTATGTCCCCTAGTTCTAGCATCAATTATAATCTTGAAAATTTCGTCCTCATTCATTTTACTGATGCCTCTCAGAGCCTTAAACACCTCAATCAAATCTCCTCTAAGGTGTCTAGTTTCCAAACTCTGCAACCCACACATTCGAAGTCTTTCTTCATAAGGACGCCCTTTTGCCGATCTCACCAGGCGAGTTACCCGTCTTTGCACCCTTTCAAGAAGCTCGATGTCTTTCTTTAGGTGCGGTCTCCATACTTGAACACAGTGTTCCAAGTGTGGCCTAACATAAGCCTTATATAATGGGATTATCACGTCCCTATCTCTACTTGCAAAAGTTCGATAGATCATCGATAGGACACCATGGACCTTCCTTACAACCTGTTTACAATGCTCAGAGAATTTCATGTCTGACCGTATCGTAACACCCAAGTCCCTTTCCTCCACTACTGGGTTTAGTCGAACTCCACCATGTGAATAAGTTATTTTGGGATTTCTGTTTCCCAGGTGTAATACCTTACACTTTGTTGGATTCAAGCACAGCTGCCATTTTTCTGACCATTCCTGAAGTCTATCTAGGTCTCTCTGAAGAAGCGCAGCTTGACAGTGATCATTAACTATTCTACCCATTTTAACATAATCTTCAAATTAGACTTCACGCCCTCTATCCCTTCATCGATGTCGTTTATGAAAATTAAAAACAACAGTGGTCCTAATACTGATCCTTGGGGAACCCCACTTCCTACATCAATCCAATCTGAGGAATATCCATTTATCACAACCCTCTGCCTCCTGCCCTGAAGCCATCCTTCTATCCCTCTAAGGATTTTCCCAGTGATTCCAACCTGTTCCAGCTTATAAAGCAACCGCTCATGTGGGACTGAGTCAAAAGCTTTGCTGAATTCTAAATAAACAATGTCGAAATTATCCCCTAAATCCAGCTCGTGAGTGACCCTTTCGAAATAGCGAACCAGATTTGTTACACATGATTTTCCCTTTACAAAACCATGCTGAGTATCCTTGAGAATTTCAATTCGATCCAAATGATCCTGAATTCTACCCTTGATCATTGCCTCCATGATTTTCCCTACTACTGAAGTCAGACTGACAGGTCGATAATTACCAACTTCACTTTTAGAGCCACCCTTATGTATGGGAGATACATTTGCACTTTTCCAATCCAAGGGAATCTCCCCAGAGTCTAGTGATGCTCGCATAATTAGCCTCAATGGTTCAATGTACTCGCTTGCCGCCTCTCTTAAGATTATAGGGTATATTCCATCAACTCCAGGAGCCTTACTAGTCTGTAGGCTTGAAAGTTTTTTCATTAAATAATCTTGCGAAATTTCAATATCATTAATTACATATTTTTTAACTTCGTTCCCACAATTTCCCATTGCCACAAAACGTTTTTCATTTGTAAATATCGATGCAAAATAACTGTTGAGTTCATCTGCAACGGCAGCTGGTGTATTTATTACTATCCCCTTTCCCTTACATAAAGGTCCGATCTGGTTTGTCCTGCTCTTCTTGGCATTTATATATGTGAAGAATTCTTTATCCCCCCTCTTTGCTCTGTTTGCTATACCTATAACAAATACCATACAGTTATAACAAACACCCGATGAGTATAACGAACAATTATATTGTCAAATAGAGAACTTTCTAGTAAATTATTATACGTTATCGTTAGTGTGGGTGGGTGGTGTCCTTACTGTATATTGGAACTCGTGTTTTGAAACTTTGAATTTTGGCATTCGTGGGTTTTGGCACTTTCTCAGTTGCAAAACATTTCATTATTTGTTGGATGACTGCTCTCTAGACCATAAGGTTAGAAAGCAAAAAAGAGAAAGCAATAATTCTTGACTACTTACCAGTAGCGATTTACCTTGTATTAAGAATTTCTAGTAAAAGGAACTTGATAATATAACCCCAGGGACTTACATATGGTGATTATGGGCTTGGCACACCCAGGGTGCTGAGCTGAATATCATCATTCTTCTTTTTTGATGATTCCCTTTTATTTCTGACTCTTGTTTTCTCTCTCTCTCTCTCTCTCTCTCTCTCTCTCTCTCTCTCTCTCTCTCTCTCTCTCTCTCTCTCTCTCTCTCTCTCTCTCTCTCTCTCTCTCTCTCAGGGTAATTCAGAATTTTTTTTTTTTTTTTTTTTGGCTAGTGCAGCATAAGCCTCGGGCTTCCCTGCACCATATATTTCAGAAGAAGATAGAAGAATTAAGAGTCAAGATAGGTCAGTTGACCCAGTACCAACAGGGTAATAGAAATAAATTGATTGGAAAGGTGAAGAGCATCCTCGAGAGAGACAGCGTCCACAACAAACATGAGACCAGAAATCAGAGAATAGGAGAATACTTGGACACAGTGAAGCAGAACCTCCTCGCACTCAGCAAGAGACTACATCAATACAAAGAGAGCTCCCAGAAGAAAATAAACAACCTAATTTTTAATGTGGACCAAAGAACCTTCTACAGGAAACTGGGTGAAGACGAGAAATCAGGAAACGGACCACCCGAGAAGAAGACGATAGAAGAATTCTGGGGAAATATCTGGAGCAGTGAAGTAAGACATAACAGCAGAGCACCCTGGATAGAAGTAGAACGGAAGAAAACGAAGGACATACAAGGGATGAGAGAGTGGGAGATTCGAGAAGAAAAAGTAAAACAGTCGATCAGGAACACCTAGAACTGGCGAACCCCGGAATCGATAACATCCACAACTACTGGTACAAGAAGCTCACCTGCACACACAAGCACCTAGCAGAGCAGTTCACTCGAATAATAAGGCACCCGGAGACAATCCCGAAGTTTCTCAGTGAAGGAACCACATATCTGAAGCCAAAAGATGAAGATACAAGAAACATGGCGAAATACAGGCCAATCACATGCCTCCCAACGATGTAAAAGATCCTGACCAGCTGCATAACTAAGAAGATATCAGACCACTTAGAGAGGCAGAACATAATGGCAGAACAGCAGAAAGGATGCAAGCGGAGGAGCAAAGGATACACGGAGCAATTAACCTAGATGCGGCAGTTATGGAGCAAGCCTTCAAAAAAGCACCCAACCTATACACGGCCTACATCGATTACCGCAAGGCCTTCGACTTCGTACCTCATAGATGGCTAATAGAGACACTAAAGATCTACAAGGTCAATCCAATAGTGACAAACTTCCTAGAAGCAACAATGGCGAAATGAAGTACCACCATTAAGGTCGAGAACATCACAACCAGGCTAATCCCCATTAGAAGAGGAATCTCTCAGGGAGATGCTCTGAGCCCACTATGGTTCTGTCGAGCACTCAACCCGCTATCCACAATGCTGAAAGGCAGCAAGTATGGATATAACCTCAAAGAAGGAAGAAAGAACCTGTAAACCCTCACCCACCTGATGAACATGGATAACATCAAGCTCTACGCGGCAATCGAGAAGCAACTCCAGCAACTACCCCGGATCACCGAAGAATTCAATAAGGATATCAGGATGGAATTTGGTTTAGAAAAATGCACCAGGGAAAATTAGTTGGCCGAAACTACCAGCTGTTGACTGGTAAAAAGATCGAAGCTATGACAGAAGGAGAGACCTACAAATACCTAGAGATGATACAGGTTAAGCAGTTAGAACAAAAGGAAAGCAAGAAGTGCCTGACCGAAAAATATCATCAGAGACTCAGAAGCCTGCTGAAAGCAAAATTGAACGGAGGGAACACAGTTAAAACCATAAACACCTATGCAGCTCCAGTAATAACATACACATTCGGGGTCATGGATTGGACTAACACCGAGCTAGAAGATATCATGCGAAAGACAAAGACAATGATGACCAAGAGTCGCTAACACCACCCGAAGTCTCTGCTGGTCTCCAGTGCAGAGAATAACAATACCTCGGAAAGAGGGAGGAAGGTGCCTGATAGACCTGATACAACAACAGAAAACAGCGATAGTTAACTTGAAAGAATACTTCGAGAACAACACACCACTGCCCAGGGCATAAGGTAGATAGATAACTGGTATACCCTGCTCAACCTAAGCGAGGAAACCTCTCCCGCCCAGACGGTACAAGAAACAAAGTTAGAAAGATAGGCAAAGAAAACTCCATGGCAGACACTGCAATGACCTCCATCAAGATCACCTCGATAACATTGTTTCCAATACATGGATCACAAGCGGGACGATCTTCCCTGAGACTGAAGGATTCATGCTGGCCATCCAAGAGCAGGTAATCAACACCAGAAACTATAGAAAATACATCGCAATGGAGCCCGGAATATCAGATGACACATGTCGAAGATGCCACCTGGCCTCAGAAACGATCCAACACATCACCGCGGGGTTCATAGTGATCACCCAGACTGAGTACACTCATAGACACGACCAGATAGTCAGGATAATACATCAGAAGCTACAGAGGAAATACCAGTTGACCAAAGAAAGTGTACCATACTACAATTACAAACGCCAGTAAGTACTAGAGACCTGAATCCACAAGCTGTAGGTTCAGGTCTAGGACAGCGCCATACGGATAAGACTATCCCGCACAATAGATCGGTCTTAACCTTTGTGGACAAGATGGAAAAGGCTACCTACCTGATTGACATAGCGGTGCTGAACACTAGAAATGTCCAGAAAACCCATGATGAAAAAATTAGGAGTACACGAACCTGAGACATGAGATCAAGGAGATGTGGCATATGGAAGAAGTATCAACCATCTCAATCATCGTGTCAACCACCAGTATGGTGGTTATGCAGGGAATAACTTTGATATTATATACTTGGATCTTAGAAAGGCTTTTGATACTGTTGCACATGGAAGACTGCTACACAAATTGGAGCAGTGTGACATTGGAGGCAAATTGCTGCTATGGATAAAGGGGTGGTTGAGGGGTAGAAGACAGAGAGTGGTAATCAATGGACACTGCTCATCGTGGACTAATGTTATTAGTGGAGTCCCTCAGGGCTCAGTGTTGGGTCCGTTATTGTTTTCTGTATTTATAAATGATATTGATGATGGTATATCAAGCTTAATGTCCAAGTTTGCAGATGATACAAAGGTTGGCAGGGTTGTCAAGGACACTACTGACACTATGCTGCTGCAACAGGATCTGGAAAGGTTGAGCAGATGGGCTGAGAGGTGGCAAATGAAGTTTAACATTGACAAATGTAAAGTACTACACATGGGAAACAGCAACCCCAGAGCAACGTATCAACTCTGTGGTACTACACTGACAGTGGTAGAGAATGAAAGGGACTTGGGGGTGGTTGTGCAGGCAGATATGAAGTTCTCTGAGCAGTGCAGACGGGCTGCAAGAGTAGCTCATAGAGTATTGTCAATGATATACAGGAATTTTTCCAGCAGGGATAAGGAGGTGATTATTCCATTGTATAAGGCAATGGTCAGGCCACACCTAGAATACTGTATACAGGTCTGGAGGCCTCATTTCAAGAAGGATGTAGAGCTGCTGGAACGAGTACAGAGAAGGGCAACAAGATTAGTGAATGGAACAAAGGGGTGCTCTTACGAAGAAAGGCTTAAGTTTTGCAAATTACAGTGTCTGGAGACTAGGCACCAGCGAGGTGATCTGACAGAGGTGTATAAAGCCTTGAATGGTTTAAGCATGCTCAATGCTGATGGGATTCTTCCTCTAGCTCAGAAAAATCACCTGAGAGGGCATAAATTCAAATTGAGGAAAGACAGATGTAGGATAGACGTGCGGAAATTTGCCTTCAACCAGCGGGTAGTTGGTTGGTGGAACAGACTTCCATCCCTTGTTGTGGAAGTTGATAGCCTCATTAAATTTAAGGCTCAGCTGGACAGGTATTTTGAATGAACAGAGGGGTGAAATGGGAATGGTTTTTTTTTTTTTTTTTTTGGCTGATGCTGCATAAGCTTGCTTTCTTGCATCAAATGCCTCTACTAATGCTAATGCTAATGCTAATGGTACCAAAGACTCTATATAGCAGCCTAGCAACAATAGGTCTCCCAGAAAGCACCAACAAGGAACTCCAGAAAGTCGCATCCTGAACACCGTAGGACAGTCTGTCTGTAGGACAGTCAGAGATTTCCTCGACCGACAGTAACACCAGACATTAAAACCATCCTGTGTACTTTGTAGCAGTACCCGTCCCGGAGCGGAATCCCCCAATCAGGGAGAAATAATATAAGAGCAATAATAATAATAATAATAATAATAATAATAATACACCTATACAGTCCCAGTGCTAACATACTCCGTCAGGGTCATGGTTGGACTAACACCGAGTTGGAAAATATCATGAGAAAGACAAGGACAATGATGACCAAGAGCTACCAATACCACCCGAGTGCTGCCGTGGAGAGACTGATAATTGCCCGGGAAAAAGGAGAAAGGGGCCCTGAAAGACCTCATTGAACAACAGAAGATAGCGATAATCTGAAGGATTACTTCCAGAAACATACAGCAGCAGCATCTACCAGGCCATAAGGAAGATAGACAAGCGATATACTCCATTCAACCTAAGCGAGGAGCCCCCTCTCCAACCAGGAGGTACAAACGAAGCTAGAAAGATGGGCAGAGAAGACACTCCATGGCAAACACTACAATGATCTCCATCAGGGTCACATAGATAAAATTGCTTCCAATGCATGGCTCACGAGCGGGACGCTCTTCCCCGAGAGTAAAGGATCCATGCTCGCCATCCAATACCAGGTAATCAACACCAAGAAGAACTATTGAAAATACATAGCCAAGGAGCCCACAGTGTTGGGTGACACATATTGACGATGCCACATGGCCTCAGAAACGATCCAACACATCACTGCGGGATGCAAGGTGATCACCCAGACACAGTCCACTCATAGACATGACCAGGTAGCCAGGATAATACATCATAGCAAGGAAATACCAGTTGGTCGAAAAAAGTGTACCGTACTACAAGTATATACCCCGGGTTGTACTAAAGAACCCGACCCACAATCTGTACTGGGACCACACCATAATAACGGATAGGACAATCCCGCACAACAGACCGGACATAACCCTTGTGGACAAGAAGGTAAAGGCTACCTATCTGATTGACATAGCGGTACCCAACACTAGCAACTTGAAGAAAACCCATTGGGGAAAAAAGCAGGAAGTATTAGTATTAGTATTAGTATTAGTATTAGTAACGGCCGCATGGTGCAAGAAAGCCTATGGCTTATGCTGCACCAGCCAAAAAAAAAAAAAAAAAAAAAAAATCCGAACAAAACAATGATAAAAACAAAAAAAAATAATAAATAAATAAATAACTAAATAATAATAATTAATAAATAAAAAAAATAAAATAAAAAGGAAATTAAACCTATCAACCTATGTGCTTCCCTTACCCGAAAGTACTATCCAGATGACCTTTGAATTTCCCCAAACTGTCGGCCTCTACCACCCATGAAGGCAACTTATTCCAGTAATTTATAACTCGCTGGCTAAAATAGAACTTCCTGCAATCCAATCTAAACATTTCCCCCCGTAACTTGAATTTATGTCCCCTAGTTCTAGCATCATTTATAATCTTGAAAATTTTGTCCTCATTCATTTTACTGATGCCTCTCAGAGCCTTAAACACCTCAATCAAATCTCCTCTAAGGTGTCTAGTTTCCAAACTCTGCAACCCACATATTCGAAGTCTTTCTTCATAAGGACGCCCTTTTGCCGATCTCACCAGGCGAGTTACCCTTCTTTGCACCCTTTCAAGAAGCTCGATGTCTTTCTTCAGGTGCGGTCTCCATACTTGAACACAGTATTCCAAGTGTGGTCTAACATAAGCCTTATATAATGGGATTATCACGTCCATATCTCTACTTGCAAAAGTTCGATAGATCATCGATAGGACACCATGGGCCTTCCTTGCAACCTGTTTACAATGCTCAGAGAATTTCATGTCTGACCGTATCGTAACACCCAAGTCCCTTTCCTCCAGTACAGGCTTTAGTTGAACTCCACCAAGTGAATAAGTTTTTTTGGGATTACTGTTTCCCAGGTGTAATACCTTACACTTTGTTGGATTAAAGCACAGCTGCCATTTTTCTGACCATTCCTGAAGTCTATCTAGGTCTCTCTGAAGAAGCTCAGCTTGACAGTGATCATTAACTACTCTCCCAATTTTAACATCATCTGCAAATTTAGACATCACGCCCTCTATCCCTTCATCAATGTCGTTTATGAAAATTAAAAACAACAGTGGTCCTAATACTGATCCTTGGGGAACCCCACTTCTTACATCAACCCAATCTGAGGAATAGCCATTTATCACAACCCTCTGCCTCCTGCCCTGAAGCCATCCTTCTATCCATCTAAGGATTTTCCCAGTGATTCCAACCTGTTCCAGCTTATAAAGCAACCGCTCATGTGGGACTGAGTCAAAAGCTTTGCTGAAATCTAAATAAACAATGTCGAAATTATTCCCTAAATCCAGCTCGTGAGTGACCCTTTCGAAATAGCGAACCAGATTTGTTAAACATGATTTTCCCTTTACGAAACCATGCTGAGTATCCTTGAGAATTTCAATTCGATCCAAATGATCCTGAATTCCACCCTTGATCATTGCCTCCATGATTTTCCCTACTACTGAAGTCAGACTGACAGGTCGATAATTTCCAACTTCACTTTTAGAGCCACCCTTATGTATGGGAGATACATTTGCACTTTTCCAATCCAAGGGAATCTCCCCAGAGTCTAATGATGCTCGCATAATTAGCCTCAATGGTTCAATGCACTCGCTTGCCGCCTCTCTTAAGATTATAGGGTATATTCCATCAACTCCAGGAGCCTTACTGGTCTGTAGGCTCGAAAGTTTTTTCATTAAATAATCTTGCGAAATTTCAATATCATTAATTACATATTTTTTAACTTCGCTCCCACAATTTCCCTTTGCCACAAAAGGCTTTTCATTTGTAAATATCGATGCAAAATAACTGTTGAGTTCATCTGCAACGGCAGCTGGTGTATTTATTACTATCCCCTTTCCCTTACATAAAGGTCCGATCTGGTTTGTCCTGCTCTTCTTGGCATTTATATATGTGAAGAATTCTTTATCCCCCCTCTTTGCTCTGTTTGCTAGTGATTTCTCATAAACTGCCTTTGCCTGTCGAACCTTTTCTGTGGCTCTATTACACATCACCTTGTAGCTGTTATAGGCTTCAGTACTTTTTATTGTTCTGTAACCTTTCCATGCCACCCTTTTCTGCTCAAGTAATGCGGCAACTTCACTAGTCATCCAACTTGGAACCCTCCTCGTGGAGTATTTTTTTAATGGTATATACGCATTCAAGGCATCTGTGATTAATGTTTTAAAAGCGTACCACAGTTCAATTGTATTCATTCTCTGCGCGATATCTACCCAGTTTATAGAGGCCATGTAGTACCTTAAGGCATCGTAACTTCCTTTTCTGAAATTAAAACCCATTCCTTTGCCTTTTACTTCTGCTACCTCTCTCGTCATCATCCACCGTAGAACTCCGTGATCACTTCCTGCTACTGGTTCCTCTACTGTCAGCCCTGTTATGTCATCTGATTCATGTGTGATGATGAGGTCTAGGATATTCTTTTCTCTAGTACTTTCCCTGACATGTTGATACAAATAACAGTCATCTAGTTGATTTAAAAATTTTGTTCCCCATGTCGAGTTTCCTTCCCATTTACTCCAATCAATTAGAGGCAGATTGAAATCACCCATAATAAGGCATTGACGCTTACTTGCCCATTCCATTTGCATGTAGAGGCTTTTGTCATAATCTTCACAATCACCTGGTCTGTAGATTACTCCTACTCGCATTATACCTTTGTTTCCAACTATCTCACACCATACAGACTCTATAGTAGCATGTGAGACGTCTGAATCCGGGAAAGCTATCGTCGCACTCAGGCTGCTTCTGATAAGAAGCATTACCCCACCACCCCTTCTATCTAACCTATCCTTCCTAAATACATTATACAAGCCGTACTGAAACTCATCATCCCCAATTTCCGGGTGGCACCACGTCTCTGTAAGCCCTATTATGTCCGCGTTACTTGTTTTAACCAGCAGTTCGAATTCGCTCATTTTATTGACGACACTTCTAACGTTACTGTATAAACAATTAAGATTTACTGTTCTTGTATATTTAACAACCCTAACACAACCCTTGAAGTTTTTTAGGCTCTCTTCCCTGATATTAGCTATCCGCTCACGTGAAACGTCTTTGCCCCCAGAACATCTAGATAATACGTCCAGTTGGGGTAACAGATAAGAACTCTTAAGGTATGTGCAAGAGTTACATTGACCAATATTATCAGATAAACGCGTGTCAGTATTACCCACATCCCCCCTAACTAGCAGTTTCCCTGAACCTTTAAGGTATCCTCAATAATACTGGCAAAAACTTTTGCACCACCTTTGTTTAAGTGTATCCCGTCTCTACAAAACAAATTCCTTCTACCTACAAGTGTGGGCCATGCTGATAGAAATTTACCCCCTAAAGCCTTGCAGATTCCTTCAAGTCTTGAGTTAATCCACAAGGCTCTTAACATATAATCCCTCCTATCGTGTCTGGGCAGAATTGCAGACACATAGACATTATGGCCTAGCTCGCGACATTTCCTCAGCATGGTTCTGTATTTTTCCAACAAATCGTCAGATCGTGTACGTTTAATATCGTACACGAGTAGATGAACCTAAGACAGGAGATCAAAGAGATGTGGTATATGCAACAAATAACGACCATCCCGGTAATGGTGTCAACCACAGGTATGTGTCAAAGACCCTACATAACAGCCTAGCAGCAATAGGTCTCCCAGCGAACACCTACAAGGAACTCCAGAAAGTCTCAATCCTGAACACCTGTAGGATTGTCTGAGAGTTCCTCGACCAACAGTAACACAAGACATAACAACAACTACCCCGTGTACCGTGCTCATGTCATGTGACCATGTTTTCCAGCATGTTGTATCAACTTCTTTATTTTGATCTTTTTTGTAACTCTTATACAACCCCTATAAATGTCCCTTACACATGTCTGAAATTTCTTTCTGTCTACTTATTTCATGGTTATTTTGTGATACAACACCATATCAAGTTTTGCCCTCACTTCATCCAATCTGCACGAGTTACACTACTTTTTCTGTTAATTTTTATCGATTTCTGTACATTCATTGGACAGAAATCGTGGGATACCTACCTAGTAACGTGTAGGCCCACCTTTCACTGGGATAAGGGCAGTCACAAGGCGAGGCATTGAGTCCATTAGTTCACGAAAGCGTTCCACAAGTATTTCCATCAACGTTTGTTACACTGATGTCCATAATTCCATCGCATTCCTGAGTGGAGGATCCACAGCTCGAACGGTCCTTTCCACAGTATCTCAAAGATGCTCTACAGGATTCATGCCTGGTGAATGGGGAGGCCATTCCATGGTGGCAAAATCTGTGGAATGCTCTTCGAATCATGTTCTTGTCACCATGGCTCTGTGGGAAGGTGCATTGTCCTTCTGGAAGCGTCCATTGCTCTGTGGGTGCACGATGACCACGAAGGGATGCAGATGGTCTGCAAGAATGTACACGTAACCTGGACCATTCAGAGATGCGTCTAGACATGCCAGAGGTCCCAACATGTCCCAGTTGAACAGGCCCCAGACCATTACCGACTGTCCACCCACCTGAACAGTTCTTGGTTGACATGAAGGGTGAACAGCTTGATGTGGTTTCCACCAGATAAGTACCCTCCCGTCCACTCGGAACAACTGAACTAATCGGACCTGGAGACCCATCTCCAATCATACAACGTGCAGTGACGATGTTCTTTCGCCCAGTTCAGGCGTAGAGCTCTGTGTCATGGGGTTAGCAATGGGACTCTAGTGTGTCCACGATGAAATGTTTGGGTTACTAGATGTTATTCCGGAAATGGCGTGTATTCGACAGTGTCAAGAGTGTATACTCTTGACACTGTCGAATGGGGATAATGCAATTTCTTTACCACCTCCGCGATAGAGTGGTCTATGCGTCGGGCACCCACTATCATCCCTCTTTCAAAGTCGGTTAACTGACGACGTTTATCCATACTGACAACGAATTACTGTCAACGTGAATGCAGTGTACCCATATACCTGCCAAGCGGTGGGTTCGTTTATTAACTTGAGTTGTGACTGCGTCGCGATGTTCAGGAACCAGGCATCCCACGAATTCTGTCCTCTCAGTGTATTCCATTTTCTAGTGTTCATTAAATTTTTTCCACTATAGAAAAATAATTTGATAGTCATGTTTAGAAGGGAATCTCTTGTATTTTAATTTTTTTTTTTTTTTAACTAGGGTTTAGTTCGACGGTGAAGAAAGTTTTGTTATAGACTAATTAATTAGTAGTTGTTGCATGATGCATCATCACCGGTGGCCATATTGAGCCGTATTTATGTCTGTAAATTCTGTCATTTTCTGTTTGCTGGATAAAATCCAGTTTCCGGGGCAGAGAAAATCATGTAAGCCTCGCCTAAGATCGACAAATTCAGCCATGTTGTGAAAAGACTCATAAAATTTTCTCACATCTTACACGGGATTCGAAATAAGTTTTTTTCCACGGTGATTATACCAACTGTGCTACCCCACGATGGCGTAATTAAGTAGTAAAGAAACAAAGTTTATGCATCAGAGGGACAGGGCAAGAGAAATTTAAACATATATTTCTTGGTTTAAATATTTTACATTAACATTTTGTTTTTTTCTTTTGAAAAAAAATTTGGACCGCGAATGAGTTAAAAAATACAGATAGGTTCTTTTTGAGCCTTCCATTTTCTAAAGTTTTACATTTTGACCCCTGGGCTGTTAGTTGCGTGAAGCTGCTATAAAAGCGCGTGTAAGTGGCATGACACAAACAAAACGCGAGTTTTCAGTTAAATAAAACTCAATGTTATGTACAGATGACAGATTTTGAAAGAGCTCGATTTGGGTTACTAGATGGTCAACAGAGCAAATCGCCATTTCATCGTGCCCTGATGCCTGAACAGTTAGACGCTATTTGGAACAATGGAAGGTGCTCGAACAAGTCTGCAGGGCTTATTCAGCACCAGAACAAAAGGATAGACGGATACTGCTGACTACCTGTAAGAAACATCTGTCACAAGCCACCAGATTTACAACATCGTAATGGTATACCTTTCTGTAACGGTCACGGAGTACCATTAGCATACAACCACAAGAAGTGGGTTCTGTATTCTCGCCAAATGGGTCACGACGAGGTCGAATGGGCCACGCCTTGAGTACTGCGTACAGGTCTGGAGGCCTTATTTTAGGAAGGATGTAGAGTTGCTAGAACGAGTACATAGAAGGGCAACAAGATTAGTGAGGGGAGCGAAGGTGTCCTCTTACCAAGAAACGCTTATGTCCTGCGAGGTGATCTGATTGACCTGTATAAGGTGTTGAATGGTTTGAGCAGGCTCAATGCTGATGGGATTCTTCCTCTTATTGCTCAGATTAAGAACCTGAGGGGGCAAAATTCAAAAAGAGGGACGACAATTGTTGAATATATGTGTGGAAATTTGCCTTTAGCTAGCCTGTAGTTGATTGCTGGAACAAACTTCCATCTGTCGTTGTGGAAATTGGTAGCTTATATAAATTCAAGGAAGAACTAGATAAAGTTTTAAAGCGAATGAATGGGTGAATTGGGAAAGTTTTTTTTTTTTTTTTTTTGGCTGATGCTGTATAAGCTTGCTTTCTTGCATCATTTGCCTCTACTAATGCTAATGCTAAAATTCATTGCCTTCGGTCTTTGACATCTTTCCATCGATATCAGCGTCTGTGATGCAGAAAGAGCTGCTTGAGGACAAGAATAGCATTGCGTCGTATTTAGGAACAAATCACTTTTTGTCTGGGATCCAGTAGGATCCAGTGACGACTATATGAGTGTCTGGAGACACGTTGGTAATAGAGATGTTCTAATCAACAACGATAACAGTACACCGGACAATCGTTGGTTGGACAACAATCGTTTACAATAGCCGTCCTCCTGTGGTCGTTATTGATGGCGCGATGATGGTAAGATGGTAAGGTTGAAACTATTCTAACAGTTTGTATTCTTTCTACACTCTCTCCTTAGTACTATTTTCCACGTGGACAATGCCCGCCCACAAAGAGCGCGTATGTTATGTGGACATGATTTCGTGGCCTGAACATTCCCCAGTTGTTACATTATATTTAAGACATCTCATTTTAAGATATTTAAGATAAAAAGCAAGCCGAGAACACAGGAAATATGGACAGCTGAGTTAGTTGGGGTATTCATAAGCTCTCACCTCTCAGGTTCCGATGAATGTTGCAAAAAGTGTGGTTAAGTTTTCACCCAGATGACCTTTGCCACCTTTTCGATTCCCAACCGATATTTGGTTACCTTGTATAAAATGCAGTAGATATGAACTGTAGGTTCCATCAAGTTGAAACCAGCATCATAACTCAAGGGCAATAAAAGGGGAACTCAAACAGTATGTGTTGATCTTCATTTCAACCTGCTCATGGTTGGAGACCAAAAACACTTTATTATATTCTTTGTGGTTTTTAAAATCAGGTGTCTGAAATCTAGAGGCGGGCCACTGATAAGGACTGCTCGAGTCATTTGTGGCACGAGTACCACAGGTCAGCCGCCACAGAATTAAATAGCACAAAAGAAATTGCTTATTGAGTCCCTTTGGAGTCAATGAGTATCTCTGTGCAAAGTTCGTTACCACATCGCATGGAGCGTTACTGAAGTAGAGCTACATTTCATGAAAAGGATACGTGTACCTAATAAAGTGGTCACTTGTATGTGGTGGGCATTTCTCAAATACACTGACTAATTTTTAGGGATATTTCTGCATACGAAAATATGTTAAAATGGTAAAAAATAATCAAATAATTTTAAAAAGAATCTCTGATTATTCCAATTCGAGTTTTGAGTTAAAATATGTTCAAGATTTGAAATGCGTATTCCCACCTTTGGGTGGAACACTTGCCAAACTTTATTAGCAAAGGTGTGTTCCCGCCCACCAGAAGTCTGCACCATTGCCACGCTACATACAATAACAGAATTTCAATCAAGTTTTAAAATATTTACAATATATGGTGTTGGATTCCTTTATCTAATACTCTCTAAATTTTAGATCAACTCAATCGCTAATTGGATCAAGTCTTTGCCACACAGAAGGAGATTTTACCAGGTTTTATTTTAATTATTGACCAGAAAGAAAGTCGTGATACTACACGCCTATCAAGCAACGTGCAGTGGATACTGTAGTACGAAATGACCTTGTAGTCTAAAATGACACAGACGTCCCTGATATAACTTGTAGAAAAAGAAATAACTGGCATTACATAATTAATAAAGAAACTACAACTGTATCTTTCGTAGTTTATTTAGCATCAGACTTTTCTCTTTCGTCTTTTCAATAATTTTCCAATATATTTTTTAAGAAAATTCTCAATGCCTCATTGTTCGAGAAGACCCGTTTTAAATATTCTCAGGAGACTTCGAATAAGACAACCTGAATCCTAAACCTAAGTAGTCATCCATCTGCATCACAAGTGACTGAACATTCTATTCGAAATTTTGAAGGTTGGAGAACACAATGCCCGATGTGGATTGCTTCTTAGGTGGATACGTGGAGATTTTATCGTCAATAAAGATTGGTGGAAAATTTATTTTTTAGTTAAATTTTCTAAATTAATCACTTTGCGTCCCCTCCAATGGCCAAATGAATGTCACTTCCTAGGACTTACCATTGGGCCAGAAGAAAACTTACCATTGGGCCAGAAGAAAACTTACCATTGGGACTGTTTTCTTCTGCCCAAATGGTAAGTCCTAGAAAGTACCATGCATTTCAAAGTCTGTAGTACTCCCGTTTAAAAGCGTCTACCCCACTTAAATCATTGTTTTAAGATTCCTAGAAGAAATATATCCTGATATAATCGTTCCTCCTGACTTTTGTTTCTGGGAAAGGGATGACCTTTTTGTGTGGAAACACCAAACACGAAATGTGTTAGAACCTACAGTACTTAGCACAGTGCATGTGTTGAAGGTTGAGAATACAGAAGATTGACAATAGACTTAAAAATTTCTGTAGATTATAATTTTCGAAAAATACAATGATATATAATTTTCATGTGAAGGAAGGTTGTTCACCCAGGGAAGGATCTATAAAAAGGCGTTCAGCAGAGATAGAACAGGTATGAGACAGGGAGTGGATGGACTTTTATCACAAGACGGGTCTTTAATTAACCTGACTGCTCTCTTTTGAATGGAGTGTAGAAGTCCAAGAGAGATTTTGGGTGCACCATCTTAAATGTGGCAACAAATATTCCATGGTAGAGTGGTTTGTACAGAGGACTTTTTGGGATGATGGAGATTAAAACTTGGTTTACTTCATAGATATCATTTCTAGTGCAAGTGATGTTTATTTATTTCATATAGGACGAGGTCTGTTCAATAAAGGATGATCATAATTTTTTTTTACAACATACCTTTATTAATCATCCATATTTTGGTGGTTTTTAAAAGTAGTCCCCATTTGATGAAATGTATTTACACCAACAGTTTTGCCATACTTCAAAAATATAGTGGAAGCCATTTTTTTTTACATGTGTTTGAGAATCGCCTCCGATGTCTTTAAAACTTCTTCTATCGACTGAAAAAGTTTTAAATATTATCCCTCGTATTAAGATTGGCGGCACCACCAATCATTTAATCACAGAGTTAAATATCTTGGAATTATTATTGACAGCAACCTCAATTTTAAGCATCACACCAGTTTCTTGGATCAAAAAGTTTAGAAAATACTCGGCCTTGATGAAAAGGATCATGCGCAAGAACTGGGGGCTCCGTGGTCGTTCCCTTACCGTGCTCTGCAAGGCAGTTTTCTAGCCCATCATTTGTTATGTGACTGGTGCCTGGGCTAACAGGGCAACGCTTGTCAGGAATTTAAAGAAGTGACAATCAATACAACGTACCATGCAGCTAACCATCTATAGGGCACGCTGTAATTATTAGTACTCCTGTCCAGCAGGTCTTGGTGGGCTTCCTTCCTCTTGATCATCCGAAGCGGGCTATCCTACTGTCTTAAGAAAAGTGTTTCGACCACTGTCCTAAATTATAGTGTGAACCGGGCTCCCCAACCCAGAGACATCCAAACTCTTTTCCCCTCCATACCTCACTCATCTGGAGGATGCCTTCTTTCTTCGTTCTCCCTTCTCGCCTTTTTTTAGGCACCTCTAGAAAGTTCAGGCCACTCTGGGGGTTGCCCAGTCAGAATTCTTTCCCTTTATTTTACTACCTGGCCTCCTCCCTCCTTGAGGTTGGTGACCGGTAACGTGGGGTTCCACAAAGGGGCCCTACATCTAAACGGCCAGAAGAACACCTTACAACCATACACTTACAGGAAACTATATCCATCACAGAATACTGCGAGGGATTGGGGGAAGACTCCCGATTCTTCCAAACAATAAACACTAAGTCACTAAGTGTGCAAAACCTTACCATCTTTAGTAACCATCCTTTGGAGCTCCTGACAAACGTCCAAGACTACTTATACCTGTTGCTCAGGTGTAAGTAGTCTTGGAACCCAGCGTCCAGAACTTTTAAGCCTCTTTTAATATTTCATACGCTTCAGCTCTCCTTTTCTTGAGTCGGAAACAAAATCTGAGAGCAGCATACGTTCCTCACGTGTCAAATACATTTTTATTTAGGCGAAACTGAAAACGGGGAGCTAAATTTGGTGAATATGGCGGATGAGGAACCATAATGATGGATTGATTCAGAAGAAATTTTTGAATGGAGAGGACCATGTGTTGTGTGTGCGTGTTTAGGAACATTATCATGATGCAAGCACTAATTTCCTAGACCCCACTTTTCCGGTCGTTTCTCCAAACAGCATGGCGAACTCGTCACAGAACCATTTTGTAGTATTCCTACTTCATTCTTTGGAACAAATTCATAATGAGCAATGCCCTGTGTGTCAAAAATATATGATAAACATAATCTTCACATTTCATCGAAAATTGTCTCGCTTTTTCTTTTGGACAGTGGACAAGAGGGGTCTTCCATTGAGAGGATGGGGCTTTGGTTATCAGGTCATAGTTATACACCAAATTCTGATCACCAATAATAACGGAGATTACTAAGTGTGGATTAGCAGCAATGATATCTATGAAGATCCTAACAAGCCACTCTTTGATCATCGGTTAGGAGACGAGGCACAAACTTGTATTTAATACATATTTTCTAAAAAATACTGTTCATGGTTCAGGCCTAAATGGATTTCAGATGACCCAATGAGGCTCGTTGCATAGAAGAAAAATGCATGTGATACATATAAATTATCAGGCGACACAGAAGACTATGGTAGATATCAGTTGGTCTGTAATCAAGTCACAAAAGAGGTTAGGCAAGCAAGGCAGATTACGACAAACCTTTGGCAAAGGATGCAAAGACTTCTTTACTTATGTATACTCTGGAAGGAAGTGGATGAATCAGGTTAGTCGAATTTATATCGATGGTTCGAATGTTGATGATCCTGCTCAGATAGCTGACAAACTGAATGAGTATTTTACGGTGAGTTAAATCATTTTGTAATAACTGAGAGCAAAGTGGTGGAGAAATTGTTGAAGTTGAACATAAGAAATGCACCTGGGGTGGTGGGATTTATTCAGTTATATTAAAGAAGGCGGCAGAAGAAGTAAGCAAACCCTTAACCATAATTATGATAGCATCCATGGACTCAGGGGAGGTTCCCAAGAACTGGAGAAGTGCAAATGTGCCCCCAGTTCACAAAGTGGGATCAAAGAGTGACATGAGTAATTACAGACCTGTTAGTTTAATTTCTGTTCCAGGGAAATTGATGGATTCGCAGAATAAAGAAGAATTGCAGGATCATCTAGACAAAACTGCAGTAATAAACTGGGTTTGTTAGGGCAAAGACTTGTCTGACGAATCTGATTGGATACTACGATGTGGTCTCAAAGGAATTGGATGCAAAAAATAATTTTGATATCATATACTTGGAAAGCTTTTGATACTTTTGCACCTGGAAGATTACTGTACAAATTGGAGCAGTGTGGCATTAAGGGCAAATTGCTGCAATGGATAAAAGGGTGGTTGAATGGGAGAAGACAGAGAGTGATAATCAATGGACGCTACTCTTCGTGGACTAATGTTATTAGTTGAGTCTCCCCACTAATAACATTAGTGGGGGAGTACACTTCATCAGTGATATTGATAAAGGTATATCAGACTTAATGTTTAAGTTTGCAGAAGATACACAGGTCCGCAGGGTTGTTAATGGCAGTAATGACAGTATGGCACTGCAACAGGATCTAGAAAAAATGGGCAGATGGACTAAGAATTGGCAACTAAAATTTAACATTGACAAACGCAAAGTACTGCGTATGAGTAACGATAACCGAAGAGAAACATATCAACTGTGTGGTACTACACTTAGGGTGGTAGAAAATGAAAAAGACCTGGAGGTAATTTTGCAGGCAGGCAGATATGAAGTTCTTTGAGCAGTGCAGCTCATGGAGTTTTGTCAATGATATATAGGAATTTTGGTAGCAAAGGCAAGGAGGTGATTATCCCTCTGTATAAGGCAATGGTCAGGCCACACCTTGAATACTGTGTACAGGACTGGAGGCCTCATTTTAGGAAGGATGTAGAGCTGCTGAAACGAGTACAGGGAAGGGCAACAAGATTGGAGAATGGTGCGCTTACGAAGAAAGGTTTAATTTCTACAAATTGTAGCATCTGGAGACTAGGCACGTGCGAGGTGATCTGATTGAGGTGTATAAGGACTTGAATCGGCTGAGCAAGCTCAATGCTGATGGGATTCTTCCACTTGTTCAGCTTAAGCACCTGAGAGGAGAATAAGTTCAAATAGTTTGAAATATTTGTGCCCAAGTTTGCCTTAAGCCAGAGGGTAGTCGATTGCTTAAAAAAGAAACTTCCATCTATCATTGTGGCAGTTGCTAGCTTAAATAAATTCAAGAAAGAAGTGGACAAGCTTTTAGAGAGGATGGATGGGTGAAATAAGATTTATGTTATTATTTATTTATTTTTTTGGCTTGCTATATAAGCTTGCTTTCTTACATAATGTGCCCCTACTGACTTAGTTACATTTTACGTCGATAGATGGCAGTACATTGCAGTTTAACTTTGAAGACTACACTGCCAGCCATGTAAGTTGTGCAATAACTTCATTTCCATACACGTTTCTATCTCATTATACCTCGAATCAGTAAGGCTTCCCCAGTAGAGAAGACTATTGATAGTTATCCTCAGTGGGCGTCATCAACCAGACCCCGTTTCTGGGCTACTTTTATTGAATTTTATCAGAAAATCCAATAAAATCCTTGAAGGCTATGCTGACATGTCATTACCAATCCAATCCTTCTTGTAATACCTCTTCTACTTACGTTCAAGGAAATGAGGCTCTTATTTTTGCTTCAGTAAAATATTACAATATTATTATTTATTTATTATCATATATTTTTTAAACTTTTCCTCCTTTATGGGAATTTTTCGCCCCCCTGAGGATACTGGTACCAAGTGCTTGGGGTGGTTGGTTGTGTCCGGTAACTGCAATTCTTCTTGTTATTACTGTTGGTCAAAGAACTCTCTTAATTTCCTACACGTGTTTTGGATCGCGGCTTTCTGGAGTTTCATGAAAGTGTTCTCTGGGAGGGCTATTGCTGCTGGATTCTCATGGAAGCTCTTTGACACCAAGCCGGTAGTTGATACGATGATCAGGATGGTCTTCACTTGTTCCATATGACATATTTCTTTGACTTCCTGTCTTGCGTCTCAGTATTTCTTAATCTTTTCTTCGTATTTTTTTTGGAGGTTGCTGGTGTTGGGCGCCACTATGTCTCGATCAGGTAGGTAGCCATTTCCTTCTTGTCGATGCGGATTATGTCTGGTTTACTTAGTACTGGGACTGATTAGTGGGATTATGGCTATGGCCATTATCCCACTAATCAGCTTTGATTTTAGCACATTTCTCACTTTCTGATGGTATTTCTCAGTCAAGCTAGCCTTGATCTCCTTGTGTTCTAAGTGGTGGGTCTGCATCATCCCCAGATATTTGTACGTCTCTCCCTCTGTCATGGCTTCAATCTCTACCGGTGTTCAGGTGGTAGTTTCGTTAGACTGGATATCCTTGACGCAATCTATGGGTCTTGCATTTGTCTAGGCTAAATTGCATCCTGGTGTCAGTGCTGAACTCTTCAGTGATCCGGAGTAATTGTTGCAGTTGATTCTCAATTGAGGCATAGATATCATCCATATACATTAAGTGAAATGAGGTGTACAATTTCTTCAAACCTTGGTTTAGGGTATATCAGTACTTGTTGTTAGTGAGTATGATGGACAGTGGGTTCAGTAAACAAAACCAATTTGGGCTCAGGGCATCTCCCTGGAAGATTCCTCTTCTGAATGGCATAGATCTGCTGCTGATGATGAGATCGATCTTGATGGTAATCATCCATTTTTCTATGGTTGCTTCTAGGAAGTGTGTTAATGTCAGGTTGATTTTGTAACGCTTCAATATCTCTATCAGCCAGCTATAGGGGAACGGAGTCGATGGCCTTGATGTAGTCGATGTGGAAGCACCGAGACCTGTACCGTGTATAGGATTCGGTGCTTCTGGTAGGCTTCGCCATAAATGCAGCTTCAATGGTTAATTGCTCCTTGCCTCTCTTCAGTTGCTCTGCCATGATGTCTTGACTCTCGAAGTTGTGTGATATCTTTTTGGTTATGCAGCTGGTCAGGATCTTGTACATTGTTGGGAGACAGGTGATTGGTCTGTACTTTGCCGGGTTTGTGGTGCCTCTGTCCTTAGCCTTTAGTGCTTTCTGGAATTAGAGATTTGAGATTGCGTCAGGGTGCATTATTTTCTAGGCGAACTGCTCTGATTGTGCGTGTGCGTGTGTGTGTGTGTGTGTGCAACTGAACTTCTTGTATAAGTATTTATGGATGTTATCTATTCTTGGGATTCGCCATTGTGGGACTTTCTGATTGACTGTTATACATCTTCCTCTAGAATCTCTTGTACGGTCATGGTTATCTTCTAGATCGTTCTAGATTTATCCGGAGACCGCACTGCCATTATGGCTAACTTCACTGCTCTACAAGTTCCCCCAGAACTCTTCGAGTACCTTCTGGTTGTGTGACGTTTGCCTTCCTTTTCCTCTTGACCGATTTTTTTGTAGAATGCTCTCTGGTTTTCATCAATACCCTGTTGTCTGTTTTCCTCTGAGCGCTGTCCCTGCAGCGGGATTTTAGTTTGAGGGTGTCAAGGTATTCTTTGATCGTCTGATTATAGGTCTTGTGTTTGCTGTGGATGTTGTCTTCATTGAGGATGGTTTTCAGTTTTCTGATCAGCTTCTTACTTCTGTTACCCCGTTGTTACTGTGTCAGTTGGCCTATCTGCACTCTTATCTCTTCTACCTTCTGCTACAACCTTCTTTCCCGAGCTGGTGGTTCCTTGTCTTTGCGTTTTGTGCTGTGCTGTGCGAGTTTTTGGTTTCTCTTCCATTCATCCTGGTAGCTGCTACAGACACAGAGTAAATGGCTGTGCGGATGGTGTCTAGTGTTATTTCGTTGTTGTTGAGATAATCTGATGTTATTCGCTTATTGAGGTCTGTGATTTGTCACAGGATTCTGTTGAGTCTCTGTTTTGGTATTGTGTGGTTCTTTGTGGGACCCATTCCCTCGATTTCTGCTAGGGCTTTCTTCACTCTTCTTTTATTCAGGATGTTGCGATCTCGTCTGTTTCCACTTCAGATGCTGTGGGTTGTAGTTTTTGTGCATACTGTTCCTCCACTAGTCCTGGTTCCGGTGTATCCGTATTCGTTGTTGTTTGTAGTTGGTCACTCGCATCCTGCTTGATTTTTTCTAAGATTGAAGGAGCTATCAGGTACTTCTTGATGATGGTCCCTCTCGGGTCTGCTATTTGCTGTTCGACGATCTGAAGAGTCGGGAATCCTTCCAAGCACTTAGTGTGTTGTTTCGTCCTGTACATTGTATTGTCTATCTCTGGCTTCGTTACTTTGTAGTATTCTCGCATGATGAACATATTCATTTCGATGCTCTCCATTTCATGCGTTGGCTTCTCCATCCCTCCTAGGTGGTCACTAGAGAGTTTCGAAGGAAACTCTTCCAGATGGTTGGGCTGAATGGTCTTGCTCTTTAGTTGTGGTCGATCTGCGCGTGTAGCACAGTGGTAGCGTCACCGTTCTCCACACACCGGTTGGAAAAGGCTCGGGTTCGAATCCCATAGATGACGCGAGGAACTTTTATGGGCTTTTTTCACTCCGTGGCTGAGTTAGTCGATCTCAGGCGTTGATAGCAAGGTTTTTTTGTCCACCAATGCAGATAAATCGACCAGAGAACAAATACAATTTACAGACACAATAAACATGGGTAGTTGAAATTGACTTTCCAAATTACCCTAATATAATAGTTATTTTAGTTGTGGTAACCATACAGGAACCAATGCCACTCGCTCCACTGTCGTCCTCATGAGACTCTCTCCAACCTTTGGAACCGGCCCCTCTGCCTAAGGTCTGAACGCGATTGACTTTATGCTACACCGCATTCGATGTACTATGTTCAGTATTTCCACTTCTCATCTTCATCCAGCTAAGGAGGTGGCCCTGTTTAGCTTTGACGTCCGATTGTGGGAATTAGGAAGTGTCTTTAGCGATTTCTTTATTATTTTATTTATTATTTATTTTTTTTCGCGATGGGATTCGAATCTGGGTCCATGATATTTGTGATGCGGCGATTATTTAATTAACAAAAGAATATGTCCCAACGAGTAGTTCCAGTTAAAGTAACAAGCTTGTATATTATTAATAAACCAAAAAAAAAAAAAAAAAAAAAAAAGAAAGAAAAAAAGAGAAGAGTTTAAGAGGGGAAGCTGGAAACAGAAAGGTTAAAGAGCGGCAATTATGTTAATAAGTAACGGAGCATATTTAAGGCGCCTGGAAGGTATCTTGTGTTAAAAGGATAATATGTGACTCTTTGAGACCGAAACGCATTCATTCTATTAAGAAGAAATGTCGGTCAAGGATAGCG
Source organism: Mastigoproctus giganteus (assembly GCF_048544385.1). NCBI lineage: Eukaryota > Metazoa > Arthropoda > Arachnida > Uropygi > Thelyphonidae > Mastigoproctus > Mastigoproctus giganteus. Next base: position 6,139,142 of record NC_143581.1, read on the forward strand.
GAAAGAGAAAATCGTGCAGACGCGAGGTTACCAAGACCTTGTTTTTTGTAAGCTTTTTTTTCCCCCATTCTTTAAATTCTATAAATGTTTTTGTTCACCAGGAGGCGAAAGTTATTGTGGTTTAGGAGCATCAGCAACTAAGGCCATAATTCTCCTTATATACTGTCTGTAAATTGCGTGTGTTCTGTGGTCGATTTTCTGTTTGCTAGAAGAAAACCCGCAGTGCCAGGGAGAAAAATATCATTCCTCCCTCGCCTGAGATCGACTAACTCAGTCATTGTGAAAAAGGCACAAAAACATTCCTCACATCATCGACGAGATTGGAACCTTTACTACCTAGTGTGGGTAGGATAGCTATTCTATCAACTGTGCTATCCACGAGGACAAGACTAAAGGCATTGAATTATTCAGTGAAAAGGTGTTGTTTGGTCCCTGTCCAGCATGTTTTAACTCAATTCCAAGGTGAATCCTTTGTTTTAGTTTCTAAATTAATAATACTCAATGGAACGTCGTGCAAAGACCATATAATATTATGCGAAAATCTGTAATTCAATGACTCCACGATGTGTTTTTATGAAATTCTCCTTGTGAATTGCTCAGGTGGTAGGATCACCTTCCTCCCCACACTGTGTGGAAAAGACCTGAGTTCGAACCCGTCAATAATGCGAGGAATTTTTACGTGCCCTTTTCACAACGTTGCTGAGTTAGTCGGTCTCAAATGAAATTAGTGTGGTTTTTACTCCCAGAAACTCGGGTTTGTTGTCAGCAAACAGAAATTGACCACTGATGCCCCTAAAACCCTACAAAAACCAACCTAGATCTTTACAGAGTGCACAAAATACTCATCCAACTACAACTTAATGTTTTGCACAAGGCTGTACAGGACCTTAAGTTGTGATGTCAGCGATCCAGACATGAGAGTAAAATACGTATATCGTGTAATTCAAGCTGTAATAAGCTAGGAGCAGAATCTAGGGGCTCATCAGCACCAAGAACTCATGAAGCATCTAGTCCGATACATATCAGTCCACCATACACATATATGTCCACTACGTCATTCGTCTCTACCTCATAAATGGTGAACTCCCTCATTCTTCTTCGGAAAAAGTTCTCGTCAAAACATCACAAGTGGCTAAATCCGGTACATATAGGGAACAGGGCCTGGGCCTTTGTTTACGGGCCATGTCCTAACCTCATTATTCATCACAGTAGTGCCGGAAGGAAGAAAGTGTGTCAGCAGTAGCGCGTTGATGAAGAACATTGGTGGGTGATCCGTGAGGTTGTAAAGCACAAACGTGCATTGCATTCAATAGACTTTATGTTAAAATTGATTGATATGTCCCATAAGAAATATCAGTTTCACTGCCAACTTCCAGGACAGTAAAATCAATCACTACTTGATCAGATCACGAACACGAGGGGCGGTTGAATCATTCATTTTTGAAGTTGAAGGGCGGCCAGAGCATGATTATCCTCGACAGACAAGCGATAATCTTTAAACTTGTCGAACAACCACTGAAAATTTTTCGAATGACGTAGTGGACATGATGAACATCTTCGAATGCTGGTTTTAAGATTTCATGTTACAAGAAGTCGGCATTCGCTATTTTATATCTGGCCACGTGATTTCTACTCACAAATGTACATGTCAGCGTCTCCACTGCTTTCTGAACAACCCTTATATGTTGTTCAGAATCAATTGATTGAACAGCTTTCCTGCAGAAGGTTACACTTCCTTCATATTTGTAGTGACTCAAGAGCATATGAATGTGGATTACTTTACTACTACACATACTGTACACTTGCATTCTCCTACCTCTAAAATAGGAGATAACGCTTTCCATTGTGCGCCCGTTTCCTGCTACGCCCCTTTGCACCTTGCGTTTCGAACATCCTTCATAATCCCCGGAAGGGCAATGTGGAGTCATCAGGGCGAGAAGAGAAAAACCCTGCAGGGCATGTCCACATACACCTATCAGTTTTTCCTAACTTGTAAAGATGTTTGAACGACTGCTTGTCTTTGGGAGTTTTCTCAGCTATTTTTAAAATCTTCTTCTATTTCTTTAAGGCCATGGGGGTGATTCAAGAACCCTGAAAAGAAGGACGATCACCCTAACCACAGGTTGTGGCCTCCTTGGCATAACTCCAAGTGTACGCCAATAATACGAAAATGGACAAAGCCAAAGAACGAGGCGGAAATGGAGGCGCTGTGGGCTGAATCAGTTGACAACGAAAGTAATTAACGCTTTTACCTTGAAAATGAAAACAAGAAAACAAACAGAGCGAAAGAAATGCATTTTGAACCTAAGACTTTATGGATTACAAAGAGATTTTTTGTCTCCTGGTTCCAGGTACCATGGTGAGTATAAATAAAAATAAATTTCCTATTTATACTCAAATCCTAGGAGCATCCGGATACTTTTGGAAATACAGTGTACATACGCTTGAATTATAAGAATGGATTATAAAACCTGGACAGTAGATGGTTGAAAAAAGTTGCAAGGTTGATGAATCCCAGTTCGCATGAGACCAACCTTAAAGGGATGACCAGAACATGGAGAAAACAGTGTGTGCCCCTTGGTTATAGATAACTTGAGGATGCCACAGGTTATCTATAAATCTGTAAATTGTTTCCAATCAGTTGAACCTTGTGGGAGGAGTGGAGGGTCCATCTGTGAATGCATTCTTCCAACGGAGCAAAGCGCAATGTCAATGAAGTTGTTCCAGGACCATGAGAGTGAATTTAGCTTACTATAGTGGCCTCTCCCAGACACCAACTCAATTTGAGCACCTGTAAGCATTCAATTTGGAACTGTGGGTAGCAGTTGAGTCAACATCGACTACATCCCTATAGCAAGCTTTCGATGCCTGGTTGTATCAACGCCAAGACGAATTCAGGCTGTTCTGAGGACTAAAGTGAGACTCACTTTTTATTAGGTAGTTGCATTTAATACAATGGCCACTCAGTGTATATCTACGGTCACATTTCAAGGATTCCTCATGGCTGCTGCACTCTATAGAAAAATAATAGCTGTGGGAGCTCTTAACTCTCTTATATACAAAATAATTGACAACTGGAAATTCATATATGAAACCAGGTGTGATGTGGTGTTCTTGTATAAACAGGTGTTCACAGTGCGCCGCTGCATGAACCCTAGGCAGGTGTTCCATGAAACCTAGAACCATGGCTGTGACTTCGCTTTAGTTTAATTCCAATACAAACAAGTAGGGAGGGATATTACTCTCGCTCTTAAAAGCAGCTACCTCATACGCTGCAATAACCCTTCATTGTGGACCATCGATCCTCACAGTGCAAAACCAGGGATGATCAATTTATGCTGATAGTCAATTAAACGTAGCATGAAATTAGATCAGCTGTGAAGGAATGGAAATCATTATGATTCCTCTGTGGAACGGAGGAATCATAATGATTTCCATTCCTGAATCATAATGGTTCCTCTTGACAAAATTAAAACTGTTCAAATATTTCTCATTACCATTCAACAATAAGCAGATATAATTTTTTTTCTAGTGATTTTTAACACCTACTCGGTGGCTTCGATAGCACAGCTGTGCCTTAAGTAACCTCCCCTCCCCTCAACGTCTTCTTGAAACTCCTACTGTTTCCCCTCCCCCTTGATTTGCATCCGTAGGTTGAAGACGTTGTGACTGGTGACGTTATACGCTTGGAATCCTCAGTTGCTCGTAGGCTTCTGACGAAGGCATAAGTTTAGAACTTAAAGGTGTCAGGAGTGTATTCTGCTGTGGGTGTAGTTAAACAAAATATTTCACGGCTAGTGTTAATTGTTAAGCGGCACCACCCCCTCCATCCAACTCCTCGTTGTCTACGTAGTGTGGTGTGGAGTGTATTGGTCTACTGTTCCTCAGTATTTAGCCGCGGAGTCCCTAGTTGGACTCTACGTTGCCGCTCCATCGCCACCAGGAGGTATGGTAGGGAGCAGGTATAGCAGCGCAGTAAGATGACAGTTCAAGTGTTTGGAAAAGAAAGGGGACGAAGATAAAAAGGGGTGGATAATAGAAAGACTGTCCACCTGGAAATTAGAAGTTAAAGGCATTGAGGTAGCTGTCAAGAGCAGCAAAAGGTTAGTGGTGGTTGAGTCCCTCAAGCGAAGAAGTTGGGATAGGAGGTGGGGAGGGGAAGTAGGGATGGTAGAGGAGAGGAAGGCCATAGGACCACAGTGCCCTTTGTGGGAGAAGAATGCACTGTGCTTTTCTGTTTGTGATCCCTGACCGGCGTGATCAGCTGCATCCTTTGTGAGCAAATTGCACTTCAAGAGGAGCATGACGATTCAAAGGAGGGGGGCTTCTTATTGGAGTGCCCCACTGCAGTCAAGATCGAGGAGAGCGCAGCCAGGACATCACACACCCTTCATGCACTCAAACCAACTGCACAACTGTCATGCTTCCACTTACACAACTGGACACTTTTTTTTTTTACATATTTAGGGACAGACTGAAAGAACTTACATCTTACAACTCCATCTTAGATTCATCAACATTCAGAGTCAGGACACAAGGGCCACTTAAATATAACAGTCATCTAATAAATATTCAAATCATTCGCTAATACACTCACCAGGCCACGACATGTCGTGGCATGGATTCCATTAGGTATCTGAGAAAGTCTGGCTCCAGATTTGACCACTCTTCCATCAGGAGGTTTGTGTAGAACCATAAAGACCATACCATGTGACAGCTGTCATTTGCATAGCGTACGTGTAATTATCTGTTGACGCCAATTGCAAAAGTTTCCTAAATTTTTGGTTAGTGAGTGCAGAAAAAGATGAAAGAAGGACTCAACAAAATAATGAGGCAATGAAAGCGCATGCGTGAAATACAAGCCAATAAACCCAAAAAGGCTAGAAAGAGTAATATCCTTCCCTTTCACCTAGATATCTGTGGGTTGGATCTTCCTACTTATCACCAAATTTGCGTGCGAGACACGCAACCTCTGTCGAAAAAGCAGCAGATGAAAATGCATCGTTTGGTCCCACATTGTTCTCTCTTTCCACGCTCCGTGCTTATTACTTCCGGAACTGCTGCGACTACGTGATATGAAAAGATTCCATGAACGCAATTAGTGTTGGAGATCGTTAACATCCAGCGGCAACACAGCATCGTGAAGGTCCGTGCGCTGATGACGGACCTCCTTTGCGGGATTTTTGATAATAAATCATTGAAGGGTATATCAATGAGGTCACCGACCATTGTTCGTCCGCATTAGCAGAAGAAAAAAACAGAATCCGTTGTTGAGAAGACGATAGAAACTATCAGAAACCTGAAAAACCTGAAACCTATTTTGAAGGGACTGAATTCACATCCAATTTACAGAGCAAAATGTTATTCGACACACAGGTCCTAAATATAGACTGTCACAAGACCTGTAGTTACTATCAAGGACGTCAGAAAAACTCAGCGTCCATGACTTTGTCCAAAACAATCAATGGTCCTGGGCCAATCCATGAAAGCAAGTCCCAGACCATTAAATTTCATTGTAGAGACGATAGAGTAGCTTTCTCTGGGCAATCGCCACAATTCGACCTGACCATCATACTGGTGGACCATGTATCGTGACTTATCACTCCAAAGCATATCTTTCTATTGGTTTACGGTCCAGGATATGGCGTGCTTACACTAATAGCGGTGCTTTCTGGCTTGCAGACTGGTGCTCGACCTGGTATCATGCGCGTTCTGCGCACCATACTGATATATGATAGACGTATTGATTCTAGAATGGTGAGCTTGGAGCGTTTGCAACGAGAACTGGAATATAAGCAAGAGCGATTAGGGAGTCACTACTGGGTATTCAGTGGATTCTACAGAAAGGTGAAGTTAATGGACTTGCTTCTAGGATCTGGACCACACCTGTCGCTAGCGAGACTCTTTTGGACCGAGCAAATCTTGTAGATAATAGTTCATCACAGAATTAGTAGGATATAAACACTTTAAGAGTGTTGCAAAGTAGGGAGGATAATCATCCTGTACGTTGTTGTTGTAGGATTTTAGGGGGCATCAGCGACTAAGACCATTTTGCTCCGTGTATACTGTCTGTAAATTATATGTCTTATGGTTGATTTTTTGTTTGTGGACGAAAAACCTGAGTTTCAGGTAGAAAAACCATGCTACACTCGCCTGAGACCGACTAACTCAGCCACGTTGTGAAAAATGGCTAATAAAATTCCTCACATCATCGACGGGATTGGAACTGAAGTCTTTTCCAACCGGTGTGGGGAGAACGGCGATTCTACCAACTATGCTACTCACGAGAGCAGGGTCTTCTTGAAGCTTGGACTTAGTTGAGCAAGGTGGTGTGGATAGATACTTTGTTTTCTTTTTTTCATTTTCCTTCTCTTAAGATATATACATTGGTTTCAGTGCTGGATGGTAAATCTGTGGCCTGGCTCCACTTGCCAGGGATGGTAACTAGCTGCTGCGGCAGGCTAGACTAAGAGGCCAGTCACTACACTGATTGGCCTTTTTCTGTTCATTAAGTACGTACATTAAACGTAGAGTTGCGATAGTTTGGCTGGGGCAGCGCACAAATCAATAAATAAATAATTATACTGTACTGTTTCTGACATGTGTCCCAATGGTCTTATTGATTTCTGCTGCGACAACGTCGACCTGCCTTCTGAGTGAACGATTCTTTGAAGCGCTCTCCTATCAAGTCTAGTCAACTTTAAAGAGCTTTTGGGTCATTTCATAATGGTTTCAGCACGATTCCGCTTTCATTAAACAGATCACATCACCAATCGTTGGCCCAGGGATCTTTACTACCATTGAAATGTCATGTACAGATCGATAATTGGCATCCTATTGTCATTCCTCGCTGGAAGTACTACTGACAACCGTACTACCGTCTCCTCACTTGCAAGAATTTTTATAATTGTGTCTAACACGTGGTTCTTGAGTAGGACGTGACTATCAAAGGAGGGTTGCCCATATATTACTGGTAGGACAGTATACATCTGTCCACACTTGTCTCTCTGAAGACACGAATGATTTCCTAAACACAGTATATGAAGTTATAATTTTGTTCAATTCAAAACCTGTAGGCGATTATATGTGCAGAAATATCAACAGCCTCTGCTGGTAGAATGGCCACTGGAACACAACAAGAAAATCTTCGCAGAAATACAAGAGTTGACACAGGAAATGGTGTAGTTACTCACCTTGCCTTGTAATTCCATAATGTAATTAGATATTTTTGAGCCCCAAGACCAAGAACAGTCCTCTCACTTGCATTGGGGATCATCTCCGCAGTCACAAATAAAAATAATGTTTGAGACTGGATACTGAATCCTCATGTGGCTCAATAGCCCACCCCCTGTACCATCTTTAACACAGTCTTCAGAAACGATCTCTAAATTTCGCAGTGGCAACAACTTAGTCTGGTAAGGAGCACTATTGCCATTCTTTTGATTGTCCACTGTGACAGTACTGGATTCCACATTTTCCCCTTATTTGCAGAGATTCTTGACAACAATAAGGGTTCTAGACCATGTGAGTGCAAGAAGAAACTAATTAAAATCTTCAAGAACTTAAAGCCAGCGTCGAGAACCTGGATACCTCTCCATATTATAGAAGTTAGACAGGCCCTTGTGATACATACGACATGGAAGAAGACTTGCCAGAATACTCTAGGACCTAGGTTCCCCCTTCACAAGTATTGGAATTTTTCTGTATCTTGGGGGTTTAGTTTGTGAGTACCCTAAAAATTTTGTTTACCTAAATTAAAACATGCTTTTAGAAAAGAATTCAACTCGTTTCTCAATACCAACGAACTTTGCTAATAAGAACAATTTAAAAAGTTAAAGCCAATCTTATGATTCACTCATCACTGGGATCGCAGTACATTGATTTTATGTCGAAAAAATCAATGTACTGAAATTGAGTCGAGTCCACTCTTAGCATGGACTCCACTAGCTCTGAGGGAGTTTTCAAATTTAACCATTCTTCCATCAGGATATTTTGCAACTGCTGTATTGTAATTGGTTGAGAACTGTGAATCTGAACTACCCTTTCGAATATATCAGAGTCATTCTCAATTGGATTCAGATCTGGAGAATTAGGCGGACAGGGTTCTTGTTGGAAATCTTGAGAATGTGATGGATTGCAATCTGAATTATGATGGATGGATTCTTTCAAGAATTCATTGCAATTCAGGTAAGAATGAAGCACTGCAGAATAAAGTTAGTCAGATACGACAGAAAGATATTCATTGGAGGTAAGACCTTCTAACGTCTGTGTGAGTGGAACCAGTTCATAAAAATAGAGCACCTTCCATACCAAGATAACACCTCCAGTAGGCTGGATGTACGACTTCATGAAGTTCCACCATGCTTTCACAGTCTTGGCGTTGATGTCACCACTCAAGTCGAAGTGATTTTCCTTATAGGCACACAACTGCCAAATCCCAAATTCTTAAAACTCTGTTCCAACGTCTGGTTGGAAATGAGTCTTTCTTTGCCTAAATTGGATTTTTCGGTCATTTGATGCATCTTTTCTGACGCTTTAAATTCCTGCAGTCTCATTCTCGGATTGAGAATGAGACACACACATATGATTTACTCTTTTTTCCTCAATTGCTGCTTCTGCTAATCTTTATTTTCCATCAGTTTTGACCTTTGCTCCAACAATAACACTTTTCTTAAAATCAGAAAGATCACATGTGTTCCATAACAGGATGGAGTAAGAAGCCCCAGGAAAGCTTACAATATTTATCGGATACCAAGACTCTTGTAAGTATACCACGTGACAACTTACAAATTGCCATTTGCAAAAGGTTTTTAATATTTTGGCCAGCGAGTGTATTTTTTACCTTATAAGTGAATAAAGTCTTTTATTTCCATGGCACATAATGAGAGCTATCTTATATGTATCGCAATTAAAAATTGGACAAAGATTTATTGATTGATGATGAAAAAATCGAAAGAAATCCGATGCAGGAGTCCAAAATACATCAGTTTTGAACTTCGCCTGTGCGAGTTGGGGTTGGCGTCAAGTGTCCTTCATTACGTCATGTTCTCGTGACCATTTCGTAAGGAGTTGGTGAAATTTATTTAGGAGAAAGTCGTGAAAGTTCGTGGTACTACGCACAATTCAAAACCATTCTCCTACAATTCCGTGTAAGGGTGTACAACCAACAAGTGATCGTACACACGCGTCTCCTTCAGCGCATCGATGACGTCGTAATTCACGGAGCCGTAACAGGTCGTTTTACGATTGGACCGCCAGGGAAGGCCACAGTTGAGGGACTGAACCGGTTTCGAGTACAAGGTGTTGCCTTGGCGTGTGTAAGCGACGCGGAAGGTTCAGTAGGGGTGTTGGTACAAACGAATACCTGCGGTACGGAATAAGCGGCAGAATTGCGAAGCCCAGTTGGATTTGTTGCCGAAAGGAGGGAAGTTCTGTGGTTTTAAAAAAAGGTGCAATTTTCAGCGGCAGTCATGATGGGAGAAAGCAACGTACAGAACGCGCAGAAACAGGACACGCAAACCCCGCACTCGGGGAATGTGTCGGTGAGCATGAAGGTGGAACCTACGGCAGTCGGACAAGGATTGAGTCTAAACCCATGGCACTTCCGGACGATCCCTGGGATAATTAAACTCGTACAACTGGTAAGGAAACGGTTAATGTTATTTGATTAATGTCCCACCACCACATTCGAAACAATGTAGTGGTGGAAGTTGGGGTGATGTAATCTCTTAATTTGCAATCGTTGCAGATGACCACGATGGTTATTTGTTTTTTAATTGCTGTTTAAAGACACGATATCAACTCCTTAGCTTCTTAGAACTTTTGATGGAAGAAGTTTCTTTTTTTTTTTGCTTAAGTCATTTATTGTTTTTAATTCGCTTGTTAGATGAAAGTAGGGCGTACCCACTAATGATCTGTGGACCTAACATAAGACCATTTCAGTTGTTAATGTTTGTATTCTAAGATCTAATTACAACATTAATTCTTTTGACCTGTTTCCGATTGTATGTAGTAGCAAAAGGTCACAGAAGCGAATGTATATACGCACATTGGGATCCCGGTACAGTTGGACCCAACCTAAAAAAACAAAACGCCTTATACAGAAAAATTTTAGGGCAGCAGTAGCTGTTCTTCAAACTTTATAAGAATCTCCAACTATCTATCTCCTAGTCATATCGGATATTCTAAACAACTTCAACCCAATTTTTATGGGTCTTTTCCACAACGTGGATGAGTTAGTCTGTCTCAGATGAGGGTAGTAAGGCTTATTTCTCCCACAAACTCGGGTTTTTCATCCAACAAATAAATCTATCAAAAAAAAAAACACATGCAGATTACAGACAAGGACCTATAAGAACCAACCAACCAACTAACTAAATATCTTCTCAAAGACCAAGAAATGAAAAAAAGAAGATCAAGTCTTAATTACGTATCCGGTTTTCAAAAAAAGTTTTGAATTTAAACAACGCTAAATTTATACGTGGCCAACGCCTAATAAAAACCAAAATGTGAATGCACCTCACATTTAACCACATTCACTCAGCTGGATGTATTCACCTATAATTTTCCAGAATGAAATGAGCTTTTATTTTTATTATTTGTTGCCCGGAGAATAAAACAAACCTGTTTTGGGGGAGGGGAGAAGGGATTCAACTTTTCTACTTGCTTATTCGCAGATGTCTTACTTTCATCTGTGAAGATAGAAGCGAAGCCGAAAAATTATAGGTTTTAACGCGTTCTTGTACAACGGATACCACATTGTAGGGATGGACTTAATAGGAACCCACCCACTTCCAGCCCACGGGCGGTTTGTAAAAGAAGGCACGGATCACTGACCTCTGTGTGCATGGAAGTTCATTGCAAGGTAATTAGTGAAAGCCGCGAAGAGGACATTAATTTCGACCCTCGGTTGAGGCTTGTTAATTATGTTTTCTATGCTATCAGCCATGCATAAAAATGGGCCATCTTCGCCTAAGAGTTGGCCCTTTCTAGAAACGAAAGTTGAAGTTCTCATTGAGGCCACAAAACAAATATTAAACAAAGACGAATCGACATCAACCGAGTGGAACCATCGAATATAAGGGGGTTGCATAATGAGGGAAATCTCATGTCATAAATTAGTTTTGAACTGAACGGTGTTGAGTCAAGTCGTTAAAGGTACAAAAGATTATAAATGGCAAAAAGAGATCTCGTAAAGCGGTTCTTAATTAAAACTAGATAGTTTTGGAGACTCATATAAACAATCAACATGACGAATCACATAAACAGCAACTGTCCACTGATTTAAAAGCCATGAGGGTTCACGAACTCTTGTGGTACAATCCCACTAACAAATAGGATGGTAAGGGACGAACTCGGTTTTATTTTATTTCCTCAACTGCCAAGTTTTGTTGTACGTCTTACTGGGGGCCTGTACAGGCTACATTATTGCTGAAGTGCTCCCTACGCCATATTTCCGGAAGTAGCACGATACCTCTGTATTCTTCGGAGTAGGAAGTTGCTCTAGGAAGAGAACCTGGTGCAAAGTAAACAGATAATGAGTTTCCTGAAATGCAGTGCAGTTCTCGTTATGGGTGGATTATCTAAAAGTTGGAACTTTTTTTGCCATTATTTTTGACTTTTGTATTGCTCATATCTTTAATTTCATAATAAGATTTTTTTGAGAATAAGTGCGATGGTAAATGCTAGGAGTTAGTACTATAACTTCAGTAGTATTTTGAAAAAATCCTAACTTTATTTTTACCCCGCGGTAAGTTGGGTTAGGTCAACTTTTTGATTACATTATCAACCAACTAACCAAAGCTTTGAGGTCACTGAAAATAACTTCAGGGCTTATTTGGCCTACTGACTAAAATATTTGGAATACTGAGCTAGTAACCTTCAATAAGCAAAGCTTTACTACTACTTGTCTTGACATCAAAGTCCATAAGTTGTATACCACAATTAGATGGTGTGTTAAGGAATCTCAGTCAGAAAATCAAAATATGCAAATGTCAGTCATACGTGGACTGCTTTGAAAAATCAACTTTTGTAAATATTAATATTAATATAATTAATATTATATCAACGTATTTTCAATCCATGGCTCCTATCTCTGGAATCACTTACAACAGTGAATATTTCGCATCCATTCATTTTACTATCCCCTCTCAGAGTCTTATAGACCTCATTCAGGTTTCCTGTAAGGTGGCTTTAATAGTCCTTCCTTATACGGGTGCTCAATTGCAGATCTGAAGGTTGCGTGTCTTTGTACCCCCTTTAAGAGGCTCGATGTCTTTTTTGAGGTTCGGTCTCTAGACTGGAACGATTCTGCAAGCAAATGTTTGATAAATAATCGATAGGACACCATGGGCATTTCTTGCCGTCTATCTACGCCGCTCGAAGAGATTCATATCCACCCGTATCACTTTCCTCTTCTGCTGTTTTCAATTTTACCCCACTAGGTGTATAAGTTATTTTAAGGTTGCTGTTCCCCAAGTGGAAGTCCTTGCATTTTGCTGCATCATGTTGACCTCGTGGTAGCACAGTTGGTAGAAAAGACCTGAGTTCAAATCCCGTTGAAGATGTGAAGAATTTTTATGGGCCTTTTTCAAAACTGAGTTCATCGGTCCCAGGTGAGACCCTGGGATAACGTTAAATTTCTAACTGTGATTTGATTTCTACTATTTTTCGGACTGTTTTTGGCTAATTTTTCTTAATTTTTATATACCTAACGTCCCCCCAAAAAAGGCGTTAACTGGCTAATTCTAATTCAAAGGTGAATATCAAGTCCATGTTGTGGCTTCAGTTTTCAACAGACTAAAATGGAGCTACCTGTTTACATTTTTTGGAAACAAACTTCTTATAAACTGAATTATTTTATTTCTAGTTATCGCTCCATTGCCAGCGAAGAAGTTTCTCAAGTGGAACGTATTGCGAAAAGGACCTTGCGAATGACATCCGTCCTTTTATACTTCAACGATTTCATGTACGACATGACACACAACACACACGCTCTTTCTCTCTTTAACTGATTGCTAAAATATGAGTTTACAGTACCTTAAATAAAAAATTAAAATAGAACATAATTCTTGTATGTCTAATCATGATTTTCTCTCTAATATAAATCCAGTTATCCTTGCTTTAAAAACATCTTCATAGTTCTTTTTTTAGCACATCGTGAACAAAAATTTTAAACTTGCTGAGACAACAATTTGAAACAACAATAAGCATTGCCGAGAATAGAGTACTCAAAAATCGTTTTATTTAGCCCTACAGTTTTAAATATGATGTGTAAAACTCGAATACACCAAACCCTACACGCCATTTAGAGTCTTTTGTAGAATGAATTGTTCCTTTGGCAAAAAAATGGAGAAATCCAAAATCGCTAACATTTAAACAATCAGAACCTCATCCATCTGATCAAAGATCGCAAATATGGATTCCATCAGTGTCGATCAATTAGTGGTGAAACTGCAGCAGTTGCTCTTGACATTTCCAAGTCTTTCATTTGTGGTTACCATAAAGGCCTTCTAAAACAAGCTCTCATCTTATGGCCTGTGGACTTTGTTTTGTGATTGGGTATCCAGCTTTCTCTCTGAATGTTCGCTGCGAGTGACGTTAGACCACGCTTTGTCTTATGACTTCTCCACTAATGATTTCTCCAAGGTTCTGTTTTTCAACCAACCTTTTCCTCTTGTATATTAGTAATTTTTTCCCATTCACTAGAAATCCTATCCATAGTTTTTCTAATAGAATTTCCAGTTTTTGTCAATCTGATGAATATCTTAAACCAATCTGATGAATATCTTAAATACCAATCTCCAACTAGTTCTCCAGTGAAGAAAGGAAAGCTTAGTTAACTTCAATTCTTCGATAATTTAGTCCCTACTTATTTATCGCAAAAAAAAAAAAAAGAGTCTACTGTTGCTACGCTCATCTTCGAGGACACTCACAGTTTTAAGAGGTTACATATCAAAACCAATATAAAATAAAATAAAAAACGGATTATCTTTTTTCGCACTCAGCATTACTTCGCTTCACTTTGTACAAATCTTACTTTCGCCCTGGCAAGGAACATTATTCTCACATAAGGGGTGGAGCCCCCAAAACTTCTCACAAGTTTCTAGACTATCCAGGAGGGCAGTCAGGTTATTTAATGACCCGCATCATACAAAGTCATCCGCTCTCTGTGTTTCCAGGAGATACTTCTGTGAACACTGTTCTTACGAAGTGGCATCTGTAATTCACTCAGTCTCTTCCAAAGCAGTTCGAACACGTGATGCACGCTTTTATTGGATGTGTTTTTCGACTAATTTTCATTTGCCAGTATAACTTTAATTCTTGTTCAATCAGCAAGATAGAACTGATGGAATTGAATTGAATGAGCTGAGTGAGAATAAAGAAGCCCTTTAGGCTTCTTCATTCTGGATCACATCATATATACTTAAGGTCTTTGGAAAAATCGCTCCATATAGTTGAATAAGCGTTGAATTATATTCTATTTGTGCACAACAGCTGTTCCTTTTGATTATGATTGTAAGAGAAAGCAATTACTGCTTTTATTTTGCACACACAATACAGCTAAGACTGTAAAGAATCAACTATGATCGGTTTGATGAAAGTTCGAGGTTTTTCTGTAAAGAATGAAGAATGATTACCATTCTCTTTAATGAAAAACACGAAAACCCGTTCGAGACCGACTAACTTGGCCACACGGTGTTGGAGAGGAGCAATATTCTGTAATATTTTGATTTTTAAATTTTCTATAAATACTCTCTCTCTCTCCACTTATAAAGAAATGATCATGGATGGTGCAACGCCTTCTCGGATTAAAGTAGAACGTTGCATCCTTCCTCACCTTCCTGAGAAATTTAAGAAAAAGAATTCTCACTGAAGCATGTAAACTATTTTCAGGTAATGTCGCTTAACCGAGTCTTACTGACAAAGACATGACTTGTTTTACGTTGTTTAATGTTGCAAATGACTTAGGAGAAAAGCAAGCGACTTCTGCATTCCTCATTAATATTTGTTCCCACGATGGTTGCGATGTGGGTGAGCGGCTGAACTAAGTGGCCATCTGACTGAAAATTCCCTGCTGCGACATGCAAGAAAAATGTAGCGCCTGGCAGGGTAGAAATGACTTCTGATCTTACTGTAGCGATAAATTAACATGCTACTTGGGGGGGGGGGGTGAGAGTGTGTGGCCTGAGGGAAGTCGGGAAAGTTCGAGAAACGCAGTTTGAACACTCCTAGTTCGAGGGAATAAGCTGATGATGTACATGGGAAGACAAAAATATGGTAACACACCGTCCATCATCACTGTTTCAATAGCAGTGATGATGGACAGTGGATGATGGATATTAAGAGGTTAAAATTCACATTTTATATTATTCTGTCTGTGCACTTAGAAGAGAAAAACTATGTTATTTCATCTTGAATGGCATTATTTATTGAATTTTTTTTCAATAATAAAAATAATTTAAAATAACAATGTACTCATACTAATAAATAATAATATTATTCTTATCAGCAAAGATGGAAAGCCATCATTGTTTCTAATATATCTTAATGCAAATCATGCAATAAGCTACTTTTGTGTGGAGGGGACTTGAATTTTGCCCTAAAAGCAGTCATTTCATGAGAAATTTGCTTAATTTTATATCGATTAAATTTCTGATATTGATTAACCAGCTGCATTGATGATCTACCAGTTTAACCACTATTAATGCTCTTCTATTGGACACTTTGGACTCTTTTTGCATCCTCACCTAAATTTAAAGCCGACTTTAACTTTTATATCCTTGGTATGCCACCTGCTGCCATACCCAATGCACTTCACTCAATGGCTACTGTAGCCTTTCCAAATATTAGAATTCTGAACAATCTTGAGGCCAAGAAAGTTTCGGATTCTGACGGCAGCCACTTCTTCAAACCTGTGCTCCTAAGCTGGCTCCTGTCTTACCTCTTTATATTTTTTAATTCCACTATTGTTTTTTTCTGATTGGAAATTTGCTCATATCCAGCCAGTTCCTGAAAAGGGTGACAAATTGTTCCCATCCACTTACTGTCCAATTGTACGTTCCAAAAGTAAGGTTGAAATCCATCAACTGATCAATTCTTAAACTCTTTCAAAAAATCTGTTTGATCAATTATCTCCTTCCAATAGTGTCCATCCACTAGTGATATAAATGCTTATGTTACTCATATTTCAACAAATTCGATGGAAATTTCATGAAACTCAAGAGTTTATCTTGACACTTCAAAGGCTTTTGATCGCGTTCGGTATAAATGTCTTCTAAAAAAACTTCCATCTTATCGATTGCCGAAGAGATTTTGTAATTGAGTTTTCTTCGAATTTTCTTTCTGACCGATTATCATGAGCGATAGTAGATGGTTCTCTGTCTAACTTCTCCACTAATGCTGGTGTTCCCCAAGCTTTAGTTCTTACTCTGGCACTTTTCCTTTTTACATATTAGCCTTCATCTACTGACTGGAAACGGTTGTTAAGTTTTATTTCTTCTATTGTAAAATTATTTGGAGATTGGTATTTAAGATGATGTGAATATTCAAGAAGTTAAAGCTGTTTTTTTCAGGGCAAGGTATGTCAAACGATGTGGCATCATCAGTAAAATTATGAATAGAATTTCCAAATATCGCATATTCGTGCGCCAAAAAATTCGGGTATCTATCAGTGCGTATCTGTGTGCAAAGATGGTGAGGCGCAAACCGAGGCAACATGTGACGATAAGTTTGACAATAGCCAACGGGATTAAGTGCTCCTGTTCTCTGGTGTCACTAGTCTACTGTAACTATCTTAATAGCGGTCCAACAACCAACCAAAGGTCACGTGTGGTCGACGACCGTGGTAAATGCTGTGTCTCGTCTCGTAACACAGCAGCGACGCAACACAGTGGCCCAGCTAACCACCCAGGCAACATAGTAATTGCTAGACCAATATCCACATAGAACATGCACCTGACCGTTAGCTCGTATAGGCTATGACAGTCAACGACCGTCACGGGTACTCATGATCACTGCGAGACACATGAAATTGCACCTTGCATGGGCATGTCAGCACCAACACTGACCCATCGACATGTGAAAATTTGTTGCTTGGTCTGTTGAATCCTGTTTCCAACTCTAACATGCTGATGGGCGTATCCCCATTTGGAGAAAGCATCATGAGGCCATGGTACCTGCATGCATTGTTGGTGTTTGCCAGGTTGGAATGGTGGTTTAAGTTTTGGGAATATTTTCTTGGCATGTCCTGATTAATCAATGGCTCGTTGGGCGCCTGCCTTTCCATCTTCGCTGATAATGTTCATCCCTTCATGATGACATTGTATCCAAGCAACTCCAGCGTCTATGAACAAGACAACGTCACACTAAAAGACCTGGCAGGAATTGTCCATCTACCCATGGCCCCCAAAGTCGACCAAACTGAAACCCAATTCAGCATATTTGGAACCTACTGGAAAAGAGCATTCAATGCTACGACCATTCACCTGACAATGAGTGGACATTACTTGCAATGCACGAGTTGCACTACCACAAGTACCCAACACCTTGTGGAGCCCATGCCAAGATGTGTATGGGCTGTATTATAGGCAAAACTAGTCCTAGGATTTATTGGGTAGGTGTTGCTAATGCAAAGCCGAGTTAGTATATAAAACCACCAAAGCTGTTAGAAACTCTCATGACAATATATAATTTCAACTAAATGACATCTTTTAAATATTAAGTTGATAAATATTTATAGTTAAGTACAAATAAAGACATAATTCATCCTCTCTTATATGCTACAGATTCCATTGACAGAGATGTATACTAAAGATATTTAGGCTAAATGCGTGTTATAGGCTGAAGCAACTAAGACTTTGAGAAGTCAGTATGTCGAGTCTGTAATTACTTATATTCTCGTGTCATACCGACTAACTCTGCCACGTTGTGAAAAAAGCCCATAAAAATTCCTCGCGTCATTGAAGGGATTCGAACTCAGTTCTTTTGGTTCCAAATATCCTCAATTGGGTTTGAGATTGGTTGAGTTTGTGGGGGGGGGCATGGGAGGAGGGAGAATTCCTGCCAGGCCTTGTGGCATGGCGCCTTGTCTTGTTAATGGACACCGCAGTTGCCTGAATACACTGTTAACATGAAGGAATGAACGTGGTAGCCGACGATAGAAAAGTAGGCGTTCCCAACGAGCCATTGATTAATGGTGATCAGAACGGTATCAATTGACAATTTTCGGTGACCCCTCAATACTTTCATTAATTTCAGGAAACTTTTTTGACAAGTTGACTGATTAGTTTCAACCAAGTTCATTGTGCGCAATGGACAATTCCAGTTTCTTCCCACCATGGACCAACTATCCCCGCCACAATGTAAATTAAGAACAGAGCACTCAAATTAACAGATGACCTCACGCCACTTCCTATTACGCAGATATTCAGTTTCTGCTAAAATCTTTTCAAAAGACTGTTTTGAATTTTCGGCTTTAGCTCTACCATTCTTACAAACCACTTTGAACATGTGCTTCAAGTCAATATTAATTCAGAGTTTAACTTCAAAATTTCAGAATAAACTTTCTCCACTTGCGTATATCCTTTACTGCTGTTTTTTGCCACAATGGTCTTTCGTATGCATTTTTTAAATATTGCAACGTACAGAAATTCAAATCCAATAGCAATAAATTCTCATAGTTCCCAATACCCCATTAAGTTCTTCAAAATGTCCTCAACACCTGCTGGACTTATTTAAGAAAAAAGTGCAATGTTTCCCTATTTTTCATACAATACACAAACCAGCGAAAAATCACAATTTGTAGATACTTCAAAAGTCCATATTTTTTCCTCCAAAAATTTGAATTTTTCATCCCTTAAAATGATACAAGATTACGATATACGAAAGCCTGATGCATTTATTCCTCAGCTCACAATTGTAAACAACTTTGAAACCATGAGACAAGTTAAAACTACAAAGCTGCCACCAGAAATATAGCGATTCACCTCATCATGAACTCGCAGATGATATCATTTCCCAGGAACATTAAACAATACAAAAAGTGATGTACATGCGATGAGTTCCACCATTCAAGCATAGAGTTCGTAGCTATCTGAAGTTTCCAGTGGACTGGAACTCCTGATACCTCTCGTTCTCACTAACGTGCAGTATCTTAACCAATAATGGACCCAGAGTTTTAGATTTTCGTCATGTTGAAATCCCACCATTTGCATGCTGTATTTGAAACTAAGATTTATTTGACAAGGCAACACTTCTAGATTAGATGAACTCAACCACTTTGTCACGTGGTGGACGTTCATCACAAGGTTTTCCCCCCCTGAAACTCGAGAGAAACATGGTACCATGGCTAATTTGTATTGACTCCCCTTAACTCAAACTAATAATAAGATATATAATTATAATTTTTACAAATTTTAATCCACGGTATTTATCCACAAGTTAGTATATATATTTTTTAATTTAAAATTAATTTCCGGGCAGAGAATGACTTCCCAGTTGTGAATGGCTTCACTGCAGCAGCTGCACATAATACATATACAATTATACTTAACCCATTGGATATTAACCCACTTTGCCTACTCAATATGAGGTCATTCTGAAAACAACTGAACTCGTAATTCACTCAGGTCTTGTGGATGCTGTTGTTTGTTTTCACTTTTTGTTGAAAATAGTCAATAAGTTCTGTACGGCATTTAAATCTAGTGATATTATAGAACAATTCACGTGGCGTAGCCTTACCTCTGGTTCCAGATCATCCAGAAATATTCTGGATGATCAAGTTGATCATCCAGAATATTTCTGTAGCCATTCAACTTGGTTGGTATTTCAAGTACAGAACCCACATCAAGATAGTTAAAACATTACTAAACATCGTTGACTCACCACAAGCTTGCACACAGCGTGGATGAAATCGGTACTTGGCATCATTAGAGCATAGGCAAATTTTGATTCTTCAAATCACATCAGGCCCTCGTGGATAGCACAGTTAGAATAGCCGTCCTCCATACACACCTGATGGAAAAACACCTGCGTTTGAATCCTGTCGAAGTTGTGAGGAATTTTTTATGGACCTTTTCACAACGTGGCTGAGTTGGTTCGTCTCGGACTAGGCTAGCGAGGTTTTTTCTCCCGGAAACTCAGATTTTTCGTCCAGCAAACAGCAAATCGACCACAGAACGCAACCAATTACAAACATATTATATACGACACAATATGGCCTAAGTCGTTGATGTATCTAAAACAACATTTGGTTGTCCAATAGATCATATCACAGCTAGTGGCGTAAGTAGAGTTGATGGCGCCACTTGAAAACTGTTCTTTTGAAATTTGTGCATTTTTTAACCATAAAAAGGCGTCTGCAGTGAGGAATCCAGATTCCATGTTATGCATTCTCTTCTTAGTATACTCTCAGAAATCAGCTGTTGAGGTGCTTGGCTAACCATTTGCAACTGTTGTTTAGCTTGAAATTGTTTTCCGTTTATGAGATAATCATTACAGATCATCTTAGTACAGACTTTTATGACCACAATTATGCTGAATTCTAGTACATTTTGACTCACACCATTCTACAAAAACTCATATTACTGTTCTTTATAAAACATCAACCAAGTACCAGCAAATTATGATACTTCTTTAACAGGATGCCCTTTAGATATACCAAGTATGATCACTCCTTTTTACCATTCACTAACATCATCTTTATCAGTGACCTTTATCAGACAATAAATTAGACAGATTCCTAAAATGTGCATCCATTTAAATTATAGTAATTGGGTAACAATAACATTAACGCTATTAACCACTAATTAACAGTGGTTACTGCTACCTAGCTAATAGCATTTTATACAACTAGTTTACTTTTACATAATTAATAATAATTTAAAATTTTCACATTTAAAACAAAATGGAACACAGATTTCAAATCCAACAAAACCACAATTACCTTAAACGAATGAAAATTTTTCGAATGCAACCAAGTGTTGCATTCGAAAACAACCAAGTGTTGCATTCGAAAACAACCAAGTGTTGCAAGTGTTGTCTTGGTGTGAGATAACTTTTTATGGCAGCCCAGTTATAAACAACACATTTTATGTTATATACTGGTGTGCAAAATTTAAGGACCAGTCAGGTTTTTACCTGTAGCTTCTCATAGGAGTGGCCTTGGTATGGGAAAAGCATACCAACGGAACCTCGTGAGGTACAAAAATGATGAAGGAAACAACACCGGAAACAAAACGTACAGGGGGATTTTATTCAAAAATGGCAACATTGCACTGGCAGCCATGATATAGATGCATCACTGCCAAAGATGGAACAAAGAGAAGAGGTAGTCCTCAGTAGAAGATATGGCCACGCCTAATGTCGATGTACCGCCTGTCCATGCTTAGAACAATGTTGTTGATAAGTTCTTGCGGTAACATCGTCCATTCCTCTGTCAGTGCCATCTTCAGTTGGTGAACATTTTCTGGTGGGTGTGTACGTGTCGCTAGGCGTCTCCCCAGAGCGTCCCATATGTGTTCGATGGGATTTAGATCGGTGGAACGGGCAGGCCAATCCACATCAACAGCTGCAGTGCGATGGAGTGTGGTTTTATCATCCATAAACAGGAACTCGGGGCCAATGGTACCTCGGAACAGACGCACATGGGGAAGGATTACGTCAGTACCGTAGCGTGCACTGGTTACAGTACCGCCTTCCGGTATCTGGAGTTGTGTACGTCCATCCAAGATAACGCCTCCCGAGAGGAGAACACCATATCGAACCCTTTGAGTGATGTTTGCGGGGTGATACCGTGTGCCAGCCTCCGGCCGAAATCCCTGCTGAGACTGAATCTACTGTCATCAGTAAAGAGTACCTTAAGTAAAGATTTTGTGGTTGTAACCTTTAGAAATGGTGTTGGTCGTTAAGTTTTGCACACCAGTGTAGTATTAGCTGAGTGTAAGAAAGTGTGAAAATTTACAGCTGAGTGTAGGAAAGTGTACTGTGAAGTAAGAAAAGACATTGTATTTTATTGTCACTAGATAAAATTTGATTAGAAGGATATACAGAGGTATTATCTAACTCTAAAATGGTTTTCATGTTTTCATTTCCATTTTGAATGATTTTAGTTCTTTTACAAAGTGACTGTAAGGTTTGGGTTTTTAGAACTGTGAAGTAAGAAAAGACATTGTATTTTCATTGTCACTAGATAAAATTTGATTAGAAGGATATACAGAGGTATTATCTAACTCTAAAATGGTCTTCATGTTTTCATTTCCATTTTGAATGATTTTAGTTCTTTTACAAAGTGATTGTAAGGTTTGGGTTTTTAGAAGCATCAGCGACTCAGGCCATATTGCTCCGTAATACTGTCTGTAAATTGCGTATTTTCTGTGATTGATTTTCTGCTGGTTGGATGAAAAATCCGAGTTTCCGGGAGGAAAAAACCATGCTGCCGTTTCTTGAGACGGACTAACTCAACTACGTTTTGAAAAAGGCCCATAAATATTACTCACGTTATCAACGGGACTTGAACTCAGGTATTTTCCACCCGGTGTGGGGAGGACAGCAATTCAACTGTCCTACCCACGAGGGCAACTGTAAAGTGAAGCCATTCTGGCAGAGGTTGTGAACTTATCCAATTTTTTCCGATCTGCAGTACTAAAATACATACATAAAATTGTTGCATACATAAGCATTAAGATTAATAAAGGTATATGATGCAAGAAAGCAAGCTTATATAGCCTGAACAAAAAAAAATTCCAATTTCACCCATCCATTCGCTTCAAACATTTGTCCAGTTCTTCCTTAAATTTATTTAAGCTATCAACTTCCACAACGACAGATGGAAGTTTGTTCCAGCAACCAACTACCCACTGACTAAAGGCAAATTTCCGCACATCTATTCTACAACTGTCTTTCCTCAATTTGGTTTTTGTCACCGCGTAATGTGAACAAGAAGTAGAATCCCATCAGCATTAATGGGATCCAAATTCAGACTTAAACACCTCAATCAGATCACCTCACAGGTGCCTAGTCTCCAGACAAGGAAATATAAATACTTAAGCTTTTCTTGCTAAGAGCAACCCTTTGTACTCCTCGCCAATCTTGTTGCCCTTCTCTGTAATCGTTCAAGCAGCTCTACATCCTTCTTAAAATGAGGCTTCCAGACCTGTATGCAATACTCAAGGTGTGGCATGACCACTGCCTTATCCCTGCTAGAAAAATTCCTGTGTATCATTGACAAGACACCATGAGCTGCCCTGGCAGCCTGTCTGCACTTCCCAGAATACTTCATATTTTTTTCATAAAAGACTGAGCAGTCAAAATTTCAAGAAAAAAATCCAATTTTCTCCATTTTACATAAATAAAATTGGTTTCATACATTTCCATAAAATAAGTGTAGCCAAAATTAAAGAAAAGTGCGAGTTAGTAAATAACAATTTAGAATTACTTCAAAATAAATTTTAATCACCAGAAAGTAGCTTTCTATAAAAAGTTTCATTACACACAAAACATGACATACAACTTCCTGAAGTAGATAAAATTATAAATTATTAAACACTTCTTTAATTAAGAGGAAAGTAAATCTACCGAAAATAATATACGCACTAAATAAACATAAAATCAAATTAAAGTCGATCGTTTCCATGGCACATTAAAATAGTGTTCAACTTTACCCTTTACCCCACACTAGACCCAAGTGGCATTCCTGGATACTGCAACTAGTTATTACCACATTGGAAATTAAGAATTTTTAAGTGAGCAACAACATACCGCACATACTATACTCCAAAATTAGGCCTACTTTTAGGAAAATATGAGGTACGTGACCAGCGCCACCTGGACCGCCTACAGCGTAATGTGTTCGTGGGTGAAAACATCGGTTATTCTCATTGGTCAAGAACTTCGTAGTGCTTTTGCTCAGGTCTGTGACCCACGAAAAACAACTTTGCCGCGTGTGCCCTTTCGTGCTCCTCGAAGGTCATGCAAGGCAAAACGAGGGGGACTAAAGAAAATGGAGTTATGGTACACAGTTCAGTAGGTGCTTCAGTTTCTACAGTAGGTGGCACTTCATTCCAAAGACAATAAACCTCTCTGGCAGTTCCTTATATTAATCGATAAAATTATAATAGGCTTTGATAGCATTTCCTTTTTTTTAAATTTTAAATATCATATAAATACTAATTTCTTTAAATAGTAATTAAAAAATAAATTGTAATTTCTAATTCTAAATTCGAATTTCTGCTTAGTAAGGGTTATTCTTTTCTTAAAGGATAATTTGCTTTAAAAAATAATAATAATAATAATTCCCGTTTTGTAAACAAGTTTTGTGAAACCAGTCTAAAATGAAGATTATTATTTGTATCCTTCCGTGTTTGTACAGTGGGAAAACAAAGTTCTTTCCCAAAGGAGGGAGTGATAGGGAGTTCCCAGATGTCCGGTTTTGAACCAGATAGGCCGGTATATGAATTCTCTCTTTAATGAACAAAAATTTAAATGATTTTTTAAATTTCTATGAATATAAGAAAGTTAAATTATTAGTTGTAGGTTATTATTTTAAAATAAGAAAAAAAAAACTGCCATATTAGGCCACCCGAGAATTACCTCTTCTACGATGTATATTATGTTTAGAATTGCATTTGTCCTCTGGGCGGTTTGTCTGTTTTGCTGGATGAAAAACCTGAATCACTGGGACTCTGGTCTCAACGCCTTTACAGAGTTTTCTCTTTTTTTAACTTTCTTTGCGCCAAACTTTTCTCGCGTGTATCCGGTATACTTATTTAAACCATACAGAAAGCCAATTACTTCTTCAAATGCATTAAACCGGAAGTTGCAGCTACACAACTTCGGACGCTGCGGATATGACAAACCGATTCCTGTTCAGTTTTTCTGTGGAGGTCACGTGGCAACTCTAGATAAACATCACGCTTCAAATCTAACCGTTGACGACTATGAGGCTTTAGTAAATGCCTTTTCATTGGACCATAGTTAGTAGGTAGAAGTACCGATTACTGTAATAAAAAATTGATTCTGGGAATTGGATAATCCATTTATTCAAATTACTGTTTATTAGTATAATTAGTAGTAGTAATTTAAAATGATGCAAGAAGTAGGTTATACACAGCATCAGCCAAAAATAAAGTATATATATATATACCCATATCAATTATCCACCCACTGTAATAATTTTTCTAATAATCCCTCCTTAAATTTATCCAAACTACTCCACTTCCAGAGATTAATTGATTATTGGATTCAATTACTCTATGGCTGAAGGAAAACATTCCACACATCTACCCCATAACCATCATGCCTCACTTTGAGTTTATGAGAGAATGAACTATGCTACCCTCACCTGAGATAGACTAACTCGGCCACGTTGTGAAAGAGGCCCAAAAAAATTCCTCCTGTCATCGAGCTCAGGTGTTTTTCACGAGCTGTGTGGATGACAGCGGTTTTACCAACTGTGCTACCCACGAGTACGTGTAGTCTGAGCAAGAGAACGATGACATCAACGTTTTGAATCTAATTCAGCCGTTAAACACATCAGCGATATCTCTTCATAGGTGCCTAGTTTCCAGACCTTGCAATTTACTTGGTAAAAGTATGCATTCCAACAGATTTATATCCTTCCTAAAATGAGGTTTCCAGACCTGTATGCAATACTCACGATGCGACTTAACCATTTCCTTATTTCAATGGAATAATCGCGTCCTTGTCAATTCTGGTAAAATTCTTTTATATGATTGGCAAAACTTCTCTGGTACATGTCTTCAAATCAATATTATGGGTTTATTTTCTACCAATATAAGTGCATACATACTGTTTTCTAGGTCCAAGGTAATTTGCAACAACACGAAGTTTCTTGTTTTTAATTTGTTTGTTTACAGTTCTGATTTCTGAACTTATTGAAAACTGCTGTCGCATGAAAAATAACTACACGGCAACACGCCAGTATAAGGAGAAAAAGGGAACTAACAAGGTCAGATGAGCGTATTCGATGTCATAAAACGAACGCATTCTTTCTTTCTTACAATGCAAGTTTGATTTTCAGAATGCAGGCCCGATGACAGATATCATATCGTAAAAAGGTCAATTTATAGAATATATATGCAATCAGTGATCACTGATGAATCCCCCATCCTTAATGGACTATACAGCTACCCTCACAGTATTAAAAGCCAAAAAACTTCCTACGGTAGTGCATTGGTAATTAGCATCTGCTTGGGCAAGTCGAAGTGATAAATTAACAGTTACGGGACGTAGTAAATATATCAAGGAGTTTCAAAAGGGCATGATTGTGGAAGCTCGTGAGTTGTGTGCATCCATATCTGAAAGGGCACGCCTTGTCGGTTGCTCACGACCTACTATGATTAGGGTGTACGAAGAATGGTTAGAACGAGTCAGACCACCTCCCACCGACAGAACTGCAAAAGATTACGTAAGGTGAATGTTCATTGTGAGAGAAGCGTGGAGCATCAGCCACTATGGCCATCTCTGTGTATATTTCTATAAACTGTGCGTGTTCTAAGGTCAATTTTCTGTTTGCTGGATAAAAGTCCAGTCTCTCTCTCGAAAAAAAGCCATGTTACATTCTGAGACCGATTAACTCGGCCACGTTGTGAAAAAGGCCCATAGATAAAGTTTATCTTTAGGATGATATGAAATATTCATTTATTTATTCAGTTTATTTTATTTTTTTATATCCTCCCCCTGAACAGCCTGCAAGCTAGAAGGGTGCAAAAAGAGTACTTACAAAAATAGTTACAATAATATACACAATGACAGTATTGATCTACAGAAAAATTTTCAATTGTTATTTGATATTTACATAAATATAAGGAATTAGATAAACTGGGCTTTAGATAGGAGACTTCACTGGTTCCTCGGATCAAGTGAAAATACACAAGTGATACTTTCTTACTAGACATCTCCAAAGGGTTTAGGTGTGGCTCACTCAAGGCTGCTATAAAGATTCTCCCGGATTGATTTTGTTTGTCTTATTTTCGTTACTTTGAAAAGGTCAAATTCAAGTTCATTAAAATATTTTAAGGTATTTGCTGGAAACATTTTTCAGGCAGGAAAGGTTGTGGAGTTTCATTCTTAAGGGAAACTAAGAATTCGGTCTTCTTCTATGACGGGTCTGGGACCTGTGACAATTTGATATATGTTGGGAGCGTCAACTCTTCTGGTCAATAACTTCGATAGAGATGATATTTGTAGGACGAGGAACTTCCAAGGTGTCATGTCGAGGTTGGCGTGTAATGCCATCGTGGATATAATGAACTGCAGATCGTATGCGGTTTAGCCATCTTAAAATTCAATATTCAATGCCGAATTTCTTTCTTTTTTTTTTTTTTTTTTTTTTTGGCATGCCGGTGCAGAGGACCAGATCTCGGAAGCATAAAAAGGGATGGGTGTGAAACATTTTGTAATATATTGGAATATTAGAGACACATTGTGTCAACTTGTTAGTTCCTGTCGGATTGCCAAAAATGTCGCATATGTTTTGTTTCTAGTTTGGCGGAAATGATCCTGAAATGTGAGGTTCTCGTCCCAGATAAGGCCCAGGTGCGTGTTGATATTGTTGATCGCTTCCTTTGGGCCACATGAGATGATTAATTTACTCGATTTTATTTTATTTTTATTTTTTATTCTATTTTATTAATAACAAGATACACAACAGGTAGCCATTAACAGTGTCTCTGAGATCAGAACAATAAACATAATAACAATAATATGAAATCCAACAGGAAGATAGACATTGATATAAATTCAAACATTAAAATCATATGTACAAAAGAGGATTGCATTAAGTTAAGTTACCGGTAAAACAAGTAATAATTAATCAGTTAGAGAATAGAAAAATAATAAAACACATAATAATAATAAACTACAATAATTAAATGAGAGCTAGTCATTTGAAGTGAAGACGCAAACTTGTGGATGGAGTTCATCAGTGACTGGGAGTTGTCAAAGAAGTCAATGATAGAGTCATTTGCTGATTTGCTGATTCTGTTCAGTGGACTGAACTTCATAAAGTCCGTGGTGGAAGAGTCAAGGCGAAACGGTGTAAGATTCCTAACTTGTCTACAAGGAGCATTGAAGTTGATTTTGCTAAGGATATCAGATGCTTCATAAGTTCCAGTGATTACTTTGGCTAGAAGGGTGATGTCAGCAGTAACTCTTCTGGTGCATAGAGACCTCAGATGAAAGTAATCACATAGCGATTCATAATACACTGAATGATAGAATATAGGATTGCGGTACGTAAGGTAACGGACAAAATGTTTTTGGACTGCTTCAATTTTGTGGTTAAAGTCTTTGTGTGAGGATTCCAGATGGGTGAACTGAATTCAAGGATTGGCAGAACAATAGTTTTATAATGGATAATCGCATATCTGTAGTTTTTGAACTTGTATGTGTTCCGTTTGATGAATCCCACTGTTTTGAATGCTTTGCTGGTGATTTTAAGGACATGGGCATCGAATTTAGCACTGCTGGAGAAGAGAATCCCCAAGTCGTTAACTTGGTCACACCTTTCGATGATCACAGAGTTAATACTGTACTCCGTATTTATTAGTTGTGGAGATCTGCGGATGAGAAAGAGATTACTTTGCACTTCGAGGGGTTAGCAGACAAGCCATTCAGAGATAGCCACAGAGAGAATTTATTGAGAGCACATTGAAGCTGTTGAGAATCGGTAATCTCCTTCACTGCTGAGTAGATCTTAAGATCATCTGCATAGAGAGCAACTTGAACATTGAAGGTGTAGATGAATGAAGGAAGATCATTTACGAAAACAATGAAAAGAAGGGGACCTAAGGGGGAGCCTTGTGGTACTCCACTTAGTGGTATAAAACAGTCTGAGTTCACTTGATTGATGATAACGCTCAAGGAACGATGCGTAATATAGCTGCGTAGCCATGAGAGCAAAGAGTTATGGGTACCATATAGCTTAAGCTTTTCCAGAAGTTGTTCGTGCGGGACTTTATCAAATGCCTTAGATATGTCTGTATAGACTGCATCAACTTGTAGGTGGTTATTGCCAGAAAGGAAGTAAATTTGTGACTACTGACTTGCCACTGCAGAAACTATGTTGATTCTGATCTATGAAATGCTTCAAGAATTCGAAGATATGTTAGGGTACTGCTGTGTCGAAGAGTTTAGCCAGGCTGTTTTGCAAGGTTATAGGTCTGTAACCAGTTACATCATTTTTATCACCTTTTTTGAAAATAGGAACTATATTGACCTGCTTAAAGTGCTTAGGATACTTCCCCAGCCTGAGAGACAAGTTGAAGATCCGAAGTACGAGGGGTTTTAAGGTAGCGACAGCCATTTTCCAAAATAAGCCTGGAATGTCATCTGGGCCTCTAGTAAAGTCATTTGTCATGCTTTTTAATGCCGAATTTAAATCTTCATCAGTGATAAAGAGGTTAATGAGCATGTCATCTTTAACAGGCGTGAAGTCAGGAAATGAGGCAGGTCTTAATGTATCATTTGTTTGAATTCTGGAAAAATGTTTGGCAAACTCCTGAGCAATAGTGAATTCGTCCGATAAGAGAATTCCATCTGCGTTATGGAGTTGTAACTTTCTACTTGTTCTATTCTTGTGCTTCATGTATTTCCAGAATGGTTTGATATCTCTGCGAGTAAGCAGACTATCCTGAACTGACTCTGTATACATATTGTAAGAGTTTAATACGAGCGTTTTCACTTCTTTGCGAAGTTGGCTAAATATTTCGTAGTATTGACTGTCACCTGATTGCTTATACTTGTTTCTATAGAATTCTTAGGATTTAATTTTATGTATTAGTTCGCTGTTATACCAGTGTGCGGTCAGATGGGATTGAGGAACAATATCAGATATAACTGAGTGGACACAGTTGATTAGGTTGCTGGTGAGCACATCGATGTCATCCATAGCGTCAGAGAGCTGCTTGTCTACGTTGCTGAGAGCTAGGTTGAGCAGAGGCCAGTCAGCCATTCTGAAATTGAATCGAGGAGTACGGGAGCTGCATTTGAAGTTATGAGAAGTCACAGTAATGTCAAACGTAATTGGCGAATGATCCGAGTGAAATATAGGGTTGTCATTGTGAACATCTATATGAGTAGAGGAGAATATTAGGTCAAGGTAGCATTTTCTCTGGTTGGAAAATTGCAAATTTGTTCAAGACCATAGCTGTGAAACATATTGAAGAGAGCCCTAGTCTGCAGTGATGGAGAAGAAGATCCTAAATTGGCCAGTTGACAGTTAAAGTCACCCAAAACCATTGCTATGTCGGCAGATTGAATTAGTGGGAAGATAGATTCCAGCGAGCTTTCTAAGTACTGAAGGTCGATATTAGTTAAAGGAGGTGGAAAATAAAGCAATACGATTAAAACTTTTAACTTGCCAAGATGAAGAAGGCAGTATAGTGATTCAATATTTGTGAAATTTGATGTAATTTCACAGAGTATATTGTTAGAATGTATAATAGCTACTCCGCCTCCACGAGATTCCAGCAAAGAAGCGAGGATCTGGAATGGGGGGGGGGGGGGCAGAGATTTTGAAGTAATTTTGAAGAAAATAAAGTAGGGTGAGAGCGGACGCGTTATCGAAGACAATTTTGATATAAAAAAATTACATCAATCTGCGATTTGTTGTTTATAGTTTTCTCTATTCTGAAGAGAGTTGTCAAGAGATTGGAAGTTGTAGAACTGTGTTGGATAGCTTTATGTAGGTGAAGAAGCCGATTAGAGAAGTAGTGGCTGACTATTGCAGGATGAATGAGTTTTACGAAGACCTTCAGTAAGTTGCATCCAATAGAATTTCGGCGGAAACCTTAGGTGATTTTGGATGATTAGATTCAGGAATGGATTTAACGAAGTAAGTTTGCCAAATCGATGGAGCGTATCCAGTTTCGAGAAATATTTGATAGATGTAGCAGATATCAGCAATATATACAGAATAAATTTTAATTGCAAAGAATGGGAATCCGTCTGATCCCACTATTGTTTTGTTGGGTACACCTTTTATCACATTTATTAGTTGGTGATTTTAGATCACAATGTTGTTCATCAATATCAATTTTCGTGTCCAAACATGCTCGTCGCACCTTCAGTAGAAGCTCAATAAGGAGCAGTAAGACGTCTATTGTATGTATTGAAGATCTGCCGGCTGCCCTTAGGAGGTATTAGTGTATTGAAGAATACTGAACAGTTCTATTCTACGTCTATTCAATTAAAGCAGACTGCAACGACGGACATGATGTACCTCGAACAGAATGCATTGACGGATGACGCATCACTACCCAATTAGCACACACACACACGCCCTTTCCTCACCGCTGATCATCGTCTACGGCGAACGTTGTAGTGTCAACAACGCGCTCGTTGGACACTGGAGGACTGGGAACGAGTGTGCTGGTCGAATGATTCCTCCACACCAAGGCGCCGATGGGCGCCTTGGTGTGTGGCGCAAGCAACACGAGTCTATTGACCCATCGTGCATGGGGCTCACTGTCCAGACAGGTGAGAGTGACTGCTTAATATGGGGCATGTTTTGCTGGCCAGAATTAGGACCCCTGGTGCGTATATATACATAATCTTTATTGTATACAAAAGTGATATATACAATATACCCTCACAGAAACAATGCCAGGGGTTTTACATTGGCTGGTGGACAATAGCTTTGGAGAATGTGAACCATATCGAGATTTGGGTTCATCCCACAGCGCCAACAACGATAAGTTTCAGAAATTATTTGCAATAGGTTCATAAAGATATTATACTTTTGACATTATTTACAATATATTCCCATGTTAATGTGTAGTTTGCCTGGTAGAGGTTAGGCTATTAAGGATCTGTCTCCGGTATTTCGCAACCTTCACAAATTTGTAGAGGTCGCCATCAATTGCTTGGACTGTGGTGAGCATCTGCCTGTGGAGAAAACATTCACTAAGGGCTAGTCTGTTACGTTGGGCTATACGCGCTGACCTCAGTCCGTGTTGAGGGACTCTGCAACGTTTCCAGGTATGAATCAGGGTTTCATTGGTGAGGTCTGCCGGTTGTCCTTAGGAGACCACGTGCGTCCTGCATTTTTTCCCAGGAGAGAAACAGGATCTTCTAAGACTATAATGGCCTGTGTCATCGGACCCTTATCGTGCACGAGTGGTTCGAGAAACACAGTGAAGATATCCATTTTGATTGGATATCTTCACTGTGTTTCTCGAACGGACACGCAACCATCATCTGTTCCGATACTGTGGAAAGCCTTGCAGGCAGAATGACTGCAGATCCTTTCGGACACCTTCAGATATATAGGGACCTTCAGAGTCAATGCCTAGGCGAATAGTGGCTGTTATCCGTGCAAACAGTGGACCTACACATATTAAGGTGGTCCTAATCCAGTGATCACCGGGTGTATAGTATGTAAGCGAGAGTTGTTCAATTAAAACCGTTTAACTCTTAGTTTTCGGGATTCGAACTCTGGTCTTTTCCACCCGGAGTTGGGAGGACATCGATCATATCAACTGTACTACCCACAAGGGCTCAGAATGTCGTTCATAAAGAGATTGCATGAACGTTTGGTAAATTTTAATCACTGATTTTTAAAAATTCAATTTAAGGACGTATTACAGTTTTAAATGTTCTATTAATAATACAAAAATTACACGGTTTGTGAACTTTTATTACGTGGTCTTCGTGCAGATGATTTTACTTCATGAAGAAGTGAAGACTATCTCCTATACTGAATTTTCTATATTTGATTACTGGATTATTTTCTCATAAATATTACTTTCATTTTAATTTATTCAGCCCACGTCTTCTAGAGTGGCATTCAACCAAGGACGTGTGGTTCAGGCCCACATCTTACGTCTCCTCCCTCTAGTGGGAGTTGCTGGTACATCTGTAAGCGGATGAAACCGGACCACCCGGAGGGGAACTGCACCTAATAACAAACGAAATGTATGATACAGCCAAAGAAGCACGGGCAAAAACTATATGCAGAATTGTTTCCATATCATATTTGAGTTTATTGTCCTTTCTGAAATAAAAAGGATTCACAATAGACCACGGGATTTGTTGTATGGAAGCATACATGCATACCTCTGTCCCTGCTTCGTAGAATTTAATTCGACGTTACTGTCTGGTTCAACAAAATCAGACAGTACGTAACTAATCGATCAATGTCGGTACTTTCATAACAAAAAATATTTCTTCTTTCTGTCCCTAGAAATGAAACAATGTTGAACTTTATATCCTGACGTTTCCTATTTAGTCCCAAAAATTGTCCAATATATAAAAAAAGTATAAAATATGGCTTTCAAAGATTTATTTAAAAGAAAATTAATTCCCAGTATTTATTAGTATAGTATTTGCAAATAAGATTTATTAAGCAGAAAATTAAAAGTGATTCCAAAGAGCAAACGTAATCACTTTGGAAACTTCATGATATAATCATCAGAATAGCAAATCGGAAAGACTACATAATTCAATCACCAAAACAGCAAATTCGCAAATTCCAGTGGATAGTGGGTTTTTACAGGCAAGGCCATTGTCTTCCCTATTAATATGATGACTAAAATAGGCATGGTCAAACCTACAGCAACGTAATACGTGGGTTGAAAATCCTTCATATTAGACAAGGTCTTGTAGTCGTATTGCCTACGGTGAATGTTTATTGACCACGCATTCTCCTGATAGCTATTTCTATCTCACTTTACAAGCATTGCTCAAATCGAAGATTTTATTTTCGGACTATCCATTTTTGCAAGTTAACAGCGGTTAACTGACTTACATATAAACTCCCTTCACATTTCAAAAATTCAAATTCATCACCAACACTAGGTACTCCAACAATAGATGAACCCAACATACTGTCCCTGAAAAGTTATCCAAGTTTGCTCATAGAATTTAATATATGATCCCAAAAGCCTTGCAAACCCAAAAGTTTTGCAAAACATCATCCTTTTGAGATTCCATTTTATTTTAAAATCAGAGTAAAAGATCATGGATCTTATTCTGTGAAAAATTCCCTGGCATGCAAGTAGCACGTTTGCTTGAATATCCTTGAAAATGTACATACACAACCTTCAGGGAAGAAGCTTTAGTTAAGGCATCTTCTCTAAAACCCCTTACAGTAAAATTTGTTTACTATATATCTTCACAACAGTTAACTAGATTTGTCAAGCAATATTTCTTTTTCACGAATCCATGCTGTGATCCATCAAGGATAACATTCCTATCTAGATAATTTTGTATTGTAACCATAATCATACTTTTCTTGATCTTTTCCCATTACTGAAGCCAAACTCACTGATCCATAGTAAGTAATTAATAAAATTACCAATCTCCACCAGTTTGGAATGTTTTTGGAAGTCGTATTCAATGTGGAAAATTTTCACTGCTATCGGTAGCTTTGTTATAAAACCATCCTTTGTTATAAAACCTCATAACTTTTGGAATTCACCTTCTATCAGCGATTCTTATACATTTTGGGACACTCGCAGATACCACAATAGTTATTGTTACTGTCCTTCCACACTGGATGAAAAAGGCCTGGATGTGGCTGAGTTAGTTGGTGACAGTTGCATGGTATTTTCTCCCTGAAGCTAGGCTGTTTTGAACACAGAATACACTCAATTTACAGACAATATTTTGACGCCTCATAACTTTAATTGCTTTGTCACTTATCACACAAGTATCAGATTCTAAAAAATCCAGTTTACAGATGACACATTCATCGACGTCCAGTGGCCTAAGTTACCCTTCGTGCTACTTAGAAAGAAAGTGGATCTTCATGTTTATCCAGATATTGTTGCCATTGATGGAACAAAGATATTTTCAAAACTGACCTTGATGGATGGTTTGTTCGTTATGTTTAAAATTTGCACTTGGGAAAGAAAGCACACAGATAGGGAGATCCCGCAAGTCCAGTGTATATTTGAAAAGCATACTAAAAATCTGCAATCTGGAAAGTCCACAAGACCTGATGAATTTTTACTATTCTCGATCGATGACCAGTTTTAAGTGCTCCATACGAAGTCCACTTGAGTGCATCAAACTCGAATCAGGGACTTCATGAATAACGTAATGTTTATGCTGTCTATTTGAAATTTTATTCCAGCGACTAATTGTAATGTTGCGTCTCTCGCATGTATCCTTCTAAGGATTTATCGCACATATTGTGCTCTCTTTTGGCTTGTCTTCCACCCCCTTAATAGGTTCTTGTATGAGGCATTTATTACGCAAAACAGGACTGTGCCGCCCACTGTAATAAAGACGGAAAGTTGTGAGGCAACTAGAAATGTGCCCACATAGAGGAAAAACTGGCCTGCAACCACACCCAGACGTGACTTTCTTCTTATCCCCCCCCCCCAGAGCCACTCAATTCAGTTTTTATATTTGTATGTACTATGGATTGCATTGAATCACCTTGGCTTTGTGTTTACATCCTGTAAAAATGACGTCAGATGTATAAGAAACGTGAATACAATATCGGTTTTAGTGATGGCTTTTTAATGATTTTTTTTCTGAAATGTGTAATAAAATAAAAAAAATTGAAAACATGGTGCATAGGAAAGCTCAATAAACTGTTTTAAATTGCAGTAATGCGTGGTGTTAAGAGTGTTTGAGTGTTAACGCCAAGGCAACTATGGGTATGACGTGTTGAGAGGTCGATTTGTCCGATTGCTGGATGAAAAACTTGAACTCTCGGGAGATAAAACCATGCAACCCTCTTCTAACTCAGCCATTTTGTGAAAAAAACAAACAAATAAACAAAAAAAGGCCATAAAAATTCCTTTTGTCTTTTCGAATTAATACTCCGGCCTTTTCCACCGGATATGAGGAGGACGTGACTGAATCCACTTGCTACCTTCGAATGTTCTAAAATGAAGAAACAGACACTGAGAGGGGCTAATTTCTGAGAACAAGAAGCTTGAAGCGATCATTAATTGTTTTCTTCTTTAAATATTTAGGGGATCAAACATCTCCTAAAGCTTTTGAACCGAATTGGGATGAGTATGGTCTCAATGGGACTGTGGTCATCGAATCATTCAGCTTCAATCTATATCCTGTTTCTTCTACAAGATGTCATTTTCAAAGCCATCGATCTATAATCGGCAATGACTGAAAATTAATTTTGAGTCATTGCTGGAATTTAAAAAAATTAAAACTCACCACATTTAACTACTCAATCCAGTGCATTCGCGCTGCTATCAAACCAGTCTTGAGTACTAAAATTACTGTGCAAGTTTTCTTCCCCTTATCGTCCTTCACTCGTGGGTTTTCTGAAAGAAGTTAAGAAACAAAAACTCCGCAACTCCTACTACTGTATTTCAAACGATGAAATCATCAGTGAAGGCATGGCACAACATTTTGTTCTAAGCAGCAATACATATTTCATAAACAAATCTTTACTGTTTGTGACAAAAGCAACCTTCCTTTGTATCTTCCATATAAAATCAATACAGAGAGCTCCCAGAACATTTGAATTACTACTTTCTTTTCAAGGACGCATGGTCTTAAATTGAGAAGGAGTGCTGGACCGTGATTGTAGAGTTTTGGAGATCTACCAAAATATGCAGTAGTTCTTAAGAAAGAAAGAAAGAAATAGAAATGTTGACCCAATAAGATACTACGAGACAGTTAAATATAGAAACATTTTATATCAGACAGTTTATTATAATTATTTTTCTTCCACTAGAAGATATTGATGTAAAAAACTTGAGTTGAATTTTGTAGGTCCGGTAGTTTAATTCAGAACGATTATAATAACCTTGATTATATTCTCAAAGTAAACTTGCAGCTGCTCTTTAAAAGAATATACAATTAATACTGGATAAATAATAAGAATGTTTAAATAAAAACAGTTCTTAAAAATGGGGAAAGAGAAATCCTAATGTTTGTAGCTAACCAGTTTTGCTTATCATTTGAGCAATTGCCTTAGACTTCCTCTTTAAGAACGTGATAGGAAATTTCACTCGATAAGGAATAAGGTTCAAGGTAAACAAGGTCGGCTGTTGTAATTAGATCTCGCTTGTTCATCAAAAGTTAGAGGCACAAACTACAGCAATCTGATAAAGGGCATTTCTGAAGATCACGGTATACGTACTGTACTCTGGTAAGATATTAGTGATACACAGCTCGACAAAATTAAGAGAACAAATTGTTTTTCATGAATATTTCATATAATAGGCAATCTGGGGTGCAAATTCCGAGTATCCAATATAAATCGATCTTCCACCTTACAGAGCTGCACATTATGCAAATTATTCATTCCTAAAAAAACACGGATTGCGACACGTCACTTCATTTCCGTTTTTGGCTTGCTCAGTGGGATGGCCACATCTCTAGTGCTCGGGATGGCAAATCATCGTCATTTAGGTAATTCTTTGAGATGGCACTCTGGAAGCAGTTTTAGGAGACAGGGACCATTACAAGAAGACCTGGCCAAGGTCGAACCGAGGGATACATCAACCATGACAGATCGCAGTCTGACTCTAACAGCAAAACGGAACATCAACTGTCTCTTGATGTTTCTGCGGCCAAAGTGAAAACATTTCCAACCGGGCTGTGTTAAGGAGGCTCAATTCAAATGGATTCTCGTCGAAACTGGTGCCATCAACATGTGACTTGGAGTCCTGACAAACGGGGTAAAGTTCTTTTCTGTGATGAGTCCTATTTTAGCTTATTAAGTGTCCAGACATTGTTTCATCTAGAGACAACGAGGAATGCAGTACCATTCCTCCAACATCAGAGAAAGTGGGGGGGGGGTGTTCTCGATGATCAACGGCCGCACATCTCTTCGTATTTTTATAGGTGTACCGAGAACAGATCTTCGAACCCTATGTGCGACTTTTTAGGGACGCGGTTGGCCTAGGTGTTCTTTTGTGTACAGCAATGCCACTGCACATAGAGCTGAAGAAGTGGAGGAATATCTTGAAACTGAAGATATCCAACGACTGCACGATCACCACACTTAAATCTGAATGAACATGTGTGGACGTCGCATTGCACGCAAACAGCCAACTCCTGGGTCACTTGGTGAGCTAAAGTGTGCGCTGGTGGAAGATTCGGATTTGTTGCCACAGAATCTTATAGACACCCTAATATTGAGCATGGCAGTATATTATTAGTATACTGTCAGGTCTGTTTAGCCGTTGGAGGGGATCATACGCCGTACTGATATGATGTGAACATATTTCCGAACATCTTGTATCGACTTCTGTAATGTGACCTTTTTGTTAATTCTTATACAACCCCTATAAATGTCCCTCATACTTGCGTAGAGACAGGTATGAGGGACATTTATAGGGGTTTCTACCCAAGTAGAGACAGGTGTCCCATTAACCAACAAGTGATTGCGTAGAATCCACTGAACTGAGCCTTCTTAACAGTCCAATTGGAAATGTATTCACCTATGACCGCAGCAACCTCAAGAGACAGTTGATGACAGCACATCGTAGGGCTCAGTCTTGCTGTTAGAACCAGATAGAATTCTGTCCTGGTTCATGTACATCTTGGTCAGCTCTTCTTGTAATGGTTCATGTACATCTTGGTCAGCTCTTCTTGTAATGGTTCCTGTCTCTTGAAGCTGTTTCCACAGTGTCTCTTGAAGTTGATACTGCGTGAAACATTAAACGTGCCATCTCTGTCTTCGACTGCCGGCTTCAAGTTGTCCAACGGCCCGTCAGCTCAAAAGAATCATCTAAAGAACGATGACTTGCCATCCTGAGTACTGGAGATGTGGCTGTTCCACTGGGTAAGCCAAAAAAAAACGGGAATGAAGTGATGTAGTCGCAACCCATGTTTTTAAAGACATGAATAATTTGCATAATGTGCGGCTTTGTAAGGTGGTAGATCGATTTCTATTGGATACTCGGAATTTGCATGCCAGGATGCCTGTTATATCAAATATTGGCCTTCATAGACACTCTTTTAATCTATTACTTTTGTCGAGCACTGTAGAAAATCTTTGACTAATGAATATGGTATTTATTAGGCATAATAAAGAAAGTCACGCGCCTCATTATTTTGTAGATGAGTAATTTTAGATAAATCTACAAAATCATCCATATTTGGTGCCATCCTATTTCAAAGAAAATTTGGAAACTGTTGTACAAAAAATATCCCAACGTCCTCAAATGCCATAACTGTAATTTATCGTGACTTTCTTTTTTGCCTCCCATGGCCAAGAATCCTTTCTACGCTGACATTTGTTTTTACCTATTCATTAACCGTAAAAAATTAGATCATCCAGTGACGTCATCCATCCGGTGTTTTTTCCAAAGACTTTATATTTAGACTTAAATTGGGGCCACTCGACTTATTGAGTATCTTCTAGATTTATTTTCGGAAAATCAAATCAGTCGATTGGATCGCAAGAAATTAAAAGATAAAAATAACTCTGCTCATGATGTTGAAAGTTGAAACGGATTTAGCTATGGACGCAATATGATTCAATGATGTAAACATGGAACACGTGGGACAGGGAAAATGATTACACAGATATTTTCAGTAATTCTTATTGCTTATATCCATCATAAAGATTCAATAGCTGGACATCAGAATAGCCAAAGGTATTTTGAGAAATCGATGTAATTTTATTGTTTATGGTTTCGCTCCTGTTGAGAAACATTTTAATTCCAGCGCTTTAGCCCAAATTGCGATGAGGGACCCTGTAAACATTAAAGCTCTACTGTTTATCATAAAGAACACAGGAAACATAAAAGCTCTACTGATTATCGTAAAGAACACAGGAAGTTCATGTAGCGGAAGTTGTGTTAATCTCCAGAAGTACGTCATTGTCAAAACTATTTTGCTTGTCAAGTCAGAGGCTGACAGGTGCTGAGAGGAGGGCGTAGTCCTCGAGGAAGCAGGTCGCCCACGACTTCGACATTGAATTTAAACCAGTATTTGTTCCGGATGAGGTGCCATGCAAGGGGATTTGGAGGGGAGATGGGATAGCTTTACTGGCTAAGAGCTGGAAGCATTCGTGAAAAGCTTGAAGCCTATTTTTCAGAATGCTTTCGGGTTGAGGATTTTAATCGAAAATATTTATTCCCCAGTTCGAGCCTGGTTCTGAGAGTGATATTCCATTTCGGAAGCTGCATGTTCTGCACGTTCACATCCAGGATATTTATTTTTTATTGACCTCAAAAAATATTTGTTTGTAGATTGAGAAAAAACGATATGAATTTTACGCATCTGCTCAAGATGGCGCAATCCTGCCTATTAAAATATTATTGCTGAACTAGGTTAGAAGGCTTATTTGTGTGATTTTACTTTTTATGCTCACATGTTGGAATTTTTGTATCCCAATAACCAACAATTGTATCCCATTGACCCCAAACCACCGCACAACTGGTCGAAACTGGTGCCATGAACACGTGACTGGAGCCCTGGGATACAGTTCTGTTATCTGATGAGTCCTGTTTTAGTGTACAAACAGATTGTAGAGGTCATTTCATCTGGAGACAACGAGGAACGAGGTACCATCTCTTGAACATCAGAGAAAGGGACACTTACGGTGGAGGAGGCGTTCTCGTGTGGGGTGGAATAATAATCACCGAGAGCAGATCCTCGAACTCTATGTGCCACATTTTAAAGGTGCGGTTGGCCCAAATTTTCTTTTCATGCACGACACGTAGAGCTTAAGTGGTGGAGGAATATCTCGAAACTGAAGATATCCAATGACTGGCGTGGCCAGAATGATCACCAGACTTAAATCCGATTTGACATCTGTGTGCGTCGACAGCCAACAGCCAACTTCTCAGTCACTTGGTGAACTAGGGTCTGCGCTGGTGGAAGAATTGGGATTTGTTGCTACAGAATCTTATAAACACCCTTATAACGAGCATGGTTGACCGCTGTCAGGCCTGTTTAGCCGTTGGAGGGGATCGTACGCCTATTTCGTGCATCTTGTATCGACTTCTGTAACTTGACCCTTTTGGTAATTCTTATAGAACTCCCCATAAATGTCCCTTATATCTGTCAGAAGTTTCTCTCTGTCTCCTCATTTCATCGTTGTTCTATGGTACCCCACCATTACAAATTTTGTCCTGCTTCCTCGCAAGCTTCACTAGTAACACCACGTTTTTAACTTGTTCTGTTACTTTTTTCAAGCAGTGTATTTTTGCAATATTGCATTCGATTATAAAAATATGCGAAAGTTTCTAAAATTATTTCCTTCTAAATATCAATGAACTTCTCCTATTCACAGAAAATCCTATCCAGAGTAACTCTTGACGATACATCATATTACACTTGCTGATTCTAAAAGCCCCACACATCAGGAACAGCTAGAACTTCTTGAATATCCACTATTTCTTTAATTACCGGTGTCCAAGAACTTCTATTAAATAGATCCGAGTTATTGCTGAATGCATGAATTGCCTTTTCTATAGATATATATCACTGTACACCGTTCTTCTGGAATGGCATCTGTAATTCCCCCACTCTCCTCCAAACCACCAATCCATTCACTCTAAATTTAAACTCACAGAACTTTTTTCATCCTCATTTATCCCTTATGTTCTCTGGAGCAACCTTCCATCAGTCTACAGAAATTCAAACGCAACGTCTTCTCAACCCACACTCGATACCAATGCCCTACAAGTCCCAATGACCTTTCACGTTTGGGATCATCATAAAAAATAAACACTTGAATAGCAAAATCATCAATAACAAGAGCTCATGTTTCAAAATACTTCCTCCTCTCATTACATTGTATTTCCATCAGACTTTCCTCTGTCATAAAACTTTCATAAGAGTTGCATAAACATGTGAAAGCATTTTGTCTTCCTTACAATGAGTAAACCGTGTATTTCATAATGTATGCGTCACCTTTCTTTTGTTCGATGATTCACAAGAAAAGAGTCCAGTACTTCGAATTGCAGTAATCGTCATTTGATTTACTGAAGATCGCAAGAGTACCCAACAAGCGGCCATCTCTGTATTTGAAAAGGAAACTGCGCAGTCCCCAGGAAGTGACGCAACGGTGTAGATTAAGTTATAGATGTTTTGTTGTTTTGGGGTTGGGATCTCATCCACCAATAAACAATGCTTTCGAATCCTCCACGAGGCCGGAATGATGACAAGGCTCCTTTTTGGAGATTGCTACACACTGAACTATGCAGTGTCACGACGGAAGAAGCCATCCGATACAGGAAGAAATTGTCTTTAAGTTTCAACATGTTCTAAATGCAGCGTACTCAAAACCGTGTCCATTGCTTCTCAGTTCTCATGATTTATTTGGTGGTATTTATTCTTTGGTTTGTTTGTCTGAATTTTCATCCCGAAAAACAACCAACCATAGACTCTATAAACTCGCCTAGCCAGCAGACTTTCCACTCCTAGATGATCCGGATATTTTTGTTAGGGTAGTTTATATGGTCTAAACAGTCTATTCCTGTATCTTGATTGGCCAAAGCTTTTTAAAGTTGATCAACGAATACATAACTGAAATGAAAACTATCAGGCTGAGATCAAATTTGATTTTTTCTTCTCAAATTTGCATGTTTGAAATTTCAAATCTGGCCACCCCATTGATTATTGGATATACCGGAAGTACCAGTCACACGGCATCCTAAATCTATTTAGCTGCTTCCGTTCCGCACAAAAATCTTCCCATTTTATTTGCTCACCCACCCCAAGTCACGAGCCCTACGTGCAGGAAGTCGCCTATTCTTAATTTTCACGCAACCCTCGCGCATGCCCAGTTACTTGCATTTCTTTCGTGTACACAACCGAGGTCACAAAATCGTACTGTCGCATGCTGCTACCACCAGAAGCCCTTCCTTCCTTCCGGTTGCCAATAAATTTAATTTATTTATAGAAGTTGGAGTGGCAAACATTATTGTACAATAGCTGATATGGCTGAAGGACGCGGACAATGGGCGGGTTTAGTAATTAGCCAAAAGTGTAGGTCTAGACTAGAGCAGACGGTAACTTGTCCTCAGGAGAGACAACACACACATACACCTGCCCTCTAGGGTTAACCTTGGATATAATCCGATCGCGGTGTCACAACTACTTCCGCGTTCCTGCTTCCTTGCTGAACTTACGGACTTCTCTGATTGAGCGAAGGAAAAAACTATCGCGCAGGTAAATCAATCTGGCGAAATGTCACATGATTTACATTGAGGCATGAAATGCGTTCCATCCAAACCAGAAAAATGCTTTTAATCTTCGTATATTGTTTCTAAACTGGAATTTCTTTCATTTTATGTCAACTTTAAAAAGATAGTGTCCACATCTTCTGACGTGACACAGAAAGACATGCCCTTGGCATTCTATCTCCTACATCTGGGATTGGCCCAATATCGTGTCCCTTAACACAGGTCACAGCATGCGAGACCATCATCATCATCATCATCATCACTAATTCAGTCTTGTGACTGGTCAGTTCCTCTGATGAGCTGTATCCACCTCTGTCTCTCCTGTGCGGTTTCTTTTAGTTCCTCAAAATTTCGAAGTCCTGCTTCATCCAGCAATGTCCCAGTGAACGTCTTTTATGGTCTACCCCTAGGGCGTTTTCCCTCCACAGTCCACGCCACTTCTTTGAGTCTAGTTGATCTTATTCTACCTAGAATTTTCCTTTGTTCTTGGATACGTCTTAATACTGCCACATTTGACACTTTTTCAGTCCATTTAATTTTTTTTTTTTCATCTTGCGCTGC
The DNA here is from genome assembly GCF_048544385.1 of Mastigoproctus giganteus. NCBI lineage: Eukaryota > Metazoa > Arthropoda > Arachnida > Uropygi > Thelyphonidae > Mastigoproctus > Mastigoproctus giganteus. Next base: position 6,182,794 of record NC_143581.1, read on the forward strand.
ACCACATCTCGAAGGCCTCAAGTCTCTTTTTGTTTCTCTTTGTTAGAATCCATGTCTCTGCTGCATATATCTCCATTGACCAGATATATGCCTTTATTATCTTCTTCTTCTTCCTAATTTCCTGTGACATCTTCTTCTGTGTAATCAATGACAGTTTATTCTTGAAAGATTGTTTTGCCATTGCAATTCTGGCTTGAATCTCAGTTTGACATGAAATTTCCAATGGAAATAACTTCCCCAGATGCCTGTTCTATTCTTATTACATCGATCTCAATTCGGAAAGGAATTAATCTTTTCCCATTCATCATTGCCTTTGTTTTCATCACGTTAATCTTCATTCCATGCTTCAGCTCTTTCTTATTTAGTCTTTCGTTGATGTTTGCAGCGCAGCAGGACAACCTGCTAAGATGGCCTGATCGTCTACAAATTTAACAGTCTATATGTACTTTCGGCATTGAACAATCCAGATGAGAGTAAGCATCCCTGTCTTACTCCCTTTTTAACTTTAGTTTTTTCTGTCAGTTCTCCCCTCACTGTTATCATCACATTTTGTCTTCTATACAAGTCATAGATCAGTCCAACAATCTTCTTCTTGCATCCAATTTTCTCAAGCAATGAGAACAGTTCTCTCCATTTTAATATATCAAACGCCTTCTCGTAATCAACAAAACACACACAGACGTTTCTTCCCATTTACTCACCCAACACACTCAACGTTCCAATAGCATCTCTCGTCGATCTTCCTCTGCAAAAACCACACTGTGAGTTATCCAGAAATTGTTCAATATGACTCTCCATACGAACTTTGATTGTTTTCAGCAGAATCTTGGATGCGTCAGTATTAAGACACAGCATACAATACATTTGTTTTTCTCTTGGAAAAATCCATATTATGCACCGCAGTAATAAATGCTGTACTGCTCCTCAATTTATTTTTTTTAGCTCGTTATTGTAATCAGACTTACTCTAAAATATCAAAGGAGGAATTGTGAAATATAAAGCAGACATCTTGGCGTTTCCAACCTCGTGGAAATTTATCCAAGAATGACGAAAGCCATCGTGATTTGACATTCAATGCGCGGACTAGTCGTACTGTAAATCGCGTTGCACTTGTGTTAGGGTGAAGAAAGTACAGCTACCCTGACCTCTTGCGCAGACTCGTTCACCTCATCTTTCTACCTGTTGGAAACTGATCCTCCAGTCGAGGTCAATGGTATTTCCTCCAATAGCAAGTTAGTGGCATGAAGGTAAACTTCGCAGTGCTCGCGATCTTGGTGGTTAAAGGAAGAAGTTTACGTTCCGATGACGTAATGGAAAATTCTTCTGTCCTCTTAGTAATTACAAAAATGTTTGCAGTTGAACAGCAAAGGCTGGAAGATTGATTCAAATGTGTAGTATTTAGTTCTTCGAAATCAAAATAAAATATAGGAAATAGAGCGAATAAATAAGAGTGTAAAAATCGGTGAATTCAAAAATACTTCGTAGTAATTTAAATTGTGAATTCAAATCCAATTTAAGTTTAAAGCAGATCCTCCCTCATCTGAAGATATTCAGAAATCTTTTTTATAAAGAAGACAAAAATGTTATTCCTCTTCTACATCCAGTTTATTTTGGATAGCCAGAAACAAAACGCTATTTGTTTGACACGATTGGTGGCCTGGATTTCCAGTTCACAAGACATCTTCCATTCCACTTGGTCCCAGTAAACTTCGGTCCAACTTCTTCTCTTCTAAACCTTTGCGGGATCCCCAAGTGAAACATGGTGTAAACCAACACTATCCTCTCAGGATTCTACATTCCATTCGAAAGAGGGCAGTTAAGTTAATTGACCCATCTCTTACAAAGTCTCTCCACTCTCTGTACAAATGGCAAATCGGCCCTACCATGGAATACTGTTCTCTCATCTTCACAATAACATTTCAATATTGTTCCCTCATCTTCATTAGACTTTTCTCAGGCTTCTGGGCTCCATTCAGAAGAGGGAAGTTAGGTTAATTAATGACCCATCCCTAACAGAGTCTCTCCACTCTCTGTCTCATAGACGTTCTGTTTCTGCTGCATGCCTTTTCCATCGATATTTTCACGGGCACTATTCTTCTGAATCGGCTTCTATTATTCCCACTCTCTCTTCCAAACCATTCCAAACGCGTGCTGCAACCAATCAGTATCATTTTAGTGTCCAATTTCAAACTCACAGAGCCAACTTTTCTTCTTCCTCATTTATTCGTTTTTCTGGAACAACCTTCCTTCATATATATTTCCTAAATCTGCAGAAATTCAAGTGTAATGTCAACAAGTATCTTCTTTTAACTTCTCAATCTTCAACCCATGCACAGTACTAAATACTGTAGGTTCTAATACCTCTCGTGCTTGGGGTTTTCATAACAAAACGAGAATTGGTTAAACATCCTTCTTTGAATTGGTTAAACACCCTTCAAAATCACAGGTTTGCTTTGGGTTGGATGTTATTTGACTTTTGGAAATCTCGATTGTTCCAAAAGAAAGGGATTGCAGTTTCCAAGATGCAGTTGCTCATCTGGCAGGGACTATCACGTTACATTCAAAGTGACTTAAATCTTTGGTCTTTCCCATTCTGGCACTCATTTACGAACACCTAATAAAGTGGACACTCAGTGTAAATTTAGTTGTGTAGATGCCATAGATTGTGGTGTTGAAGAGATTTAGCAATCACAAATATAGGGACAGGAACACCACAAATAGATGCCCCACACTTTCATTCGTGACCTGGATGTCCAAAAGATGAAAGATCCAAGTACTGAAATCCAAGTCTGAAATTCTACAGAGATCCAAAACTGAAATCCTTCAGAGATCCAAGGCTCAAATATTCCAAAGATCAAATCAGATGCGTGTATGTATTCCAAGGTCAGTTTAGGTGAAGAGATAATATCGAGCTGGTCCACGTGCAGTCTATTTGTGAAGTGGGTCAAAGGGCGTGTACGTTGAGGCTAAAATTAATCTCTTCTGTCATTCCACGAAGTGACGTCCATTCTCTGGCGTAACCTCACTCAAATGACTCTTCAGAGACGTGGTCACAGTTAAAATATTTCTAGAGCTTTCCCAAGACTTCGTTTCTTTCACAAAGCGTTGCAAGATTCTAACTGGTGATCCGTAAGCCCGGCCACCAGCGAAGGAAGTCGGGGGGGGGGGGGGACTAATAAACGCAGCTACTTACCGTGACTGCAAATGGTAAAATCCCAACTTCTCCTAATGTAACCAAGCGACAACACAAGAAAACACCACCACCCCGCTGTTATCCGCTTCCGGAAGAAATTTATAGCCCCATGTTTATTTCATGCATAACCCCCCACCCCCCACTCACGGTAACGTGTGCCGTACAATAATGAGCTCCCTCTGGGGTGGATACAGTAACATCAAACCATAGCACGTGATGCAAGTCAACTTTTCCAGTAGTTAAATATTTACACCACATTAGCTGTGGAATGACGTCATAAACCACGTGTTTATGACGCAATTTGAAGAGTTTTGGTTTCAAGATTAAAATATTCCCGTGAACAGGGGGTTTTGGAGTGAATATATTTTTTGCTCGAATATTAAAGCTCTTCAACGTTTTTAATACTCACCAATGACAGCGCAGTACATCAAAAGTGCTGAATATTTTCTTGATGACTGTACACTTTTTTGCGGTATTTCCCCTCTGGCGTCTGCTTTGTGCAACATTTAAACTGTCACCGGTCCTTAGGTAAGTAACTGTACGCAATATTTTATAGAGTGCGAGATGAATCAAAGATGGTGAAGTAAGGAGCCATATGGTGTTCATAGTGATGAGCGCGTTCAGTGCAGTGTTATTTGGTCGCAGTTTCTAGTTATTAATAAAAATAATAAATTAAATACTATTACTGATAAAACACGAATTTTAATTTTCATCTGACACACTCTTTTAGGTAGTACTGATACCGACTGAAGCGACATCTAGCAGCTGCAGAAGTACACAAAATATCACTTTAGACGGCAAAAATTACTGGAATATAGAAATGGGAAACTATGGGTACATTCAATAAAAAGACATCTCATGCGACTCATGATTTTATGACCCAAGAGTCTATTGTGCAACACCGGATCCACCCATGTTTCCTGTTTAATTTCTACTGTCGCTCGTATATAGTTCCTGTGTTTATATGACCAGAATATTAATCAGACAATCATTTATGTGGGCAACACCCACAAAGGGCGCATCGCCATGTAAACTATAAACATCGCTCTTCCTGCGTGCAAAATTGAAGCACGTACCTGACCCTCGCTTATGTTAATATACTAGTGCCCTCTGCTGGCGAAATGTAGCGTTAACTTCCTCACAAGTTGTATTTCAAAGCTTTATGTAATTATTTCGTAGTGACTACAATGTAGAAAAGGGAAAAAAAATGTTTCTGTTTGTTTTCAGAATCGCTAAGGCCATGAGGCGTTGCTATATAATATCTTTGAATCTTGAATTTGAAAAAACTTGAAATTAAAAAAAAACTACTTCCTACAATTTCTCACAATGACGGGCGCGTTCAGTATTTGGGCGCAATTTGTAATTATTTTAATTATTAGTTTTCATCTGACATCTTTCAGTGATGATTCCGAAAAATACACAGCAAAATCATGATTCCGAAAGTACACAGAAAAATCAAGATTCCGAAAGTACACAGCAGAAAAATCATGATTTTGAAAAGTACACAGAAAAATCACGATTACTAAAAGCACACAGAAGAATAATGATTACAAAAAGTACACAGAAAAACCATGATTCCGAAAATTACACAGAAAAATTGACTCCGAAAAGTACACAGCAAAACCATGATTCCGAAAAGTGGACAGAAAAACCATGAGTCCAAAAGTATACAGAAAAACCATGATTCTGAAAAGTACACAGAAAAATAGATTCCAAAAGTACACAGAAAAACCATGATTTCGAAAAGTACACAGAAAAACCATGATTTCGAAAAGTGCCAAGAAAAACAATGATTCAAAAAAGTGCCAAGAAAAATAATGATTCTGAAAATACACAGAAAAATCATGATTCCGAAAAGTACACTGGGAAATCATGATTCCGAAAAGTACACAAAAAATCATGATTTCGAAAAGTACACAGGAAAACCATGAGTCCAAAAGTATACAGAAAAACCATGATTCTGAAAAGTACACAGAAAAATAAAGATTCCAAAAGTACACAGAAAAACCATGATTTCGAAAAGTACACAGAAAAACCATGATTTCGAAAAGTGCCAAGGAAAAACAATGATTCCAAAAAGTGCCAAGAAAAATAATGATTCTGAAAATACACAGAAAAATCATGATTCCGAAAAGTACACTGGGAAATCATGATTCCGAAAAGTACACAAAAAATCATGATTTCGAAAAGTACACAGGAAAACCATGATTCCAAAAAGCAGAAAAAAATCATGATTACGAAAAGTACAGGGAAATCATGATTACGAAAAGTACACAGGAAAATCATGATTACGTAAAGTACCCAGAAAAATCATGATTCCGAAAGTCACAGGAAAATTATAATTCCGAAAACCAGACAGAAAAAAATCATGATTACGAAAAGTACACAGAAAAATCATGATTACGAAAAGTACACAGAAAAATCATGATTCCGAAAATTCACAGGAAAATCATGATCCCGAAAAGCAGACAGAAAAAATTATGATCCCGAAAAGCAGACCGAAAAATTATGATTACGAAAGTACACAGGAAAATCAAGATTCCGAAAAGTCACAGGAAAATCATGATTACGAAAAGTACATGAAAAATCATGATTACGAAAAGTACACAGAAAAAATCATGATTACGAAAAGTACGCAGCGAAAGACATGTAGGAAACATCTTTTTGAATAATGTCAAGAAGTAATTTCCAAAATTACCTTTTCCCTTTGTGTTTCTGGTTTTACTTGGTGCAGTTTGTATACGTTGTGGGAATTGTGTGACCTGAAGACGGACTCTACTTTACTCCTAAACGTACACGAAATTAGAAACAGTTTATGTCCATCGTGGATAGTGTTAAAAACATAGTTTGCGTTATGCTGACAAACCCTTTTTTGATTTTTCGATGAACATGGGAAAGGGTAGTAGTGCGAGTACCTGATGGGAATTGCGCACGCGTCAGACTTCCAGCAAATTGATGTCACGGGTGACAGCTCCCATTCATCCCATTCACTTTCCCCTTTCTGTCGCAAGAAGTTAATGATACAGGAAATTCCGGTCTAGTAGCTTGTAAACAGTTGTTTGTGCTGCCATCTAGGAATAATAATAACAATTAACTCCACAATTATACAAAAGGGAAAGCCCCTTACTAGTAGGTTATTTTTGACTTTGCACCAGTACACCAAGGCTGTGAGGCCTTGTTCTGTATATATTATAATATTCATTTAACTAGTTTAATTCAACAATAATTTATTATTTTTTGGAGTTGCAGGGTGATCATTTTAAATGAAAATTCACGAGAATACGAATAACTTCGAGTAAAATAATACCAGATAAATGAAATTCATAATTAATGTTCCATATTCTGTGCACAGTCTCGCCATCTGTTGGCAACCTCTACAAATGTGCATGCACAATGAAAGATAAATGAAAATGTTGTAAGGCACACCATCAAATTCTGCTATATAGAAGTGAAAGTGTTAGGAATATTGGAAATGTGAAGGTTGAGTCATTTTCTCGCGCATTTCGAGCCTGCTTTGGGGATTCATTCATGTTGTGATCGATCATTTTCAACATGTTCTGTGAAAAGTTCTGTGACAATAGCTTCAGAGAATAAAGAATGAAATTAGCAAATTTCGTGTCCTAAGCACTATTTTACTCGAAGTTATTTCCATTTTAAAATTCACATAATAGGGCGTGATCATTTTAAATGATCGCACTGTATTATACAGTTAGAGAATATTAAAATTATGAATTTTAATTTAAACTTCTTCTTTTTTTTAATCTAATATTTCGTTTCTTTCCAGCTTATTGCAATCATCTGCATGGCATGCGCCTCACCGGTCTTTTTCAGTTATACTCACTTCTTCATGTTTGTCAGTGCCACCTACTTTCTCTTCACACTCATCTGGTGTATAGCCTACCTCGTCAACTTCAAGACGCTTGCACCCAACGTCCCCTGGCTTACCATTGTACGTATTTCAAGTAACAAATACTCTCGTTATTTATTTTTAATTTTGCTTTTAGAAATAATGCACGCCAGTTACCATTGCAAGACTGTTGAGATTAATTTTGCGCACATAAGAAGACGCTGATTACTTTAAATAAAATCAATTTATGTAGTTTTGAAGTACATTGATGACGTTTTAGATTAAATCGAGGACGGGGAACAACTTTCCCATTGATTAAAAAAGCAGCTTATTTAGAAAAAAATATCATAAAATATAAAGTTAAAATATAAATGAAGATACGATAATTATGCTAGTAAATACGGTATTTATACATTCGGAAGTATTCTGCTAATAATAAAGAATTTCCTATCGAGGATGGTCAGAAGAGTTTTAAATTTTTCATATTATTTCGTTTCTTGTAGGAGGTCGGCTACACAGCCAGTGCAACAGTCCTGTACGTGATAGCTTCTATTGTACAGTTGTCCATGACAACCAGACTAGATTATGCGTACTCTCTGAAGCATTTTCATTATTATGATGCTTACGTAACTGCTGGGGTAAGTAAAGTTTCTGTATTAAACTGATTATTATATTTATATGCGAAGTCCTGGAGTTGATGGAACATACCCAGTAATTTTTAGGGAGGCGGCCAGTGTAAAGTGAGTTTAGGGTCTAAGGGCACCAGGGAAATCCACCCATCTCCGCAGGGAGGCGGCCAGAGAGTATTGAACCATTGTGGTTAAATATGAGGGCATCTTTGTACTCGGGAGAGACTCGTTTAGATTGGAGAAGCGCCAAAGTATTGTCAATACATGAAGGCGGTTCTAAGAGTGAAGTCAGTAACTATAGCGCAGTTAGTCTGATTTCGGTGGTAGGGAAAATCTTGCAGGCAATGATTCAGAGTGCAATTCGGGGACATTTGGAGAGAAATGGCATTCTGATGGACATACAACATGGTTTTGTTAAGGGTAAAATTATCTTTAATTAACCTGGTAAGCTAGTTTGGTTTATGAGCTGGCTATAGGGAAGAATTTCCCTATAGTTTATGTGGATCTTAGCATGGCATTTGACTGAGTCCCTCATGAGTGGTTACTGTATAAGCTGGAACATGTTCGGATTACTGGAAAGATTCTAAGATGGATCCCAGGATGGCTGCAGGGCAGCAGCAGCGAGTTATGATTTTTGTTTCTGATTTTCACAAACGACATCCATAATGAGATAAAAGGTGTGATTTCAAAATTTGCAGATTACGTAAAGATTGGGAGAGTCGTTAATGCTCAGTGCCAAGCAGCTCTTCTTCAGGATGACTTGCACAGTCTTCAAGAATGGTCAGAAAAGTGGTGGTTATGTTTTAATGCAGTGAAATGCAAGGTCTTACGCTTGGGGAACAGCAACCCCAAAATAATTTACACACTTGGTGGGATTGAATGAAGAACAGTAGCGGAAGAGAGGGATCTGGAATTTACAAGACGTTTTCTGAGCAGTGTAGGCCGGCGACCAACAAAGCCCGTGGTGTCCTATTGATGGTTTATCAACCGTTATCCTGTGGAGATAGAGAGGTCATAATCCCACTGTATAAGGCAATTCTAAGATCACATTTGGAATACTGTGTCCAAGTACAGACACTGCATCTGAAAAAAGACATTGAGCTTCTTGAAAGGGTCCAAAGACGGGCAACTCCAATGGTGAGATTGGCAAAAGGGCGATCGTACGAGGAAAGGCTTCGATTAGTCGCCTTTAGAGCCTGGCAACCAAGCATCTTAGAGGGCCATAAATTCAAATTACAGGGAAGGAGGTTTATGTTGTAGGAAGTTTTCTTTTAGCCAGGGAGTTGTTGATTACTGAACAAGTGGCCTTCGCAGGTAGTTGAGGCTGACAGTTTGAAGGAATTCCAATGTCAAATATAGAGTTACCCATCTCAGAAGGGAAGCGCATAATTTGTATTTTCTTATCTACTTTTTTTTTTCTTGAGACTTTTTGTGAAGGTATCTGAAAATTTCTTGTAACTTCTCCTTCAGTCTTGGACTTCAGAGACTCTGCAAGAATTCTTGAGTGAGATGTCCTTTGGCCTATTAGTTGGAAGAAGGAAACTGTAAAGCGGTAATGGAGTGAACCTGATTACCAACGATTCCAAGCCGTAAGCAGTGATCAATATGTGGCTTAACCATTATCTTATATAACAGAATAACCTCCCATTTATACTCGTTGGCCAAAAAATTAGAAACATTTCGCAATTTGCGTCAGTAGATAATTAATCGTATGGTATTAAAATATAGGTCGTCACAACTGTGAGGACAAGTTCCTTGGTATCTGATAAATACTGTAGGATTTCTTCGGGCTTATTATTAGTATTAGTATTAGTATTGCCATGTAGCGCAGGAAACCACAGGCTCTTGCTGCACCAAAAAAATTTTCTTGTCTACTTTTTTCTTTTCTTGAGACTTTTTTTTTTTTTGTGAAGTCTCAGGAAACCACAGGCTCTTTATTGGGAGAGTCCTTATTGATGAATGCTTAGCATTCATCAATAAGGACTCTCCCAATCTTTATACAGTATAGTCAGAAAATTTTGATATTACGCCTTTTATCTCTTCGTCGACTTGTTTATGAAACTAAGGAATAACAGTGGCCCAAAAGCTGATCTTTGGGGGACTCCACTTCTGACGTTATCTGAAGGATATTCATTGATCACAACCTTTTGCCTTCTGCCCTGCAGCCACACTGTATTCCATCTTAGAATCTTACCAGTAATCCAAATATGTTCCAACTTATACAGTAACCTCTCATGATGGACTGAGTCAAATGCTTGTCTTAAACCGAAATAAACTATGTCGAAATAGTTTCCAACATTTAGCTCATGGATAACTGTCTCAAAATAGCTTACTACGTTAGTTAAACAAGATTTTCTCTTCAGATTGTCATTACTTTCTAAATGTCCATGAATTGCACTCTCAATCATTGTCTCTAAGACTTTCTGTACCATTGTTATACAGTTCCTCTATCATTGAACTTATAGGCTGTAGTTACCAACTTCACCCTTAGAACAACCTTTATGTATTGGCAACACGTTGGCACTTTTCAATTCCAAATGGTTCTCTTCCGAGTCCAGTGAGTCCTTCATAATTAACCTGACTGGTTGAACACACTCTGCGGTTTCCCTCAAAATTACTGAATATATTACCATCAAGTAACAACTTATTCTATCCAGTCATGGGAAAAGCGGGTGACCTTTTTGATATCCAAAGAGGTGTTATTGCTGGAGCTGGTTGTGGCAGGAGCGTCAACTAAGAAAACAAATGAAATCAGTCGTGTGTCGAAAGCAATCATCTCCAAAGTATACAATGAGTGGAAGACGAATGGAAAATGCTGATCTAAAAGGAAGAAATGCGGCGGAAAGAATCCAAGAACGAGACTGGAGGTATTTAAAGCGAATTATGCATCAGAATAGAAGGTCCAGTTGCAGAACCAAGACAACAACGCAACTATCAACCGCTCAAGAACTTTACCTGACTGATTCAAGGAACATTCCCAAGATTTCCAACGTGTACTCTGGCCGCCTAATTCTCCAAATCTGAATCCAATTGAGAATTTATGGGATATGTTGGAAAGGTCGATTCTCTTCGCAGTTCTCTACCGACCACAATACAGCAGCTAACAAATATCGCGAAAAGAACAGCCAAATCTTGAGTTATACTTCCTCAGATACCTGGTGGAATCCATGCATGCGTTTATGGGCTGTAATTCGGCAAAACATGGCCCTACAAGATATTGTAACGATTTCTAACCTTTTGAACTTAATTTAAAAACTTTTAAACCTCTTAAGTCTTAATTTTCAAAGAACCTTTGAACAACCTTAATTTTGATATGGGTTATTACAAAAATTTTAATTTTCATGACAATTTACTTATTCAAATAACTTTTTTTTGTGTCCTTCTGTAGGTATTTGGCATTTTCAATATCGTAGCCTATGGAGTAGGGGCATTCTTCTTGTATATGGAATGGCGCCAAGCAAGACAGCCACCAGCCCACAACTGAATATTCTGCCAACAAAATAATTATTTCTTCGAAGGGTAGCTGCGGAGATCCCTGAAACTGAGAATCTCCTGATACACCAGCCTAGAAAAAAATTCTAGGAAAGTTCAATTATCTGCATTATTATTATTGAAAGCCATCTCATGGCGAACATGACAACCAAGAAGCCATCAAAAATATGATAAATAGTCAATCATATTTTTTCCTTGACAGGAACTTAAAAACGAAATCCGAGGTTCATTAGATTTGGACAAAAATTTATTTCCCTGGATTACAATAATTTCTGGTAATAACCCAAAATTAAAATTCATGAGCAACCTATTTTAAAATTATTAACAAGGTGCTAAATGGGATCAGACGTTGGTTATTTCAGAGATTAATAAACTTCTCATTTCCAATGCTATCCCCTTTTCTTTGAGATAAAACCATAAAAGGTATTGTGTAGGATTTGAATATCTTGAATAAGGGAATTTTAATCTAACGTTATATTCAAATTTCTTGAAAAGTTGAATGCATTTTTAAATATAAATAAGCTAAATTTGATATTTAACTTCTTGGGTGACGCAAGAAATTTTTGGAACCTCTTAAACCGTTGTAAAATACTTAAAATCAGGGCGGAAACGTGTTCTTTTTGTTTTATTTAGGGGACCACCCACCAGTTACGTTATTTAGGGTAAAAATGTTTCGATGTGTTAAGGGCGGGATGGTCCCACGAATGATACGTAAGAGTTTTTCATCAAAATAATGACGCTTGAGGTAATTTGCTACGTACAATGAGGGGAGTTTAAAATATCACATTACATATTGCCCCCTTAATATAATCATAATCGCATTGTGAATTACCCCTTACCCTTGCCAACACTTGTAAAATAAACACACTTTCACGGGGTATTTTGGAGTTAAATTGCCCTACTCAGTTTATGAGTGAAATGGCTGTTATTTATTTCATTTTTTGGAGAAATAGTTTTTGTTATATACTTTTGAGGACAGAAATCTTCATGGTTGTTTGTTGTCCTTGGCAATTCTTAATTTTTGAACTTCGTACCAAAATAACAAATATATTTAAAAGAAGAAAAATCGAGATTGCATTAAGCCTAATTCTGTTAGGCTTAATTCAATATTTCAAAATTTACTGACCAGTTTGGATATTTTCCATAATTTCCGTCCATTGGCAATGCGCTTCTGGGCATGAGCAGAATAATCCTCCGACCATACAGATTTTTAACGGGTTTTTGTTAATTTTTCCAAATCCACCACTAGAAGGAATGTCAGATGTGAAGATTTCTAGCGCGGATTCATCTTTATATATGTGACCATCGTACATGCTGTCATTGTAGAATCCTCTCCACGTGTAGTCGTGTTGTATGACGTGTGTTTGTACATAATATTGGTGTCGTTTCTTTTGATCAATAAAACTTGTTTAATATTTGAGCTGTGAAAGACTGGTGCAGGTTTATGAAATTTGTTACTGTATGCATGCAATGTCAGCCATTACTTTCTAATACGTGCATTTATGTAACGAGGTTTTTTAAATGTATGTTATATTAAGTTGAATAAAGTTTATTATTTAATCAACTGAAATATCAGTTCCTTTTTAGTTCTAAATACAACTTCAGTTTATCCTCTTTTGATTTTGGACAATATGATGGAAGTTGAGACTACCTTCTATTTATTATAAAATTCGTTTTTAATACTCTGATTTTGGTAAAAAAAGATATCAATATTGTTTTCATTTAGAAATGCTGGTTCTAGTAAAATATTCAAATCTACGATGATTTGTTCTAAATCATCTTTAAGATGATTTAGAACGTGGGTTGCATACTCCAGAATTGGTCGAAAAATGAAATATAAGCCAATTTTGGGATATCAGGGCCAATAAAATCAAAACAGACTCTTTTTATTAATGGCAGTTATTTTAAGGATATGAGAGGTATAAGAACAGAACCGTTACTGGTTCTTAATACCCCTGAATCCAAGATTTAATGTATTCTTTTAATGTGTGCAGATTCCAAGATGTAATTATAACAGGTAACTAATTGTTTGTGAGAAGAATCAGTTATGGTAATGGCGTAGCATTTATCAATATTCACAGATTGGCTATGCCTTTTAGTCCAATTACAAATCAGCTGAATGCCCTTTTACAACTCCTCATAGTCCATAGACTGGTTAATCTCGCTGTACAAATTTCATGTCATCAGCATAAGTAAGGATACTGAATTTGGCTTTCTGTAAACATAAGTATATATCATTCAAGAACACACTAAAGAGGAAAGGCACCAAGGAGAAACCCTCTGGTACACACCCTTCTGTATATTAATATATTCCGAATAAGAATCATTAATTGGAATCATTACTGGATCATGGATTAATTCATGAATTAATCATGGATCATAGATTGATCAATCATTATTGGATTATTGAATCGTGGAATCATTATTTCATGAATTCTTTCATGGAATAAGTTGGTAATAATGTATTTTTTCCATATTTGATTGCATTTTAAATTTGGTCCAATGAGTCCAAAACAAATTAAGGTTATTATTCCGAAAAAAAGAAAATCTACTGCAATCTGTTAAATTCCAGTTAGTAATTTTAAAATCAAAATTATCTTTTATATCTTTTAACTTGGTTTCTAATGTCAAATCCAATTGTAGATCAAAATGATCAGAATTAAAATAGTTATTTTCTGCATGATTCGCTTTAATATTAAGGAGAATGGTTGGGAGAATATTTCTTTGGATTAGATTAAGTCTTAGAAACATATTTAACAAATGATTAGGCTGAGAAGACTTTTCCATAACTAATTTACGATTACTAGAGTCCCATTGAAGGGGTGCATTCAAGTTTCTTATCACTATTTTTTTAATATCCATATTAAGAGAATAATGCTAATCCCTAACTTTCTTTGTTATGGCCATTGCCCCTCTGCAGGTTAAATAAGCAAACGTATCAGACAAAATGCAAATTTTTAAGTCCACAAGTTTAAACCAAATGTGCAAAATACATTGGTTAAGATTAATCACGATGGCTTTATGACACTTTGAGGTGATCCTATTGGATTGGCCATCCATTTTTTTTTAGAATCAAGGGCATGAACTGGTTAAATGTCAGGGTATCATTGGCTAGCATTAGAAACTATCGCAGTGTGATATCCAGGCTAGAGTGTAATTCTGATCTGGAAATTGTGAACAGTTTCCTTGCGGCCCAGTTTAGCCATCCTGAACCAATCTTCCATATTTGGTGCAATTTCAGATCGGATGAGAGAGTGGGGTTTCCACAGTCGTTAAAGAAAACTTTTATCATCTCTGGACTTTTCATACTCATTACTGACAGAATAGTTTCAATTAAGCTATCTCATTGATAACCCTGGAAGGATGAGCATCAGCCACCTGGACCGATGATTCTGGGTACTCGTCCACACCACGGGAAGATGGGCCAGTCCCAGTAAAACACGTACCGTCTCGAAAGAGGCTCTGGCCCACCTGGGTAAGGAAGTATGAGCCAACCGTCTTCCTTAAAAAAAAAAGAGAATAGTACGAAGTGGTAGTAAATAAAGTAATTAAAATATCAGATCGAAAGGGACCGCGGAATTTCTCCTTTTTAATCCTCATTAATGGGAACTGATCTAAATCTCTCGAGACGTGTATCGAATGACCGATTTAATGGTAATCAATTAACCTGTGACTGGATTAATATTTCTTACAGGTCAAAGGCCATTTTTATCAAACAGCTTTTGACTTGTAAAATAGATGTTTTCAGAGCGGACCAGTCTAGTCCCTTAGGATCAATTCTGGATCCCCCACCAGTTTCCTGTGCAAAACTCGTATAAGTATACATGAATTTTGCAGCGAGATAAGATGGTCCCATTTCGTATGGCATTACTTAAACCATATTTTCAGTAGTTCATAGCACTTTAGCAGCCTCATTTTAGGAAGAAAACAAAACTACTGGAACGGGTGTAGAAAAGATCAACGAGATTTACGAGGGGATTAAAAGGGTGCTCTTACCAGGGACAACATCAATTTGCAAATTGCAATGTCTGGAAGCTAGGCACTTGCATGGAAATCTGACAGATGTTCAAGGATTTGAATGGATATAGTAAGGTTAATGCTGATCGAATCATTCCTCTTGCTGAGACTACACACATGAGGGAGCAAAAATTCAAATTGAGGAAGGATAGATTCGCAGAAATTCTTTTTTTTATAATATATGTATACATATATATATATATTCTCTCTCTCTCTCTCTCTCTCTCTCTCTCTCTCTCTCTCTCTCTCTCTCTCTCTGATATTAGGGCAGTAAGAACTGCTAAACCAGAAGGTTCCGAGGGCGGCCGCGGTACATGCGTAGTTGTGGCCCACCGTGGTGTAGACGGACACTGGGCAGACTTTCCAAATGATTCCCGGTGAAAAATGGCCAGAAACAAAACAACAACACACACACTGCACGAACATAATATTACGCACATTTCTGGTCTCTTACAGAGCTCTGTAATCACCACAGTGTAAAAAGGCAGAGTTGAACGTTCAGGTGCGTCCTACATAAGTTACCATACATGTCTACATAGCGCAGACCTTACCTCACCAAGTGACCGAGTAGTTGGCTGTCGGCGTGCAATACGACGTCCAAG
The DNA here is from genome assembly GCF_048544385.1 of Mastigoproctus giganteus. Taxonomy (NCBI): domain Eukaryota; kingdom Metazoa; phylum Arthropoda; class Arachnida; order Uropygi; family Thelyphonidae; genus Mastigoproctus; species Mastigoproctus giganteus. The sequence continues at coordinate 6,198,574 of NC_143581.1, forward strand.
GGCGTCCGTTTCTTCTTCTGGGTGGAGAATACCGAATGACCCACAGTAACTTCCAACTTTCTCCACTGTCAGGGGAGAATCTTATATAGATGTAACTCTGTTTTCTGGCGCGGTTGGCAATAAATTGGTTGATTGGAAGGTTTGGGAGGCTCTGGTCACCAGTGACCACAGATGTGTCTCATTTAAGTACTGCCTCACAGGTGTCACCTGAACCTGGCAGGAGATAGAGCGGTTTGCCATTAAAAATGTTAAATGGACTGTTTTTAAAAAAATCTGTCAGATAGAGGGTCCAGAGCATATCAGATTGGAATGAATTAGGTGCGGAGAACAAGGTCAGGACTGTTACTGAAATACTACAGGAAGCTAATAATAAATCAATTAAAAAAGGTTATCGAAAAGTTCCATGGTGGCACCAGTTTCGACGAGCTCTGCGGTGGTTTGGGGTTAATGGGATACAAACCACTGGCTTCCTTGCATAGAGTCACTTGAACTGAGCCTTCTTAACACAGTCCGGTTGGAAATGTTTTCATCTGTGGCAGCAACCTCATGAGAAGTTGATGTTAGGACATCGTAGGGTTCTGTCTTACTGTTAGAGCCAGATAGCGGTCTGTTCTGGTTTACGTAGCCCTCGGGCGACCTTGGCCAGCTCTTCTTTTAATGGTTCCAGTCTTCTCAAGCCACTTCCATAGTGTCGAGACTACACTGCGTGATACATTAACCCAACTTGTCCGCTCCGCCTACGACTTCAAATCGTCCATCTCAAAGAATCATCTGAACGACGATGACTTGCCATTCTGAGTACTACTGGAGATATCCCTGTCCCACTGAGCAAACCAAACAACGTGAACGAAATGATCTGATCACAATCCATGAATTAATACGCGTGAATAATTTGCATAATGTGCGACTCTGTAAGGTGACAGATCGATTTCTATTGGATAAGGTAATAGATCGATTTCTACTCGAAATTTGCATGCAAGTCTGCCTTTTACATCAAATATTCATGAAAAACGTTTTGTGCTGTTAATTTTGTGGAGCAGTGTAATAATGAAGAAAAAGGAGAACCAACGTAACCTAACATTTCTTTAACAATCAAAAAGGTGATCATCCACTTCAGTTTTATCATCGTAAACTTTCCCTGTTTTCTTCAGTCAGTTGCGTATATTCACTGAAAGGACAGAATTCGTAGCACAGCTGGTTACTGGGCAACGCGACGCTGTCACCCCTCTCGCTAGTGGACGAACCCAACGGCTGATATGAGATGTCAGTTTGCACTGCATTCACGTAGACGGTAATTCGATGTCAGTAGACAGCGCTGTGGGCGTTGAAAGGTGGTTGATGAACATGGCCACCTGTCTCGCATTGTTTGAGCCAACCGGATAGCGAAAGTGGCACAAATCACCGCCGACCTCAACGATAGAGAAGCGTCTCAACCAAGACCATCAGGCGATCATTAGCTGCAATAGGTTTTGGGACCAACCAGAGTCCCATTGCTAACACCACGACACAGGATGCTACGCCTCAACTGGACGAAAGAACATCGGCGCTGGACCTTGGACGATTGGAACGGCTGATATGAGATGGCAGTTTGCACATGTGATCGTCTTTTTGAGTGCCTTTTGCTTCGATTATGGAATGGTTGTGGGGAAGAAAGAGTGCCACTATCACAATACACGTCATAAACTTCAGCAGTTAAACGGAATTTCGATTTCCATCTTAATTTAAAATATATTTCGGCATTTTGAAATTTAAATTTATTCAAGAGAGAGCTGTTAGTACGAAGATTTCAAGAGAGATTTTATTTTAGCTTAGCCAGGGAGTTTTGTAACTTTTAAAGTTTAGGGACAAGTGGATACGTTTTCTGAGAATCTCGATATACATTTCCAAAGGGGATAGGTTCAGGCATTGAGATTAACCCTAAAGTAACTGTGTCACTAACGCTGGTATGATGTATCTCTAAGAATACCAAAGACCGCAATATGATAATGCGAAGGTACGAACAGAAAATTTTAAATACGGTGGTACGATGTGCAGGTGAAAACGACAACTTTTTGGTCATTGACGGGATTCGAATCCTTCTTCAAATCTCATTTCAATAAACAAACAAGGGTCTGAAGAAATATAATTTATTGGTTTAAACAACGTATTCCACAAGAATACTCTGCTATTTACATAAAAAGCAAGAGTGGCAACAGAGCAAGCCACTCTTCCCAAGAGCCTTGGAGGAAGATTTCATTAACACAAAAGAGCTCGTACTCACAGGAAAAGAACACACGGAAGGGCGCCACTGCAGTTTCCATCGAGGTTGAGGGTTCCCACGAGTGTTCTCAATTAGTAGTGACCCCCGCCATAGCCACCTCCATAACCGCCTGCTCCGTAGCCACCTCCATAGCCGCCTGCTCCGTATCCTCCTGCTCCGTAGCCACCACCATATCCAGCTCCGACTCCGTAACCGACAGCAACTGGCGCAGCGTGAACGAGCTTGACGGAGTAACCTCCTGCGAAGTTTCCATGGTAAGGCGAGTCGACAACAACGGCTGCTGGAAGGCTGTGGGCGGTGCCGGGTTCGTTGGTCTTCACCACTGCACGGAAACCAGCTTTGTCGGCGACGTACTCGACCCGGCGAGCCCGACCGTCGATGTCACCCAGATTGTAAGAGCCCACAACGGGACCGTGGGCACTGCCGCTCTCAGCACGTCCATTGGTGGCTCCGTGACCATCCTTGATCTGATAGGCGAAGGCGTAGTTGCCGAAGTCGTCTTGCTTCCGAGAGGACTGGCTGACCCCACCGAGATGGGCGACTGCGCTAGCCACCAGGGCACACACGATGACAACCTTAGCGATCATGGCTGGATGTGAATCTGTTCGCAGAGGAGAGAGAACTGATACCCCCTTCCGAAGCACGAGCGTATTATATACCCACTCGTCAAGGCTGAAAGGGTTAAGCAACCCTTCATAAAACGCTCAAACAAACGCCCAACAAGGGAAAAAAAACCCCACAATTTCCCGCCTTCTAAATCGGACCAGTTTTCGATGTTTGACGTCAATAAACTGTATCGATTGTCGGCATCCAGGTCACCGTCCAGATGTTGACCTCTTACGTTGGAACGCTAACTCGCTCGGTGACAGACCGTTCCGTTAATCGAAGGTCTCGTGGAGGCTGTTGCTTTTCCGCGTGCTCTGTGGCATACAGTACACATTTAGCCTTCACCCATTTTTTTTTGAAAGGCACTGTACAGGCGATCTGTGCATTTTCTTAAATCTGACCTTCTTTTCGCTCTCCGCGGTCGGTAGTTTGACCTTCCCCACCTCTAATATTTTTCCGGATGACTTGACCTCAGGTATTTGTTCCGAGGTACCTTTCTATACCAAGTACAGCACCCCAACGCAAGGAAACCGACTAATAACACGCTTCCGTAATCGTGAGAAAATCTTTAAGAAAATGTTTTCTTAGAGTTTAGTATTTGTCTGACTTCTACGTTTCCATAGCAATAGTGTTTAATGCGACTAATATAAGAATTATTTTGGAATTCAGCAACCCACGTGCAATGTAATAAGCAATCTTCCACATCATTTAAAGTAGTTTTATATGGATTTCTTGGAAAGATGCTAATAATGGTGTCAAATGTCAAATTCATTTTCTTCATTTCCATCTCACTTTGCCTCCTCAAAATTTGGGAGATAAGTGATGAGCAAAGGTTCTCATCAGGACATATTCAAGATAACAAATCAGTATCAAGATCTCTACGGATGTTAGATGATGGGAGATGATTGCTGTTTTCTTAAGAGAGAAAGCAAAGTGGATTGTAAGAAAAACTCTGAATGGGAAACATTTCTAAGGAAACAGAACATATGTAGAACAAAGATTAAAGTATTTTAAAATGAATAAGACTAGACCTTTTTGTTGGCCACTGTCATCAGGGTTTACTTGAGATATCAGAAGTGCAAAGATTGACCAGGGATTTCTTGTTTGCGATTTCTTCCTTGGTGCATGCATATAAACCTTAATTAATTAACTTTAATTCATCGGAATGCTTTCCGCAAAGGAGGATCATTAGGGAGGATATGGCTACACCTACGTCTAAACTTTAGGTTTGTAATATTAGGCCAACTGACCAATTGAGACTAACAAACTTCACCACGTTTTGCTCTAAAGGCCCATAAAAATTCCTCATAATTGACAGGATTCAAACTCTGGTCTTTTCCACCTTTTGTGCGGAAGACAGTGATTCTACCAACTGTACAACCAGCAAGGGCTCTTAAAAGAGGAAAGAACACTTTTCAAGCCTTAAGGAATTATGGAGATGATTGAAAAGTTGAATACGTCTTCCAACAGCTTCTCAAACATTTTATATCGGTGTAGGGTTGGAAGATTGTTGTGGGCGCGCCATATGCACAATGGGGTTCATCTCCAAATGGTGTTCAACTTAATGAAAAGGAAATTGTCCTATTGTATCTGCATAAAGTCTCATAGAGAGGCTCAGGACGTCATCTCTATACTTCTATAAAGTCACTGTCCCCACCTAAAAGCACACGAGTTGGCACGTCAATCCAAAGTGCTGACTGCTCAAACCAGCACAGTAATCGCCATTATGAGTGCTTTCAATGAGGTTATATGTCACCTGGAAAAGAGTTATATTTGGTGAGTTTATAGATTGGACCCAAGGGTCTTCATTTCCTATTGATTCAACAAGCTCAAGCCTTTAACTTTTTAACTTTTAACTAAGGATGTCTTAACGCGTTTCTTTTTTGAGATCTTTGTATTTCTGATAAAAACATTTCACTGTAAGAGGACACCAAGAGCGCCGTTTGCGTTCAAAATGACATCTTGCCTGTTGGACATTAAGCCGGATGGCAATCAGTATAACGGTCCACCAGGGAGTTGAGTTTTGAACATGTAATTTCTTCCTTACAGATTTAGTAATAACCTTAAATAAGATTCGTTAAATATAAGAAGCCAGTTCTGTACCAGAGAGCCAGGGAAAAGATTTGATTCATTAGCATGGAAATCCTGATTGGCAGACTAATCAAAAAGATTCCAAAGACTGGTTATATGTCTAGGAGATAAAGAAGAGATGTTGACAGATGGTAGATGGCTTAGGGGCTAGAAACCGTGTGACCATCTCAGGGGAGGAATCCGAGTTTTTCCTCCAGTTTTTCAACTGGAAAAGCTACTAGCAGTCCCTAACTCATGGAACCATGCCAAAATTGCGTTGTCAAATACATGCTTGAGGATAGAAAAACCTTGACTGGTCTGATGAATCCTGGTTTCTGGTGTTTCATATTGATCACAGGACCAGAATATAGCGAAAGCAGCCCGAATCTATACCTTCTACAATGTAGGTGATGTGTGTGGGAGTGTTTTAAGCATTGGGTTCTATTATAGGAGGAAGAAAATTTGGATGCCATGGGTTATCTGTCATTTGCTTCCAACCAGGTGCACCTCCCCCAGTCAATCCACCCAAGAATGGGCTCTTCCAAGGCCAGATTTAGTTCCAGTAACATAAGAGCGAATTCAGCCTACTGCGGTGGTCTCCCCATTCACCGAATCTCAATCCAGCTAAGCGCCTGTCAGGCGAAATGAAAACAACTGTTGCGAATAAAGATCCGCAGCCATAAATTTGCAACAACTTGAGTCAATATGGAGTAAGATTGGTTTAGACACTTTAATGAGTCCAGGTCAGAAATAATCCAGAATAATTTGAGGGTTAAAGAGGGATTTACTCGGTGTCAGGTAGGTGTACTTAATAAATTTTCCCCTAAGTGTATTAATGCAGCTCGTAATATGGCTTTTTCTCCTTAAAACGTGTTTATTCTGGAATTTCACCTTTGAGTTTAAATAAATTTCGCAAATGCAAAAGAGACTTTCATAAAAGGCTGAAGCAAAATAACTGCTTTACTGAAAGAGATAAATGTTCAACCGCATTCTGTAACAGTTTTAATCAAATCTTGTATCGTTTTTTAATTGAATTTTATTGCATTTTCAACTGGAGTACATTTTAGTTCGATAACAAAGTAGCAAATCAATCCCCCTAAGGTTAAAGGTAACTTCCTTAAGATATTAGCATTGTATTCTGACAGGGTGCGCCTTAATCTCGGCGTGATTGTGAAATTTGTTGACAAGGGTTCTTGCAACCGAAATTACTCATTTGAATGTAACAGACAGGAGGAATCAAATATGGGTGTTGCGTTTTTTGCGGAACTATCTGGAATGGAACGTGATAACGTCAAGGGGGGTGTGTGTGCGTGTTCGGTGCAAACATCGAAGAAATTAGGCGCGAACTAAGCGTTCTGATGGGCGTTGATGAGAAATTGATAAACAAGGTAAATGTGCGCGAAGGAATTAAAATGGAGCCCATCAAGCACCCAACTGCCTATCTTAATTCCAGAGCCCTAACTGTGCATCAGGCAACACAACTGCAGACACTTCAATGAGCATCTAAACGTGTGGGACCCGTTTCCGTGACGATAGATTCACTGAATCTATCGTCAGGGAAACGAGAAATATTTGTGCAAAAGGGATGGGTGGAATAGAACCAGGATATGTCTGCAGGGGCAAAAGTAGTTGACGTTGTAGAGATATCAAATTTTAAGGGCACGAAAATAAAAACGATGAGAGCCTTGTCCATTCGGCCCTGGAGAGATTGTGCAAGGCTCATGGGTTAGAATATTTCTCAGCCTGGTGTGTGCTTCTTAACAGGAGAGACTGCTTCTACAAGGATGGGATACACTTAAATAGAAAGGGTGCAAGAATATTTGCTGATGCTATCGAGGCAGAGTTAGGGGGGTCGGAAAACTGCTAGCTTCGGGGGTACACGGACTAATAGATTTACAGTAGCTGCAGGCAGAGGTGGAAATGATTCTTGCACTGCTTCCATTGGAATGAGCAGTAGCCTGGAATGCTAGGAATTACAAGACCTAGTGTGGTTACCATGGAACAAGTAAATACATGGGCTGGTTAAAATAAATAAGAGCAACAACGGGTACACGTACACCAACGGTAGGATCAATGTAAGTAAATTTGATGAATTTGAAGTTTTTGTTAAGACATCAAAGGCGGATATTGTTGGGACATCAGAAACGTGGTGTTACACAGCCATAAGCAGTGCAGAACTGGAATTTGGGGAGTACAATGTGCACAGAAAGGATAGACAGGACAGGCAGGAGGAAAGGTTATGCTGTTAGTTAAGAAATAGTAAAATCTAAGGAAGTGCATCCAATTGATGTTGGTGGACAGTGCAATGTTGAGTCTGTTTGGTGTGACACTGGGAAAGCAAACATGAGGGTAGGTGTGTGTTATACGCCTAATGACTCTGATGAGTATAATGAGCAATTGTGCGGAGAAATAGAGTGGGCCAGTAAATCAGAGTGTCTTGTAATGGGGGATTTTAACTTTCCAGATATTGACTGTAACTAACTTGTGGTTGGTCACTCACACACTAGCAAGGCTGTTGTGGATTTATTGGATGATTGTTTTCTACATCAGCATGTTCGGGAGGCAACCAGAGGAGGAATACTTTTGATCTGATTATCAGCAATGATTCTTCATGCATTAAGAATCTGCAGATAAAGAAACCACTAGGTGGCAGTGATCACAGTGTGCTGAAGTGGGATTTACTGAAAGACGTAACTACCATCGAGGCTAAAGGGAAGGGCTTTTGCTTTCGTAAAGGCGACTACAGGGGTCTCAGACAGTTTTTAAATTCTCTGCAGTGGGACCAACGGATGACATTACCAACATCAAATTCTAAGTGGGAAACATTCGAGGAACTAATTGTGTAGCTACTAGGCTTTTCATACCAACTAAGAAATACTTAGTTGGTATGAAAACAAATGGATGTCAGATAAACTAACGAGACTCGTGGCAGAGAAGAAGAAGAATGTATGGGATGCATATAAATTAACAGGCGACGCAGAATTTTATGGTAGATATTAAATAGTCTGTAATCAAGTCAGAATGGAGGTTAGACAAGCGAAGGCAGAAAGGAGAAATCTTTGGCAAAGGATGCAAAGAACAAGCAGAGACTTCTTTATTTATACAGCAGAAGAATGAGATTGAATCACATTTTTTCAATTTTGAAAATGAATCACATCAGTTTCGTTTTATGTGAGTGGTTTGGCTGTTGATGATCCTACTCAGGTTGCTGCAAACGGAATTTTGTATTTACATTAACGCATTAGAAGGTTTTTTAGGAACGTTAGTTGCTGTTGTAGTAGGGTTTAGGAGCATCAGTGACTAAGGCCAAGTAGCTCCGTAAATACTGCCTGTAAATTGCATGAGTTGTCTGATCGATTTTCTGTTGTGGACGAAAAACCCAAATTTCAGGGAGAAAAAACCGTGATATCCTAGCCTGAGACGACTAACCCAGCCACGTTGTGAAAAAGGCCCATAAAAATTCGTCACTCATCGACGGTACTCGAACTCGGGTCCTTTTTACCCAGTATGGGGATGATGGCGATTCTACCAACTGCGCTGCACAGAGAGTTGTTATTAGTGGACACTACTCATCATGGCCTTATATTATTAATAGAGTAACTCAAGTTTCGGTGCTGGATTCATTGTTGTTTTCAATTTTTGTTAATAATATTGATGAAGGTAGATCAGGTTTAATGTCCAAGTTTGCAGATGTTACAGAGGTTGACAGGATGGGTAATCCCAGTAATCAACTTAAGCTAATGCATATAGAAAAAAATATGTCGTTGGGCTGAGAAATGGCAATCGAAGTTTAACACACCATCTATTTGGTGTGTTAAATATGGAGTTCTCTGAGCCTTCAGACAGGCTTCAAAGGAAGCTCATGGAATTTGTAATTAATACGAGAGTTTTCTCATCAGAGATAAGGAGGTGATTTTCCCTTTGTAATGGTCAAGCCACCTCACGGTACACAACAAATATGAGTACTGTATACAGGTCCGAAGGCTTCATTTTAGGAAAGATTTAGAGCTGCTGGAACGAGTACAGAGGAAGGCTTGGTGAAGGGAAAGAAAGAGTGGTCTTACCAAGAAAGACTTCATTTCTCAAAATTGCACTATCTGCAGATTAGACATCGAATGTCACTGAGGTGTATGAAAGCTTTGAATGCATTAACAAGATTAATGCTGATGGAATTCTTCGTCTTACTCAGTCTACACACTTGGTTTTTTGTTTTCCTGCTAATATGCGATTAGTAAAAATAGCCAGAGTTGCTTTCATGAGGGCCATAAATATTATTGCCTTTTTTTTGTGTCTTCAGGTCCTCACTAATTTTAAAGCCGGCATTTATACTGGAACAAAAAATGAGCGAACAGCGAGCCGATGCGAAATTCTCTCACTAACTGAGCAAAATACCACGAGAAGCGTTAGAAGTTTGCAAAAATATTATGGAGGATCTGCTGCACTCTGATCCACTGTATTTAAATAGCAAAAGTGTTTAAAAGATGGAAGAATTAGCACTGAAGTTGTGTCTGTCCCACGACCTCCGTCGTACAACAACCAATGTGATTATTCCTACACATGTTTGCTTAAAAGGTTATCACAAAGTCCAGATTATAATTGACTTCAATGTTAGTCTCAAGAACGCATACCAACGTCAAAAAATGATTGATGTTACTGATAAGTTGAAAAATATCAGAAAATGTTTTTCAACTGCAAAAGATAAGATAGTGGTTAAAGTCCTTTTCTCCCGAAACCCACCAAACACGTTTCAACTCTTCGTCATAACAGCTAGGTTCACCAATCATTTGATCATCCGAAGACACTCCTATTCACGTGAAACAGATATTTGCACCAAGTGATCCAGTCCCTCGGAATTGCCACCACAGTTTTGACTTATCCCTGTCAGCAGTAAAGCGACAACCATTGCAGTTATGGCTCTAATACATACATTGCTAAGAGTGTTCCAAACGGTAAGATGCATCATAATTTTGAACATTAAAATCTTTTTGTAATTTCTTGTTTATACTCCGGCACAACCACCAGGTCAGTGGACTTTACAATAAATCAATCAATACAAAGGTTAATCGTATTTAGCAGTCACGGGCTTGAACCACGGTCCACTCAACGAGCGTGTGCTACTGTACTCGCGTTTTACCACTCGGCTACGTCAGGCCTAATTTGTCTTTTAAACAACGAAATTCTATAGCGGCAAAAAGAAGATTAAATATTTAAAATTTTTTTCTATTCAAAAGGTCGCGTAGATTGGCAAAAGTCCTTTTTTTCCACTGACTGATCGACTGACTAAGTTAATCAGTCAGTAACAATTAGCTCCTCCAAGAATTTGTCTCGTTCTCCCTTGAATTTATTCAACCCATCAACTTCCAGAACAACGGATGGAAACCTGTTCCAACAATCAACAACCCGCTGATTGAAGGTAAACTTCTGCACAATCTATCCTGCAACCATCCTTCCTCAACTTGAATTTATGCTCTCCCATGTTTGTGTACTGAAACAATACCATTGACATTCAGCTTGCCCAATCTATTCAAGGCTTTATACACCTCAATCAGATCTCCCCACAGATGCCTGGTCTCGAGACGGTGCAATCAGAACTGAAGCCTTTCCAGGTAAGAGCACCTTTTGTTCCGTTCATCAATCTGGTTGCCCTTCTCTGCATCCGTTCCAGCAGATCCACATCTTTCCAAAAATTAGGCCTCCAGACTTGTATACAGCACTCAAGATGCGACCTAACCATGGCTTATACAAAAGGATAATCGTGACTTATCCCTGCTAGCAACGTTTCTGCATATCATTGAAAAATCCCTGAGCTCCTGGCAGCATGTCGGCACTGCTCCTAGAATTCCATTTCTGAGTACAAATTTTACCCCTGGTCTTTTTCATTGTCCGCCACCCTGAGTGTAGTACCACACAGTTGATGTTACTCTGGGGTTACTGCTACCCATGTACAGTACCTTCAATTTGTCAATACTAAACTTGAATTGCCATTTCTCAGTCCATCGACCCAATTTTCTTAGATCTTGTAGCAGTAGCTCACCTTAATGAGTGTCTTTAACTCACCTGCCAACCTTTGTGTCATCTGCAAACTTAGACATTAAGCCTTATATACCTTCAACAATATCATTAATAAGCATTGAACTCTGGGGACCTCTACTAATAACATTAGTCCACAAAGAGCAGTGCCTATTGATGACCATTCTCTGTCTTCTTGCATTTAACTTTCCCTTTATACATAGCAATAACTTGCTCAATGCTGCATTGCTCCAGTTTATACAGCAGTCTTTTACGAGCAGTATCAAAAGTATTCCTGAAATTCAAGTTTATGATATAAAAAATATAATTTTTTATATTTATCAATCTTATCAGGTTTAAGATTGCCCTTAAACCTGATAAGATTGATCAGGCTTCTAGATTCCATTCAAAAGAGGGAAGTTAGGTTAATTAATGACTCATCTCTATCAGACTCTCTCTCTTCACTCTCTGTCTCATAGACGTACTGTTTCTGCTGCATGCCTCTTCTGCAGATACTTCCATGGGCACTGTTCTTCTCAATTGGCTTCTATAATTTATCCCTCTTTCTTTCTGGAAAATTTCTCGTGTTACATAAAAAAGAAAAAGTCTAATCTTGAACAGCATCTCTTAGTTCGTATAAAAAGTCTGGTGGTTCTAAGATGTATATAAATTTCCCCAACAGAGCCGTTACCTTCAAACCTTTCGCCCTCATCCCCTGCCCCGGAATTTGCGAAAGCATGGGGGAAGAAATCAGCAATAAGCAGAAGTAATGTGCCTCCCATGCAAGGCAAGGCCAGTCTTAGTAGAGAAACCTTTGTAAGCCGAGCAGATCAGAATTGTGAAGCTGTTATTGGCTCTAACTAACCCTAACCTATTAGGTATTAAAATCCTGCAACGTAGAGGAAGGAGGTCTAAACCATCCAGCATATTTATAAGTCGATTATCCCCAGAAACAACGGTGGAACAAATTGAAACCCTTCTAAAGCAGCTAGACATACCTTGTACCCCCATCAGGGTTCCCACCAGGCATCCAAGCTATGCCTCTTTCCAGATCAAGATCAAAGATCCTAATATAGAAAGGTATCTAAACACAGATATCTGGCCTGCAGGTCTCCTGGTGATGCCATCTTTTGGCGACCATAATGTGCAACCAGGGGTACATGCTATCTCGAGACCAGAGGTGGGCAGGGTGCATCTCTCTGCATAGCTAGGCAGCAAACGAGACTGTACTTTTCAACCTAATGAAAGAAAAGCAGCCACCGTGCTGACTAAATAGTACAATCATCTTGTCAAGTCTGATAATCAGATACAAGTGCACATTACTAGTAGTGCCACACCCTCCTCAAGAGGAATCCACCTCCAATCAGCCACCATCCTCAGGGAAAGGAACCCTAGTAACGTAATCCAGATCAAGCCTGCCAACGATAAACATGTGAAATGCTTCATGCAGAACGTTAGGAGCCTGAAGAACAAGCTTAATGCCCTGATTGACATACTTCTAAGTGCGGATTACAACTTTGTTATCCTTATTGAAACCTGGCTTCGTGATGACATGGACATATCGCCTTTAACCACCAACATCGGTTATCAGTCTGTTCTGGCGAACAGGAAAGATAGGAAAGGAGGCGGAGTCTTAATCTCCCAAATGCAACAGTTCCCTCTGATCAAGGCTTGTGCATACCCTGGTAACGATTTTGAGGCTGCACTGGGCTGCTATCTAGTCGATGGACTACAGTTGCTAGTATGTGCCGTTTACTTACTCCCACCCGTTGCAGACCAATGCATTACTAATTTTTCTGCTTGGCTCCTGACCTCTATCAAATGCAACCAGAAAGTAATAATTCTCGGAGACTTCAATCTGCCCCTGTCTGCTGCATCAAAGCTCCTCGATCAGTTAATTTCTGATCTGTCGAGTCTCAACATCCATTGCATCTGTGTTCTCCCCTCTCGAGGAGAAGCCACATTGCAGAGAATCTTTTCCAGCCATGGGAGTGTTGAAGCTGCAATCAGTTCTAATTCGGCATTTCCCTCCGATCACAGGCCAATTGAAGCTTCTCTCATCCAGTTGAAAGAATGCTATAACCAACCAAACCAATCAACCTCGATTGTAAAGATCAGGAAAACTGTATCTGATCCAAAATACCTAAAAACTGAAAGAGCAATGATCTCTTTAGGCTCTACCCCTGGTGAACTCTCAGTGAAATAGATATAGAGGAAGCTGCGTTTTGGCTTCAGAAATGGTTGTCTTCCATTGCTAGAGTGGCCATGTCAAGAGTTTGCGTCATCTGCCCACACTTATTTTTGGTCTGCTTAAAATTAACCATGAAAAGTCCAAATATGTCATCTTCTCACCTAGAGCACAAGCAGACCTCAATCCAGCAGCCTCTCTGCAGCCCTCCATTGCGGGGCATGTTCTCGTCGCCACTCATTCAGTAAAATTCCTAGGAGTGATAATGGACGAAAACCTAACGTATAAGGAACAAATCCAGCAACTGCGTTCAAGAGCATTACGGGCTTTCTGGGGTATGAAACTTGATCTCTGTAGAGCGCACAACGAGGAAACAGTGAGAAAATTTCTCCTCTACTACTTTAGTTCTATCATCAGTTGTGGTATTGAAGTTTGGTCGGCTGCTCCTATGTCCAGTCTGAAGACGATCTGGGGTCAGGAATTCTGGGTCCTAAAGTGGGCCAACAATTGGGCTCACCTACCCTATACAACATCAAAATCACAGCTCTGCATAAATCTGAGATACACCTCGGTGTATCTCAGATTTATGCAGATTTCTTTTCTTTTCAGGTGAAGACATTTAATTTAGTTTATATTATTGTTATTTGTCTTGCGCTTTCTTTCAAAAAGGTACATCCAGGACTAGATACAGACCATCAAGACGATTCCTTTTCTGACGTTGAGGAAGAATTTCCTCCTTTTAACACAGGACATGTCAATGGCAGTTTATAAAAGATGTGCTAAGGTGGTGATCTCGAGATGTGATCAGAAAACTAAAGAAGAAAAGTCTAGCAGTTTCTACTTCAAAATCTGATTGCAGATGGTGATATAAATAGCAATTTTAATTCTAATGAGTCAGCTTCAGAAGGAAATAGTTCCTTTACTGACAGTCTGGACCTGAGTGGTCCGTTGGATGCTTCTTGGTGTTGGCCACTGTTACCAAAATTAAAAGAGCATTAGGAGAATTTATAGTTGAGGGCACTAGTTAGGTTACTGAAGTAGATTTTAGGACGGATTTAGAACTGCTGGAACGAGTACAGACAAGGGCAACAAGATTGGTGAAGATAAGAAAAGGTGGTCTTACTAAGGAAGGCTTCACTGCCGCCAATTGCAGCGTCTGCAGCTTAGGCACCTGCGAGGTAATCTCTTTGAGGTATTTGAAGGCTTGGAATGTATTAAGCGAGCTCAATGCTGATGGGATTCTTCGTGTTGTTCAGACTACGCACGTGACGAACATATATTCAAATTGAGGTAGGATGCTTACAGGATAGATGTGTGGAAGTTTTCCTTCAGGTATTCAACTGTTGAAGCCAACTTCCATCTGTGGTTGAGAAGTGGGCAGTTTAAACATATTCAAGAAAGAACCAAGCAAACTATTTGTGGGGATGGAGGTGATGTGGGACATTTTGTTTTTGACTGAAGCTTTATAAGCTTGGTTTCTCGCTCTCCTATTAATATACGACTGGTAAAAATAATAATATCCAGACTAAAGCAAAATACCAAGATGGCCATAAATTTTATCGCTTCATGAAATCATTTCATCTTACATCGCTCATGATTCTGTTGCCTAAGAATTTCAAACGCTAGCGAGGGAGCAACGCAATTAGGTTAAAGGTGACTTCCTTAAGATATCGTCATTGTATTTTTCTGGCAGGGTGAGCCGTTTATCTGTCCGAGATTATTGTGAAATTTGTTTACTATGGTTATCGCAACTGAAATTTCTTCTTTAATGCAATAGACAGTAGTAAAAAAATATGGATTTTTGTGTCTGAAGGTCCTCAATAATTTTAAAACTGGTATTCTACTCGAAGGAAAAATGAACCAACTTCATACCAGTCCATCAACACCAAGAACCAATGTGATTCTTCGTACAGCAACTGCTACTTTCCTTTAAGTCAGAAAAACTGCAGTCAGAAACCTTGCAAAGATCTTGGGTATTTTATGGTAGATCACAAGGCATTTTCAAAGAACTTTTAAGAACAGCGTGTTTAAAAATAACAGTTTAACATTTTTGGAATAACACGTGTTTGCTTGTTAGGTTATTCCTGAACAAAAAGTTCAGATTACGATTGACTCCAATGTTCGTCTCAACAACGCCCATCAATGTCAGGAAATCTATTGACGTTACTGATAAACTTATCACAAAATGTTTTTCAAGTGCAGAAGCCAAGATAAGGTAGTGGTTAGAGTGCTTTTCTTTTGAAACTCTCCAAACACGTTTCCACTTTTCGTCATAACAACTGAGTTTGCCAATCATTCGATCGTCCGAAAAAACGACTCCTTTACGAGTAAAAGAAGGCGTTCATTTGTTAGAGTCCCTCGGAATTAACCGCCCAAGTTTTGACTTATCCCAGGCAGCAGTTCAGTGACAGCAACTGCAGTTATGTCTCAGAGACATACATTGCTAAGAGTGTTCCAAACGGTAAGGTGCATCATAATTTTGAGAATTAAAATGTTTTTTTAGTGTTTTGTAGTTTGTCTTTTAAACAACCAAATTCTATTGCGGCAAACAAGAGATAAAATATTTGAAATTTTTTTACTTTTCAGAATATCCCTTAGATCAGAAAAAGTTCTTTTTTCCACTTAAAATTTCATAAATATGGCTTGCATCTGATAATTCATGTGGATCCCATCATTTGGGATCCCATCAATTTGGTGAAACTCAAACAGTTGATTTTGACATTTCAATGCCTTCTGATCGTGTTTGGCATAAATGTCTTTCAAATAATCTTCTATCTTATGGTATGCCAACTGTTATTTGTAAATGACTCTACAGTTTTCTCTCTCTAACCGGCTCTTTGTCAAGGCTCAGTTATTTCTCCCACTCTTTTCCTCTTGTATATTAATGACCTTCTTCCATTGACGGAAATCCTATCCATAGTTCTGCTGATAGTAGCAAATTGCATTCCACATTCCAGTTTGAGAAACCTTGTCCTGCACAGCTTCAACTTCTCGAATACCCACTACGAATTCCTTAATTCTGATCTCCAGGTAATTATCCATTGGGGCAAAGACAACTTAGTAGATTTCAATCCTTCTAAAACTCAGTCCTGTCTTAAATATCACAAAACGGATTTTCCGGCTCCTTTGCTTATCTTTAATAACACCCTGATTTCTAGAAAAGCTCACATACTGTATATCTATTAGGGATAACCCCCGCTTGTAATCTCTCTCTCTCTCTCTCTCTCTCTCTCTCTCTCTCTCTCTCTCTCTCTCTCTCTTGGCATAAGCACATATCAAATATTACTTCCTCTGCATCTAAAAAGACATGTAAACTGGGCCCTTGAGAGATGCGTCTAGACGTACCAGAGGTCCCAACGTGTGCCAGTTGAACACGCCTCAGACCATTACCGACCGTCCACCTGCCTGAACAGTTCCTTGTTGATATGACGGGTGCATATCTTCGTGTGGTTTTCGCCAGATACGCACTCTCCCGTTAGCTCGAAATAACTGGAAATGGGACTCATCGGGCCATGAGATCCGCCTCCAGTCATCCAAGGTCCAGTGCCGATGTTCTTTCTTCCAGTTGAGACTTAAGAGTCCTGTGTCGTGGAGTTGGCAATGGGAATCTGGTTGGTATCATAACCTATTGCGACTAATAATCGCCTGTGGCTTTGGTGGAGACGTTTCTGGCACCTCCCTCGTTGAAGTCGGTGGTGATTTGTGCCACTGTCGCTTTCCGGTTGGCTGAAACAATGCGAGACAGACGGCCACGTTCAGCCACCACCTTTCTCCGCCCACAGTGCTGTCCACGATGAGATGTTTTCCGGAAATGACGTTTTTCCGACACACTTTTGATACTGTCTAACGGGGATAGTGTAATTCACCTCCGCGGTAGAGTGACACGGGCACACATTATCATCCCTCTTTCAAAGTCGGTTAACTCACGACGTTTATCCATAGTAACATCGAATTAACGTCTACGTGAATGCAGTGTACCTGTATACTATACCTGCCAAGTGGTGGGTTGGTCCATCACTAGCGAGAGGGTTACAGCGTCTCTTTGCCCAAGAACCAGGTATCCTATGAATTCTGTTAGTTCAGAATATATTAGTCTTAGGTTCGGCGATACTAGGAAAGCTTGTTCTGCTCCGCTGTATAAATCTATTGCTTTAATAATACACGTAACTGTAAATTTTCAGTTCAGAAGAGATGTAAATAAACCAGAAAGCCTCCACAGAAAACACACCACAACGGCGCGGAGGGGTGTTTCAGCTATCAATCCTGTCATCCCTCAGAAAAACAGATAAAGCATTTCCAAATGCAGGGCAGGGTGCAGAGTATCCTCACCGAACTACCCAGAGCCAAATTCATTATTGGTGCTGATATAAACTATAGGTCCCCGATTTGGCACTGTGCCACAGCTGACCGCCGTGGATCCAGAAATGGCTAGCGCTTCGAGGAGTTTCTTGCCACCTCTAGCCTCTTGGTCGTTAATCAACCACATCAACTAACGACTTTCTCTAATTCTCTATGGGAGGTAACCATAGATGCTACTCTGACAACTAGATCCCTATGTCACAAATTGGACCACGTCCAATCACAGAGCCGCGACCTTCCAACTCAACCATTGCTGGCTCACATCCCATACCCCGATATATTACAACGATACTTCGTAGATAAAGCGGACTGGAGCTGCTTCTATGAAACGCTAGTCATCTGTTCTCAACAATTTCAAGCAGATGCTCCTGACCACATGGACCCAGACATCCACCAACGTGCTATGACGAATCTGATCACCACAGTTTGCAATGCGACTATCAACAGTAAAAAAAACCTTGCGGTTCCTTGGTCCTCTCCGGAACTGAAAACCTTCGCCGGGAGGTCAACTCGAAGAGAAAATCTTTTCAAAGAACTCGCAGATCGCTGCCGGCTGCTAAAGCGCCAATCCTGGGAGAAACTTGTGTCCACTTCTGGTAACATAGACGGGTGAGTGGCATACAAGGTTACCACCAATAACTTCCCAATTCCCCTTGGGCGAGGTAGTTACGGCAACGAAAACACCTCAAGGAACTCTGACAACGTTCTAGCAACAATCTATCAACAATATCCTGGACCGCATCTACCAGCCACATGAAACACCTATTACCGTTACTCAGATTCGGCTCTGCGAGGACAACAAGACATATACCAGAAAACAGTCAGAACCACCTTTCACAAGGGATGAACTAAACAGTGCAGCTCAAAACATTAGAAATAAGATTACCCCTGGCCTAGACCTTCTAGAGTCTAGAGCCATAGATCATTAAAAAGGTCTTAGAGACCACCCCGGTCCTCCTCCTCAATCTGTACAGCTACTGTCTGAGCGCTGGATGGTTCCCGGCTGACTGGAGAACAGTCAATATTCGTCTGATTCTTAAGAATCCGAATAAATCCCATGACTCACGAAAATCATATAAACCTGTTGCCCTGTTTTCTCTTGCCAATAAGCTATTTGAACACCTGGGACGTCAAAAAATCGAGGCTTCTTTTATAAAAATGCAACCTTAAGCTCAACAGATCAATACGGCTTCAGGAAGGGCTATTCCACTGTTGACGCCCTGGAGAGCATTGTAACAGCAGCTGCCAATGCAACCCGTAATTATTTCCTTGTCAAATTCATAGATTTCGCCAGGACGTTTGACTCCCTGTGATAGTCAAGCATCCCTCGGCCAACTTCGCATAGCTAACCTGCCAGCAAACCTTTATAATTCTGTGAAACGTTACCTTGCAAACAAAAACATCACGTTTAAAGTTCCCTACTCTCACGTGGACAGAGAAGTTTTCAGGGAATTCCTCTAGGGCTCGGTCCTAGGACCGATCCTCTGGAATATCGTCCTTCACGAATTCCTACACATGGATCTGTTAGAGGTAAAATCGCAAGTCTACCCATGATTTGATCCTCTTCCTTTGATTTGATCCTCTTCGTCATTGGCAATAGATCCTGTGAAATACTGTGAACGCAAGCAGTACAGAGTGAACGGCCTCTCTAAAGCTTACAGCTTGCTTGTAAGCAAGCTGTAAGCTTTAGAGGCAGCTTGAGGCAGCCACAAGAACACAACTTGAGGCTGCAGCCAACAGAGCTCTAACAACATTACAGTAATTGTCCACCCATAACCATCTCTCTATATCACCTATGAACAAACAGCTCAATCCTCCCTAGAGGGAAGCTTAACCTGGTGCGCCCACCGCAGATCGAAATTCAGGGGATTGCAGAAAATCATGCTAGACAGAAATCTCTCCTTCACCTCACATCTCGAATTTATGCAAAATAAGAAACTACACGGCGTTAGTAGACATAATCTCAAGGCGCGACTGGGGCCTTAAACGCCACACCCTCCCCTTATTTTACAAGGCCATCTTCGTGCCTGCGATCGCTTATGTCTCGTGGATTTGGGTACATAAAACAACCACAGTGGTGAATAAAAGGAAGCTGGACACCATACAGCGAGCTATCCTCCTCACAATTACCCGAGCCTGCTGCATGGTGAGCATACACGTGCTCCACGTCCACGCCGCAGTGCTGCCGTTGGACCTTGAGGTTCCGATGTAGGCTCCTCTACAACCTCTCCAAAGAGTAAGTCACTACCATCCAGGGCTTCCCCACGGACCCAACAAATAACTTCAGATGTGAAAAGTGACGTCTCCTTTCGCACCTGCAGCAGGCTTGACAAGATAGATGGACAACCTCCACGAAGGCTGATGTCACATGGAAAAAAATTCATTCCAAATATTCACAAAGTTTACCCTAAACTATGATGCTCTCCCGACTTACACGTAACATTTCTCCTGACGGTCATGACCCCATAAAAGGAAATCGTGGTAATCTTGGCATCTTGGATGAGCCATTATGTACATGTGGACCACCAGAGAGACATGGAAACATTTCATTTATGACTGCATTATATATGAAGATCTTCGATGCAAGCGCATAACAAAAATTCTACATCTCCCGAAGAAACAGAAGCAATGTCTTCTCGACTCACAGGAATATACTGCTTTCACCAGTTTTGCCCAAGAGCTCTTTAACCGACGAATACACCCTAGACGACTGACCTGTAGCTTAATCTGACTGTACCATGGACATGACTTACTCCAAGTATGAGTAATGATGCAAGAATAGAGGAATCCTGACCACCAAACGTGACCACTGTATGTCACATCCAGTACAGCCATTGGACCTGATCACCCCTGATGGACTGGACACTACACTCGCACAAAACAACGCATAACTCACATTTCGGGCTTTTATGGAGTATTGCTTTACCGCACAAGAAAAGGAATAGCGCAGTTGTGGGAAAACACCGATGGCGCCCCAACACAAACGCTATGTCACTATGTCAGAGTCCGTGCTCAGAAAAAAAAAAAAGAAATTAACATCATATCCCTCCAAGGAGAAAAAAAAATTGTAGAGACCATCAAAAAAAAAAAAAGAAAAAAAAAACCATCGAGTGAAAAGTGAAAATTTCCCTCAAAGCAAAGATAAAAAATGTGAACAAGCGCTCAAGTCATTCAATAAAATTATACCTTCCGAGATTTTAACTAGTTCTCCCTTGAATTCACTCAACACATCAACTTCCACAACAACAGATGGAAGCCTTCCAACAACCCAACCACCCGCTGGCTAAAGGGAAATTACATCATCACCACAACGTCAAATGGAAGCCTGTTCCAACAACCAACCACCCGCTGGCTGAGGGAAATTACCGCACATCCGTCATGCTACAGTCCATTTAAAGCTTTAAAAGGCCCAATCAGAACTCCCAACAGGTGCCTGGTCTGGGCACGCTGCAATTTTCAGAACTCGAGCCTTTCTAGTAAAAGCACCTCTTCACCAATCTGGTTGCCCTTCCGCGCACCCATTCCAGAAGATATACACCCTTCTTAAGGTGAAGCCTCTAGACTTGTATACAGTGTTCAAGATGCGGTCTAACCCTGGCCTTATACAAAAGGATAAGTACTGCTTACCCCTGCTAGCAACGTTTCTGTATATCATTGATAAAACCCTGATGAGCTGTTCTGGCAGCATGTCTGCACTGCCAGACATGCTGCCCGGAAAATTTCATATCTCACTGCACAATAACCCCCCAGGTCTTTTTCATTCTCCACTACCCCGAGTGTGGCACGACACAGTTGAAAAGTTACTCTGGGGTTACTGCTAACCATGTGCAGTACTTTGCATTTGTCAGTGTTAAACTTCAATTGCCATTTCTCAAACCATCTACCAAATTGTCTTAGAGCTTGTAGCAGTAGCTCAGCGTGATGACTGTCGTTAACCACCCTGCCAGCCTTTGTACCATCTGCAAACTTCGACATTAAGCCCAATATACATTCATCAATATTATTGATAAATATTGAAAAGAAAGTGGGTCCAACACCGAACCCAGTGGGACTTCACTAATAACATTAGTCCACAAAGAGCAGTGCCCATTTCTAGCCACTCTCTGTCTTCCACTTGACCATCCAATTATTTTTTGCATCCATTCCCTTGGTCACTGCATCACAGTAACGTATCAGATTGGTTAGACAAGACCGCCCATTAACAAATGCATGCTGTGACTGCAGTATAATTACGTTCCTGTCCAGATGGTCCTGCATTACTTATTTAACTAGTGGTTCCATTATTTTCCGTGGAACACACGCTAAGCTAACAGGTCTGTAATTGCCCATGTCGCCTTTTGATCTCCACCCCCACCCTTTATGAATTGGGGATACATTCGCACTTCTTCAATCCATAGGGGACTTCGCTGAATCCAAATATGCTCTCACAATTATGGATAATAGTTTGTTTACCTCTTGTGCTGTCTTCCTTAATATAATTGGATAGATTCCATCCGCCCAAGGTGCCTTTTTATGTCCATTAATATCCATTAATCACAAACCTCTGTCTGTACCCTGCAGCCAATCTACAAACATTTTAGAATCTTTCCAGTACTCCTACTCCCAACATGTTCCAGCTTATACAGTAACACATCTAATAAGGCCCTCGTGGGAGGACCATGATCACGCACAGTTGGTATTATCACCGTACTCCCCACAGCAGGTGAAAAGAAACATGACTTCTTATAAAGTTAGTAACGAGCAATGTGGCCAGTTGCTGATGCGCCTAGAACTCTACACGGACATCATTGGAATTCACATCCTCTCATGAGGGTCTCAGTTCCAATGCCTCTCTTAAATCCAAATTGTTTTTTGCACATCCAACTCGAATATCGAAATTGTTTTTTGCACATCCAACTCATCAGTGTGTCAAATTGTGTTGTAAAAGATGCTCCTATTTGGAAATATTGCCCTGGGAGGTTGTGAATTTGATATCTATATATGTCATCATGATTATGTCCCTGTTTCGACACTCTTTCCAGTGCCAAATTGAATGGCAAGGCTCTCCACATGTACTCTTTTCATGTCTGGGCAGAATTGTAGATACTTTCAATATCCTAACTCGTGACTTTTTTCTCAACAATTCCCTGTACTTGTTTAAGTAAATCTTATAGACTAATGGCATCTATATTTCTGTATGGTTATTTCACAGATCCTCAACCTCATCTGCTTGGCATTAATAACCTATTATAGCCAGGTTTATGTCGTTGGTATAAAGAAAGATGAACTTGTTTTCCGACAAGAGGATGCAGCTTTCTTCGTGCTCTCATATGGCTGCCTGATGACCACTTTACTGATGTTGATTGGCTCCCTTTTCCACAATTCCACTTCCGATCAACTGCCAAGGACATTATTTGTAAGTATTCACCTCACTTGTTTGTGTTTATTACATTTATTAATTTTTAGTATTGATCAGTTTAATGATCACTAAAAGAGAAGGTGATGTTAAAACCTTCAGCAACGAATCCCTCTTTCTGTAACTGTAATTTTCTTTAATTTTTAAAATCGTTTATAATTATTCTTTAGAATGACCTTCTAAAGGTAAACAATAAACAATTTGGATGTGACTCAAGAACTCTTCAATGACATGAGACTCAAAGACTTCTTCAATGACCAACGAAAATGTATAATTCTCGAATATATTTTGGGTGCTCTGAAAAACATGGAAATATTCTAATGGTTCCAGCCTGGGGTCACGAGTGGTCAGGATTTGTATGAGGAAATGCGTGGATAGGCCCTCTGATGATTGTAACCACCAACTCTGAAAAAAGACTTTGGTTCGAATCCGGTCTTGATGGAACAAACCTTTATCTGCTTTTTTTCCCAACTTGGCCAAAGGTTGTTTGGAAGTGCGAATTCCTCCTTCGAAAGAAACGATTTCTGAAGTGGACTTCACCAAGTGCTGCGTTAGCTATCCTGAAGACAGTCCACTAACTGTAGATAAAATCAACCTAGTGATAACGTAATATTATTTTTTGATTGCGAAATCTGTAACTTTGTAATTGGATTTAGATTACAGTGAGCAAAGTAAAATATGTAACAGCCTTTCTTTCTTTCTTCCAGGAAGTGCTATACAGTGTAATTTCTTGCATTCTGTACTTCACTGTAAGCCTCTCCCTACTTGCTTTGGTTGTGAAGAGAAACAAAGGACTTCCATCAGACTTAAGAGAATTTGGCTACAAAAAACACGCCTACGACGCAAAACTTGCTGCTGGAGTAAGTACAAAAACAATAATTTCGATGTCATTTTTCTACCTTTTTGTATTATGAGATCTCTCAATTCTTGGTTTTCTATCAAATGAGTTACTGTATTTTTTAACGAATTTAAATGTTTAGTGTAAGTGCCTATTTCTGCTACGAGATGGCTCTCTTTTTCGAGTTAATTGCCTTATCTGAACGTAAAATGTTACACTCAGATGGCAACACCCCCCTTGTGTAGGACTGGACTGTGACGCAGGTGAAGGCTCAAAGTCGGAAACGGCTAAGTAAGCTGAGTAAGAGTGTCACTTTTCCTGAAAGAGGCTAGAACAATGACCAAGAAGACTGAACCCCCCAAAAAAGAATGCGAATAGTATAATTCTAAAGGCAACAAAAGAATCCTCACCCATCGGACAGGTCTCTGGCACAGCCGAGCAGAAGACAAAGAAGATACGCATAATGGACAGATTTGAACAGACTACACAGCTACCACAACCTTTCAGGTTTTAAATAGACCTCATAACCTACCCACCTACAGTAGCACACTGTGGGAAAGCGACATAGATATAACCCTGGCCACCACCTCTATATCCAGTAAAATAACAGATCGGATGGTCGAAGAAACTTGGACCACCTCTGACCACACAGCTATAACCTTCACCTTAATGAGACAAATAGACAATCAGTAACAGCTACCCCAAGATACAATCAGTAACAGCTACCCCAAGATACAATCAGATACAACTTAAAGAAAGTCAACTGGCAAAAATTCACAGATGAAATTTAGAATCAACTTCAGCAACAACAGACACAGCACTGTAACTACAACTATAGTCCTGATGAACACAACTCAAGCGTGACAATTTTGCTTCAAATAGGATGTAGACTAGCAATCCCTAAAACAAAACCGAGAAAGAATGATGTTTTTTGGTGGTGCACTGAACTTGATATACTCCGGTAAATGATGCACCAATAAAACACTTCCAGAGAGCAAGGGTAACTTGGATTTAGAATGAGGTTAACGCTCTGAGAGATTCCTATAGGACTCTCAGAGCCGACCGGCATAGCCGGGTGGATAAAGTGCCTGGCTGGCAACCCAAAGGTCGCGGGCTCGAATCCCGCCTCAGGCTTGGATCAGAGTAGTGCAAAATCCCCTTGGGAGTTGCATTATGGCCACAGAAGCTGATGCGCCAACAACTAACAAGGGAAAAAAAAAGGACTCTCTCAGAAACTGAACATTGCTCTAATGAGGACTAAAAACAAGGAATCTAGGAAGATCTTGGTGAGGACATCTGGTAATGCCAACCCTTGGGGTAGGGTTTACAGGATTGTCAACAACAAACAACAAGGGGTGATGTAGTGAACTCCACAATTAAGGCTGATGGAACCCCAACTCACAATTGGGAAGACTCTGTTAACAATGTATAAGACCACATACATAGCGTATACAATCAAATAATTATTTTTGTATTTTAAAAACAATTTGCATTGTATAAATAGGAATATTGTTTATGGGTTTAAATTAAATTATTATCTGAGAAAAATGCAAGTATTGTCTAACGTGAGATGATTGTTTAGATAGTAGAAGACCCACCTCCCCGAGGTAGGGGTAGTAAACCTCCCACTAGGGCTAATAAATTCATTCGGTAGAAGAGGCCGAGAGGTCTGTTTTAAAATTTTTAGAAAGACTTGAGTTAAAGTGTTTCTGCATTGATGAGCTTTTAGCTCATGGAACGCTTACGATTTATATGGATAACCGTCGAAATTACAAGTTTCTGCGCACATGTCTCCGGCCGTGCTGCTAAGGGGGAGTCTCAGTTGGATGGGACCCCTTTGTCGGTCTGGGGGGTTTTCCTTCGGACTGCAAGGAAGATAATATACCATGGTCTTTGCCTCGAAGAGTAGCTGACTTTTTTGGCGCATGCCAATTACATCCAAGAGAGAGAGAAGAAGACATACGTCAAGCTCCAGCGTGTCACACACGTGGATTGTGGCATAAAGGAGGGAGCACTCCACCTCTTTTATGTCAACATCTTTGTCCCGATCCAGACATGTGCGGCTGGATGTTGGGGAGGGCTGGCTGAATACTCGCATGTCCGTCGGATCCTTCTTTTTGCTCAGCGATTTGCTCTTCATGGCATCAAAAGGGCCTGTAGAACTTTGGCCACTGAGGCGTTATCTGTCTTAGCAGGTGAGATTCCCGCGGACCTGCCCATGATCTCCATGAGGTACGACTTGAAGAGAGAAGTTCCTCGACAGGTTTTCGCCCTCCAAGTGTGGCCAGATGGGCAGGCCGGTCTTGCCTTGGATTTACCATCGGGGCGAAGGCGAATCAATTATGAACTGGATGGCATATGGCAACTTCAATGGACCACTTCTGACCTTGACAAGTCCAGTTTGGCCTTGACGCCTGCTGTGTCCTGACTGGACATGGATTGAGGCCGAGGCTGTTCCCCACCTCAGAAAGGTGCTCTTATGAAGAGCCAGAAACGTGCCGTCACATTGTGCTACGATGTCCACAACCTCCCGGACCTCCGAGCGAGGCTAGAGCGAGAGCCGCTCGCTCTCCCTCTCTCCAGTTCCACCTTGGTGGAGCTTTTGTGAAAATAGACTTGCCGAGAGTATTAAGAATGTATTTATAAGAAGAGTTTATTTACAATTAATGCTAGACAGGGCGACCTACCTCCTCATGGTGAGGACGCGAAGTCGTGGTGGGAGTGGTGATGCTCGTCCCCAGCGCGAGGCCAACTGATCGTTTCTATTGTTCTAACTTGTTTTGTGATTTGAGTTGACGTAGGATCTTCGTGTTTTTTGTTTTTCTAACATCATAACCAACTGAAATCAGAAGGGCCACCGGGATACTCTGGTGAGTATCCTGGTGGCCCTTCTGATCTGAGTTGACAGCTAAAAATATTGTTCGGTTCCTGTCGAGGAATATTTTGACATTCTGGAGCCTGACATTTTTAAATCATATATATTAACGTGTATAGGTGATAGACACAATAATGGAAGCACTTGGACAAAAGAGACGTTTTCATTATTCTATCTATCACCTATCATTATTGATGCAAAAGAAAGCAATGAACTGATAGTTCTTTCTATTTTATTAATTTGTTTCCTCATTTGCCTTATTTTTATTCCCTTTAGGGCCTGGGATTATTGACATCGGGATTCTATGGTGCAAGTTCTTTCTTCTCTTGGAAGGAATTCAGAGGAACTTAACAGCTGTCTTTGCCAATTTCTGGTTCAGAGCACTACGTGGTAGTCATGCATTTAACAGCTCTGTGATTTTTTCAAATTATCATCAGGGATTATCTGTCAATTAGCATCGCTGGCTACGTCACATCATGATACGTTTCAATTTAGCTGTTAAAGAATTCTGCGAATGTATGATATGTACTTGAAATTTTTGGATAGAAATAAAAAAAAAAACACATTCGTTATTTTAAGCTAATAGGCAGATTTTTAACGCTTCATTAAAAAAAAATTATGAATCTGCATTGTCTGTCTATACATTAAAAAAGTTTTCCTCCTGGTGATATTTATTCGAACCAATGGGAGAAGAGGGCGGGGCAATTACGTCACTACAAATACGCGGGTAAATAATTACATGTTGTTTACCATTGAAAAGCAACTGCCTCCATAACATTCGCCAACCTCGTGCACGTTCTTCACTGTCTAAAACATTATCACGCATGGCATCATTTGATGTTCTATTGTAATGCCAGCTGATGAAGGGACCCGATATAGTTCGTATATTTGTAAATAGTTTAGTATTTTGTAAATATTTTAAATATTTGTATAATTTTAGTCCTGCTCTTTCGGATGCAACAATATTCATCATGAGACTCGAAGGAAAAGCCTTTTCCTAAGTGACCTAAGCAAACACAGGTGCATAATTACATAGTGATATTTATTCAACCTTGAGAATGCCGCGTGGTAGGACGTGGGTTAGCCAATGGGAGAAGAGGAATGTGGCTCACTTGATACAAGTGGGCGTGGCAATTATCCCACTGCAAATGCACAGGTAAATAATTACATATAGCTCATTTCTTGATTTGATAACGATCATAGAGGCATAGTGTTGGCTAAGGCAACACCTGTGGTTTCCCACATCTGTGCCATTAGTACTCTTGTGATGAATACAGAACCTCTGTAAAAGACGTTTAGTGTTGGGTTCTGTTGTTTGTGCTGGCTTCTTGGTCACAGGGCCCCTAGTGGGACTCCATGTTGCCCGCCACCACCACTGGGAGGTGAGCCAAGCTGTCCACAGTACTGGCTGCTCTCCATCAGGAATCGCTTGAGCTTCCTGACGGAGAACAAAGAAAAATAAATAAAGCACGAGTGAGGGAGACGGCTGAAGGATGGGAGTAAAAAGGGGGAGCAAGAACATCAGTGCCTTTCGACGGCTGTGTCTTTTACGTAGAAAAGATTTGACTTACTCCGTCATACCTCTGCATTTTATGTAGAAAAGCGTACGGGGTTGACGAGAAATGCGAGCAGAGGATGAAGCTCCTGGTTATCACTATTATTATTTCATTAAAAAATATTCATCAATAAATATTGAAAACAACAATGGACCCAGCACTGAACCCTGGGGAACTCACTGTGCATGGCCATCTTTTATTAAAAATCACAAATTGAGTTTCCAAAGAGCACATTCTCCATATTTTTGAAAAAAAGGCATTCGGTGTACATCAATGTTGCTACGAACTGCAACACAATAATTAATTTACAATTTTATTTCTATTTTTTACTACACAGAGTTAACAAAATGTGCAAAATGAACAAAACGAGGTCACCTCTCCTTTAGGGCCATTCATAAACAGCAGCATTATCTCTCGTAATTATCGTCTATTTGTCAAACCACAAAACTATTACAAACACAACTTTCATTCAAGTATATTTAAACATTGCAGGACAACTTTGCCATTCCTTCATAGATATTTTATTCAAAGTCCTGCCCATAATAAAGAAGTTAAAGAAAGGAGTCCCCAGAGAGGACACCCAATCATAGAGGAGCTTACGGAGGGCAGGACTACAAAAAGGGTTTTTCATTCAGTTTCTTGTTTCTTCTTGTTCTCTCTCAGCCTTCAGACGTGTCATCTTGGTGAGCGGCCATGGAGCCCTCAAAGAAGTTAAAGAAAGGGTTCCATAGAGAAGAGGGCAGGACTACAAAAAGGGTTTTTCATTCAGCTTCTTGTTTCTTGCAGCATGGGAAAGAAAGAATCGCAAGATTAATATTCTCTCTCAGCCTTCAGACGTCCATCTTGATGAGCGGCCATGGAGCCTCAAAGAAGTTAAAGAAAGGGTTCCTAGAGAAGACACCCAATCATACAGGAGCTTACGGAGCTTACTCAGGACTACAAGAAGAGTTTTTCATTCAGCTTCTTGCTTCTACCAGCATCGGAAAGAAAGAATCGCAAGATCAACGTTCTCTCTCAACCTTCAGACGTCCATCTTGGTGAGCGACCATGGAGCCCTCAAAGAAGTTAAAGAAAGGGTTCCTTAGAGAGGAGGGCAGGACTACAAAAAGGGTTTTTCATTCAGCGTCTTGTTTCTTGCAGCATCTGAAAGAGCGAATCGCAAGATCAACGTTCTCTCTCAGCTTTGAATGGGTTGAGCACGCTGAATTCTGATGGGATCCTTCCACTTGTTCAGATTACGAACCTAAGGGGGCATAAATTCAAATTAAGAAAGGACAGATGTAGAATAGATGTGCGGAAATTTGCCTTTAGCCAGCGGGTGGTTAATTGCTGGAACAAACTTCCATCTGTCGTTGTGGAAGTTGATAGGTTGAATAAATTTAAGGAGGAACTGGACAGGCATTTGGAGGGAATGGTGTGATTTTTTTTTTTTTTTTTTTTTTTTTTTGCTGATGCTGCATAAGCTCATACATTTGCTTTCTTGCATCACATGCCACTACTACTACTACTACTCGTACAACTACTGCCTTCATCTCCAGAATAGCAGCGACAGATCCATCCTCCACTTCCTACTTCTTGTAGAAATATGCAACTATCAGCGTTTAGCACTAAGGCAATTAGCAGAATCAGTGAAATATATACAACAGTAGCGATCAATGTCTCGCACTCTCAGACATAACTGTAGAGTTTTCAGAGATGTTCAGTACTCACTTCCACAATGGGACCAACAGTTCGTAGTCTATAGGATTTCGGTTGTGCAAATTTTCCTTTGCAACTGCAGTTCCATTCCCCATTGTGTCCACAGTAAATTGAATATAAGTCAAGTTCGTCAAAGGCATTAAGTAACAGGTTCATTGAGGTATTCGCGAAGGTAGCAAAGAATGTTGCCCACTCTATGACGTACCTTTATTTTTAAGAGATATTCTGTGGACATCTCCACACTGGAAGCGACACTTCATTCTCTAGGATTCCGATTGTGGAAATTGTCCATCAGGTAGAAATAAGCACTCGCCTTCGTTCAGTATCGGTGACAATCAGTAGATCTGCACATGGATTTCCATCAGCAGCAACAGCAATGATGTTCCCCTTTCATTCCACACAGACAGTACATGAAGTTGAAATGCAACATTAGGTGTCAGAGATTAGCATATAAGATTAATAAAAAGAAAAATGAAAATATAAATATATGATGTCCTCTGAATGTTCATTGTCATGAAAAATTTTGATAGCAGATATATAGCTCTGCTGGTAATGGTCAGAAACTTCTGAGCACGCAGGAAAGATGCTCCATTGTAAAAAGAATTTTGAGAAGCGTGCTCCATGCCGAAATCTGGAATCTCACTCTATTTGAAAACCTTCAAAATTCTATTAGAAATAAACCGTAGCCAGAATTTAGCTCCTGAGTTTTTCTTCTTTTCCTTCATTCTAACGTGTTTAGCGAAGCCTTCTGCAACTTTGTACAATGTCCTTACGACCCGATGATCCTCAGATAATTTTTCTGCAAATGGGATGTTTTCATCATTATATCTGCAATGGAAATTACCACAATTAAATTGGATTGAATTTAATAAACAGAAGAAGAAAATGCATTAGTAATTAGCGGTAAATGTTTTATACTCCAATGCTTCCTCACTAATAGTAAAAGTGGTGCCAACAAAATACCATCCCCAATTCCATAACTTCTTTTCTTTATTTCATTAGTCTTAGTCAAAGGATATGAAAATGCAGTTTGCAATATCGTTCTGAGAGGAGTAAGATATTGCAGACCCCATCTTCTCCAAACCTGGGTTACTGGACGCCTACACATGAGCAGCATTGTTTTTTTTTTCTGAAAGGATTCGACCTCAAAGTTGTGAATCCTTAATTCTGGCTGCACGATGTGCAAAAGTCGTCATAATATTTTTTCAGAACTCTTTCTCTATCTGAAGACATCTAGAGAGATGGCCCTCTTTGCTAATTTCTTGATACATAAGGGTTTATAACGTTGCCCATCTTGTTAATGCGGACTATCAGTTTAATACCTTCTACGTACAAACCAGGAATCTGAATCGTACAGTGGATTCTTTGAGGATTGCTGTACGTGAGTTTAGTTGGCATGTCAGGTAACAAAATTTATTCGGAAACCTTTAGTAAGATTACTTCGCAATGGAACTCGCATATAGCAACCCACCAGATATTAGTTGGCAGTGAAAATAAACGGAAAAGTACCACGGAGTTGTTCTGATTTGATGCTGCAATAAGTACAGCAGTTGCAGTCAGTGAAATTCTGCAGCTGTTAGAGCATAAGACTAAGTTGAAGCTGCTTTTGATAGCCTCAACATCTCAGCCCTTCTGAATCTCCTAACCAATTTCTTTCGGATCAAAGGTGACGTTTTCGCTTTTCTGCACTCGCTCCTCCGGAATAGAACAGTGTACCTCACTCATCGTAAGCTCTGCTATACCCGATCCATCAATGCTGGTGTGCCGCAAGGTGGCGTTTTATCGGGGTTACTTTTTACCGCCCTCCTTATTCCGTTTGTGTGTAACAGAGATGATGTCATTACCTACGCCGACGATATAAAGTTCCTAACGGAAATACCACCATCAGCCGACAGGGGAGTGATCACATCGGAAATCTGTAATAAGATCACAGCTTTCTCTAGCCATCTCAACCATTTCGGTCTCAAACTGAACCCCCAAAAATCCGTTATTATGGTTTTTTCTCTGAAGAAGTGTCCCACATCCATACAACCCTCACTGCAGGGTGCAGTTATTCCAAGTGTTACTAAACACAAAGATCTCGGTGTAACCTTCGACCCAAACCTTAGGTTCAACTGTCACATCGAATGTGTTCTACGCAAGATCAACCGAATGCGCTGGATTGCCCGTCAACATCTTCTTCATAACACAGACGCAAGAACCACAATCAGATATCTGGAAACCATTGTGTATCCTACCTTTCTGTATGCCTCTGAAATATGGGCATCCGCAGTACCTTCTCTCATGAAGCCCATCTTCGCCAGTGAATACTGGATATTGAAGTGGGCAACCCACAAACATCGACTCCCCCCTCAGCAGAGGACCACCAGCATGGCCGACCAACTCCAAATCCCGCGGCTGCCTCAAATAATCCGCATGAGGAGAACTGTGACCACAGTCAAAATGCTGGCTGGCAAAATCAACTCCCCTGACTTCTGGGACATATGCCAGTGGCATGTTCCACTTCCGTCCTTACGAGAAACCCCTCTTCTTCAGCTACAACGGAACAGGCTGAAGATCAGTGACAGATTCCTACCTGGACAAGTACTTCCGACAGTACAAGCCCTGCTAATGATCGGAGTTGACCTGCAGAAATTCGCTTCTGATCGCAATTACCGGCACTCGTTGGCCGAACTTGTTCCCCTTTTGTTTGGCCCCTGATGTCCACTCATACTGATATCTCCATCTGCTATCTCCTATGAGGCGCATAACGGCACGTCGCAGGCAAATCGAGAACTGTCTCACAAGAAAATGCAATACCGAACATCAATTTGGCACTGTGAAATATTCTGACTTGTGTGAATATGCTTAAATATGTGCTTTGTACATATGAACGTGTACATACCTTGGTGTACTGTCTGCCTCACAACTATGTACATACTCATATCTATTGAATGGCTAATGCTACGTTTTTAATTTTGTTATGTAATCTTTTATACTGTACAAATTTTTATACTGTACAAATTTTGTACATATTTTTATATTACCCTATATCATTGTCAAGCCCCTGGCCTCCTGGCTGTGGCGGGCACATTATTGTATCTGTATCTTTACTGTACAATAAAGATTTTCTTCTTCTTCTAAGTACCACTGCAGCTCACCACCACTCGCTCCTCTCCTGCCCTCTAAAAACCATACTAAACAGCTAGTAAGGAATCATGACTCCTCTTGACACCATCCGTTGCTGAGTGCAAATTTGAAACTAGAGCAAACAAAGGTTTTTACCATAACCAAGTGGAGTGATCCAGAAAGTTTTCCGAAGATAAAGAAAGCTATGGGTATTTAGTAGATATGCAATGGAATTCCTGTTATTTTTAATCCGTATGAAGTAATAATTATTTAATGAAGAAGAAATTATTTAATGAAAAACTTTCGAGCTTACACGCCAGTAAGGCTCCTGGAGTTGATGGAATATACCCTATAATCTTAAGGGAGGCGGCAAGCGAGTGCATTGAACCATTGAGGCTAATTATGCGAACATCACTAGACTGGGGAGATTCCGTTGGATTGGAAAAGTGCCAATGTATCTCATATACATAAGGGTGGCTCTAAGAGTGAAGTGGGAAATTATCGATCTGTCAGTCTGATTTCAGTGGAAAATCATGGAGGCAATGATCAAGGGTGGAATTCAGGATCATTTCGATCGAATTGAAATTCTCAAGGATACTCAGCATGGTTTTGTAAAAGGAAAATCATGTTTAACAAATCTGATTCCCTATTTTGAAAGGGTCACTCACGAGCTGGATTTAGGGAATAATTTCGACATGTTTGTTTAGATTTCAGCAAAGCTTTTGACTCAGTCCCACATGAGCGGTTACTTTCTAAGCTGGAACAGGTTGGAATCACTGGGAAAATCCTTAGATGGATAGCAGGAGGCAGAGAGTGATGATAAATGGCTATTCCTCAGATTGGGTTGATGTAAGAAGTGGGGTTCCCCAAGGATCAGTATTAGGACCACTGTTGTTTTTAATTTTCATAAACGACATTGATGAAGGGATAGAGGGCGTGATGTCTAAATTTGCAGATGATGTTTAAATTGGTAGAGTAGTTAATGATCACTGTCAAGCTGAGCTTCTTCAAAAAGACCTAGATAGACTTCAGGAATGGTCAGAAAAATGGCAGCTGTGCTTTAATCCAACAAAGCGTAAGGTATTACACCTGGGAAACAGTAATCCCAAAATAACTTATTCACTTGGTGGAGTTGAACTAAACCCAGTACTGGAGGAAAGGGACTTGGGTGTTACGATACGGTCAGACATGAAATTCTCTGAGCATTGTAAACAGGTTGCAAGGAAGGCCCATGGTGTCCTATCGATGATCTATCGAACTTTTGCAAGTAGAGACAGGGACGTGATGATCCCATTATGTTAGACCACACTTGGAACACTGTGTTCAAGTATGGAGACCGCACCTGAAGAAAGACATCGAGCTTCTTGAAAGGGTGCAAAGAAGGGTAACTCGCCTGGTGATTTCGGCAAAAGGGCGTCCTTATGAAGAAAGACTTCGAATATGTGGGCTGCAGAGTTTGGAAACTAGACACCTTAGAGGAGATTTGATTGAGGTGTTTAAGGCTCTGAGAGGCATCAGTAAAATGAATGAGGACAAAATTTTCAAGATTATAAATGATGCTAGAACTAGGGGACATAAATTCAAGTTACGGGGGGAAATGTTTAGATTGGACTGCAGGAAGTTTTATTTTAGCCTGCGAGTTATAAATTACTGGAATAAGTTGCCTTCATGGGTGGTAGAGGCCGACAGTTTGGGGAAATTCAAAGGTCATCTAAATAGTACCTTCGGGTCAGGGAAGCGCATAGGATGATAGGTTTAATTTCCTTTTCTTTTATTAATTATTATTATTTTTTTTATTTTTTTATCATTGTTTTATTCTGTTTTTTTTTTTTTTTTTTTTTTTTTTGGCTGGTGCAGCATAAGCCATAGGCTTTCTTGCACCATGTGGCCATTACTAATACTAATATTATTGATCATTAATCAGATGGTAGGTTACGAGATACTTCAACAGTTGTCATTTGATGAATTTCTGTATTATTTCGGAAAGAGTTGAGGTAAGAGAATAGGAAGAAAATTGAAAACGATGATTTATTACCGTTTTTAGGAAATGGCTGATTATGCAAATTAATAAGCAGAAGCTAAAAAAATGGAAAAAGAAAGTGTACACATACGATTAAAGCTCAGGAGCACAAGCTTGGCGAAGAAGTAGAGAAATACTATCAGAATTAAGAATTTTCTTGGCATCAGTTCAAATTCAAAATTCTTCTAACATCGTTTCGCCAGCTGGATTTAGGGAATAAGTTAGTTGAGCTTACAGGGTTTGCAAGCAGATGGTTTACCAAAATCATCTATACAGGATTAGACGAAATGTAGGATGGTATAGTATCTTATGTAAGGCTGCTCCCAAACGCTAATTCAACTCCACTGACGAAATGTAGGATGCTAGTAGTCGACTTTATCTTTGGCTGAGGATACAGTGAATTCATCAAGTTCTAACGGAGGTGAGCGTGAGATTAACAAAACTTGCAGTCCAGAGACCAGAATTCCCGACTATCATTTGTACAAGAAGCATGTTTTTTACTTAGCTTTGTTCATTTGCTGGAGACATGGATATAAAGCCAATTGAGATATGATACATTGTCCTCTTGAACCGTCTGAGTACATCTATTGAAAAACCAGAGTTAATATAAAGGATGAGTTCTTAAGGTGGAATGCAGAATAAAGAATTTCATTCCTACAAGAATTATTTCGCTGACCTGATATGAGAAAACCTCAACATTACAAGATTTAAAACAGTAATCCCCTCCAAGGAAGAGAAGAACAGACATCTATAGATCATCCCATTTTGCATCCGTGTAATGCCAAACGACACGAGACTGAGAACTGACACAAAAGAAACACTCCATTGGAGAAGAGATCATCACCCAGTTGTCATCTGAGGTGCTTAGAAGAATACTCACTTCGGCCATATACTTTAGAAAATGATCAAGGATGTTGGATGTGTGATTAGGATTGTCTGCTTTCTGGTAGGTAAATGAACAATCTGTGCGAGGTCATTAGTAATTGAAAAAGCCTCAGCATCTCGATCAGCTGGGTCCACGTGACTAGAAAACTAAAACTAGCTGGAGCTGTGAACATTAAAATCGCCAAAGAAAATTACCTCACGATTAGGAAGGTTGGACTGGAAAAAAATTAAGTTTCAAAGAGAGGAAGTCAAAGGGTTCTGATTAGTAGAGTTGGGAAAATGATAGAGGCAACAGATGAATCTGACAGAATGGGGTTAAAAGATTTTAAAGCCGAGAAGATCAAAAAGAGGAGATTCAAAATTGCTATGGCTCCGACAGTGGATATCAGAGTGGACTTATGCAAAGAATCACATTTGAAACGAAATGAATCATACAGCGAATAATTATGATAATTCAAATGAACAGTGGTTGAATCAACCGGTGATTGGGATTCTGTCAGAAAAAGTACGTGAGGACTGGCTGACTAAGAGAAATGGACATCACTGAGATTGGAACTGAGACCACGTATATTTGTGAATTGAACGAGGAAGTGTTTGAGAGGTTTAGATCTTTTCGGACCCTCGTAGGTAGCACAGTTGTTATAATCACTATCGTCTCCACACCGAGTGGAAAAGACGTGAGTTGGAATCCGTCAATGACGAGAAGAATTTTGATGAGTCTTTTTCAAATCGTGGCTGAGTTAGGCAGTCTAAGATTAACAAACAGAGGGTAACAACCAGAAATTCGAACACAGAACATTCAATTTACAGGCATATTGCATACGGCGCAATATGATCTCAGCCGTTGATGTGCCTAAAACATAACAACAACAACAAAAACAGCAACAACAACAACAACAACAAAAACAGCAACAACAACAACAACAACAACAACATTAGATGGCAGGGTAGCGATAACTCTCGTATTAGAACTATCTTATCTGCCTATATTAAGTTCATAAATACACGTATTCTCATGGCGATTTACCTGTTTTGCTGGACGAAAAACTGGAGTTTCCAAGAGTACCTTATTGTCCACGCCTGGCACCGTTGAATCGTAATTCAACTGTTATATGGCTCCGATTTCGACTTGTCAGTTATTGAAAAGCGACACCATTATATCTGGTAATTCAAACTCCTTTTAAAAACTCATAAACAGCCTTCCAGATTCTGAGATAAATGCGTGAACAGTCCCCATACAATCAGCTTTCGTGTCCGGATACTCAATATAAGCTAACCTTCCTGTTCACTCAGTCACAGACCGGCAATAGCAGCAAGAAAATGGAGAAAATAATCTCATTGATTGCACTATGGTAACGTCACTGATAAAAATGTCACCATCCTTTCAGAAAATAACTTTTACCCACGGCGAGTCAAGATAATTCAGTGATTAGAGTACTAATCTTCAGCAACATCACGAAAGGCTTTGTATTCGCTGTGGTCATGCGCAGTAGGATTTCTCCATTCATTTGACCTTCCCTACAGCTGAGTGAACATTGTGCCGCCTTCTTTAAGAGGTTACTAGCCAGAAATATCCAAATAAGTGGACTCAACAGATTAGCGAAACTATGGCTGAGCCACAGGTATTACTGAAACTTCTCCAAACGGTAAGAACCAATATCCTTGAGATTATAAGAATATTTCTGTAATGATTTTATTCTCCTTTTAGAGAATTACAACAAAATGTCATTCCTCCCACTTTATCTTTGAGCTACTGCAGCATACGCGTAATATTCTGGACCAATATGGCGTAGAGCTGAATGCGTACAACCAATAGCATTAGCGTTCGCCGAGGACAGTAAGCCCATGAGGAGTCCTTAAACTGCTTGTATTCTTTAACCATTTGCTTACGTTTTTGGGACTCTCACGGTTAGCGTAGTGGTTGTAATCGCCCTCTTGTCCACTGGATGAAAAACTTGAGTTCAAATCCCGCTAATGACCTCAGGAATTTATTTTATTTACTGAAATGAATTAAAATGCCAATTCTGTCCCATTTTACTCTTATCCATTTCACAGGTTCTCAACGTCATCTGTTTGTCCCTGATATCGTATTACAACCAGTATCGCATCGAGTTCCAGGAAAGCATTGGAGTTTCCCACTCACATGCAACTGCATATTTCTTCTTGATCTCATACGG
The DNA here is from genome assembly GCF_048544385.1 of Mastigoproctus giganteus. Lineage (NCBI taxonomy): Eukaryota > Metazoa > Arthropoda > Arachnida > Uropygi > Thelyphonidae > Mastigoproctus > Mastigoproctus giganteus. The sequence goes on from NC_143581.1 coordinate 6,236,618, forward strand.
CTGCCTGATGACCACTTTACTTCTGCTGACGAGCACCCTTTTCCCTACATTTGCTTCTGCCCAACATCCCAAGTTATTCGTAAGTAGTCGCTTGATATGCTTCTTGTCTTGTAACTTAGAAAACTGAAAATCTTTACTATTGATAAGTTCTTAAATCGTATTTACATATTCTTAAAATTAAGAAACATTTGATGCCATACCTCCTTACAGTATCATGGAGGTTCATTTGGTTCCTTGATAAGTTCCTTGGGACCGTTGATACAGGTAAGAGAAGAGTCTCGTATTTCAATCAGTTTAAGGCAATGCGAACGGGTTCTGGTACATGTGAACAGCTTAAGGATAAAAACATCGTCTTCTGGATCCAGTTTGGATCTGATATCTGAGTTGACAGCAACGATTTAATACGTAAATATTTTGTGCTAGTTATGTATTTTGTGGTCAGTCCATCACCTCTGACAATCAGAGGCCTGTTGGCAAAGAACAAACGCGTTCTGTCTGAAAGTAGAACAGTTAAGAAATCTAATGCAATATTTTTTTTCCTTCCAGGAACTGATATACAGCGCAGTTTCTTCCTTTCTGTATATCACCTCAAGCATTGCAGTACTTGTAACCTTAATACAAAACCATTTAAAAACGATGTGGATTCTGGGAACATATGGTGTAGAAGAGTACGGATATGGAGCAAAACTTGCTGCTGGTGTGAGTATTACACATTACAAAAAATTGATCACTTTACCATTTTGATAATTTTGTTATTTAAATCTTTACTTAAACGAAATTATGGTTTCAACTTGAAAGGTTTTCTTGTAGTCACAGGGTGCCATGGCTGCTGAACTGTTGTGACAATTTACCAATGAGTTACGGTCTTTTTCACTGCACTTGCTGCTACTCAAAAGAAAGCTGTAATCAATTGTTGAGATCAAACCGCAGGAACTTTGGGCCTTAACGATGCGTCCTTAAAATATATACACTCATTAGCCAAAACATTATGATCATCTACCTAATAGCGTGTTGAAACGCCTTTTCCTGTGATAACCGCTTGCATCCGGCATGGCATCGATTACACCAGCCTGCGAGAGATGTCCTCAGATATTCTGGACCAGATGGATAGAAGGACATTCCGGAGTTCGGCAACGAAGTAAGGCACTGACGTGAACTGACGAATGCTGCGTTGCACCCGGCCACACAAATGTTCGATGGGATTGATTTCGTGAGATTTTTGGTGTCAAGGGGAGCACACGTGAAATGCATGGACATAATCCTCGAACCATTCCTGCAAATGCGGGCCTTGTGACATGGGGCGTTGAAAGAGCTCAGTACCATCTGGATACACAGTAAGTAACTCGGTCCTAATCAATGCCACTGTAGGATCTGACAGTGAGAATGTATTCAATGCTAGAGATGCCCATTAAAACATCCTCCAAACCATGATATCACCGACGTCGGCCTGTTTTCGTTCAAACCTGTAGTCTGATGTTGCAGCTCTTCACCTGCTTGCCGACGAATATGTATTCATCAGCATGTTGGAGCTGGAGGTAGAACCATCTTTTTTTTTTTTCCCTGTGCTCACTGAATGCGGAAGTGTCGATGACGGTCGATCAACGTGGGCACAAGAAGAGGTCTCCAACTCCACAGGCCTACATCGGTAAGGACGTCAGCTGTAGATGGCGTTCTCGGTAGCGTTTTTCTGAGCACCTTGGTTGTAGGTTTGCTATTTGAGGGCTCCTGAGCATGCAACCACCGTTCATCTCAAATGTCAACCAATGGTGACCTCAATGTCCCTCTTCTGATCATTCCCGCCACACCTTCACTACTGCAGCTCTCAACCCCCAACAATTCCTGCAGTTGCTGAGATGATCCTCCTCCCCCGAGCTTCCTAGCACCGCAAATCATTTCCCGCTCAAACTTCGTCAGGTCCTTCTTCTTCTCTATTGCACGGGCTTCGTACTGATGGACTGAAAGGCACGCCACTATGTATGCCGCGCCACTCGTGAAGTCACTCCTAGTTGCTGTGAGATGCGTACACTCATGGAGATAGGTGTGGACATAACATTTTGGTTCATGAGTGTTTATATGCATAGCTCAAATACAATGGTTTTAAACCCTCCCTCGTACGTTTCGTTCATTGAGGATACCTTAAGGATTCAGGGAAACCGCTAGTTGAGGGGGAAGGAGTAAGGTAATATAGATCGTTTATCTGATAATATGGGTAAAAGTAATGATGGAACTCACCTCAACATTTCTTGTTTGTTGCCACAACAGCTGATGATGGCAAGATGTTCTGAGGGAAACAACGTTTCATTTGAGCGGGATGAGAAAGATTGGGAATGAAGCCTAAATAACTTTAACGGGAGGATGTCAGGCAAGTAAACTACAGAAGATTACTTCGTCTCAACTGTGTCTCCAGTAATGTCAGGAGTATCGTCAATAAAATGGCTGAATTTGAATTCCTGGTTAGGATAACTAATGCTGACAGAACAGAAACGCAGTGCCACCAGGAAATTCAGGATAATGAGTTCCACTACTGGATATATAGATCGCCAATATGGCTGCCTTGCAGTACGGACGTGTCGTTTATCGCTCTGCAATAATTTGTTTGAAATATGTGTTTTAGATGTAAGACAATTAAAAATTATTGGTTCTAGTTGAAGATCAACCAACAGTGGACTCATAGGGTGAGACTTTTCTAACTTTCTAGAAAATATAATCAGATTTTTACGTTCTTTATCTATTTCCTTTGCTGCGAGACAGGTCACCATGCCGCTCACAACGAGGTAATGGAAAGTGCTCCGACATAACGCGGCTGCCACGTTCAAATCTGATTCTTGAGTTGTTTTAATGCAGTAAAATGCAAGGTGGAACATAACTACAGGAATCAGACGATTGAGCCCCCCTTCACCCTTGAAGAACTCAGCGTGCCCACTAGTAGGGTCAGAAATAGAAATGCCTGGGCCTCGATCTTATTGAGCCTGAAATACTTAAGAAAACCGTGGAACTCAAGCCGCACCTACTCCTCGCACTATACAATAGATGCTTGGAAACAGAACTTTTCCAAACTGCATGGAAAACAGCAAATTTAAAATTAATACTGAAAAATCCTACCAAAAATCCAGAATATCCAGATTCATGCCGACCCATCGCACTGCTCCCAGCGGCAAGCAAATTGTTTGAAAGATTACTCCATGTGAGAGTTATGAAGCGGCAGGCCTACATGTCAGAAACCAGTATGGCTTCAGACCAGGATCCTCAACTGTGGACGCACTGAGAAACTTGCTAAGGATATTCCAGGATTGTAGACGAAAGTATCTGTTGCTCATCTCTGTTGACTTTGCTGGGCGTTTGATTCACTTTGTTGGCGAAGCGTCCTGGTGAGGTTGAGGGAGGCTGAGGTGCCGCTTAACTTGTACAAAGTAATTGAAAGCTATTTAACGCAAAGAAGAGTGGAAATCAACGTACAGTATCAAGAAATAACAAGAGATGTGCACAGAGGATATCCGCAGGGTTTGGTGCTGTGGCCGCTCCTGTGGACAATGGTTCTCGATGAATTCTTGACGAAAGACCTGAGTTCTGTGGGAGCGCACGCCTTCGCGGACGACCTGATATTGATGGTAGAGGCAGACTACAGGGCCCAATTGGAGACGCTAGGAAATCGGCCACAGCAGCGACTGCAGCAATCTGCATCAAAGAACCAGCTGAAAATATGTCAGACAAGACCTTATCGATCCTCCTAAAGGGGACTCTACAACTACGACGACCCCCGCAAATTAAAATCAACAATGTAACCATCATATTTGTGAGCCCACTGAAGTATCTGGGCGTTATCCTAGATAAAAATCTGACGTTCCAACCGCATCTGAAATACATCAGAAGAAAAATCAGAGGATACTCCGGACTGGTAACCAGAATCACAAGGAAAGATCGGGGACTCAAAAAAAAAAAAAACCTGATGCTTTATTATAACACAACCTTCTTTCCAGCATTCACCTACGCAGCAGCGGTGTGGTATCCAAAAACGACACTGGTAGTTAACAAAAGAACACTAGAAATGACCCAAAGGACCATACTGGTATCAACAACGCGCGCCTGCAGCACGGTAAGTACCCCAGCATTGCAGGTACTTGCTGGAGCGGTTCCCCTGGACCTGGAGGCTGTTTGGGCGGGGCTACTGTTTTTGCTGGTCAGGGGAGTGGCCTCCACCTATCAAGGATACACAACTGATCCGGCGGGCAACATAAAAAACGAAAAAATTAGGCTAGGGACCCACCTCCTAGACCTTTGACAGAGAAGGTGGACGGAGACTTTACAAAAGGCGATGTAACAAAAAGATTTCTACCAGACCTACGGAAAATATACCCAAAGCAGCCTGCCTGGTACTTCCCAGGGAACCATTTGACAACACTATTAACCGGACACGGACCCTACAAGGAAAGCAGTTTGGCTTCGGACTCGCTGTGCATCCCAACTGCATATGTGGGGAGAGCGAAAGCTGGAGCCACATAATCTATGATTGTCAACACTATGAAGACCTCAGAGGGCTACTAATAACAAGGTTGAGATACTTTCAAAAAGGACTGGAGCGCACTCACTTCCTGGACACTGAGGATGAATATAGGGCGCTCTCCCAGTATGCGCAAGACCTGTTCACCAGGAGAAAAACGCTAATAGCTATCTACAGCAAAGTACATAGACAGTGATAAAAATCGCCGCCAAATGTGACCGAAAACTTAAACCCGCAGGGGACCAGTACTTGGACAAGAAGGGTGCTGATTACACGGAAAAGAAAAGCAAGGACGGGGCTTGCCCCATGTGTGACAAAACAGAACAGACTAAACGCAGCACAGTTGCAAACAGCCTGATGGCGATCGGAAGAAGGCACCCCAGCCCCTTCACCTATTATTCCCACTTCTTTGGGGAGAGGGGACGTTCTCTGTTCCCTCCCCTCCATCCCAAACTTCTACTCTGATGGGGCATGGGCATGCCCCACTGAAAACAGGGACTATATACTCTATTGGCCCTATATTTCTGTCTTTCCCCCAATCTTCGATCTCCCTCCCCCCTCTCTACCTTCATCATAGCGAAAGCCCCACATATCAAAACCTTAACATGATAAAATTACCTTACGCCCAAACCTTGGCCTAGCAAACCTAGGCTGAGTTTTGGGTGAGATCGGCCAATGGGCGATCTCATCATTCCATATGAGGAAAAACCTCGGTTATGAGGGCTACAGAAGTTGGCAACCAGGCACCTCAGAGGTGACCTGATTGAGGTTTGATAAGGCTCTGAGAGTGGTCAGTAAAATGAACAAAGGCAGAATTTTCATTATGATGGAGAATTCCAGAACTCAGGGACATAAATTCAAATTACAGAGAAAGAGGTTTAGATTAGATTGTAGGAAGTTTTCTTTTAGCCAGCGAGTCATTGCGGGAACAGGTAGTCTTCGCAGGTAGTAGAGGCTGACAGTCTGAATAAATTCAAAGGTCAACTGGATAGTTGCCATATGGAACGAGTAATGTCCATCCATCGGCATGGTGCCAAAGAGCCTTCATAAGAACCTAGCAACACTTACATGGAATTCCAGAAACCGGCGATCCAGAACATCTGTAGGATGGTCAGAGATTTCCTCGACCAACACTAATAATAAACAATAACAATTGCAACCGAACACAACCAACCACACCAAGCACTCAGTTCCAATACCCATCAAAGCGTAGAAAAATCGCATAAATCATAAATAATAATAATAAAATATTTTAGCTCATTTTATCATTATTAATACTGATAAAAAATATTTGCTGAACGAGGATCGGTCAACCCTCACTTAAAAATATTTGAGTTAAGGATTTGAGACTTTTGCTGATATCAACCATTTCTGTGTAGCTACCTTCTGGAGCTACAGATTTTTTCCATCTGTGGATAAGCCCTTTTGGTTAGACTTCCTCACTTTGAGCAGAAAACCGGGCTTCCTACATTTTCAAATCCACACTTGACTGTAAAGTCCACTGTACGGGCAGACTTATGAGAAAGAGTATTTCCGGTTAAGAGGTAGACACGTTTGGATAATTTTCCCCATCCCTTAAACTTGATAGCCTGTTCTTAACTTTCCCAGGAGGTTTCTGTTTTACTCTCCAGTGAGGATGCTGCTTTTTGGGAGATAATCTGCAAGAATGGTTTAAGGATTCTTAAACCATTCTTCATAGTACCCGCTCGCTAACTCTCCTGTATTCATGGCCCAAGTTCAGTAATCGATGAGTCTCGAAAAACAAATAAATATGCATTAAACTTATGAGACATAGTAGTACATAACACCAAATCTCTAACTGAAATATTTCCAGGTGAGGGTAAGTACTCATTGACCGCTTCTATTACTGTGTGATAATCATATTATATTGTTTTGCTTTAGTTTATTTGAATCCTGATCAGAATTATTTTTCTCTTTAGGGTTTGGGTGTAGCAAATTCGCTGTGCTACGCTTTGGGAACCCTTTTCTGTGTCAAGGCATACAGAGGAAATTAAGAACTGCCAAATGCCACGACCATTGCTGATTATGGCACGTTATTTTGCAATGTCAACGACGTGACAATGACGCAAGGAACTTGTGTTTTTATCATTGATGTGATTTTCAACCATCCCCATTGGTCACTGTGAAACTAGCATCTGTGGATCTTGTAGATCGCAATCCGTGTGCATTATCAACAGTTGTTATGTACTCCAAGAATAAATAAAGTGTATTTTGAATTTTTTTCGGAATATTTGAATGTCTTTGAAGAGGTTGTGAAGACCCCTCAATGAACATCAATTAAAATAACACGGATACCATGCCTAATCTTGAATTACTACAATATTACAATAATGAAACGCAAACATGAGTCATAACAGTTGAGATTAATAAAGGGATCCGGCAAGGAGGTGATTGTTCTCCTCACTATTTTCCGTTGCTCTTGATCCTCTCTTAGAAATAATTTTAAACCATTCATCAGATGAAATACCTATTTGAAATTCTTTGTTACTTCAGAACATCAGTAATTATCTGGGCGCAATGACCCCAGACTCCTCAACACCAACAGTTCGGTTAGAAAAGAGATTTTCTTTGTCCCTAAATTGAATTTTTCGGTCATTTGCTGTACACTGGACATCTATTGTGGTTCCAACCTTCTGTCGCATTTCTGCCTTTTAGAACTGCATTCTGCTTTTGATGTTGCAGAGCGATGAAAAGTACTGAAGCCTACAACAGCTAAAAATTGATCTTAAGCGTGCCACAGAAGAAGTTAGGGGAGGGCCAGTCCTGAGAGAAAATACCGAAGCAAATAACGATAATAAGTTTATAATTTATGAGAATACAAAGAAGCAGAAGAGGACAACGAATCAGATCAGACCCTGGCATAATGGGTGTAGAAAAGTCTTAGATAACCCAGCTGATGAACTGAACAGATACTGGTATCGTTCTTTAAAGATGAAAGCTCCTTTCCAGAGAGAAGAAACTGTGCGAGTGAAGTTGAGCAATATGTAAACAGAGACATTGAAATTACACATCTTAGAAGCATACAAATCAAAATCAAAAAATTACAGATTACAAAAACAAGTTCCAAATTACAACTGAATTTATTAATGATTGTTTATAATAAAACATTTGAGCAAAGGCGAGTATGGCTGCTGGAGTTTAATGGAATATATTCAGTAATTTTGAGGGAGGCGATGAGAGAGCGGATTGAACCATTAAGATTCATTATGAGGGTATTAGATTCAGAATTTCTCCAGTTTTTGGGCTGAAGAAGTGCCAATGTATTTTTTATTGTACTATGTCGTCCCATTCAGATTTCCTGGTTACACTTAATTCTATTTACAACGCTGTACCACTGAACAATATTGATTTACAATTATCTTAGATTCCTTCGCAGAAGATCACTTCATTCTCAATAATGATTATATAACAATGCAATACCATGAAAGTATCTGAAACTAAAAAGTCCCAACATTAAAGTGTCAATTTAATCCATTACAAGAATTAAATTGACATTTGTAAGTCCACAATGAGGATTCGAAATGAGTAGAAGTCCAATCCAGGAAGTAGAAAGTAAAGCAGGAATCGTGGTCACAGTGAAAAAAATTTTCCTGAAACGTGCACATTCCCAACAGTATAGCAGTTAACAGTAAAGGGAATACTTCAATATGTCTCCACGTACAGTCCCTGGAATCACAATAACACTAAAGCATCACAGTTCATCCATCGAGGAAGCAACCACAACTCAATCCAATAGCCTCATCGTAGTGGTCTAACACTCCACTGGATCCTCAATTTCTCCGATATAAGCCGGCCCAAAGAGCGCCAACAGTAACCTCAACAACTGCTATGAATCATCTGTTAGTGGAAGAGGCATCAGCAGGGTGTACCTTGAGGTCCTTTAGAAGCCATAGTGTTTACAGGTAGACACCCTCCTATAATCAAAACAGTACCACTCATCTTGCATCCACCATAATAATATTCCATTCTAATGTACGTTATGCCCTTTTCACGATCTTTTTTACTGTCATTCAGTATACAGCTCATGCTCCCTCAAAAAGGTTCTCCTTCTTTTGAATAGTTGGACCACAAAATTTTGAATGAATAAAAATCTTCTTTTGTACTAACAGTTGTTCACAACCAGAAGTAAGGGAGTAGAGATCAGGAGCTTCTTCGATTAATTGTCCCCTCAATACACAATACGTTCGTAGAAAAGATGGTTCCAATCTTCCGGGAGTCCGCAAATACGTAGAGCACGCTCAGTGGATCCAAATTACCTTAAATTTTCCAAAAACGAACCACGACCAGTCAAAATAAAATTCGTATGGAGATTAGAATTAAACCAAGTTGCCCACTGTTTACCAGCATTTACCATCGGAAAGAATTTTTTTCGTCACCGCTACTTTCACTCAATTGCTCCAACGTTCTTTTTTTTTCTTTTTTTTTTATGTAAACCCCAAACACGGGAGATATTAGAACCTATAGTACTTAGTACCGTGCTTGGGTTGGAGGTTGAGAAGACGAAAGAAGATATTTGTTGACATTGGACTTCAACTCTGTAGACTGTAATTTTCAGGAAAAACGTATGAAGGAAGGTTGTTCCAGAAAACGGCAGTTCAATGAATAAATGAGGAAGATGAAAAGTTGGTTCTGTGAGTTTGAAGTTGGACAGTATATGGATGTTGGCTGGTATTCGGACTGTTTTGAAAGAGAGAGCAGGAATTATAGAAGCCAATTCAGAAGAACAGTGCCCATGGAAGTATCTGTAGAAGACGCATACAGCAGAAACAGTATGCAGAGACAACGAGTGGACAGACTTTGTTAGAGATGAATCATTAATTAACCAAACTGCCCTCTTCTGAATGGAATCAAGAAGCCTGAGCGAGGTTTTGGGGGGCACTACCCCAGATGTGGGAACAATATTCCATGGCAGGGCGGATTTGCGATTTATATGGAATGAACAGCTGTTTGGAAGAAAAGTAACGCCGAGAGCGAAAGAGAAAACCAAGTTTTTTAGATGCAGAGGAAGCAATATTTGTAATGTACTTGTGCCAAGAGTGAGAGATTAGAAGTCAGAGTAATCCCAAAAAGAGATATATCACTTTGCCTAGAAATCGGAGTGTCACTAAAGATAAGCATAGGAGCAGAAGAATCCTTTTTGCAAGGCATAAGACAAGACTGAGTTTTAGAAGGTTTGAAATCAACTAAGTTGTCTATGCCCTACTAGAGAATTACCTGAAGATTGGCATTTAAGGAATTGGTAGCAGATTTTCCAGAAGTTGAAGCTGATTGAGCAGGACAAGGTTTCTCAAAATGGAAAGTGGAATGCAATGTGCTATCATCGGCAAAACTATGGATAGGATTTCCAGTCAATGGAAGAAGGTCATTGATATACAAGAGGAAAAGAGTGACGGAAAGAACTGAACCTTGGGGAACATCGGCATTAGTGGAGAAGTTAGAAGACAGAGAGCCATCTACCATCACCCTCAGTGAGCGATCAGAGAGAAAACTGGATAACCAATTACTGAAAACAGTTGGCAAACCATAAGATGGAAGCTTGTTTAGAAGACCTTTATGCCAAACACGATCAAAAGCCTTTGAGATGTCAAGAGCAACTACTTGTGTTTCACCGAACCTTTCCATTGAATTAGTCCATAAATGGGTAACATAAGCCAGAATATCACCAGTGGATCGACACTGACGGAATCCATACTGGCGATCGCTGATCAGACGGAAGGTTGTAGTTTAAGAGTTGGCGGTTAATTGATTTCTCCATTACTTTAGAAAGGGTAGAAGTAATTGCAATGGGACTATAATTGAATGGGAGGGATTTGTCACCCTTTTTAGGAACTGGCTGGATATGAGCAAATTTCCAAGCAGAAGGAAAAGCACCTTTGGAATAAGAAAATGAAAAAAATCGGCAAGGAACAGGAGTAAGTTCAGGAGCAGAGGTTTTGAGAACAAGTGGAGAAATACCATCAGGACTTGGAGCTTTCAAAGCATCAAGATTCGTCAAAATCCTCCTGACATCCTTTTGACGGAAGACCACGGGAGGCATTGAATGGATCGTGTTGGGAATGCTGGGAGGTGTTTTACCAAGATCATTAATACATGAGTTGGAAGAAAAATGGGATGCTAGCAGGTCAGCTTTATCCTTGGCTGAAGTGACAACAGAACCATCTGGTTTGGACAGAGGTGGGAGCAGAGATGGGCAAAAGTTGCGGCCAATAGCTTTGGCAAGAGGCCAGAATGCTCGGCTACTATTACGGTAAGGAGAAAATTTTCTACTCTTAGCCTGTTCAAACTCTAGTTTGGACTGATTAATATCTGCTTTACAATTGTTGCGAGCTTTGGTGTAGGCAGAAAATGAAACTGAAGAATTAGAACAAGCCAATTATGATATGCAACGTTCTTCTCTTGAACAGCCTTAGCACATTTATTGGAAAACCAAGGTTTAGATAAATCACGAGATTTTAAAGTGGAGTGTGGTATAAAGGATTCCATTCCTGCAAGAATAATTTCACTGACACGATCTGAGCAAAAGTCGGCATCAGAAGTTTTGAAACAGTAATCCGACCAAGGAAAAGAAGAAAAAAAAATCTCGCAGGTCATCCCATTTTGCATTCTTGTAATGCCAAACAACACGAGGTTGGGAATAGCCATGAGATAAAGGTTCCATTGGAGAAGAGACAATCACCAAGTTGTGATCTGAAGTGCCTAAAGGACCACTCACTTCGACGGTGTACTTAGAAGAGTTGTTTGTGAGGAAAAAGATCAAGCGTGTTGGCTATATGATTAGGATTGTCCGGTATTCTTGTGGGTAAAAGAACAATCTGTGCAAAGTCATTAGTAATTGCAGAAGCCTCAGCATCTCGACCAGCTGGGTTGATGTGGCTAGAAAACGGAAGCCAGCGGAGTTGTGAACATTAAAATCACCACAAAATATTGCCATCATTGTACCAATTCTGTCCACAGATGCTTTCTTTCCTCTTTTAAATTTGCATTACAATCCATTTCAAGTGAAAAACAATCATATGGGAGCCCCTTAGATGACAACGCATTGGTAGAAATGTCACGTGTAAATCCAGTGGTAGGCGACCTGTTAAAATTTGTAATGCATCAGTTGAACTATCAGTTTTAACACATTTCGACGACGGGCCAAATACATCACCAATAGCATAGATCAGTGAATTGAAAAGATATCGCACGCATTTCTGCAAGGAGCCGAAATATATGATGCATATCCCACAATTCGCAAGAAACTGCAGCCATGAAATAAGGCCAATGCTTCACCCTGGATGCCCATTCTTTCCTCGTACTTCTAGCAATCGTGCTCACAAACTTTCAATTAGAGTTTTAATTGATTGAATATTGACTCCACCTACCAGGACACTTGGATTCCTTGTCACTGATAAATACCTCTTGAGTATTAATATTTTGCTCTTTGTTTTCGAAACTTGAATTCTCTGCAAATCACACCAATACCGCAGCTCTGATAAAATAAAATTAGAATGCTCTTCCAATTGTGATCGAGAGTCACGCTTCACTCACATAGACTAGTCTGCAGCGTATGTTACCATATTTATATTGATGTAGTTGCGTTTCAGCCATTCATTTAAAACTAGATTCCTCATCATAGGCCCAAATACGGATCCTTGTGAACATCCCCTATGAACAGTTCTAGTAATTGACCCAGAAGCAGACTTAACAGTGACTTTCCTGTTGTTGAAGCTATCTTTGATTATGGAATAAATCTGAGGGAAACATTTAGCCTCGAATAATACCATAAAGACACTTTGCCAATTTATTTTATCAAATTTTCCAGAAAAACCAGTGAAGGTACCTAGACAGTATTTCGCCTGCGATTTGCTGCACTATTGTCACTAACTTCCTGAGCACATTGTGCATTCCTTTGTCTTGAGTGAAACCGTACTGTGCATCTGAAAGGAACTATTGTGGCACAAAGATTTCACTATTCCAATAGCCAACATTCCTCAGGTGTCGAAGTCCGTGGCATCTTGGTTTGCGCCTTCTGTGTATACTTCCTTTTTATTAACAGGACATGGTTCTCTTAGGGCCAAATTATATGAAAGAGGATTGGAGACGGATCCTTTCTGTACATATGGCGAACAGGAGATTTGGATGCATGTAATTTTCTTATGTCGGGAGTATTAAGACCAAAGGCAGACTTTGATGGCACATATTCCTGACTTATCGTGTGAACAGTGCATTTACTTATTGCCAATCGGGATTGCTTTAATTCATTTCAGGAGTTTTCAGCTGCTGTTGTTGCAAGAAGAACTGTTCTTAAAGCCTTTCTTTGGGGGGGAAAACCTGGTGATTTGCTTGCCTTCATGGGGTTTCTTGTTGGACCCGATTCCTTGTGTCGATTCTGTTAGTTTGTAGGACATTGCCTCCAACTATTGGATTCTGACTCTGGCTGGCGGCTGGAGTGCTGGACCTGATTCATGGTGTTCGGTCTGGTGCTCTGGTTATCTTTTGTGCTGCGATCAGGAATATATTCTGGATTCTGAGGTGCTGGATCTGATTCATTGAGTCGGGTCTGGTGCTCTATGGCTCTATTTTTCCATGGAGGACAGTTGGACAATTGCTAGACAGTGTCGTTATTGGATTTTGAGGTTCCATTGCTTGTGGAACAGCAAATGAAAAGGTATTCAGTTGAACTGTGATTTTTGAAGTTTGTAGTTGCGCTATCAGAGTATTAATAATTATGGGCAACCAGGGAGCGGGATTGCCGGCACCCACTGGTATTGCACTACCTCTAGTGCGTGCAGAATTTCATGAGCGAATTGCGCTACAGTAAATCCAAACCCAGGTAATTCAATATACTCTTCCAGGCCCGCTTCGTAGAGACTCTACACATTCACATGTTCTCAAGGTGGAGTTGGGCTTATGCCTGGGAGCCACCCTGATTAAAGAACACACTTACACACACACGAATGTTTAATGATATGTACAGAACATCTAATTATATGTAAATTTATCTTGTATATAAATCATGTATATACTTTGATGTACATAATTTTGAGACTGTATTTTGTGTGTAATCAATAAATGAATGAATGAAAATTAATGGTGAAGCAAACCTACGTGAATCGAATTCTTTGAATACATTCTGTCCTTTTTTCTTGCACTTAACTTTTATTCCACAAAATTTCTCCAATACTGAAGAACGTTTTATGGGTGAACCATGGCCTTGAACCCCCCAACCGTTGAGATATGATCAAGTTATCCTTCAAAAAGGGTGTTTTTTGTGACAGGCCGCACTTTTACAACTGATACAATTGTTAAAATGTAACCTTGTAATAATCTTATAGATGCTCCCATGATACTGACTTTGTTGGGAGTGCATTCTTCGCTTCCTCCTGGAATGCCAACATTCCAGCTAACAGTCGTTCGATTATATATATCTATCCTACGCCACACATTTAAATACTTGTATTGAAAACAGTCTTTACATAGTAAACAAATCATAAAAGATTACTCAGACTTCACTCCAACTTCTCTCATCCCGAAACATAAAACATTTTGATAAAATTTTTGTTACTTTTGCAGAATATAAAGGCATTTACAGTTTTTACCTTCATCCTGTCCATCTGACCAATGAACATTGAGAGGACCAGATGACGTTCTACCCACTAACTTTAATTATTGTGGTGTGATAAAAACTATATTTTAGAAAAATAAATTTTCCAAGAAAATATAAACAAATTTTTGCGAGATTGATAGTAAATCGTAAATTACAAAATCGTTTAAACGAATTCTTCATTTTTCTCAACTCAACAAACAAGAATATTGTTTCTCAAACATCTCATCGACCAAAGCCATGTTACTCCGTGTATACTGTTTATAAAGTGTGTTCTGAGGTCGGTTTTCTGTTTTCTGGATGAAAAACCAGAGCTTCTGCGAGAAAAAAACCATGCTGAGACCGACTAACTCAGCCACATTGTGAAAAATACCCATAAAAATTACTCACGTTATCGACAGGACTCGAACTCGGGTCCTTTCCACGCGATGTGGGGAGGACGCCGATTCTACCAACTGTGCTACCAATGAGGTCATCGTTTAATGTATAACTGATGATCTCTACTACGCAGATTTCGAACCTTCAGTTTCAAATTGCAGGCGTAACACTCCTTGTGTTGTATACAAAAGTAATGAATATCATGCCGTCCATCTTTGATATTAAAATGATGCTCAAGGAGTTGCTGTAGTATTGAATGGAATCAAATGTAGCACTATCAAGGGGCAGAAAAGAAAACTTTAGTTTGAGACAGATTACTGGTATAGGTCGGTTCTTTGATGCATAGCGATTGTGAAGAATAAGAACTGGGAGAGTAGTTTTTTAAGTAGTTTTAATTTGGTAAAGACACTAGCTACACTCTCAGTTTCAGAACTTGGTTGGATGGCTCCCCTTTTGCAACTAAGCCCCCAGTAACAGTTTCTCGAAGGGCACAGGGTTGCCCTTTCACCGATCTATCGTGCGTGCATCCGATAGTCTTAAATTTCTTTATGAAATTACTCAGCTTTACTGGAACATGGACCACAATGGAGATTATGCATCCATCGATATTCCAATAGCGCACTTTCCACATTACATTCCTACAAGTATCAGTAAAGCTAAATAATTCGAATATTTTTTAAAAATTTCATCAAGAATTTATCGTCTTATAGACAGTTCTGAAATCAAACAAGTACTCTAACCACTTTTGCTTATCACGAATATAACGCGAGTTATTCAAGGTTTATTGAGGTCAGATTCTTAAGTGTTATCTTTGTTCCAAATTAATTAATTTTCTGGTTTCATTGTGTGATACCACCTTAAGAACATACACTAACCACAAAAATTCGAAATCCCTTCATATTCAATATCGAATAGGGCCGTCTTTATTTTGAATAACAGCAAGAGTGTGACAATGGCATGGATTCTCTAAGGGTTTAGTGCGTTTTGGTCAAATTGTAAACCATTCTTCCAGAAAAATATTGCTTAGCTGCGACAAAGTTGAAGAAAGAGGACTTCGCTGACGAATAGCTCTCTCAAGCATATTCCACATATTCTCAACAAGAGTATTGAGATCAGTTGAATGTATGGGGCTGGGAAAGATGGTGGAAATCCGTGTCATGTCTCCGAATCATTCTTGCACGATTCTGGCACGAGAGCTGTTGCATTGTCATCCATAAAGTAGCCATCCCCTTCGGGATAAAAGTGTAACATTTCAGGGTTCAGTAGATCTGATACAAAATTCAGGTACTGCTGGATAAAAATTCGACCTTCTACCAGGATCAACGGATGCAGTACATGCCAACAAAACATTCCCCATACTATGATACCAATCGAATGCTTGGTTGGCTTAACAAGGCAAGCAGGGTTCGCCATTCGTGACGTTCTCGCCGCATTCTCTGGCCACCATCAGTGTAAAAAAAGTGTATAATGATTCATCTGATCGCGTGACCTTCTTCCAACGTTCCGCTATCCAATAACGACGTTCTCAGAACCACTGAAAGTTGATTTTTCTGCTTTTCTGTGAAATAAGTGACTTCCGATTAGGCAGATGACTGCCAATACCCAATTTATTCAATTCTCATGCATGCGTTGAAATGGGGCAGTGGGGTTGGTTGAATTCCGATGTTATTTGCACATTGGAGCCCTGTTTTTACGTACAGTCTTCATTTGTTTACGATGGCTTTGCTCTTGAAGTATTGTTTTTCTGTCAAATTTACGCTTTGATATGTGAAAGAACCGCTTGCTTTCCAATCATTAAAAACCTTTGAGATGAATGCTTTTGACAAACCATTTGTCTTTAGTTTCTTTAATCGTGGACCTTGCTAAACCAACGATAAGGCCTTTTCCAAAGTCTGAAAGATCACCTGTTTTCCCCATTCTAGTTTCAGATAACTCCAGCCGAACAGCCTGTGAAGTCTTTAACCATCATAACCCCACTTTTCTTTGCATATACTTGCATTTCTTCTTTCTGTGATTATCTTGATACAACTGTTCGCATTTTTTGGCCAGTGTGTGTATCATTACCCGAAAATGAACACTGTTATGGTATTGTAATATCATCAGAAATGCGTGAAGACTTTTGGTTTGTGTTCAAATACAGTCTTATAATAATAAGCGCCTCTCCATCAGCAGCATCTATTAAGTGATAGATAAGCTAATCTCTGTCGCCTGTTACTTTGCACCATAGCATGTACACGGGAACATATGCACAGGGTTTTCTATGGATAAAACGTGGCAGACATAGCAAAGACAATAAGCGCTTCACGCGCTTACCAATGCGCCTAAAAAACACTGACAGCAGAGTAAGAGAAAGGAATAACCTACTGATTACAGTCAGGTGGCGTCACTTAGATAAGAAAAGTCCTCATTGTTCGAAGATACAAGGATATCAGAGTAATCTGAGCAACGACGCTGAAGGTGTTTCTAATTGGCATCGGATGCGTAGTTTGATTTCCCAATTCATTTGATCATTCCGTGGTAAGTGAATGACGATATGACACCTTCTTAAGAAGCTATTTTTCTAACTGTCCGGGCAGCCATACGTGGAAGAAGACATTTCTTAGAACAGATAGCGACCGTCTCATACATCCAGCTGGAAGAAACCACCAAGGTCCCATCTATAGATCAGTGACAACCACAAGAGTACGTGACACTATGGCTGAGTCACATCAAGGACTAAAAGCTCTCCAAACGGTAAAGTACAAAACTATTTGCTCGCAAGTGAAAATCTTTTTATAGTGTGATCATTTTGCAAAATATATAATGTTTAATACAACAGGTATAAAATAATCAAGTGTTCTTAATTGACCACTGTTCGATGTATTGATATTAATTATATATAATCATAATCGTTATTACTGTTACCTAATGAAAGTTACTGATAAGTTATGGTACAGGTGATAAATTTCACAAGAATGTTTGTTTATCCATCCATTCAGTTTTCATACGCCATTTACAGTATTTTTTTCTGACGAATATACTTTAGTTTTTCGATAATTCATGTTTAGCCAATTAGATTCCATTGGGATCAGTGCTAATTCCAAAAAAGGATTAAAATTAGCAGTTAATTAAATTTCTAATTTTGATAATAAATACAACGGACCTTTATAAAATGTGGTCTACTAGTTTGTTCGTGCAAATAGAGTGTAGTCTGTACATTGATACGTAGGAGATCAGGGTAAATAGGGTAAAACATTGCAACAAAAAAAGTAGATAAGAAAATAAAAATTGCATGCAGGCAACCATCCTGTTGACCTTTGAATTTATTCAAACTGTCAGCCTCAACTAACTGGGAGGGAAACTTCTTCCAGCTATCAACGACTCGCTGGGTAAAAGAAAACTTCCTATAATCTAATATAACCTTCTGGCCCTGTTATTTGAATGTATGGCCCTTAGTTCTGAACTCTTTAGAACAGTGAAAATTCCAGCTTCGTTTTACGTATCCCTCTCAGAGCCTTATAAATCTCAATCAGGCCAGACTCTGTAGCCCACATAATCGAAGTCTTTTCTCGTACGGTCTTCCCTTTGCCAATATCACCATTCGAGTTGCCGTCTTTCAAGAAACCCGATGTCTTTTTTCAGATGAGGTTTCTATTCTTGAACAGAGTATTCTAAATGTGGTCTTACAATTGCCTTATGCAATGGGATTACGACCACCACATATCTCTACAGGATAATATTCGATAAATCATCGATAGGACACCATATGCTTTCCTGGCTGTTTGTTTTCACTGTTCAGAAAACTTCATATCTGCCCCTATCCTATCTTCCAGATCCCTTTCCTCCTCCACTGCTTTTAATTCAATCCCACCAAGTGTATAATTTATTTGTGAGTTGCTGTTCTTCAAGTGAATTTGGTGCATTAAAATATAGCTGCCACTTTTCTTTGAAGTCTGTTCGAGTCATCCTGAAGGATAGCTGCTTGGCACTGATGATTAACGACTCTGACAATCTTTACGTCATCTGCAAATTTTGATATCGCGCCTTCTATCCCTTTATCCATGTCATTTATGAAAATGAGAAACAACAGTGGTCTAAGAACCGATCCTTGAGGATCCCCACTCCTGACGTTACACCAATCTGAAGAATATCCATTAACCACAACACTCTGCCTTTTTCCCTGCAGCCACCCAGCAATCCATCTTGGAATCTCATCAATCATCCCATCCTGTTCAAACTTATACAGTAACCTCTCATAAAGAACAGAGTCAAATGTTTTGCTAAAATCCAAATAAACTGTATCGAAATTGTTCCCTAAATCCAGCTTATCAGTAACTTGTCAAAATAGCCTACTAAGCTAGTTTAACGTGACTTTCCATTAACAAAGCCATATTTTGTATCCTTTAGAATGCCTTATCTATCTAAATATCCCTGGATAGAGCACTCTTAATTATTGCCTCTAAACTTTTCCTTACCACTGATATAAGTTAGCAACTTCACTCTTTCAGGAATAAATTGCTTTGTAACTCTTCCAGGAAACGAAGTATCCCACCTTGCTTGCCACATATTTATTAGCTCAATCCAACGTCATGTTTTTTCTCATTTAATATTACTATGTACTGTATATTAATTTCAATATCTAATATCCTAGTTGGTAGTCTAATATCCTAGTATATGCTTCCTAATTCGTAAATAAGAAATAGGTCCAATGAAATAGATCCTCGATGAATAAGAAATAGATCCAGTGGAATAGTTCCAGCCAGCACCTGGAGGGCAACAGTCAAACATGCTTTCAGAATACGAAGAAGCATTTTTTTTAATACAGTTCATCTTGGCTTGAAATCTCACAGTCCCTTTCTTATGAAACCAGGTCCCTGCTTCAAACGTTATCATAGGAAGAAAAAACTGCCATATAATCAAACGCAATGTTTTCCATGATAATTTACTAGTGATCTTCAAGACAACCTGAAAATTTCTGAATTTTTTACTTAAATATGAAAGATTTGGTTAAAAAAAAGGCAACTTGTGGTCAATAACTACACCAAGATATTTTCCATCCGTAACCATTGGAAGATGAGTTCCATTCAACTCAATTTATTCTGAACAATTTTATAAAGTAATCCCAAAGATTTGTTACCTGAGTCTTTAACACCAACAATAGCCTTCCACCTCGATTGAAGGTTAGTGCTGGTGTCTGTGATACTGATATGTAGCTCGGTGAACTGATCTTCTTTCGTAAAGCTGTAAGATCACTAGCCTACCAAGGACACGATGTGGAACAAATAGTTTTCTTTCTTTCCGTCTTATACGAGGCCTTGGCAAAAGACTGTTGGATAACGCTTATAAGGTTAGTTGCGGAAAGTTCAGAAAACATGTGTTGATTACAAGAAGGAAATTCGGCAGAAATCGAGACATCAAAAACAGGGACTCAATGGTTTGCTTGAAAACCTGGTGAAATTAGGTAGTCTACAATAGGAGAGCGAGAAAAAACATCAACTTAAAAGGTTATAACACGATCGTCACTTTTTATCCTTTCAGCAATATTTTCTCAATCTCCTTGTTTCTCTGGAGCCAAACTTTCCTTAGCTCTACAGAAACAAAGGTCAGTATTTGTCAGATCAAGTGCAAACGACCTGTCGTTCAAAGGACCATGTCCATTTATTAATAATAAAGATTCCAAACTGGGTGAATCAGCTTTTATCTTGTTTATTATGCAAGAATGTTACTTTTGGAATAAACTGATTTGTCACCCATCCTGAAGTTACAGATATCCCGTTTTGTTTGCCACAGATTTATTTCTTCATCGTATCTTTTCTAATTTTACATCACAATGAATATTAATTTCAATGTCTAAGAGCGTAGCAGGCAGCTCTCTCTCTCTCTCTCTCTCTCGATTCGATAACAAAGTCCCCGATAAACATGAAACAAATTCAAGGAAAGAGATCCAGCTATCACCAGATGGGCAATGGTAGAAAAAGTTCTATGTACTCTCTAGATTCTGAGAAGCGTAGTACATTTTACAGAGTTTAACTTGGCTTATCGACCACAATCGCAGCTCGTGAAACCAGGCTCCCCCAGCAAACAGAGCCATAGGAAGAAAACCTGTTGTGTAATATATAACAGTGCTTTTCACAACAAACCCATCTTATTTTAAAATCCTGATGATCCATCATCACCTTGTTACTTAAATTCGGATGTTAGATGCCGATACTATTGAGTTTGAGTATGGCAATTTTCCAGTCTTCAGGAAAGAGACCTTCGATAAGACATTTGTTATACATGAGCAGAAGTATATGTGGTAACAACTTAAAGAACCCAACTATGAATGCAGTTTCTGTTAGACCCATCTCAGGACATTTAGTAACTTTAACTTTCTTTAGGACACTTGTTAGTTCTTCAATTGTAAATATTTCTGCAGTCTTCCGAGTTTCATATAGTTCGTTGTTTCTTCTAATGGCTGATTGAATTTGTGTATCCTGTGTAGCATCTATTTATTGGAAATAATCTTCCCATCCTGTAGTCTCATAAGAATCCACATTTACTGTACCAAATACATTCCAGGTTTGCAACTAGAAGAAAGAGAATCATCGAACAATGGCCAATATATTGTTTTTAGGAACAACCTAACAGAATCAAGAAGTCGATACTGACTATCCGAAGGCTTTGGAAAAATATCAACCTGAAAAGAAATAGACGATGATCTCTTCACGTCCAAAAGGTCTTGTTTGCCAATCACGAATCTGATGTCGTAATCCAACGGACAGTATAGTGATGTCAATGTTAGACTCTCCCGTGGCAGTGTAAAATGTAGAGAACTGATTTGGCCTATTAATCACGTATAGATCATGACTTAATATAAATTCTTCAAGGAGTAATCCACTCACATCCAATATCGCACTATGCGATAAACAATATTTCACATTGGCATCGGTAGTGATGATAACGTTGTTTAGTCTTAACATCCACGTGATCTCACGAATCATTAAAATCCATTGATGGGTAGCAAAATAACGATTGAGGTAAAACGTCATAGAGGCTAATTTAAGTAATACACAAATTGCATATTTGTTGCATGAACCATGTACAATCACAACATCAGTATCTCTATGAATCACCATTGTTCCAGTTTTCGGATCATCCTGAACTGGCTGTATAACACGTGAGTATAATTAGTATCCCAATATCTTTTAAGATTGATCTCACTGTATTTTGACCAACTAGTAATCGACTAGTTTTTCTTCAACTTTCAGCCATTCGCCTAATCTAATCTGTCACTAATTTGGATCGTTGTCCATTAATTTTCATTGTTCGTATATTTATATTTACAGGTTATTCAGCAGCTATAAAATCCTCAGACATTGCCATCAGATTTTCTCTTCTTGCTTCTTTCGTTTATTAACGCAACATGAATCTTGGTCTCTATTCGGCCAATCTACATAAACAAGTCCTCCTCTTGCGCAATGACCACAAGGAGAACTTTGAGAACAGTGTTTAGTTGTATGTCCATATCCAAGGCATAAGAAAGCATTTAGAGACTATTAACTGAGTTTCTGGATTTAGTTGTAAATCTGAAGGTTTTGTCTTTTTTAACTTCCTCTAGTGGAAAACCGTACTCATCTAAGTTCTTACAGTATAATTCTTCAACAATTTCGGCCTGACCTTTTGAGACGTTTTAAATTATGATTGTTTCAAATAAAACTTCTCTGTTAAGCATAAGCTTTAATGATTTAACTTTAACAGTTTAAAATTCGGTTTTTAAAGTACACTGCTCGACAAAATTAGCAGAGCAAAATGTTTTTTCATTAATATTCCATTGTGTACAGTGTCGCCGAAGGCGAATATTTGATATAACAGACATCCTGGCATGCAAATTCCGATTATCCAACAGAAATCCATCTACCGCCTGACAGAGCCGCACATTATGCAAATTATCATGCCTATAAAGTACTCAGTATGGCAAGTCAAAGTCGGTTAGATGATTCTTCGAGATGTGGGACCGTTGGACGACCTGAAGACGATCAAACCCAGGCGGAAATGGCACGTTGGCTTAATGTATCATGCAGTGTCGTCTCGGCACTATGGAACCAGTTTTCAAGAAGGCTATTGAAGACGCCCTCACCTGCTCCTAAACCTTTTTAACAACTGCCTCCAAAACGGATACTTCCCTTTCGACTGGAGAAAAGCCAATGTCCGACTAATTTTGAAGAACCCGTCGAAAGCTCAAGACTGTTTACAATCATGCCGTCTCATCGCTCTTCTTTCTGTCATAAGCAAAACCTTGGAATACCTCCTACGACAACGTTTTGATATCCACTACAACGATGGCTAGCCATCGTTGTAGTGGATATCAATAAGTGGATACCAAAAATACTTCCTAATGATAACCATTGATTTTGGCGGGGGCGTTTACCACCCTCTTGTGGCCAAGCATCTTCGGCACACTCAAAGAGGATAAACTACCAAGCAACTTATATAGTTACACAAAACACTACCCCTCCCAAAGGAGCATCGAAGTAAGAGCGTCCTACTGCCAAGTAAATCAACAAGTCCTTCGGGGCTGCCCATAGGGCTCCGTTCTCGGTCCCCTTCTTAGGAGCATAGTTCTTGATGAGTTCCTCATCTTAGACCTCAGCAACGTCAAAACCCAGGCAAACGCCGATGTTTTGGTGCTGATGCTGGCTGCAGATAACAGGGCCCAATTGGAGGCCTAAGCCAATAAGGCAATCTCCACCCTGCAGAACTGGGAAACGCACCACCATCTAGCAGTCTCCCCTACCAAGATCCAATCAATCCTCCTGAAAACTCATCTCGACTTGAACAGACCACCACAAATCGAGATCCACAATAAAACGACAAAACTCGTAGCACAGCTATAATACCTCGGCGTATACCTGGATAAAAACCTTTCCTTTCAACCTCACCTGCTCTACATACAAAAGAAGATGAAAAGCTACATCTCATTAGTCGCAAAAATTACAGGAAGGAATTGGGGATTAAAAAGGAGAACCCTCACCCTCTTCTACAGAGCAGTATTTATACCAACCGTCACCTACGCTGCTGCTGCCGTTTGGTACAGAAAAGCAACCACTAGTCAACCATAGGGAGCTGGACACGATACAGCGTTCCATGGTGCTCATTACCACACGCGCGTGCCGCACCGACAGTACGCATGCCCTCCAGGTCCTTGCGGGTGCCGTCCCGCTGGACCTGGAGGTCGTCCGACGGGGCATGTTCGCAAACCTGTCCAATGGGAAGGCTAGTACATTCCTAGTCTATACCGCAGACATAACTAACAACCGGCCGGCCACCTACCTACAAAAGATTTGGCAGCAGAGATGCGAGACCTCTGGAAAAGGGGAAATAACCAAGAAATTTATACCGGATGTAGGCAAACCTTTCCAAAATCTCCACCCTGGCTATCCCCAGGCCTGAGGATCACACATAATGTTAACCGGCCACGGTGCAATTAATGAGAAACTTGCCTGATTGGGGCTCACTGACGATCCACACTGTTCATGTGAACAACCAGAGACGGGATCATTTCATGCTCAACTGTCCACTCTACGAGGATATCCGATCTATCCTGATTACAGAAATGCAATTTATCCCCAGAGACAGAGAGCACTACCTTCTGGAGTCAGAAGAAAAATATACAGCTTTCTCAAATTTTTCTCAAAATGTTTTTGCGAGACGCTGGACTGTCCCACCGAGACAACAACAACAACAGCCAACGTAAAACCCGACCTAACACAACTGCATTACGGATCGACCGGCCCCTAGCCAACAAAATGAACGCTGTCACGCTGCAAAAGTCATCAAACAAGCGCAATGCGCAGGACCGAAGACATCACACGTGACCACACTCACGAATGACTATAAAAGAAGCTAAAAAGAAGATATCTAATCAAGAACAAGAACTGTACTAGAAGACAACATCCCAAGCTGAGACCTGCATCTTAAGTAAGACAAAACACCGGACTGGACCATGAACAACAGTGAAGCTACGCTGCTCAGCACGACTATTGGCGATCTGAACCAGACTCTCTTGCCTGGTTCCGCTTTCAACTCCCCTACCATTGGCACAGGGAAGCCAGGCCCCGTCTCCTCCCCTCAGCTATCCACCTCCTTTCGCCTGGTGAGGCATGGGCCTGCCTCATTAACTCTCTGGAGTGGCCTTCTCTATCGTGCCCATATTTCTACCTTTTCTCCCATCCTAAGTCTCCTCCCCCCTACTCTATCTGTATGCTAGCGAACGCCCTACACGTTCAAATTTAACTACAACCAAATTGCTTCGCCCACAAAACTTTCGGCCCCTCAAATTGTAGCGCTTTCCCTGGCCGCGATCGTTCCACGTGTGTGTGTGTGTGTGTTTTTTTTTTTTTTTTTTGTTCTATCCACTGAAATCTCAGGAAGTTAGGTGGCAGGACTTGCCAGAGTGACAAACTTAAATTACTGGTATACCTGTTTTGCTGTCACGGGGCGAAGTGCGGGCAGCGTAGGCCCTCAGTAGGGGTCTGGCGGCTAAATGGCCAGGGGAACAACGGTACACAACACTACACTTAAACCATACCGACGTACTTTTAAATCTCTGGCCTTTACAGTGTTCTCTATCACAAGACAATGTATACCACGCGGAGATGGGGGAGAACCCCTGGCGCCGTTTGACCCTAAATACACTTTACACTTATGGAACCAGTTTCGGGAGACAGGAACCATTACAAGAAGAGCTGGCCAAGGTCGCCTGAGGGCTACATCAACCAAAACAGACTGTCTCTAGCAGCTAGGCAGAAGCCTACAATGTCCTGTCATCAACTTCGTTGCTGCGGCCACAGATGAAAATATCTCCAACGGGAATGTGTTAAGAAGGCTCAATTCAAGTGGACTCTACGCAAGGAAGCCCCGTTTTAACCTAAAAACATATTTATACGTTCTTTCATCTTCAGACATCGAGGAATGGGGTACCATCCCTCCAACATCAGACAATTAAGGTGGAGGCGGTACTCTCGTGTGGGAAGGGAATAATGATCAATGGTCGCACTCCTCTTCGTGTTTTTGATGTAGGTACCATAACTGCACAGAAGTATTGAGAACTGATCCTCGACCCATATGTGCCACTTTTAGGGGCACGATTGGCCCAGATTTTCTCTCCACGCCCAACAATCTCACTGCAAATACCGAGCAAGTGGTGGAAAATTATCTTGTAGCTGAAGATATCCAATTATACTCAAGGGCATCCCACACGTGTTCGTTCACCAGACTTAAATCCCATCAGACATGTGTGGGTGTCGAATTTCACGCCGACATCCAACTCCTTGGTGATTTTGGAATTTTGCCACAGAATTGTATAGACACCCTTATATCGAACATGGTTCACCGCTGTTTAGCCTTGGAGAGAATGATATGTCGTACTGATATCATGTGACCATATTTTAGAGCATCTTGTGTGTCAACTTGTGTAATGCGTCAACCTGTATCAACTTGTGTAATGCGACATTTTTTGTTCATCATCATCATCAGCCATTTTCAATCCACTGCAGGATGAAGGCCTCTCCAGCAACTTTCCAGTTCCTTTGTTGTTATTCTTATACAACCCCTATAAATGTCCCTTATAGCTGTCCGAAGTTTCTCGCTGTCTCCTCATTTCATCAATATTCTGTGGTACACCACCATGTAAAACTTTGTCCCGCTACATCGCAAGTTGCACGAGTTGCACCACGTTTTCTACGTGTTCTGTTAATTTTGTCAAGCAGTGTATTTTTTACTGTTCCTTACATACTGATTGCACTACAGTACTTCTACGGTCATATTTGCTCAGGGTGGAAGTAAAGATGAACTATCCTTTCCACCTTCAGATCCAGCTGTAGATTTCTGACGTTTGGATTTCTTCAGCTATTGATCACAAGAAGGATAGTTGTTTTCCTTGAAAACGTGATGAAATAAGACACAGTAGGAGCCTGAGATAAAACCTCATCATAAAAAGGTCATAACACGATGGTCACTTGTCCTTTCAGTAATTGTTTGCCAAATTCTAATATGTACCACAGTAGTTGTCATAGTAATATTTGATTATTCAATAGAGCTGGCCAAAGTTGAAAGTCCTAAGTCACCCGTTCCACTGCTTTCCATCTATCAACTCGCACAAGACAGGACTGCCATTGACCAGCGACTCCTCTGCTGTGCAATGTCTGTCCACTCTTAGAACACCTTAACTAAGGCAATCCGCGAACAGCCCACAAGATTCGCAGTTTCCTTAATACTGCCACCCTTCACCCGGTACCTTATCTGATTCATCGTCAGATCCCTTCCCTTGCTCATGTCAATCAAATACTTCTTATGGATCACATGCCAAGAACCTGCATACCGTTCATATTTGCCAGTTCTCACCACAACACGTATTCCACAAGGAGGAGAAACTGCAGACTGCTAAAGCAACATGTTCCAAAAAAGTATACTTTTACTCTCAAATAGAAGATTTCTTGACCTTTAGAAGACTTTAGGAAAATATAAGGGCATGTCTTTTTTGTTTAAGATTTGTTTAATACTTGATAATATCAAATCTCTGTAAAACAGGAAAGGTTTTACCACTCTATGACAGTTCTCATAAACCAACGTAATTTATATTAGGATTGTAATATTAGTTCTAAATCGAATTGTTTTAATTATTCCACAGATTCTCAACATCATCTGCTTGTCTCTGATAACATATTACCACGAGGCTCCAACCTATGCAGGAGGGGAAATCACAGGGATCAACTTATCCCACGAGGCTGCAGCATTCTTCTTGATCTCATATGGATGCCTTATGGTCACTGTACTACTGTTGATCAGTTCTAATCTGGAGAGACAGACTTCAGCTCAACCATCCACATCATTATTCGTAAGTATTTGTGATGTTCAACCATATTCTATGTTTTTTTTTTTTGGTTTTTTTTTTGTATAAATTTATTAAGAAAGAAACATAAAACCTTTAATTCTGATTGCAAACATGCTTTGGTCTGGAAAGTGGTCCAACCAAGGAAAAGAGGAAAGGAAATCGCGCAGTTCATCCCATTTCTCATTCCAGTAATGCCGAAACACGGGTGGCAATGGAAGAGGTTGTAATGCAGAAGAGACCCTCACCAAGTTCAATTTAAAGTACTCACCCAGATGAAAACTAACTGTGTACAATAAATGGTCAGAAAATGATTCAGATTGTCATTTGCACGTGGCTACGATTTTCAAGTATAACAGTTAAGCAATGGAAATTTTCTGTGAGATCATTTAGAAGTTTGGTGGAGGAGGCATAATGGTGTGATGCTGTTTTTCATGTTTTAGCCTGGAACCATTGGTTGTTTTAGAGAAAACCATGCATGCTAAGTTCTATCTAAAAGTCCTGGACAAAAATGCGACGTCTAATATTGCAGCATATCGGATAAGGCCCATACCTGAATCAGTAGAATGACCTTGTCATACTGCTCGCTTTATGATAGACTGGTTTTAGGAAAAGAACGTCGAAAAGTTGGACTGCCCAGCCCATAACCTTGACGTCAATTGTAAAGAGAACTCCTGGGATGGATTGGATCGTCGGTTGCGTGTGAGGAGAGATTGCCCAAGAGAAACATTGCTTAACTGGTTTGACCAGAATATTGTATGGCTAACATTATGATTCCAACGAAGAATCATAATATTAGTCATAAAATGGGAATTCTACAAGACTTTAAATAATGTTGCGAAATGTTATTGTTTAATATGTGCAGAAGTAACAATAAGAGGGAATAAGGCGCAATGGGGTGAAAGGAGAGGCGAAGCAGGAGGGCAAAGATAGGGGCAAATTTGTACATACAGTGAGATTTGCAGATATGGCGCTGAAGATCTGTAACCCAATCTTAGCAGATCCGCTGCTTTGTATCTTCCAAGAAATATTGGAGTCGACTTCAGTACAAGACGTCTGAAGCCAGTACACAGTGATCATAAAGGTTAAACATCCTAAGTACCAACTATCCCTAAGTTGTTGTATGATATATCTGTAGTAACAGATATTAATATATTTTGCCAAAAATCTTCTACATTCCCCATCAGCAAAAAAACCTCTACATTTTAGTAGACAATTCATTCCAATAATCCAAAGAACCCTACACCCAAGGCAAAAATCGTGAGATCCTCCTTTAAGTTACTTCACAAAAGTATTTGTACCATCCCTCGCCCTAATTCTTCTGTCTTCTACCAGTTAAAATATACCTTCCTCTTTAATTTTACTGAGTCCCTTGAGAGCCTTATATACCTCTGTCCTCTTTTCTAATTAACTCCTGGATTCTGCTACCCAAGTTGAAAAATCCATAAAAATTCCATTGACGAGATTCGAACTCAGATCTTCTCCACCGGAATGGGTAGTAGTTGTAGTAGAGAAACAGTAGTTGTAGTAGTAGGGTTGTAGGAGCATCAGCGAGTAAGACCATATTGTACATTATCTGTAAATCGCGTGTGTTCTGTGGTCGATTTTCTGTTTACTGGATGAAAAACTCGAGTTTTCTGGGGGAAAACCACGTTACATTCCTTTTGTGGGAAATACAATACATCTGTTAAATAAATTTGAGGGATTTATGTTCTATTCTAGTGTGTGTGTGTGTGTGTGTGTTTCTGCTATTAATTAATTGTATCCTCTGTCCAAGAAGCATAATAAAGATTTAATGAAATCTTTGTTTCTTTTTTCCAGGAATTGTTATACACCATACTTTCTTGTTTATTGTATATGGCGATCAGTATTGCCCATATAGTTATTTGGGTGCAATCTTCCACAATCCTAAAGAGAGACATACCGAATGACCGTGCAATTTATGCTGCAGTACTACAGATAGTACATGCAATGATTGCTGCTGGAGTGAGTATATCTTTTTGTTTGTTCACATTTAAAATTTTAAATATGAATTCCTGTTTGATTTTAATAAAGATTTTAAAAAATGTAATACAATAAATAGAAATATACTGCAATGGGATCTGTAGGATGCTAGCTGCAAGATATCCGCAATTCAGATGTGGTCTTTCTGAAGAAATTGATATTGGTGGCATTGTGTGCGAGTACCAAAGAAAGTTAAAGACAAAGATACAAAGATAGACAAAAACTTTTTCAATTAAATTAAACCACTCAAGTATTTCCGGAGACCGACTAAGTTGGCCACAGTGTGAAAATTGTATTAATTTCTTAGAATGGAAATATGATTATAGACTGGTCAATACACTGCAGGTGAAATAAGTATTCCGGTGACTCCTTCCCTATAACCTTCTGTTTGTCATTGAGTTGCTCAACCTAGAAAGAACAAATGGTTTAGGTGAAAGTTTTGGTCCCTAACTATAATGAATAAAGTCAGCTCCCGAACTTCTTGATCATGCTCCTTATATGGACGTAGCCAATTGAAATATCAAAGCTGATCAGGTGTCAGTGGTTCAGTAGGTAGTAAAATTCCGAGGGTGATGGGCAAAAGTAAGGATTTATCGGACTTCTCGGATTTATCGGATTTATCGGACAGATTGTGGGTGTCCGAAGAGCTGGTGACTCGATTTCCAAAACGGCTGAATTGGTGGGGGTGTTCGAGAGCCGCCGTAGTTAAAGTGTACCAGGACTGGCGTCAAAATGGTCAAATAACGACTGGACGGCAAAACTGCAAAGGTCAACGAAAGGTTGATATTAGAGGGGAGCGCCGGGTCCGACGACTCGTACAGGCGAACAGGCGCAGCACTGTTGAAGAGTTGACTACCCAATACAACCCGGAACAATATCTGGCATGACCATGCGTCGCACGCTCGCACGTATGGCTATACCAGCAGACGACCCCTATGGCATCCTCTCCTAACCAAGATTCATCGGCGTAAAACACTCGCCTGGTGCAAAGAGCATGCAAGTTGGAAGTTAGAAGACTGGAAGGTGTGCTGGTCGGATGGTCGTGTAAGGATTTGGCGTCAACAACACGAGAGTCTTGATCCATCATGCATGGTATCAAAAGTGCAGGGTGATGGAGGCGGTTGTATGGTGTGGAGCATGTTTCACTGGCAGGAACTTGAACCCCTGGTGCATGTGGAACAACGTATCACTGGTCTCCGCTATCGTCACCTGCTTGCTGACTGTGTATACCCCACTGTGCCTTTTCCAGAATGGCGATGGTGTCTTCCAAGATGACAATGTGCTGAGCCATCGGGCACCTGTTGTGCAGGGATGGTTTGAGGAACACAGTTCTGACTTCCAGCATATCGATTGGCCTCCGAACTCCCCCGATATCAATCCCATAGAACACTTGTGGCACACTATGGAAAGGCATATCAAGCGTCTGGATACACCAATCACCTCCATATTTGCATTACTGACCGCATTACACACAGCTTGGTTGGCCATACCTCCCGAACGCTTCCAACATCTTGTTGAAGCAATGCCACGTCGGATAGCTGCTGTACTGAGGGCAAAAGGAGGACCTACGAAGTATTAGGTAGGTGGTCATAATTCAGTGATCACTCAGTGTACTTCGTAGAAAGCAGTGCTAATTATTATAATGTAAGACTGAGGTAACTGGTGATGACTTGTTTAAAACATATAAGATGCGTAATGCTTCCCTAGCAATACTGATAAAAATTTTATTGAATAAATACTGTGTAATAATCGCATTCTTCTTCTCTTGTTTTCATCTAGATTTTCTTTTTTCTTTCTTTAGGTACTGGGTATTCTAAACTCGGTAGCCTACGCTTTGGGAACCATTTCCTGTTTGAAGGCAATCAGAGGGAATTAACCCCTGCAAGTTTCCGTTACAGGTGTCTGCGCCATCTCTCAGGACTTGATCTGTTGTCAATTTACTCCAAAAATGAAAGACAAATATTTCGATTGTAAACTACCATCTAGAGTAACTAGATGACAGTTTTAAACTATCATCTAGAGTTTGTTGTAACTCTATGCTGTCGCACGACTTTCTGCAATATTTGTCTAACGAACAATTTGTACAAGATATGCCTCCACATTAAATGTCCTAATACTTTTTATAGCATTGTATAGGTGAGAAATTTATTACTTGTGTAGAACTCTAGTCTTTGGAATTTTTTCCTAAATTTCGATGTAAATGAAGTGATCGGATTACACTTCAGTAGCGACCTCGTATGTGCCAGACAGAATATATAAAATTCGCCATTTTTTTTTTCAAATTATTTAATTTTTCATTCGATAATGTTTCTCGACTTGTTTTTCAATATACCGCATTTACTGGCATATTTTTCTCCTTCTAAAGAATGAAAAATAGTTTTTTTTAGGAATCATTTCCTGCTTATGTCTCAAAATTACTAATATGTTACTAGGATAACTTTTATGATCTCTACTTCTTGCTGTTGGAGGAAGGATATAACTCCACTTCAATTTCACCATGCTTCTCTGTGATGATATATAAAAACTCTGTAAGAATTTCCAGAAATGAGTGTAATTATAATGCTACTGACCATCACCAGGGCAGTGTCCACGGTCAGCACCCACGCCATTCAAGTGCTGGCCGGTGTGCTACCTTGGACCTTGAGGTCGTCAGATGCGGGTTGCTATATCACCTCTCTAAGGGCAAAGCAGTATCAATCATGGATTACACAACAGATCCAGCTAACGTTTTTTTCTCTGCTTTCTCTAAAGCAGAGAAAAAACCCCTAGCCCACTACAAACACCTACAACAAACCTGCCAATCCAGGTAGACCAAATCCTCTAAAGGAGAGATTCCCGACACTACTAGGGTTTATCTAGAAGTGCCGAAATGGTTCTCCCCCGGCCTCCATGCCACGTCCTTCTTAACTGGCCATGGGCCCATCAAAGGGAAATTACAAGCACTAGGCATTATTGATGACCCCCTATGCCACTTTGGTTCTTCGGAAAGATGGAGCCACTTAATGTATGACTGAGAGCTCTATGAGGACTTAAGATGAACTCCCTTCACCAAAATCCACTATCTTCCAAAAGACCGGGAACAGCACGTCCTGGATAACGCCAATGACTACATTGCCTTCACGCACTTTGCCCAAGAATTGTTCACCCGACGTAGGGCGCTTCCACGGACACAAACTTGAAAACTGTACAGTACCACCCACAACTCATCTTTGAATCACTGACTGGAGCCTCGATTGAGAGAGAAGTTCCATTAACGCACATCAGAAGATAATGAAACGGACACACTCAAACCTCATCAAGTGCCATCTGGCGATTGGAACTAGGTGCCTCACCTAGTTCCCTATAAATCTCCTTCTCTAGGCCGGGGTGAGGATACAGGTTTCTGTCTCCTCCCTCCCCTGCCTCCCCCTTCTTCTCCTAGTGAGGCCTGAGCCTGCCCCACTGACTTTTTGGGGTTGCCTTCTCTATCGTCCCCATACTTCTGTCTTTTTCCCCCAGTCTTCAGTCTCCCCACCTCACTCTGCCTAAACTGTCAGCGTACACCCCAGACAATGTCAAAATTCAACAACGTCCAAAATTAAACCGCATTAATATAAACCTCTTTCGACCTCACTTTTCCAGTGCTTTTTGTCCCCATTTTTTAATTTTTTTTAATTTTATTATTATTTTTTTTATTTTAATTTTTATTTCTTTTTCTGTGTATCCTTCCCACACTAAAAAGGGCCGGATTCGAATCTCGTCAATTGCCGAGAAAAGTTAACTAAGAAAATATTGCCCACTTTGTTTTGATGTTGATTATTTCTTAGTAGTAGTAATCAATTCTCTCTCTCTTTCTTTCTCTCTCTGAATGCCTTGTAACACCAAAATAATCCTGTAGCGTACACCATTGAAGTGAATAATCCGACCCACTAAAGATAAATAGATAAATAAATAAGACAGATATATACGATGCCACACAATATTCATACAAAACATTTTTGTGTCAGTATTAAATCGTTCTGGAGTATGTTTTGTTAGGGTGGCTCCTGGAACAACAGTTCAACTTTGGTGTCACTATGAAGAAAAGTGCCACTGTAAATGAAGAATAGCGATGCATTCTGAATGTCCTGTTTTTCTGTACAGTCTTCCTTAGCTCTTGAAGTATTGTTTTTCTGCCTCATTTACACCTTCGAAATGTGGACATTTAAGATGGATTCTTTTGACAAACCAGTTGTCTTTCGTTTCTTGAATCGTGCTAAACGTGCACCCACCATGAGACATTTTTCAAACTCTGATAGATCACCCGTTTTCCCTATTCTGTTTTCAGATTACTGCAGCCGAACAGCCTGTGAAATCTTGGTACTCACCGAGGCAATTCGTCATAACCCAAATCACAGTTTCATTTGCATATATTTGCATTTCTTCTTTCTATGATAATCTTAATACAACGGTTCGCATTTTTTGGCCAGTGCGTGCATTATTATCTAAGAATCAACATTGTTATGATATCTTAATATCAGCAGAAATGCGTGAAGACTTTTGTTCAAATACATTCTTTAAAGATAAGCACCGCTCCATTAGCAACGTCGATAAAAGATAGATAAACTAATCTCTCTCTCTCTCTCTCACCTGTTTACAAGTGTGTACAAGGGAACACATGCAAAGTGTTCGATGGTAAATGTCAAAAGTGTTCAATTTTAATGAAAGTATTATAACCAGCCAGACATAACACTTCATGAAAATCAATTCACTGAGAGCTGAGAATTTCTATTGGTCCCATTTTAATAGACTTTTGATGGCTAGATCAAATTAACTATTGGTCCAATTTAGTGACATTTGGGATATTTCGATAACTGTTTTCTAGGTGGGCAAAACATAAAATTTTATCGAAACACATCCATCAGAAATTCAGTTATCACGTGCAAACGGACAAATATACAGACTAACTGACTGATAGACATGGAAAAGACAACAAGCGCTTCACTAATGTGCCTAAAAACATTGACAACAGAGTAGGAGATATTAAGGAATAATCCAGTGATTACAGTCAGGTGGCGTCACTTAGATAAGAACAGTCCTCATTGTTCCAAGGCACCAGGATATCAGTGTAATCTGAGCAATGACACTGAAGGTGTTTCTAATTGGCATCGGATGCGTAGTTGGATTTCCCAATTCATTTGATCATTCCGTGGTAAGTGAGTGACGATCTGACACCTTCTTAGGAAGCCATTTTTCTAACTGTCCGGACAGCCATACGTGGAAGAAGATATTTTCTTGGTACAGATAGCTACCGTCTCATACGTCCAGCTAGAAGAGACCACCAAGGTCTCTTCTAGCTGGACGTATGAGACGGTAGATTGCTTCAAACACAGCTAATAGCGGGCAAACACTAAAGAGGAGTTATATGTTTTAAATTGCAAAAGAGTACATAAGAAAATAGAAATTATTTGCTTCTCTCCACACATAGTTAACTATCCAGTTGACCATTGAATTTATCCAAACTGTTAGCCTCAACTACCTGGGAGGGCAACTTGTTCAGCAATCAACGACTCGCTGGCTAAAAGAAAACTTCCTACAACCTAATGTAAACCTCAACACCTGTAATTTGAATTTATGGCCCCTAGTTCTGGAATTCTTTAGAACAGTAAGAAGTAAGACACCTCTGAGGTGTCTGGTTGCCGAGCTCTGTCCACACATTTGGAGTCTCTGCTCATAAGGTCACCCATTTATTGATCTCTCTGTGCTGTCCGTCTTTGCACCCTTTCAAGAACATGAAGGTGTTTTTTCAGATGCATTATCGATACTTGAACACAGTATTCCAAATATGGTCTTACAATTGCCTTATACAGTGGGATTATGTCCATCCTATCTCTACAGGATAACATTCGATAAATCATCGATAGGACACCATGGGCTGCTGCCCATTTACACTGTTCAGAAAACGTCATACCTGCCCTTGTTGTAACTCCCAGATCCCTTTCCTCCTCCAATTAATTCAACCGCACCAAGCGTATGATTTATATGTGGGTTGCTATTCCCCAAGTGTAACACCATGCATTTAGCACCATTAAAATATAGCTGCTGTTTTAATGGTGCTAAACTTCTCTGACCATCTTTGAAGCCTGTTCAAGTCATCCTGAGAGAGTGCTGCTTGCCACTGATCATTAATGACTCTAATGATCATTATGTCGTTACACTAACCTGAAGAATATCCATTAATCACAACCCTCTGCCTCCTTCCCTGCAGCCACCCGAATCCATCTTAGAATCTTACCAGAGATCCCAACCTGTTCAAGCTTATATAGTAACCTCTCGTGAGGGACCGAGTGAAAAATGCGTTGCTGAATCCAAATAAACTATAACGAAATTGCTCCCTAAATCCAGCTCATGAGTAACTGTGCCAAAATAGCCTACTAAATTAGTTGAGCCTGATTTTCCCTTGACAAAGCCATGTTAAATAAATCAGATGAAGGGACATAATTGGATTGAAGACACATAATGAGATTAAAGAACGTAATTAAGTTGGCATCTCGTACATGGCAGAGAGAATATAAAATTCGCCATTGTTTTCAAATGCATTTTTTTGAACAACTATCAATGCATTTTCTCTTAGATCCATCCCAAGATATTTAGTGATGTTCACTTTCTTTAGAACACTTGTTAGTTCTTCAATCGTAAACATTTCTGTAGTCTTCCGATTTTCATATAATTGCTGTTTTCTTCTAGTGGCTGATATAAATTGTTTATCCTGTGTAGGATCATGTGTTGGAATTAATTTGGTCAAAATGGCTTCAATGGAATCTTCCGATCCTGTAGTTGCATAATAATCCATATTTACTCTACCAAACACATCCCTGGTTTGCAACCAGAAGAAACAGAATCATCGAACAATGGCCAGTCTATCTTTTTGAGGGAAAACTAATATAAACAACAATTCGATACTTACAATCTGAAGGCTTTGGAAAAATATCAACCTAAAAAGAAATAGCACGATGATTTCTTGACGCCCAGTCCAATGTGCTTGCCAATCACGAATGAGATGTCGTAATCAAACAAATGTGACGTCGATGTTAGACTCTCCCGTGGCTTCACAGAATGTAGATAACTGATTTGGTATATTTATCACATATAGATTATGACAATATAGATTCACAAGAATTCACACAAATACACACAAGAATTCACACAACTACTAGGCAACAGTAGGCTCAGCGAACCACACTGCGGTTTGTTTCCTATATTTCGGATCTTCTGTGAGCCTTGGTAGGTCAATTCCGATATGTGTTAGGCAATGAATTGATTCTAATGCACTGGCGGGTATAAACCTGTCGGCCATCTTCAGTCTGTTGGTCTTCATTCTCAAGGATTTTGTGCCTCTTTAATGCAAATGGCTGGATGTGCCACTCACAAAGCTGCCAGAAGCATGGTGATGATATCGTGCCAGTCATCATTTTGATTGTGGTTATTAATCGTTTCCAGGCAATGATGGCTGGTAAACGCTGCAGTTGAAGCTGTTTAGAAAGCTGCGTGGTCTTTAGAGGGAGATGGTGCTTATGGTTTGCCCACTTCAGCAGCCAGAATTCACTCGCATATATTCTCCTAATGTGGGTAGCGGTGGCTGATGCCCACAATTCGGCGTCAGCCACCGCTACCCACACGTGCAAGAGGTGCTGTTTTGTTGCCCAACATAAATAGTTCATTTTCTTTACAATCAGGTCAATATGAGACTTGAACGTAAGTTTAGTATCAAATGTTACTCCAAGATTTTTTCAGTACACCATGATTACAGTCTTCTGCGGATTTAGGGCCAAGCCAAATTTATCAAAGTACACGAATAAGTTCAGAAGCTTATGATTAATCTGGTTACACAACGCAGTATTAGTCATGGACGGTTGGATGGATGTTAGGATCTTAATATCGTCTGCGTAAGTGCATACATCATTCCTACCCTAGTAGAATGGGATCATTATGGCGGTGGAGAGGAGTCTAGATAAGACTCCACCCTGTAGAACTCCTGCATGGAGTTGGCATCAGAGGATCTTATTGTCTGTATGGTAATAAATGGACCGACAAGTAAGTAGGGCCTGTAGGAACTTTAGCAAATTTCCTTTTATTTGGAAGGCGTGTTGGAGCAGATGAAGTAAGGCATGTACATCCAGACTATCGAAGACTGCTTTTATATCGGCATAAATTATTGCAACTTCCTTTCTGGCTTGGAAAGCATTTTGTATCGCGGCTTGAACTGAGAGGAGGTTAGTAATTGTTGATCTTGCAGTTATTGAATAATGAATTTGTTCAGGCTGCCTGGCCAGTATCTGATTCGACAACTTTGGCAGTCGAGTACTTTTAACCGGGTAGATGCAGTAGATATAGGCCTATAGGTCCGATATAGGCGAACTTATGTATTGCCAGAATTTGAAAAGGATAGGGTTACTAGTTTGTCAAGACAACAAATTTACTTCAACCTCGCTTAGAATGCTGAAGTAACATACTTCGTAGAAAGCAGTGCTAATTATTGTAATGTCAGACTGAGGTAACTCCTGATGACTTGTTTAAAAAATATGAGATGCATGATGCGTCCATTGCAATAACGATAAAATTTTTGTAATAATCACATTCTTTTCTCTTGTTTTCATTTAGATTCTCTTTATTCCCTCACTCTCTCTCTCTCTTTAGTCCCTGGGTATACTAAACTCGCTGATCTACGCTTTAGGAACCATTCACTGTTTGAAGGCAATCAGAGGGAATTGGCCCCGGCAAGTTTCCCTTACAAGTATCTGAGCCATCTCTTAGGACGGCATATGTTGTCAGTTTGCTACAAAAAGAAACAAATATTTCGATATTAAACTATCATCTACAGTTTGTTGTAACTCTATGCTATCGCACCACTTTCTACAGTATTTGTCTAACGAACAATTTGCATAAGATATACCTACCCATTAAATTTCTCAATACTTTTTATAGCATCGTGTATACCAGGAATTTATTACTTGTGCAGAACTCTAGTCTTTGGAGTTCTCTTTCCTAAATTTCGATGTAAATGAAGTCATGGGGTTAAACCTCAGTGACTATATATGGATAAAAACTGTTTCTAATAATAGTGAATCCAGAAACAAATCCAGGTAATGCTGTTGTTGTTGTTAGCATTAGGATTACGATTAGGATTAGCATTAGCAGAGGCATATGAGGTAAGAAAGCAAGCTTATATAGCATCAGCCAAAAAAAAAAAGGACCTTACCGTTTCACCCATTCATTTGCTCCAAATGTTTGTTAGTTCAGCCTGAATTTATTTAAGCTGTCACCGTCCACAACGACAGATGGAACTTTGTTCAAGCAATGAACAACACGTTGGCTAAAGGCAAATTTCTGCACATCTATTCTGGAACTGTCTTTCCTCAATTTGAATTCATGATCTCTCAAGTGCTCAATCTGAGCAAAAAATTTAATTACTATATTAGGGTTACCCGTAAATGATTACATTAAGCCATATTCGTGTCTGTAAATTGCGTATGTTCTCTGGTTGATTTGCCTGTTTTGCTGGACGAAAAAACCTCAGTTTCTGAGGGAAAAAACCTTGCTATCTACGACTGAGACCGACTAACTCAGCCACGGAGTGAAAAAAGCCCACTAAAGTTCCTCGCGTCATCGACGGGATTCGAACCCGGGCCTTTTCCACCCGGCGTGGGAAGGACGGTGACGATACCACTGTGCTACCCATGCAGGTTCAACCTGAGCAAGTGGAAGAATCCCATCAGCATTGAGCTTGCTCAAACCATTCAAGGCCTTATACACTTCAATCAGATCACCTCGCAGCCCTAGTCACCAGACACTGCAACTTGCAGAACTTAAGCCTTTCTTGGTAAGCACCCCTTTGTTCCACTCGCCAATCTTGTTGCCCATCTCTGCACCCATTCCAGCAGAGCAACATATTTCCTTAAATGAGGCCTCCAGATCTGCACACAATACTCTAGGTGCGGCCTGACCATTGCCTTATACAAGGGGACAATCACCTCCCTGTCTCTGCTATCAAAATTCCTATATATCATTGGCATGACTCCATGATCTTCTCTGGCAGCCCAGCCCGTCTACACTGATCAGAGAACCTCATATATGACTTCATAACTACCCCCAGGTTCTTTTCATTCTCCACCTCCCTGAGTGTAGTACCACACAGTTGGTATGTTACTCTGCGGTTACTGCTACCCATACGCAGTACTTTGCTTTTGTCAATGTTAAATTTGAGTTGCCACTTCTCAGCCCATCTGCCCAACTTTTCTAGATCCTGATGCAGTAGCACACTGTCATTAACAACTCTGCCAACCTTCGAATCGTCTGCAAGCTTGGACATTAAGCCTGATATACCTTTATCAATATCATTGATAAATACACAAAACAACAATGGGCCCAACACGGACCCCTGGGGGGAATCCATTAATAACATTAATCCACGAAGAGCAGTGTCCATTGATTACCACTCTCTGTCTTCTCCCATCAACCATTGTAGCAACTTACCTTAATGTTATCCCTCTACAATTTGTACAGCAGTCTTCCATGTGCAAGCTTTCCTGAAATCCAAGTATATGATATCAAAATTATTTTTTGCATTTTTTGTTGTTGTTGGATTTTTGGAGCATGATTAAGACCATATTTCACCTTGTATATTATCAGTAAGTTGCGCGTGTTCTCAGGTTGATTTTCTGTTTACTGGACGAAAAAAAAAAAACTCGAGTTTTCGGGAGAAAAAAAACTAAAATATTAACTAATTATGTGGCAAAATTACTTACTATATCCAAAAGGTTAAGAGGATATCTTTGCGAATATAGTAAGCAAAACCTTCTCACGCGAGAGGTTTTGCTTACGTTGCCACGATGTGGGCTCAATTCCCTGTGGTTCACTTTTCTGACATTTTCTCCAAAGGTCATTGCGCAGTCACTGTAAACGTTTCTGTTAATATTCCTCATGAACTATTTAACCATACAGGACACATTAAAAATGAACAATGCCTTGCCAAAATATACGATAATCATGATTTCACATTTAATCGAGTTGTCTTGCTTTTTGGGCCGTGGAGAGAACAATCTTCCATTGAGAATAATGGACCTTTGACACCAAGATAAATCTTCCATTGAAAACAATGGACCTGTATTTCCGAGTCATAGCAAAACAACAACGATTTTTCACAATTCGTTTCTTCCACCAGTCATGATGGAAGAAACGGTGTGGTTGGATATGCAACAACTCGCATTCGCAGTGATCATCAGCGAAGGTAAGACACAAAACCTTGATCATAACATTACCAATGTGTCAAAAACTCATTGATATGTCCCATAAGAAATACGAGTTTCAAAAGCAACTTCGCAGATAGTTAAACATTGATCATTCCTTATCAGATAACAAATAATTCTTTAAAATTCTCGAAATTATTCAG
This sequence comes from Mastigoproctus giganteus, assembly GCF_048544385.1. Classification (NCBI taxonomy): domain Eukaryota; kingdom Metazoa; phylum Arthropoda; class Arachnida; order Uropygi; family Thelyphonidae; genus Mastigoproctus; species Mastigoproctus giganteus. The sequence goes on from NC_143581.1 coordinate 6,277,362, forward strand.
CTGGAGCTTACAAGCACAACAAATGTTGAACTTCGTTTGAGTGGGACTGACATCTTTCGTGGATTCGTAAACAGCGTCTGCTTCGAGATGATTATCAAGCACTTCAGATGTACACTGCCAGAAAATCGAAAATTAATGGTCACAGTTTCAATGGCAGAAAACAGGTTCATTCTGATCAGCGTAAAGCTTGAACAACTGGAAGAGTTGTTTACCCCTCGTGTCACTTTTAAGTACAGAGCATCTGTAAATGGGCAAGATATGTGATTAATTTAGTTTGTGTGCTATGTTGATCTTGGCTACCAAGAAGCTGCAATCTCTTGGAAAGCTCCTTCGGAGTACTTATCAACACCAGGGGAAGGTGAGCCGATTTCAGTAAATAGATCTCCCCGTCTCACCTAAGAGACAACCACCACCACCCACTGGATGTAAAGCAATGCCAGTTAATTACTAATATTAATTAAAAAATGGAAAAGTGATTTTTAAATCAGATTTCAAGACAAATCGAGTCAACTGTGCTAGCCCTCGTGGGTTGCACAGTTGGTGGAATCCCCACACCGGGTGGAAACTACCTGGCTGAGTTAGTGGGTCTCAGTTGAGGGTAGCATGGTTTTCATCTGCATATATGAAACATATAGTTCCTCACTACTATTTATAAAATGTTCAGCGTTCTCCAAAATTGCCAGGGTAGAAATAAATTGCCATTCTGCATTCTTTCTATCAAATCTTCAAATAATCGATATCTGATTGTCGAATTTTTCACATATATCGATCAAATATGTAGGTTAACATTATTCTAATAGTTCACTAAACATCACAATTAATACAATAATAACAGTTCAATACAACGTGACAGATGTCACAGAGAGTGCGAAAAAAAATCAAAGCTTTTATTAGATTCATTCTCGTGGCATTTAAACAAAACAGTGCCAGCGCCATCGAGTGGCAGAAATATGATCTAAAATTGGCTATTCTCATTATATTTTAACTGAGATGAAGTTGAAGAGATAAATGAGGAAGAAGAAAAGTTTGTTTCGTGAGTTTAAAGATGGACAAAGAATGAATGTTGACTGGTTGCAACAAGGTTTGGGTTGGAAAAGAGAAAGGGAATTATAGAAGCCAATTCAGAAGAACAGTGGCCATGGAAGTATCTGTACAAGAGGCATGCAGCAGAAACAGAACGTCTATGTGAGAGAGAGAGAGACAGACAGACAGACTTCGTAAGAGGTGGGTCATTAATTAACCTAACTGCCCTCTTCTGGATGAAGTTTAGAAGATTGAGACAGATAATGGGCGCACCGTTCCAGATGTGGGAACAATGTTCCATGGTAGAGTGGATTTGTGATTTGTACAAAGTGAGTAGTTGCGCTTAGAAGAAAGTGTCGCAGAGACAGAAAGAGAAAACCCCTTTTATATATATATATATATATATGCAGTAGAAGAAATATTTGTGACATGCAACTGCCAGGAAAGGTTAGAAGTCAAGATAATCTCTAACAGAGATATGTGATCTTGTCTAGAATTCTGTCATCGAAGATGAGAAGAGAAGCAGTAGACGCTTTTTTGTGGAAGGGAAAGTTTTAGGAGTGAAGTTAGTCTTGTTCATCCCATTTTTGGAAAATTAACAGCATTTTAAGAATTGGTAAAGGTTCAAGAAGTTAAGGTTGTTTGTGTGGAAAAAAGTATGTCAAACTGTAGGATGGAATGTAGTGTGCTGTCATTAGGAGAATTACGGATGGTTTCCAATTAGTGGGAGAAAGTCATTAACATACAAGAGGAATAGACTGGAAGAAAGAACTGAATGTTGGTGATGGTAGGTGGCACTCCATCTTCTATTTTTCTCTGATTGCTCACTACGGCAATGGTTCGTGGCTCTCTATCTTTTAACTTCGATACCAGCATTGGAGTCAAAGTTTAAAAAAAAAAAAAGAGCCACCTATCGTCATCCGTAGTGACCAATCAGAGACAAAACTAGATACTGTAAAACTAGTTGTCAATCCATGAAATGGAAGTATTTTTAAAAGCCCTTTATGCCAAAAACGTTCCCATTTAATTTGTCCACAGATGAGTAACATAAGCCAAAATATCACCAGTGGATATCGACACTGGCGGAATTCATGTTGCCTATCATTCATCAGACGGAAGGTTTCAAGACATTTTAGGAGTTAGCTGTTAATGGATTTCTGCATTATTTTAATTAATAGCAGGCAAAGAAAAAAGTTGTTTGTCCAAGTCATGGTCGATTTAAACAAATTCTTTTAGAAAAGAGGACATATAGATCGGTTCATGTTCACGACTGTACAAATTAAGCAGATGCTTGTGGTCAAGTACAGAATGCAGGAAATTGCGGTGTGCAGCAATTCCTGGAAAAAGTAAAAACTGTCATAAAATTATCCACTGCATCATTTGTAGCATAATGGATTCATAAATGTAAATTAACATATTGCAGAAGAGTATAAATATGCATCATTTATAAAAGAAATGTCGGACTGACCCCATAAATGAAGAGCCACTACCTGAAACCCCCTTAATTGATAATTGATCACGTCCTACCCAAGCACTGCCTGTGCTTGGGTATTCGGGACTACAGCTTTCTGAAGTTCCATATAAGTGTTCTCTGGGAGGACTGTTGTCGCTAGGTTCTTATGAAGGCTCTTTGGTACAATGCCGGTGGTTGATACGATGATCGTGATGGTTATTATTTGTTCCATATGCCAAATACCTTTGAATTCCTCTCTTAAGTCTGAATACTTCCTGATATTTTCCTCGTATGTGTTCTGGAGATTGCTGCTATTGGACACGCTATGTCCATCAGGTAGGTAGCCATTTCCTTCTTGTCGATGAGGGTTATGTCTGATCTGTTGTGCGGGATCGTCTTGTCCATCATTATGGCCCAGTCTATGAGTACAATCTGTGAGTGAAGGTCTCTAGTACGATGTAAGACTAGTACTTATAATCCGGTAAACTTCCTTTGATTAGCCGTTATTTTTGCGCCAGCTTCTGGCGTATTATCCTAGCCACCTGGTCGTGTCTGTGAGCGTAATTCGTCTGCCGTGACGTGCTGGATTGTTTGTGGGGCCAGGTGGCATCGTCGACCTGTGTCATCTGTTCTTTCGGGGTCCTTAGCAATGTATTTCCTGTAGTTCCTATTGTTGATTACCTGATTTTTGATGGCGAGCATGAATCCTTCGGTCTCGGAGAAGAGCCTTCGGTTAGTGAGCCAACGTTGGAAGCTATCTTATCTATGTAGTCTTGATGGATGTCATTGTAATTTCTGTCGTGGAGAAATGTTCCTTTGTTTCTAATGTTAATAATACAGATTCATTAGACACACCATCTCGACCCCTGTGTACGTTGGTTCACACCTGGATGGTTCCCCCCTCCCCAAACACTAGATGCAGTGATTCAACACTTGCACACGCTGAGGTATATCCAGGTTTGCTATCAATCCCACCATTTTGTTGGCAAAAGCAGAGGATTTGGTTGTCGCTGCACTTCACTGAAATTTTATCCAATTGGACACACGAACGTAACCTGAATATTAGTTCCATCAGCGTCTTAGACTCCCAAGTACAAGCTCCAGTTTGTCGTACCTGAGAAAATGTCCGTGACTTCCTCAAGGGCCACATTTTATTAAATTCATTATTCTTATAAATTATTAAAATAAGACATACAAGGAGTGAAACTTACGAATAATGTTTTGGACAGTTGGTCAGAAGTCGAACCTTGAAAAGGGGAGCGAATCAACATCAGTAAAGTGATCATGAAACAGCCATATGAGATTACAAAGAAAGATGCATCTGCATTCGCTAAAATGATCCGAATCCCAATATTATCTTTTTCAAGACCCAGCCGTATCTGGTCGAAGTATGATATGTGTCAAACATAAGAAGCTGAGGACCTGCGGAATAATCATACAAACATTGGAAATTTGACCAAAATTAGATTCTGGTAGCATATACAAAGAATATAAGAGGAACTCTCATTATTTCTGAATATTTTCACATTGCATTGCCTTAAAAAAGATTTGGGAGTGCACGTGTTCAAATATTACGATTACCGAAAATACTCCTCATGAATTTTCTTTAAGAACTCTGTTTTTCGACTCAAAAATACATCGGGTTGAAAATTAAGCTAAGCTATATCCACGACCTTTCTAAATTATTAATTTTAAGTTCTCATAAAGACTCTTTCCTACCACACTAAGCTTAATACTTCCTTGGAACTCAACGACATCGATATAATCGGTTGATATTTGTACTTCTGAGTTGAACACGGAAATCCAGATTTTCTATTATGAATTCATTTCTAAACTGATTGAAAACAAATTCTGTTAAAAAAAAAACCATCTGCTGGTACGAATTGTTTAAAACAAATTCCACTAGAGAATAATTATGCTCTACGGATAACTTTGATATGGCAAACAAATGGATCCTTTAATGTGTATCTGAACTTTAAATTATGGCCTTCAACTTCTTAAGAAATTACACATCTCAAAGGTTGATCCAGTCCCTCGATTTTTTGCAGATTCACTCTTCCATACGTTTACCACACTTTACAGAATTCAATAAGCATTGAATTTACAATGTTTATTTCTCTGTTATGATTTAAGCTGTTATGATTTATGTCGTCGGAAAGCTTTGAACATGTCCATTGAGTTAGGACGATGGAAGTCCCTAAAATCGATTGTGAGAAGTTCATTTTGGCATTGACTGTTGCGTAGAAGGACCCGTAAATCCACAGAAGAAATCTGTTTATTGCATTAATACAATTAACTAGTGAAATTTTTTTCTGATGAAAATTGATTTGTCTTGAAATTAAAACGCTCAAGTAATAACAAGTGTGCGGGCATCATGAACTCCATAAAGTGTTTTAATGCGTTCCGACGAATTGCATCCACTTCCAGCAAAATATCGCTTAGCTGCGAAAAATTGAAGGAAGAGGACTTCGTTGTCAAATATCTCTCTCCAGCATATTCCACACATTCTCTGAAATCAGATGAATGTGAGCCCAGGGAAGGTGGCAAAAATCCGTGTCATCATCTCCGAACCATTCTTGCACTATCTGGCACGATGCGCTGTTGCATTGTCACCCATAAAGCGGCCATCGCCTTCGAATTAAAAGTGTAACATTGCAGTTTGCAGTAAGTCCGATATGAAGGGTACTCCCTGGGCGACATACTACCATCCACCGTTATCAACAGACCAAGTCTGTGCCAACAAAACACTCCCCATCCCACGATACCACCTCCAGATGCTTGGGTTGTATTAACAAGGCAAGCAGAGTCCATCGCTTCCTGAGGTTCTCGCCACAATCTCTGCCTACCATCGGTACAAAATAAAGTGTATCGTGATTCGTCTGCCCATGTGACTTTCTTCCAATTTTCCACTGTCCAGTTACGACATTTTCGGCATCAATGCAAGCGAATTTTGCTGGGTCTTTTTTTCCTCTGAAACAAGTGGATTCCGAATAGGTAGGCGATTGCCAACACACCTAATTTCCCGTGCATGGTACTTGTTGAAACAAGGCAGTTCTGGCGTCGGTGAATTCAGATATTATTTGCTGTACACTGGATGTCCTATTTTTTCAGTACAATCCTCCTTAGAGTACAACGGTTTCTCTCTTGAAGTATTGTTTTACTGCCACTTAAGCCTTTCAGATGTCGAAAAACCGCTTGCTTTCCACTCATTAAAAACATTTAAGTTGGATGCTTTTGAGAAACCAGTTGCCTCTTGTTCCTTGACTCTTGTTCCAAGTAAAAACTTACTTGTGGAAGACAGAGGGACAAACGTGAAAGAACATTGAACACCACAACAAACACGTTCAGTATTGAAGTTCAAGTAATGTCCATCCAGCCAATGCAAGCAGCAGTCAATGAATAAAGGTTTTTAATCGGTTGATTGTGGGAGATAAGCCGTATGCGTACAGTCCAGAATTGTACGTGTACAATTTAATTTACTTTATGTATCCTATGACGTCGCTTATTTACTTGGCAGATCAGTCTTGACCTAAATGCTATAATAAACAGCACCAATCGCTATATTTTATTCATTCTGTTTCAGCAAAATTGCATTATTCCCTATAGAGTTCCACCCAACTCTACAAAACAAGATTAAACATTCATTCTCGACATAGGAATATTAATTTAAAATGCATATTAGTGAATTTAATTAATTTGCGTAATAGGCAGATATTAATGTACATATATACTGCCCAGTCAAAACATTATGATCACCTACCTAATAGTGGTTACGTCCTCTTGCCACCACGTGCATGTACTCTAAAAGTGTGAACGTTACAGGAGGAATGTTGTGTCCTATAGGTGTAGTCTTTGTTGGAGGATCCAAAGCGGATCTCTCAATCCACGTAATCCCAGAGATGTTCAGTGGAATTCGTATCCGACTAACCACTATTGAACAATACCGGCAGCATGGCAGGATACATTATCCTCCTGGAACACACCTGTGCTAATCATGAACACATTGACCATTAAGGAGTTCATGATCAGCCACAATGTATGTATAAGTAGATTTTAGCATTCAGAATTTAGTTTAGGAATGTGAAGGCGCGAAGAGATTCCCAAGAAAACACCTCCATATAAAAGGAAACGTGACTGAAATGTATGTTCTATTTGCTGCGCGGTAGAACATAATGCATTCAATGGTGTGTTATAAGAAGAATGGGCCAAAGTAACGCCATTAATACATCTTTTGTTATGTCTAGCGAATGCATCCTGATTGTGGGTTGTTTCTCCAAAATTTCCATGGTATCCACATACAAACTGGAATACAGTATGCTGTACTTGTAGTATTTCGCCTGATCTGCTAGTTAGCGATTGCAAAAATGTGGGAAATATTATCGCTGTATATAGAACAGAATTTAATTTTATATCGTATACACAGGACAGAAGTTCTTTGCAATTAAATGAATGCATCTATATCTTATGCTAAGGAGTTCACAGAGAACGCCATCCCCTTGAGGTAAGTTGACAAACATTTTTAGCAACAAAGCGTCTTCAGGGTTGTGGTAACTGAATTCTGGTTCCCTCATGACAGAGGTATTTTGATTCGGGAAAAATTCCACTAAAGCGATTAAATTATGAATTTCAAGTTTCGCTTCCATACTTCTTAGGAAAGGCGTATTGACTACTGAGAGAGAGTTGTCGTTGCTGTTGTAGGGCTTTAAGAGCATCAGAGACTAAGGCCATATTTCTCCCTGTATACTGTCTGTAATACTCTGGGTATATTGTCTGACAGCCTCCCTCGGTAGCCGAACGGGCAAGAGCGGGAGTGGAACAGCACACGCTCTTTGAGAAGATCAGGGTTCAAGCCCCTGACTGCTAAATACGATCGATCTTCCAACTGGCACTGGACCAGCTTTGCCGATTATGGTTTATTCCATCAACATGACTTACTGGGGCCTCCATCGTGCAGCGAATTGACAATGGCTGCACATTTAATTTTACTTTATGCTTTCCGTAAATGGCGAGTGTTCTGTGGTCAATTTTCCGTTTGTTGGACAAAAAAAAACTGAGTTTCGGGGAGCCAAAAACCACTCTACCCTCGCTTGACTGACTGACTCAGCCAGTCTCAGAACGGCCCATGAAAATTCAGCATGTCTATCCACTGGGGGTCGAACTTAGGTCTGTTCCACCCAGTATGGGGAAGACGGCGGTTCTACCAACTGTGCTACGCATGAGGCCGTTCTGAGAGAGAGAGAGAGAGAGAGAGAGAGAGAGAGAGAGAGAGAGAGAGAGAGAATTATCTTAAAGATAATGGGATACACCAGGTGATACGTTATATACAACGATGTATAATACATATTTCCTTTCTTTGTAGTTTCTATAAATTCATATTTGCCAGGAAGTTTATTACTAATGATTTCAAACATCAGTTTTGAATCAAAGTCTTCTTACAAAAGAACGTGTCAGCTGACTTTTCTCCCGCTTTATTGAATGCTTCTCTTGATCCATTCTCATTTAAGTGAAACGAATACCTGTACATTCGTCTATACGTCCAATAATGCTTGTCCACTTTCTATCTGTACGCTGAGACCAACGTCACAGCAGGTTTCACCCACATTATTTGATTAATAAAATAGAATATTCATTTATATAAATTAATGGTTTCATCCTTATTACCAGCATTAAAGATTACAAGTGATGCGTTCTAAAAAATGAAGTAATACCTAATTAATTCCTAATTAACCATTCGATGTCTTGCGCATATTTCATAACACAGCAGGTCCAATGAGCATAATTTCTGATTAAGGTAATAACATATCGTTTTTATTATAATTTTTATTAATTTATCTCAGAATCGGAGTTTACAGAATAATTCGCTTTTGTGCACTGGCAATTTGTCAGTTTCTTTTTGAAGACAGCCATCTTTACGAATTGATCAGAGTTTCAAAAACAAGGAGTTTGAAGAAAACAGTTATGGAGTTCGTTGGGGCATCGATTCTATATGAAGGCGTTGGCATAGGAACTCAATAATTGTTGAAACTTCCACAGTAACAAATACCTCCACCTCATCATCTGAAAATACGTTGCGGCACGAAGAAGAAAAAGACCAAACGAGCGCTGCACAGAAAATCAGCAGGATCTGGGAGTTCTGGGAGTATAAATTACAACATTTTCATCAAAATTCTGATCAGAACGTTTTTATCAATGTAGATCTGCAATTGCTTCATAAGTCTTTCGATATCTAAGTCAGTTTGTTATCAGTTTGCTTAAGTCCGTGTTAAGCACCACCAACTAAGATTATGAGGCGTAAGCATGTTGTGTCTGCAACTGCATGTATATTATTCGGTTGGTTTGCTGTTTTGCTCGATTAAAAACTCAAGTTTCCTGGATAAAAAACAATGAATCCACCGCCTGACTTCGACTAAGGATTTGACTCTTAACTCTTTGTAAGAAATTTCTCCAACATGCCTTCATTTCCTTACACAACCAAGCGTGTTTCCTGGAACAGGGACCCTTTACCAGGAAGGATCATCTCCCTAAAGAGGTACTCCAAGAATACATCTTTTTTTTTTTTTGCTTCGCATTTCCATTCTCAATTTGCATTTACGGATGGAATGTGATTTTAAACGACAAAGTATTTTCAATATTAAACTTTCGGGCCGACCATCAATTTCATTTACAAATTGTATTTATGATCTTATCTGAATCCTTAATTGAGAAAATAAAGCAGATCCAGCCTCTGGTTGGTCAGTGCATTATTCGATAAGACCTGATGCTTTCAAGGGCTTATCTAATTAGTTTATTTTTGCAAGATATCTTAGGAGTGTCAAAATTAAAATCTTCCAATACGAAGACAGAATTAATAGATTGAATCTGAAATTCCAGCCATATAAACTTGGAACTAGTTTCTGAGGTATGACCAAATAGCAGGCAAATTATACTAAGTTTAATGAACCAAACATTACAAGGTACTTCAAAGCCACCAGAAACATTTTTGATTGGTCTAGGTGTCTGGGAGACTATCTGATATTGCAGATGCAGTCTCAAATTTATAGTGAGATTGTGATAATACGAATTTAAAAATTACATGCAGTGAGAAATTCGAAAGAAAAGATGAAATATTGGAACACTGAACAGAACTCAAAAATCCCAAACATTTCCAGAAATTAAAAACAAATTTATAACCTGCAGGTTCTGCAACAACATCGTTGTTACAACTAAAGCACCTCCACTGGGGGCTCCATGTTAATCTGCAAATGACGTTCCCAGGGAGGTAAGCCACCCTGGTAAAGAACCCCACAAACGAGGTTCTCTGGGAAATGAAAACCATGTTATAGGAAGCCAAAAACTAAGGATTATCATATTTCTTACAAAGACTTAATCTCCAAATTCTAAGTGGGCCTTATGCAAGGGTTGTGTGGTTTTCCCCTCCCGGAAAATCGGGTTTTTCATCCAGCAAAAAACAAATCAAGCGAAGAATACGCAGTTACAGACATAATGTCCTGGTGAATGTAAAACAGAAAAAAAGAATTTTTCTGCTTTCTTTTAATATTAGAACAATCATTTAAGGAAAAATTATTTGTAACATCTTCACGGTTTAATTATGTCCATTTATAATAAATGAAAATACTATTTATTCAGTTATTGTTCTTATATTTGAACATCAAACAGTTTAGTTAATATTGAACACTAAACAGTAATCTTCTCCATTTTATTTTAGGCTATTTTGGGCTTGAATTGAATTCTGATCATTCTTGTCCCACGTGCAGCACACGCATTTCACTAGTTGAAATAGTTTCCAAGTTTTGCCACCGACAGTATCGAGCGCTACCATCGTGTTCATTATTTATTATCAAAGTTAATGGCTGGCTTCGTCATGTTCCACAGTCATAAACATAGTTTTGTATCTCAAATTAAAGAATGTTTTCCATGGATTTACGAAGAGCATTGTCCCGGTAAAATTAATCTGTGATGTCCAAAGATAATTCTGTGTATTTTCCTCATTTAAGAAGATTAAATGCGAGGATATTATCCGTGAGATTCGTTTAACGGTTTGGAACATTAAATATTCTTACGTACATCAAAGGACTTTCAGAACAGAGGAAGTGTTTAAAACTTTTAAATGTAGTAAAATAAATTATTGAAAGAAACCAGAAGTTAAAATTATGAAGATGCAAGGTAAGTAACTATCTTTGGAAATTATCTCTTCCATTGGCTTTGTTATTTCTGATGGATTTCGTAAGTAGTTGGCCTAAGAAATTCATTAGAAATGTTTTTAAAGAACTAAGGGATTTAATTGCTGCATTTCAATTTAAGAAGTTGGCAATTTACTGAGTTTATTAAAATAAGCAAAAATAAGAGTAGGAATGTGTTATAGGTCTAATGACTTAAATGAGTACAATGAACAATTGCACAGAGAAATAGAGTGGGCCAGTAAATCAGAATGTCTTATAATGGAGGATTTTAACTTCCCAGATATTGACTGGAACTTGTGGGTTGGGCACTCACACACACTAGTCAGACTTTTGTGGATTTATTGGATGACTGTTTTCTGCAGCAGCATGTTCGAGGGGCAACCAGAAAGGATAATACTCTTGATCTGGTTATCAGCAGTGATCATTCGTGTATTAAGAATTTGCAGATAAAGGAACCACTAGGTGGCAGTGATCACAGTGTATTGATGTGGGATTTACTTAAAGATTTAATTACCATCAGGGGTAAAGGAAAGGGTTTTTGCTTCCGTAAACGTGGGTACAATGGTCTCAGAAAGTTTTTAAATTCGGTACAGTGGGATCAACTGACGACGTTACCAACAGTAAATTCTAAGTGGGAAGCATTCAAAGAATTAATCGTGGAAGCTACTAAAAGTTTCATACCTCTTAAGAAATATTGTTCATGGTTTAGGCCTAAATGGTTATCGAATGAACAAAAGAGGTTAGGCAGGCGAAGGCAGATTACGAGAAATCCTTGTCAAAAGATGCTAAGAAAAACAGTAAGGATTTCTTTACTTATATAAACTCTAAAAGGAAGGGGACGAATCTAATTGGTCCACTTGACATCGATGGTTCGACTGTTGATGATCCTGCTCAGACAGCAAACAAACTGAATGAGTATTTTGCATCTACATTCACACGTGAGGAATTATTAAGGTTTGAAAATGGCAGAAGGTTATCAAATTGTAGCAGGATACTTAATGGTTTTGTAATAACTGAGAGTAAAGTGGAAGAGAAATTGTTGAAGTTAAACATAAGAAAGGCACCTGGGGTGGATGGGATCTATCCAGTTATATTAAAGGAGACGGCTAAGCAACTAAGCAAACCCTTAGACATAATTATGAGAGCATCCTTGGACTCAGGGGAGGTTCCCACGGACTGGAGATGTGCAAACGTATCCCCAATTCACAAAGGGGGATCGAAGGGTGACACGAGTAATTACAGACCAGTTAGTTTAACTTCTGTTCCTGGTAAAATATTGGACTCACTGGTTAAAGATGCATTGCAGGATCATCTAAACAAGACTGCAGCAATAATTCAGACACAGCATGGGTTTGTTAAGGGAAAGTCTTGCCTGACAAATTTGATAGGTTATTATGATGTGGTTACAAAGGAACTGGATGCAAAAAATAATTTTGATATCATATATTTGGATTTCAGGAAAGCTTTTGACACTGTTGCGCATGAAAGACTATTGTACAAATTGGAGCAGAATGGTATTAAGGGTAAGTTGCTACAATGGATAAAAGGATGGTTAAGTGGGAGAAGATAGAGGGTGGTAATCAATGGGTGCTACTCTTCGTGGCTAATGTTATTAGTGGAGTCCCACAGGGTTCGGTGTTGGGTCCACTGTTGTTTTGTATATTTATCAATGATATTGATGAAGGTATATCAGGCTTAATGTCGAATTTGCAGATGATACAAAGGTTGGCAGGATTGTTATTGACAGTAATGGCAGTGTGCTACTGCAACAGGATCTAGATAATTTGGGCAGATGGGCTAAGAAGTGACAACTGAAGTTTAACCTTGGCAAAGTACTGCATATGGGTAGAAGTAACCCCAGAGAAACGTACCAACTGTGTGGTACTACACTTAAGGTGGTAGAAAATGAAAAAGACCTGGGAGTAATTGTGCAGTCAGATATGAAGTTTTCTGAGCAGTGCAGACAGGCTGCTAGGGCAGGACATGGGGTTTTGTCAATGATATATAGGAATTTTCTAGCAGGGAGAAGGAGGTGATTGTCCCTCTGTATAAGGCAGTGGTCAGGCCTTGAGTACTGCGTACAGGTTTGGAGGCCTCATTTTAGGAAGCATGTAGATTTACTTGAGCGTGTACAGAGAAGGGCAACAAGATTGGTGAGGGGAATGAAGGGATCCTCTTACCAAGAGAGTCTTAAGTTCTGCAAATTGCATGGCTGGAGACTAGGCACTTGCGCGGTGATCTGATTGAGGTGTATAAGGCCTTGAATGGGTTGAGCACGCTGAATTCTGATGGGATCCTTCCGCTTGTTCAGATTACATACCTAAGGGGGCATAAATTCAAATTAAGAAAAGACAGATGTAGAATAGATGTGCGGAAATTTGCCTTTTAGCCAGCGGGTGGTTAATTGCTGGAACAAACTTCCATCTGTCGTTGTGGAAGTTGATAGGTTGAATAAATTTAAGGAGAAACTGGACAGGCATTTGGAGGGAATGGTGTGATTTTTTTTTTTTTTTTTTTTTGGCTGATGCTGCATAAGCTCATACACTTGCTTTTTTGCATCACATGCCACTACTACTACTACTACTGCTACTGCTACAATAGCAAAGAAAATTTGGTAACTATATGCGTCAAAAAAATTTATATGGGATATGTTCAGTTGATATCGACTGGGTCCTCTCATACCAATAGAAGGTCGTCTTACTTCCAAAGAATATCTTTCTGCTTTATCGAATTTTCGCCTGCAATGCTTCATTTTTCACCTGGACTGTAATAAATTCTTTCAAGACGACAATGCAACTATTGCACCTGAACAACTGAGTCCAGTTGTTCAGGTGCAATTTGTTGTGTGAGAAGGGCAGTTCAGGTTTTTAGTTCTCTACAGACCACAATACAGTAGCTGATAAATATCCTGATGGAAGAATTGTCCAATCGGGAGCTAGAGTTACTTGAATATCTAATGGTATTCATGCAATAGGTATCCCTCCTAGATATTAAATCATGGATTATAATATTTTGGACAGTAAGATACCAAAGGTCTAGCAAGAACCTTTGGTATCTCACTGTTTTGATACCACAGGTCTAGCAAGAACAAATATGCTCAGACGATTGTTGTAAAAAAGCTTTCAGATATAATGTTCAGGCTGTTCTTCATCGATAGCAAACCGTGCTGGGTGAAAATTATAAAAATCTTAGTATGATTTGAACAAAAATCTGCCTCTTTGAGAAAAACTCGATCTTCTTAAAGCTAAGTACTTCTCACTACTACGAAGCTCGAACTAGTTTCGATTTCAATCAGAACATTCTTGTGATTTATGCTGCCTAAATTCAGTTTTTTTCTATATTTCGTTCACTTTCTCTTTTTCTTCTTCGTACTACAAAAATATCATCCGATGTGAAGGAGGTGGAGTAACCAAAATGCTACAAATCTTTTTAAAATATCTCCAACTCGTTTTTGCGCTACTTTACAGATAAACCTGTACACCGTAGAATCGATTTTTTATCGAGCTCATAGCGAATTTGAATGTACATAAGCTACAAAGAAAGCTCTATATACACTGAAAAGACAGAATTCATGGGACAGCTGGTTTCTGGGCAACGCGACGCTGTCACCCCTCTAGCTAGTGGACGAACCCAACGCTTGGCAGGTATATAGGTGAATGCAGTAAATACTCCACTGCATTCACATAGACGGTAATTCGATGTCACTATAGTAAACGTCGTGAGTTAATCGACTTTGAAAGAGAGATGACAGTGGGTGCCCGACGCTTGGGTCACTCTATCGCGGGGGTGGTACAGTAATTGCACTATCACCTTTTTTTTTGACAATATCAAGATTATATCCCGATATAATCTTGATATTTGACAATATCAAGATTATATCGGGAATACTCCGTTTCGGGTAACATCTCACCGTGGACAGCGCTGTGGGCGGAGAAATTCGACATTAAGCCTGATATACCTTCATCAATATCATTGATAAATATACAAAACAACAGTGGACCCAACGCCGAACCCTGGGGGACTCCACTAATAACATTGATCCACGAAGAGCAGCACCCATTGATTACCACCCTCTGTCTTCTCCCACTTAACCATCCTTTTATCCATTGTAGCAACTTACCCTTAATACCATTCTGCTCCAATTTGTACAATAGTCGTCCATGCGCAACGGTGTCAAAAGCTTTCCTGAAATCCAAGTATACGATATCAAAATTATTTTTTGCATCCAGTTGTTTTGTGACCACATCATAATAACCAATCAAATTTGTCAGACAAGACTTTTCCTTAACAAACTCATGCTGTGTCTGAGTTATTGCTGCAGTCTTGTCTAGATGATCCTGCAATGTATCCTTAACCAGCGACTCCATTATTTTACCCGGAACAGAAGTTAAACTAACTGGTCTGTAATTACTCGTGTCACCCTTCGATCCACCTTTGTGAATTGGGGATACATTTGCACATCTCCAGCCCGTGGGAACCTACCCTTGGTCTAAGGATGCTCCATAATTATGGCTAAGGGTTTGCTTAGTTGCGTTGCCGCCTCCTTTAATATAACTGGATAGATCGCATCCACCCCAGGTGCCTCTCTTATGTTTAACTTCAACAATTTCTCCTCCACTTTGCTCTCAGTTATTACAAAATCATTAAACACCCTGCTACAATTTGATAACCTTCTGACAGTTTCAAACCTTAATAATTCCTCATGTGTTGAATGTACATGCAAAATACTCATTCAGTTTGTTTGCTATCTGAGCAGGATCATCAACAGTCGAACCATTGATGTCAAGTAGACCAATCAGATTCATCCCCTTCCTTTTAGAGTTTATATAAGTAAAGAAATCCTTGTTGTTTTTCTTAGCATCCTTTGCCAAAGATTTCTCGTAATCTGTCTTCGCCTGCCTAACCTCCTTTGTGACCTGATTACAGACTAGATTATATCTGCCATAGGCTTCTGACTCGCTTGATAATTTATATGCATCCCATGCATTTTTCTTCTCTGTTACGAGTCTCAATAGTTCATTAGATAACCATTTAGGCCTAAACCTTGAGCAATATTTCTTAGTTGGTATGTAAAGCCTAGTAGCTTCCAAGATAAGTTCTTTGAATGCTTCCCATTTTGAATTTGCTGTTGGTAACATCATCAGTTGGTCCCACTGTATATAATTTAAATACTGTCTCAGACCATCGTAGTCGCCTTTACGAAAGCAATAACCCTTTCCTTTACCCCTGACGGTAGTTACTTCTTTGAGTAAATCCGACTTCAGCACACTGTGATCGCTGCCACCTAGTGGTTCATTTATCTGCAGATTCTTAATACACGAATGATCACTACTGATAACCAGATCAAGAGTATTACTTTCTCTGGTTGCCTCTCGAACATGCTGCTGCAGAAAACAATCATCCAATAAATCCACAAAAGTCTGACTAGTGTGTGAGTGCCCAACCCACAAGTTCCAGTCAATATCTGGGAAGTGAAAATCCCCCATAATAAGACATTCTGATTTACTGGCCCACTCTATTTCTCTGTACAATTGTTCATTGTACTCATCAGAGTCATTATGCCTATAACACACTCCTACTCTAATTTTTGCTTTCGCAGTGTCACACCAAGGCTTATGTCACACGAAACTGACTCAACAGTGCACTGTTCATCTATATTAACTGGGTGCATTTCCTTTGATTTTATGTTTTTCTTAATTAACAGCATAACACCTCCTCCCTTTCTATCCTGTCTATCCTTTCTGTAGACATTGTACTCCCCAAATTCTAGTTCTGCATTCCTTATATCTGTGTGACACCACGTCTCTGCTATCCCAAAAATATCCGCCTTTGATGTCTTGACCAACACTTCAAATTCATCAAATTTATTTACTATACTTCTAGCATTGGTATACATGCAAGCATACATGCTCCTATGCCTATTCCTTATTACCCTAAAACATCCCATATCACACCTATTCCATGTTGAATGCCATCCGTCCCTGAAATCCCCCAACACCCCTCGCGCCAGTTCGCTTCTTATTCTAATAGAAGTTGTGCAAGAATCACCTTCACCTCTGCCTGTGGTTACTGTTAAACTATTAGTCTTTGTATCCCCCAAGCTAGCGGTTTTCCGACCCACCTAACACTGCCTCGATAGCATCAGCAAATATTCTTGCACCCTTTCTATTTAAGTGTATCCCATCCCTGTAGAAGCAGTCTGTCCTGTTAACAAGTACAGACCAGGCTGAAAAAAATTCTACCCCTTGCTTGAGCCTTGCACAATCTTTCCAGGGCCGAATTGATCGACAAGGCTCTCATAATATACTCGCTCCTATCGTGTCTGGGCAGAATTGCAGACACTTTCAAATTCAACCCTAATTCACGGCTTTTTTTCAACAGTGACCTGTACTTGTTAAGTAATTCTGCCGGTCTCCTACTCTTAATATCATTAGTGCCAACGTGTACAACTATATCACCTTTTGTGCCCTTAAAAGATGATATATGCTCTACAACGTCATCAACCTTTGCCCCTGGCAGACATACCCTGGTCCTGTTCCACCTATCCTTTTTTACAAAGCATGTTCCCCGTTTTCCTGACAATAGAGTCACCAACAACTATTAGTTCCTGTGGGACCAGCGCATTCTGCCTTGGGGGCTGCCGCTGTGTTGCGCGATGACTAAGTGCAAGCTCTGGCGTTGATGTGGGCAACTGAGAGCTGATGAGCCCCTCGATTTAGATCTTTCGAGAGCATCCACCCTGTCCTTCAAACTCTCATATAGGCCCACAACAACGCTGAGTTGTCGCCTGATTTCCTTACACTCCTTACATCGCGCGCACACAAAGACATCCCCCATGGCAATATCGTGTTCTGTTCCAGAGGGTTCGGCAAACATTTCACAAGTTGCACATTTTTTTAGGCTGTGATGCGTTGGAGAATCGCCCCCCTCAGTTCTCCCCCGAGTCACAGCATTCCTGCCACTTTGTGCCCGTTGCTTTGCTGCTCTAGTTTGGGGCATGGTAGTCGAAATTAATAAAATCAAAAAATTAAATGTCAATAGTATTTGAATAGAAACTATTAAATAGAAACAGTGAAGCGTATTAATCTATATAATTATGTGTACAGCTACCTAGATACCTCAATTAAAAAATTTAAATTCCCTACCACAAAAACAATGGCTGCAAGATTCGAACGAAATAACGGTTTTACCTATCTTTAGTAAAATCCACAAAAACTGTTTATCTAAATTAAAATAAAAATAACCAGCGTAACTATAACTATAAGACTACGTATTAAGTACAATATAAAATAACAATTATGTAAATAAAAAGGCAAACACTTATCGTTTTTGCGAAGCCTGTAACTGACAGCTGTAACTTTTAAAGAGAGTCAGCGCCCTCTTCATGTCATATGGGAAGGATTGTGGATGCGTGATCAGAAGAGGATAATATCGGAACTTTGCTTTGCCCAGTACAGAGGATCGATCTAAACCCAACTGAACATTTTTGTGATGAACTAGTACACAGAATAGGACAAGACCAAAACGGCGATTTTTAGTACAGTTGAAAAATTCTTTGACACTGAAGTGGAACACTGTACTAAAAAGTAGAAAGAAAAGATTTACAGCCAAAGTTGGGACAAAATGCCATTAATTTATTTAAGGTAATATATGATTTTTTGGTAACTATAAGTGTTCCATCGCTTTTTGGGGTAACAGTGTACAATTTGTATGAATATCGATTTTTCATTTAATTAGAAATTTTGGATTAACTTGGAATTATATTTTGAAGAAATCTTAAATTAACCGCGATCAGGCAAAGATTTTAAGTCAGAGGTTTATCAACAGTGCAGGAACAACTAGAACAGAAAAACCAGTGGACTTTCCAAGTCAAGTTTCTGAAGTCAATACATGGACTGCTGAAAGTGGCTGAAACGGTAAGATTGTCTCCTAACCTATTTTATTAAAAGTTTAAGTGTGAAAGTTCTGAATTTTAAGATTTACCAATAAACTTTTGGCGTAATCAACAGTTCTTAAATTTCTTAAAAAAATTTTAAATTTAGAATATTTAGTACAATTTTCTTTTTGCACAAACTGGTACTCTGAGAGGAAATATTTTCGCCAGTTTACCAAAAATTATCTCTCCTTTCCTACTAATAATTTATCCAATCCTTTAAAAAGTTGGCTGAGAGCAAATTTTAAAAAATCTGTCTGTCCGTCTGTTCGACCGCAGGTAACAACTTGACTACAAAACGAAAAATCGGGTCGAGGCCAAATTTTAAACCTATGCCTTTCTATTGGTCCTTCCGAAAAGTTTAGGTCCAATTACGATTTCAACGCCCTCGTTGCCTTCCACATATAAAAAGTGGAATAAATTAAAATGTTTTTTTTCGTATTAATTGACAACAAAAATACGATTTGCTACCAAATTTTCTATTCTGATTTCAGAGCATTCCCTCCCCACTTTCCTCTCTACAGAAGTATTACTATAAATTTGAACACGAGTTCTGATCTGTTTCAAAATTTCAATGCATACTTAGAATATTTTAGGTTGTTGTTGTTGTTGTTATTTGGTTTTTAGGAGCATTAGCAACTAAGGCCATATTGCTCCGGGATATGCGGTGGTCATTCCCTGACCTTTCCGCATCCTCCGTATTTGGTGAATATTTTAGGAATCTGTAACAAATTTTCAATGGGTTTATCGATTGGTTGAACACACTAGGTTTTCGCACCCCTAATTTATTTATATAATTTTCCCCACACATTTTCATCTCTGCCATGAGCCTTCAGTTACTTGGCATCCATTTATTTCAAAACGTTGAAGTATATCAGTTAGTCCTGAAAGAATTTGGAACCGTCTAAGACCATTGTAGTCACTTTAACGAAATTCAAATTTCTCCCCTTTATCTTAGAATCGTTAAACATTGAAATGCTCCTTAGAATAATTAAACTCTTCAAAGTGCCAGATTGGACATTTGCATTTATATCCACTGTACGAGGGACATTTGAAAAGTTCGTGGCCTGAGGATGAAGGGTGCATCTGAGGATTCTGGTAATATTTTACTTTACAATGTGGCTCCTTTGAAGTCCCGTTGGCCACCAATATTGCAATGCGATCCCAGCTGCGAAGAAAGTTTTCTCTTGGGCACCCAGAAATGCATCCACTGCAACAGCTCACACGGTCTGCGTAATATGCCCCTGTGACTTTCTTACCTTTCTGGAGGTAATCCACTGAACACTTCATCAGCATTCCAATGCCATCCCTTTTCGAGCAAAAGGAATCGACTCTGCTTTCCTTGGACGTGGGGGAAGCGATGCGTTTCCATTGGACTGCTCCGCCGATGCGCGAGGAACTTCAATGGGATTTTTTCGCTCGGTGGCTGAGTTAGTCGGTTTCAGGAGTAGATAGCAAGGTTTCTCCCCCCAGAAACTGGGATTTTTCGTCAGCAAAACAGGCAACTGGACTATACACGTAATTTACAGGCACAATACACGTGGGTATTTGAAATAACTTTCCGGGTGATCCTAAGGTAATAGTTTTAGTTTGTTTGGACTGCTCCTTTGTCCCTGGTTGAATTATGAGACATAATAGATCCACGTCTCATCCATGGTCACAAACCTTGCAAGGAGATTTGCTAGATCTGCTTGAAAATTGTGCAAATGAAGCCTAGGATGCTGGCAATGTTCAAAACTGTCACTCCTCGATCACGCATCGCAAGATCATACATCCTGTCAACAATTTTGGGAGTGATGAACGTTAGAAGTTTTCCACAGCATGGTTCCTCCAGACTCTCCCTTCCTCGTTTAAATTCTGCTGCCCGCTTCTCAACCATAGAATAGAAAGGGGTATCCTCCCAAATATTTCCACCATATTCTCATGAATTACCTTCGGCGTTAGTCCCTTCTTTCCCAAAAATTGTTGGTCACAACTTTGTTGACTTCAGGACTTGTAATTAAAAGACGTTATTGAAACTGCATGAAGTTTGGTGGGTTATTATTTTAAAGTGTTATACACTAAGGACAGAAATTTTTACACTACCCTTTCGTACTCAGGCCACGAACTTCTCGAACCCCAATCGTATGCGATAAGGGAGTTAAATTTTGGTTTAAATTTCCAGTGTCTGTTCTGTATGATTATTCCACAGATACTCAACCTCATCTGCTTGGTTCTGATATCGAAGTATAGCCAGATATGGGATCGACTTGGAAGAGAGCGCCTAGCAATAAGATTAGCAGATGCGGACGCATGTTTCATTTTGGTCTCATATGGCTGCCTGATGACCACTTTATTGATGTTGATTGGCTCCCTTTTCCATAGGTTCACTGCATACCATCTGCCAAAGACATTATTCGTAAGTGTCACCAGATCAGTCTCTTGTTTCTTCGTTGTTAATAATAATAATAATAATTATTATTATTATTATTATTTATTATTATTATTATTATTATTATTATTATTGTTGTTGTTATTATATTAATATTATTATTATTATTAATGCTTGATTTTTTCCAAAATGGCAGGAGCTATTAGGTTCTTCGTGACGATGGTCCTTCTTTGGTCTGCTAATCGCTGTTCGGTAACCTGAATATAATAATAATAATAATAATAATAATATGCAGCTGGTCAGATCCTGGCCAGCTGCATAACTAAGAAGATATCAGACCACTTAGAGAGTCAGAACGGACCACCCGAGAAGAAGACGATCGAAGAGTTCTGGAGAAATATCTGGAGCAGTGAAGTAAGACATAACAGCAGAGCACCCTGGATAGAAGAAAACGAGGGACATACAAGACATGAGAGAGTGGGAGATTCGAGAAGAAGAAATGAAACAGTCGATCAGGAACACCCACAACTGGCGAACCCCAGGAATTGATAACATCTACAACTACTGGTACAAGAAGCTCACCTGCACACAGACAAGCACCTAGCAGAGCAGTTCACTCGAATGATAAGGCACCCGGAGACAATCCCGAAGTTTCTCACTGAAGGAGTCACATATCTGAACCCTAAAGAAGAAGATACAAGAAACCTGGCGAAATACAGGCCAATCACATGCCTCCCAACAATGTACAAGATCCTGACCAGCTGCATAATAACTAAGAAGATATAAGACCACTTAGAGAGTCAGAACATAATGGCTGAACAGCAGAAAGGATGCAAGCGGAGGAGCAAAGGATGTAAGGAGCAATTAACCATAGATGCTGCAGTTATGGAGCAAGCCTTCAAGAAGCACCACGAACTATACACGGCCTACATCGATTGCAAGGTCTTCGACTCCGTATCTCATAACTGGCTAATAGAGACCCTGAAGATCTACAAGGTCAATCGGATAGTGACAAACATCCTAGGAGCAACAATGGCGAAATGGAGTACCACCATTAAGGTCGAGAACATCATAACCAGGCCAATCCCCATTAGAAGAGGAATCTTTCAGGGAGATGCTCTGAGCCCACTATGGTTCTGTCTAGCACTCAATCCGTTATCCAACGTGCTCAACGGCAGCAAGTATGAATATAACCTCAAAGAAGGAAGAAAGAACCTATACAACCTCACCCACCTGATGTACATGGATGACATCAAGCTCTACGCGGCAACCGAGAAGCAACTCCAGCAGCTACTACGGATCAGCGAAGAATTCAGCAAGGACATCAGGATGGAATTTGGTCTAGAAAAAAGCAAGACCCACACACTGCACCAGGGAAAATTAGTTGGCCGAAACTACCAGCTGCTGACTGGTAAAGAGATCGAAGCTATGACAGAGGGAGAGACCTACAAATACTTAGGGATGATGCAGGCTGAGCAGTTAGAACAAAAGGAAATCAAGAAGTGTCTGACCGAAAAATATCATCAGAGACTCAGAAGTCTGCTGAAAGCAAATTTGAACGAAGGGAACACAGTTAAAGCCATAAATACCTATGCAGCTCCAGTACTAACATACACACCGGAACCCATAAGCTGTACTGGGACCGCACCATAATAACTGATAATAACGGACCATCCCGCACAACAGACCGGACATAACCCTTGTGGACAAGATGTAAAAGGCTACCTACCTGATTGACATAGCGGTGCCCAACACTAGCAATGTCCAGAAAACCCATGAGGAAAAAATTAGGAAGCACACGAACCTGAGACATGAGATCAAGGAGATGTGGCATATGCAAGAAGTATCAACCATCCCAATCATTGTGTCAACCACCGGTATGGTACCGAAGACTCTACATAGCAGCCTAGCCGCAATAGGTCTCCCAGAGAACACCTACAAGGAACTCCAGAAAGTCGCAATCCTGAACACCTGTAGGATAGTCAGAGATTTCCTCGACCGACAGTAACACCAGACATAACAACAACCACCCTGTGTACTTGGTAGCAGTACCCGTCACGGAGTGGAACCCCAAATCAGGGAGAGATAATATAAGAACAACAACAATAATAATAATAATAATAATAATAACAAATGCCAGTTGACCAAAGAAAGTGTACTGTATTACAAGTATGAACCCCAGGCAGTACTAGAGAACCCAACCCACAGGCTGTACTGAGACCGCGCCATAATAACAGAAAAGACAATTCCCGCACAATAGACCGGACATAACCCTTGTGGACAACAAGGAAAAGGCTACCTATCTGATTGGCATAGCGGTGCCTAACACTGGAAACCTCCAGAAAACATCAAGAAGTGCACGAACCAAAGACAGGAGATCAAAGAGATGTGGCATATGCAACAAGTAACGACAATCCCGATCATCGTGTCAACCACCGATATGGTGCCAACCCTGCCAGCGAACTACAAGGAACTCCAGAAAGTCAAAATCCTGAACACCTGTAGGACAATCAGAGAGTTCCTCGACCAACAGTCGAGGAACCCTCTGATTATCTTACAGGTACATAACAACTACCCTGTGTACTTGGTAGTAATACCCGTCACGAGGTGTAACCTCAATTAGGGAGAAATAATATAAGAGCAACAAAAAAAAATAATAATAATTTATCAATTTAATAGTAGCACATAAAGTATGAATCAAAAATTTGGACTGGTCAACTTTTTCCTTAACTACCATACACCTGCGCGTGATATTTGTTATGATAATTTGAATGGCGATATTGCTTCAGGTCAGATTACAGTTTGAGATCGAAGATCTTTTATCAAAGTTGAAACTTTAAGAGATCTAACTCCAACTTTCAGTGAAGCGTGTGGTGAATCCACAGTAGATCGTACCATGATTTTCACGCTAGTCTCAAAGACTTCGTTAAGGTCAGACCAGTGTCGAAGACAAGCAAGGCTCAAGGACCTAAATAGGACTATTCTGAAAGAAAGTTCCACCAGTTAGGTACAAATGTGTAACTCTGTAATTCTACGGTTGGAGAGACTTGAAAGCTTTGTGGATTAATTCAAGACCTGATTGACTCTGCAAACTTTTAAGGCGGTATACATTTGACCAAAGGTTTTAGCATGATTTTTTCTCCCTTAAACTGTAGATTTTCATCCAGCAAACATGCAAATCGTCCAGAGAACACACGGGTGAAGATGGGAACGTGGAATTAGCGATAATGAAATGACAGATGGTTGTTTATTAGAAAAATAAATATTTGATTAATTTTTTATTCACTAATGTAAGTTAAATAAACAAAAAAACTAGTGGTGATTCATGATTATTTATGAACCCTCTTCCATATTGCATTAATATCTATTTATTAACCCCACTCTGTAAAGCAGTAGATAATTTTATGATGACCTTTATTTTATTTATTTATTTATTATTTTTTTTCTAGGAACTGCTCTACAACGCAATATCTTTCATTTTGTATTTTACCGCAAGCATTTCCCTAATATTTAAGGTCGTATTCAGGAACAGAACTCGTCAACTATATCCAGGAGACGCTGATGAACTAGAAAGTGGCTTGAGTAAGCAAATATTTTTTCGACCCCCTAAAGAATACGGCTACTCTGAAAAAATTGCTGCTGGAGTGAGTATTTAAAAATATTTTCTCCGTTCATAAGTTATTATTTTACAGAGAATTCTAAATACTTATTTGATTTGCCGGAAAATCACCAGCATTGGTGAAGAAAATTTAATAAAATGAGTCCAATTTCTCCTACTGGATGGCGCTGTGAATTTTATGCGTCTGCTGCTTTGTCCGATGGTAACCAAGCAGCACCCCTTTTCAGGAGTATGAGGGAGTCTACTTCCAGATTTGATCATTCTTCAATTAGGATATTTTTCATCTGCTGTATTGTGGTCGGCCGAGAACCTAAGAACCCGAACTGCCCTTTTCAATATATCCCTGACATTCTCAGTTGGATTGAGATGTGGAGAATTTGGCTTCAGCGGATTGTGGACTGCCTAGATGGGATAAACCACACCTTTCTCCGTTAAATAAAAGTTTCCATGATTGGTCTTCACTGAATCCAAACGCAGCAAGATTAGTGTTCCTTTTTGATGAATTCTTTCAATGTATGTTAGCAGGTTCGTGAGATCCAGATTGAGGAATTGTGTATTTTAAGATAGGTAAAATTAGAGTTTTTGTATGAGTAATTAAATGTGAGTGAATTTTTAAATGAATTCTAAGCTTCTTTAAGAATATTTGGTGATTTCTAATATACGTTCTGTGAAAGAAGCTTTGTAAATAAAAGCTATTCTTAATCCTTGTGAATGAATAATGGATTTTATTAGAATGGGCAAAGTCATTTCTTTACATTTGGAAATGTGGAATTTTAGATAATACGCCTTGCATACTACATACAACACAGGCTTGTATAATTTTAAGCCACCATCCAACTCAGTGACTTTCCTTATGGATGAATGGTGCCAAATCCTTGTAGAACAGTTCCAGAATCTCTTGGATTCCATGTTGTGTTATATCAGTGCCGATCTGGATGCACAATGTGGTTCGACATCATATTGAACGACTTTTGGAGGGTGTTTCAATATTCTGCTACTTCATGTATATTCATGTATACTCTGATCGAATTTTTTTTTACACTATGTACTATTTCCATCATTAATCCTATCAGGGGTGAGTTTGTAAGCACTGAGGTACGTTTAATGTTTTAAGAAATTTCGAAAGTTCGTAAAAATGATGCAGTCACAAAAGAACTGGATGCAGGGAATAACTTTGATATTATATACTTGGATCTTAGAAAGGCTTTTGATACTGTTGCACATGGAAGACTGCTACACAAATTGGAGCAGTGTGACATTGGAGGCAAATTGCTGCTATGGATAAAGGGGTGGTTGAGGGGCGGAAGACAGAGAGTGGTAATCAATGGGCACTGCTCATCGTGGACTAATGTTATTAGTGGAGTCCCTCAGGGTTCAGTATTGGGTCCTTTATTGTTTTCTGTATTTATAAATGATATTGATGAGGGTATATCAAGCTTAATGTCCACGTTTGCAGACGATACAAAGGTTGGCAGGGTTGTTAAGGACACTAGTGACGCTATGCTGTTGCAACAGGATCTGGAAAGGTTAAGCAGATGGGCTGAGAGGTGGCAAATGAAGTTTAACATTGACAAATGTAAAGTATTACACATGGGAAACAGCAACCCCAGAGCAACGTATCAACTCTGCTGTACTACACTGACAGTGGTAGAGAATGAAAGGGACTTGGGGGTGGTTGTGCAGGCAGATATGAAGTTCTCTGAGCAGTGCAGACGGGCTGCAAGAGTAGCTCATGGAGTATTGTCAATGATATACAGGAATTTTTCCAGCAGGGATAAGGAGGTGATTATTCCCTTGTATAAGGCAATGGTCAGACCACACCTAGAGTACTGTATACAGGTCTGGAGGCCTCATTTCAAGAAGGATGTAGGGATGCTGGAACGAGTACAGAGAAGGGCAACAAGATCGGTGAATGGAACAAAGGGTTGCTCTTACGAAGAAAGGCTTAAGTTTTGCAAATTACAGTGTCTGGAGACTTGGCACCGGCGAGGTGATCTGATTGAGGTGTATAAGGCCTTGAATGGTTTGGACAGGCTCAATTCTGATGGGATTCTTCCTCTTGCTCAGAATAATCACCTGAGAGGACATAAATTCAAATTGAGGAAAGACGTGCGGAAATTTGCCTTTAGCCAGCGGGTGGTTGGTTGGTGGAACAGACTTCCATCCCTTGTCGTAGAAGTTGATAGCCTAAATAAGTTTAAGGCTCAGCTGGACATGTATTTCGAACGAACAGAGGGGTGAAGTGGAAGTGGTTATTTTTTATTTTTTTTTTTATTGTTTTATTTTATTTATTTATTTATTTTTTTTATTTTTTTGGCTGATGCTGCATAAGCTTGCTTTCTTGCATTAAATGCCTCTACTAATGCTAATGCTAATGCTAAAATTAAAACTTTTTACGTAAATTATTTGAAATATCATTTTTCTCTTATTTTGACATTACTGCACAATGTTAGAATGATATTATTTCAAATTTTAAAAAAAAATTAAAGAAGTTAAAAAATGGGGTGAAATTCGAAAAAATCGTAAAGTAAATTCTTGAAGAAATAATTAAAAATTCTTAATTATTGTTCATTCAATTTCATCAACTTTGGGATGTGAATTTCAAAGAAATTTTGGAGATTTTTGTAAGCTAGAACCACCTCCTCCTCCTCCTCTTCTTCCTATTTTATTGTTATTACTGCTATTATTGTTATTCTTGGGGCATATGATGCAAGGAAGCAAACTTATAGAACATGAGCCAAAAAAAAAACACTCCCACATTACTGGTCCACCCCACCAATAACATTTATCTAATTCTTCACTGAATTTATTCTAATTGCCTACCTCCGCAAAACCCAGATGTAAATTTGTTCCAACAGTCGCTCACCCACTGATTGAAAGCAAAACCTCCTCACATTTATCCTGCAACCATCTGTCCTGTTCCATTTGAATTTATGACCCCCTCTTGTGTGTAGACTGAACAAGAGGAAGAATCCCATCAGCAGTGAGCTTGTTCAATCCATTCAAAGCTTAAAAACCTGAATCAGATCATTTCGCAGGTGCCCAGTCTCAAAAAGCTGCAATTTGCACAACTGCAGCTGCTCTTGGTAAGACCACCCTTTCATTCTCTTCACCAATCCTGTTCCAACAGATCAACATCCTTCCTAAAATGAGGCCTTCCTTGTCCCTGCTAGCAAAGTTCCTGTAAATCATAGACAAAACTCCGTGAAGTGTCCTGGCAGTCTTATCCACTGCTCAGGGAACTTAATATCTGACTGCACAATCACCAACAGATATTTTTCTTTTTTTCGCTACTACTGAGAGCACACGGTTGGTATGCTAATCTCGGATTACTACTACGTATATGCAGTACTTTGTATTTGTCGATGTTATACCTCAATTGCCATTTCTCAGCCCAACTACCAAATTTTTCTCTATCTTGTTGCAGTAGCATACCATCATTACAGACATTAACCACAATGCCAACCTTCGTATCATCTGCAAACTTAAACATTAAGCCTGATATACCTCCATCAATATCAGTTATAAATAGAGAAAACAACAATGGGCTCAGCACCAACCCTGTGGAACTGCTCTTCTGGACTAATAACATTAGTCCACGATCCTCCTTTGTGAATTGGAGATATAATCGTCCTCTCCAGTCCGTGGGGATGCGTTCAAGGATGATATAATAATTATGGCTAAGGGTTTGCTTATCTCCTTTGCTACTTCCCTTAATATGATTGGATAGATCCCTTCTTCCCCAGAAACCTTTTTTATGTTGAGCTTCCAGAAATCCCCTTCCGCTTTCCTATCAGTTTTCACAAAATCATTTAGCTCATGTGTTTTAAAACCTATTGTCTTGTTAAAACCTATAAATTATGTCAACAATCACTTAAATACATAGATATCAGATATAAGCGCGAACTGTTTCACGTACTTCGAATCATTAAAAAACAAAAACGTATATATACGTACGTACTCACGAATGGGTTTATGTTGACACAAATAAATTGGTTATGTATTGTGTAGCATCACATATTTCTGTCTTATTTATTTCTTTTTTCAAATCTATAGGCGCTGGGAATACTAAACTCGCTACTGTACGCCACAGGAGCAATTTTCTGTTACCATGCATCAGTTGTCGCACCACCCGAATAACCCCATGCCAGTACTGCCTGTCCTCCCTAGTTGACAACATTATTGCAGTCTTTGAAATCATCAACTATTTTTATCTGGAAAATGAGAATCTGTACGTGACCATGTCTGCAATCTTTTTTGAAACTTTTTGTGTTCATGGAGTCCTATAACTAAATCGCATAATTGAAGGGGAAGAAGAGGTTCTGACCCAATCCACCTCAGTTCGTCAAGACATTCTCAACTGACCATCGCAGAATTTTGATTATTCGAAAAAATTTTTAAAAGGTGTGCAATGAACATTAAAAATATTGCAATTTTTTATTCGATTTTTCATCATTTATGTGTCCTCTTTCACTTTTGAAATCGTGTCAACATTCAATCTTCTAATTTGCAAAATACATTTTGAAATATATTATAAATAAATATTGTAAATCTTTACAGTGCATATTCATAATTTATGTTTTTTTTTAATTTAATAAAATCTTTCCAAAACTAATTTTGTTATTTATTTATAATTCAAGAAAATATTATTTTAATATCCAAAAATGTTGAAAAGACCTTAAAGAATTCTTTAAGTCTCAGACAGTTCCACTGTTATACAGTCCAAGAGTGGTCGGCAGCAGCTCTGCTATGAAAATCGATGTCGTGCCAGGTTTGCCATGGCAAGAATTGCTGTTTTAACTTCAGGAAATCTTGAATTTTCATCCACCAAGCAAGCAAACCGACCACAGTATCAAAGGCAGATACCCCATAACTGATTCCTCACGGATTTAGGTAATTTTGAGCTTAAGACACACAAGAGATAATTATTTCTAATTCTCAAGGAAGTAAACAATTTTGGGAATATCAAAGGACTTAGAGGTCAGCTGAAGTCCACCAGTTTCCAAGATTTTTAATTTTAAATGATTTTAAAGAATAGATACCACCGATTTTCAAAGGTATGAGCCTTCATTCTAAGCATGCCCATCATGCCCAACCACAAATATCTTACACAGCGTAATATATTTAACTGCATACTGAGAAAAACAGTGACAACAGAAACGTATCAAATACTACAGTTCTCGATTTTAACCAGACTTCTATGTTGATCTTGGATCCACTATAGTTAAAGAAACAGAAGAGACCAATCTCCTTTTTAATTTTTAAATTTTGTCTTGACTGACAATCGATGGTTATACCTATTTGAAGGTTCAGTATTCATCTGCTATGATGACCACAGGGTTATGGGACTGCAGCGATGGAACTTCTACTCCAATTCTCTCAGAATTTTTAAATGTCTTGTAGCAAAAAACTGTTCCACCGGCGTAGACCAGTGAATTCACCAAGCCAATAATCTAAAGAGAAGAATAAAAACAATTATAAATTATTGTTCGAAATACGAAAAGAAACATTACAGAGAAATAAAGGCATCGCTAATGTTTAATTTGTTGGAATAAAACTAATTGAAATATTCTCTGAGGATCTCAGTCTTTGAGACAGTTCCAACGACATATCACTGTAGTTCCTAAAGCACACATTCCATATTTAAAAATAAATTTAAAAAAAGCAAAAAACATTCTACTCACTCCAGAAGCGACCTTTCCTCCATAACCCCACTTCGGGTAAGGTAAGTTTCCTCTATACTGGAGGTATGGTAAGTTCATGTAAAAACCTCCCTCTGCAAGCAAACTAAGAAAGGATACGCTTGTAGAAAAATACAGAAGACATGAAATTGCTGTATATAAGAGTTCCTGCAAAAAAGAAAAAAGATTTAATTAGGTTTTACTATATTACTTAAAGATGGAGTGAGATTCATTTTTTAAAAAAAAATTGGCAGACTGCACAAAAGAACAAAACTATGGTAAAAACCCAATACAGTATTACGTCTATGAAGTAGTTTTATGCCACTGTCTCTCCTAAAGACAGTGGTGTAAAACTGGCTTTATATAAACTTGATATTAGCAAAAAACAGAAAACCGGAAATTAACCATTTCATCTACCCATTCTCTCCAACAATTTGTCCAGTTCTTCCTTGAATTTATTTAAGTTATCAACCTCCATGACAACAGATGGAAGTTTTTTCCTGAATCAACCACCCACTGGCTAAACTTTCGCACACTTCTCCTGCAACGATTCTTCCTCAATATGAACTTGTGCCCCCTCATGTGTGGTCTGAACAGGAAGAATCCCATCAGCATTGAGCATGCTCAATCCATTCAAAACTTTAAACATCTCAATCAGATCAACTTGCTGGTGCCTGGTCTCCAGACGCTGAATTTGCAGAACTAAAGCCTTCTTGTAAGTGCACCCGTTTTTTTCCCTCGAATATTGCCCTACCTCGAATAAGCGACGCTTCCGCAGTAGAGAAGACTACTGTTAGTTATTCTCGGCGAATACCACCATCCAAAAAGACCCGATTGTAAATGTATAAGGGATAATAAACACTCTTATCCGCATCTCTGTTCCTATTAGCCAAAGAAAAGAGAAAAGGAGGAATTCTTTAGGAAATGGAATGTTAGAAGTGAATCAAACTTTAAGAGGGAGCTGAATGTGGAATCTGAAAGGAAAGTGGAAGGCAAATTTTTGAAATTAAACACAAGGATAGTACTTGGGGTGGACGACATCTATCCAATTATATTAAAGGAGGCAGCAAGAGATAACCCAAACCCTCGGCCATAATTATGGCTGTATCTTTGCAATGTATCCACAATTCATAAAGAGGGCGAGTTAACTGATTACAGACGAGTTAGCTTAACTTCTGTTCCAGGAGAAATAATGGAGTCACTGGTTAAATAAGTAATGCAGAACTACGCACACAGGAATGCAATTATACTGCAACACAGAAGTATTTCTTAATGGATTGGATAGTCTGATTAGTAGTCTGATTGGATGCTATGACAGAGTAACAAAGGAACTGGAATCAAAAAATAATTTTGACATCATATACTCAGATTTCAAGAAAGCTTTGGATACTGTTCACATAAAAGACTGCTATGTACAGCAGTGTGGAATTAAGGGAAAGTTACTGCTTTAGAAAAAGGGATGGTTCGATTGGAGAAGACAGAGAGTGGTTATCAATCGACAGTGTTCTTCGTTCACGAAGAGCTGTGTCCATTGATAACTACTCCTTTTTGCCTAGCACTGACGCTAGCAGTGTCCATTGATAACCACTCTGTTGGGCCTAGCATTGAAGATGTGGAGTCCCACAGCGGTCACTGCTAGGCCCATTTTGATTTCAATATTTATTAATGATATTGATGAAGGCACATCAGACTTAATTTACAAGTATGCAGATAGTGCAAAGATTGGCAAGGTGGTTGTGATGGTGCTATGCCACCGCAAAAGGATCCAGAATAGTTGGGCAAATGGGCTGAGAAATGGCAATTGAAGTTTATCATTGACAAATGCAAAGTATTGGATAGTGGTAGCAGTAACCTAAGAGTAATGTACGAACAGTACGGAACTACACTCAGGGAAGTGGAAAACGAAAGAAACCTGGGGTAATTGTGCAGTCAGATATAAAGTTCTTTGAGCAGTGCAGACAGGTTGCCAGGATAGTTCATGGGGTTGTGTCAATTATATACATGAACTCTGCTAGCAGGGATAAGGAGGTGATTATCCTATTGTACAGGGCGATGGTTGGGCCATATCTTGAGTTCTGCATACAGTTCCGGAGGCCTCATTTTAGGAAGAGTGTAGAACTGCTGAAACGGATGCAGAGAAAATACAACGAGATTGATGAAGGAAACGAAATGATGGTTTACCAACAAAGGCTTCAGTTCTGCAAATTGCAGTGTATGGAGACTAGGCATCTGTGATGTGATCTGATTGAGTTGCTTGAATGGATTGATCAAGCTAAATATTGACGGGATTCTTACTCTTGCTCAAAGTGCACACATGAAAGACATAAATTCAAATTCAGGAAGGATCTTTACAGGAGAGATATGAGGAATTTTGCATTCAGCTAGTGATTGGTTGATAGTTGGAACAAACTTCCATCTGTTGTCGGGGAAGTAGGTAGTCTGAATAAATTCAAGCAAGAACTAGTAAACTATTGGTGATCTTAATTTTTTTATTTTTTCGTGCTGCTTTTTCTAGCATCATTTGCCACGACTGATACTAATACTAATACTAATAAACTGACACTTAACAAAACCAAGAGGAATTGAATTTCACGCCAGAGCTACTTACGAATAATGTCTTCGGTAGTAGGTCCGATGTGGAATCATGGAAAAGGGAGCTAATCAACAGCAGAAAAGTTATCATCATGCAGCCATATGAGATCAAGAAGAACGAGGCATCCACGTGTTTCTGAAGCATTCCTATGTTTATAAGTGTTACTGCCGATATTTCGTTATAGTGAACAGAGAGAGAGAAGCAGATCACGTTGAAAATCTGCGGA
The DNA here is from genome assembly GCF_048544385.1 of Mastigoproctus giganteus. Classification (NCBI taxonomy): domain Eukaryota; kingdom Metazoa; phylum Arthropoda; class Arachnida; order Uropygi; family Thelyphonidae; genus Mastigoproctus; species Mastigoproctus giganteus. Next base: position 6,310,441 of record NC_143581.1, read on the forward strand.
ATAATCAAAGAGAACCATGAATTTATAAGAACATAAACTGTAAAATCGTTAAATCAGCATATGAATATTACATGCAAATTTTGAGAATCAAAATAAAACTGCCATAACCTTGGAGTGTTTTCACAAAATCCCGATGTCTTTCATACCTCACTCTTACATCTCAAAATGAGAAACAACTCTTTGTTGAAATCTTTCATTTTGTTGACACTTTAGATCATGGCCAGCACACCTAATGTTTGTTGCTATTGTACTATGGCCCGTTGAGAACTGCGACAGTCTCAATCGAATTCAGATCTGGAGAATTACACGGCCAGGAAAGCTTGGAAATATTTCTTAAATCTTTTAGATGAAATTTTTAGACAGTGAACAGTTGAGTTGTCGTGCTGAATGAATCCGTCTCAACGAAACAGGACTTTCTGCTCTGATTCTCAAATCTCATTAAATTTCTGCTGTCTCGTTCTTGAAATACCGATTTTCTGCTCTATTTCTTTCTTTTAGAGCTGCACGCTCTTTTCGTCTTCCACACGTTGTGCCCTTCTAAGATAATTGCTTTCGATACACCAGTGATTTCCTTTGTTTTCTCAGTTGTGGCTCCTGCTAAACGTGATCCAATAATAATACCTTTCTGAACGTCGGAGAGATTATCTATGACCAGATCGATTAAAAAGACATACAGTATTTATCTGATATCAAAAGGAACTTATGATCATACCATGTGACAACTTAGAGACCGTATGTTTAATTATCTGTTGACAGCAATTGCAAAAGAGTGCTATTTTTTTTTTTTTTTTACCAGTGATATATTTTTAGCATTAGCATTAGTAAAGGCACATGATGTAAGAAAGCAAGCTTATCAGCCAAAAAAAGAACCTTCACATTTCACCCATCCACTCGCTCCAAATGTTATCTAATTCAGCCTTGAATCTAATTAAGCTATCAACTTCTACAACAGCAGATGGAGGTTTTTTCCAGCAATCAACTACCCGCTGGCTAAAGGCAAACTTCCGCACATTTATCCTACAAATGCCTTTCCTCAATTTGAATTTATGCCCTCTCAGGCGATTATTCTGAGCAAGAGGAAGAATCCCATCAGCATTGAGCATGCTCACACCTGTCAAGGCTTTATACACCTCAATCAGATCACTTGCAGGTGCCTAGTCTCCAGACACTGTAATTTGCAAAACTTAAGCCTTTCTTCGTAAGAGCAACCCTTTGTTCCATTCACTAATCTTGTTGCCCTTCTCTGTACTCGTTCCAGCAGCTCTACATCCTTCTTGAAATGAGACCTCCGGACATGTATACAGTACTCCTGACTATTTCCTTATACAAGGGGATAATCACCTCCTTATCCCTGCTAGAAAAATTCCTGTATATCATTGACAAGACACCAAGAGCCACTCTAACAGACCGTCTGCACTGCTGAGAAAACTTCATATCTGTCTGTACAATTACCCCCAGGTCCTTTTCATTCTCTACCACTGTCACTGTAGTACCACAGAGTTGATACGTTGCTCTGGGGTTGCTGTTTCCCATACTTTACATTTTACTTTACTTTACATCTGAGCTCATCTGCTCAACTTTTCTAGATCCTGTTGCAGCAGCATACTGTCAGTAGTGTTATTAACAACCCTGCCGAACTTCGTTTCGTCTACAACTTGGACATTAAGCCTCATATACCATCAATATCATTAATAAATACTGAAAACAACAATGGACCCAACATTGAACCCTGGGGGACTCCACTAATAAAATTAGTCAACGAAGAGCAGTGTTCATTGATTACCACTCTCTGTCTTCTCCCCCTCAACCACCCCTTTATCCATAGCAGCAATTTGCCTCCAATGCCACACTGCTCCAATTTGTGCAGCAGTCTTCCATGTGCAACAGTATCAAAAGCCTTTCTAAGATCCAAGTATATAATATCAAAGTTATTCCCTGCATCCAGTTCCTTTGTGACTGCATCATAGTATCCAATCAAATTGGTCAGGCAAGACTTCCCCTTAACAAAACCATGCTGTGTCCGAGCTATAACTGAAGTCTTGTCTAGATGATCCTGCAGTGCGTCTTTAACCAGGGCCTCCATTAATTTTCCTGGAACAGAAGTTAAACTAACAGGTCTGTAATTACTTACGTCGCCCTTTGATCCTCCTTTATGAATTGAGGTTACATTTGTACATCACCAGTCCATGGTACCTCCCCTGAGTCCAAGGAAACTCTCATAATTATGGCTGAGGGTATGCATACTTCCTTTGCTGCCTCCATTAATATAACGATAGATCCCATCCACCCCGGGGTGCCTTTTTTATCTTTATCCTCAACAATTTCTCCTCCACTTTCCTCTCAGTTATTACAAAATCATCTAGCTCACTGCCAGAGTTTAACTCACCTCTGACAATCCTCTCCCTAAATAACTCCTCATGTGTGAATGTAGATGCAAAATACTCATTCAGTTTTTCAGCAACCTGAGCAGGATCATCAACAGTTGAACCATCGATATCAAGTGGACCAATCTGATTCATCCCCTTCCATCTAGAGTTTACATAATTAAAGAACTCTTTGCTGTTTTTCTTTGCATCCCTCTTGCCAAGGAGTTCTGATAATCTGCCTTTGCCTGCCTAATCTCCTTTGTGACTTGGTTACAGACCAGCTTATATCTATAGGCTTCCGTGTCGACTGTTAATTTACATACATTTTTCTTCTCTGCCTTATGTCTCATTAGTTCATCTGACATCCATTTAGGCCTAAATCTTGAACAATATTTCTTAGTTGGTATGAAAATTCTAGTAGCTTCCAAAATAAGTTCTTTGAATGCTTCCCATTTTGAATTTGCTGTTGGTAACATTATCAGTTGGTCCCACCGCACAGAACTTAAATACTGTGTCAGACTACCGTAGTCACCTTTTAGAAAGCAAAAACCCTTCCCTTTACCCCTGATGGTAGTTACCTCTTTGAGTAAATCCCACTTCAGCACATTGTGATCTCTGCCACCTAGTAGTTCCTTTATCTGCAGATTCTTAATGCATGAAGCATCCTCTGCACCTTGTTTTCCAGGCTACTGCTCATTCCAATAGAAGCAGTGCAAGAGTCACTTTCACCTCTGCCAGTGGCTACTGTTAATCTATTAGTCCGTGTATCCCCCAAGCTAGCAGTTTTCCGACCCACCTAATACTACCTCGATAGCATCAGCAAATATTCTTGCGCACTTTCTATTTAAGTGTATCCCATCCCTGCAGAAGCAGTCTCTCCTTATTAACAAGCACAGACAAGGCTGGGAAAAATTCTAGCCCCTGAGCCTTGCACAGTCTCTTCAGGGCCGAATCGATCAACAAGGCTCTCTTTTAATTCTCCCTCCTATCGTGTCTGTACAGAATTGTAGACACTTTCAAATTCAATCCTAACTCTCAGCTTTTTTTCAATATTGACCTCTGCTTGGTAAGTAATTCTGCCGCTCTCCTACTCTTAATATCATTAAAGCCAACGTGTAGAACAATATCACCTTTTGTGCTCTTAAAAGATTATATCTGCTCTACAACGTCTTCAACCTTCTTTCTAATGAGTACCCATAATGCTTCTGCGTAATTTAATAGCTACGCCACAAAAGATCCTATCCGTGGCCAAAGTCGAACAAACAGAATGGACTCAGTAGACATTAATTCGATCATTGCCTGCCCGAACAGTAAAAATGAACTCACAGGATTATTATTGAATTACTTTGTTTAGAAGAAGTAAGCAAGATCGAGAGATTCAACCTATAATTGAAATAAGATATTTCCAGGAAAGGACTTCACATTAAAAAAGAAAAAGAAAGAAATATTGTTATATCCTACCGTTTGAAGAATTTTTAGCAGTCCTGGCCACGAAAGTAGGAATTCTTTATTGAAAGCCACACCTGGCGTTGTGAGTTTTGTTGTTCTGATCATGAGGACAGACTGAGGAAGTGGCGTGAAATCTTATTCAACAAGGTCAATACAGGATTTCTGGAAAATGGTTTGGATCAATGGTTTGTTAAATGCTTATAAAAATTGTACTTCTATATCCAAAGAAATTACGCTAAAGATTTTCAAAACATTTTAACGTTTTAAATATTGCACAAATTTAAAACCGCTTCTGTGGTGTCCATTTGATTGACCAGAAACGATACAATCCACTGATGAATTAATGGACTAGTCATATCGCGCTGGTTGGTTGTTGTAAGATTTTAGGATCATCAGCAACTTAGACAATATTGCACCGTACATGGTATGTGCCCTCGTGGATCGCACAGTTGGTAGAATTGCCATCCTCCCCAAACCGCGTGGAAAAGACGTGACTTCAAGTCCTGTCGATCACATAAGAAATTTTTATGGCCTTTTTTCACAACATGACCAAGTTATACATCTCAGGCGAGGGTAGCATGATTATTCTCCAGGAAACGTTTTTCTCCAGCAAAACATAAAATCGACCTCAGAGCACACTCAATTTACAGACAGTACGCACTGAGCAATGTGGCCTTAGTGGTTAATGCTCCTAAAACCCTCCTACAACAACAACAACTTAATTCTATAATTTCATTTAATTTTTCTACTATTATATTTGCGCTCTTTTTCAATGATGTGTTTAATGAATTAATGTCCTTATAAAATTTTGGCGCTTGCTGATATTTATTACTTCAACATTTAAAAATACCAGTATTGGTGGGTCAAGAGCAAACACTAAAAACGAAATTATAAAAACTCACGTGGATTCCACAAAGTTGACTGAAGTGGGAGTTTGACTACGAAATTTAGCAACAGAATGTTGATATGATATCCGCCTTCAGGAGACCAATACCGTCTGCATACGGGCAATTCTTTGTTTTGATCCCATGACATCACTTATTTACCTGACAGACACGCAAGATTTTTAGACCCCACAGTGTCTATCACCATGGGCGACAACGCCTTGTACTACTTTGGTGCTGACTGTTATGCCAAGGTTAAATTTCATCCACAAACTCCCAGTTGCAATGTGAAAATCGATAAGTTGTTTTATTGTCGATATTTCTGCATCGATAGGCTAAAATGTCCTTTCGCCTTGCACTCCCCAAGGATCCAAGCAATATCAACACTGAGCCAATGTTGAAATCGATTCAAAAGTCATAAAATGAGAGAATTTTAGGGGATTGAGTCAGTTCTTGGGCTCCATACTCAATAATACATTTATTACAGTGCAGAAGAAAGTGAAAAGAACCTTGAGAAAATTTATCTCCCTAAATAGTTCAGAACGTAAGCCATGTTAAAAATATCTCTGTTCGTCTAGTGGATGATCTCTTTGGACTGGAAAAGCATTAATATTTTTCTAATCCATGTGGTAAAACCCAAAGAGGCGACAGAAAAGTTTGTCATCTGTAATGGACAGATCATGGAATCTACGGTAAAGAAAACGATATCCTGAGAAGGCAGCCCCGCAGATTCCTAGTGTGGTTTCTGAGAGGACAGCTTTGCCTCACCAATCTGGATAACTACTGTAAATATCATAAAAGAGTATTATGTAAGAATAACTTTGAATTATATTCTAAGAGTTTAATAATATCTTATACGCTCTCTGGCCAAAAAATTAGAAACCTTTTTCAAATGTACAATACTGAAATATGAGTTTTCACATGATACTATAACAATTTCCTTAATACCAGATAAGTACTCTATGGTTCCCTGTGTTTCTTAGAGGACCCGGTCATGGGGAAACAGGCGATCTTTCTGATTTTCAGAGAGGTGTTATTGTTAGAGCAGGTTCGTCAGGACTAAGAACACCTGACGAACTTTCTTTCAATACAACAGTGCGACTATCCTCTGTACAAAAATTGAATTTGAATGGTCTGAGGAATATTCCCGAGATTTCCAATATTCACTTTGGCTGCCTAACTCTCCAGATCCAATTGAGAATGTGCGGGATACGTTGAAAAGAGAACTTCCACTTCGCAGTTCTCGGCTGACCATATTACAGTAGCTAACAAAAGTCCTGATGGAAGAATGGCCAAATCCGGAGATAGATGTACTCGTATATCAGCTGTAATTCGGGCAAAAGGTAGCGCTGCTAGATATTAAATAAAGGTTTCTAATTTTTTAGCCATTAAGTGTGATTCCAACGAGATCCTATTTTATAAATTGAGATTATAGTAACACCTTCGTTGGATCAAATACTTAATGAGTATTGGTTCCTGATTTCTTGGTCCTCTGATCCACTAAAGGGCACCATCCTGAATGCTGATAAATCATTTTTCCAAATTTCCGGAGACATTAATCCCTCTGATTCCCCTGCCTCTCAGCATACACCCCTGTTTGAACTTAAGGTTGGCTGAAAGGCTTTTTGTTTGGCGTTCTTAGATTCCACGTGTGAAAGAAATCTAATCGATGCATGCGTGACTGCAACCGACTTATAAAATTGGACAGGCGTGCTACCCATTCGCTGTATCTCAGCACCTACTTTTAGTGTTTCGTACAACGTCCGTGTCTTCAATATCTTTGAAACGGATTGTGCAACTAATTTTCTTCACCTTCTCGACGTCATGTCGTTCAACAACTACATCAAAGCTAAGACTACCGCTAATATTTAAGTAAGGACCTTTAGCCGATAGAAAAGCAATGGCGAATATAATGCTCATTAGAAAACAAGGTCACTGAGGTGTTTACTCCGCATCGCGATACGTTGCGAGATTTGCCAAGTCATTCGATCGACCCTTCGAAAGTACGGATGTGAACAAGTCGTTTACCAACCAAGCCATTTGCGTTCGTGCAGGTACTGCCATCCCATCGATCTCATATTTGATAACATCTACGCAGATGTTCAGTCTATGGCTACTGACAGAGCAACGGTAACCACTACGTTAAGTTATAGCACGATGGCTCTCAACAAATCCTTCCTGATTTCGATACCAGGATTGCTAAAAATGGGACAAACTGTAAGTGACTTTCAAATCTTTAGTGGTTTAATTTAAGAATGCGATCATTCTGACGTTATTAATTATAATATCAGGATGATCTTTAATAATTCTAATTGTGTTTGTGTTCTCAAACTCTGCGTGCGAAATTCAGAGTTTTTTGTTCGTTATTCCACAGGTTTTCAATATCATCTGTTTGGCGCTGATTGGACACTACAGCCAAATGTTTCTTTTCGTACCAACAAATACAGAAGCGATTATTCAACGACATGTAGATGCGGCTTTCTTTTTGACCACCTACGGGACCATGATAACCACTTTTTTACTGTTCATTAGCTCTCTTCTCCATCATTCAACATCCATCCAGATGCCTAAGACTCTATTCGTAAGTACTTCTCAAGTAATAATTGATTTTTTTTTCGTGTCTATTATGTATACGCAGCAAAAACATTATTATGCCATCTATTGTCACTGTTAATCACTCAACCTACAAGTGAACATTCTTTATTCCACGTTTTCTTCAAGACCAGTTTTGTGTCGAAATAAGAATTAAGCTTATGGACAATTTTAAGGTACAAATGGGGCGCAAAATAATTAATACGCGTGTGTATTTTAAAACAATGTTAAGCGTTTGTGGTCGATATGCTTGTTTACTAGATGAAAAACAAGAGTTCTAGGAGGGTAAACCATGCAACCCTCACCTGAAACCGATTATGAGAACCATATTGTGAAAAAGGTCCACAAAAATTCCTTGCGTCATTCACTGGATTCGAACTAGGCCCTTTCCACCCAACGTGGGACAGACGCATCCACTAGCTACCCGCGAGGACATTATCATTAATAGCCAATGAATTTTTGTATGAAAGTATATATGGTATAACGCCATGATGTCGCGTGAAGGCATAGACTTACACAGAGGTATGATCAGTCCTTGTTGTGTAGAAGCTTACTGTTACAGGAGAGTTACTCTTAGCTCGTATGCCTTATTGGAAAGCATAATGATTTTTATCGCTGATTTCTTCCACACCATGTTGGAAAGGCTTGGGTTACATTCCCGTTCTTCTTGGAGGACATTCTTCAGATTGGAATTCCAACTTTGAAGAATGAATCTGTTCCATCAGTTGGATACTAGTGTGATGAAACACTTCACTAATTTAAACATTGTTTCATCCCCACCAACATTCTTCAAGATGTCCAGAACCTTGATGTAATTTTCCAGTAATTTTCCATGATAAAAAAATATAGAAATTGCATTCTCCTGGCACACAATCATTAAGAACTTGTCGAGATTCAGTTTCGTATACTGTTGCAGAGTGAAAAAACTGCTCTAAGGATCTGATGTGAGATCCTAAAACTCGTTGATTTTAATCCTGAAAATTCTGCCGTGCTGTAAGAAAGAAGCTAAGGTGTTCCTGAGCACAAATATATATCGGGAAGATGTAATGGAAGGGCTTCAATAAGAAGGTCAGATCTGTAGAATCTGTAAGATCGATATCAAAATGTATATTTTTGGAATTTGTAGGATCTATAACAAGATTTAGATTTTTGGAATTTGTAGGATCTATAACAAGATTTAGATTTTTGGAATTTGTAGGATCTATAACAAGATTTAGATTTCTGGAATTTGTAGGATCAATAACAAGATTTAGATTTGTGGAATCTGTAGGATCGATATCAAAATGTAGATTTGTGGATTCTGTAAGATCGATATTTTGCATATCAAACTCTAAAATGTACAAAGTACAGGAGATGTAAAATTATTGGCTTCAATAGTTTGTTTCTGTTGGTCTATTGAATTAACCACAGTTAAAATTTTTGATCAACTGGAAGGACAGACACGAAACATGTTGAAAATTTTTGACCATGTCAACTGTTCCTTTAACATTCAGACAGACAATTGACTGTCTATCGTCCATTGTCCCATTCATGGTCTTTGGAACGGGTGGACAGTACATTTCCTCCCTGAACGAGACACTGGCCCACGGTACCCAAAAATAAATACTCAAATAATTATTGTTTTATATTTCAACATAGGCAGATGGTTAAAATAATCATTTTATGCTATTCCTACTGATTAACCACAAAATTACTGTAAATGAATCTGATAAATTATGAACTAGGCTAAGTTGAATGTCCATCATTAAATGACCTCAATTTTGACAGTTTAGGACAGCGTGAAACTGAAATAACTTCTTTATCTCTAGGAGCTGTTATACACTGCGATTTCGTGTCTTCTTTATTTTACCACAAGTATCTCCCTGCTTGTTTTGACAAATGAGGGGAGCTCCAAAGAATTGTACGGAAATCGAATGCGAGAAATAGACTTCGATGGAAAAATTGCTGCTGGAGTAAGTATAAAAAATGTTTGCTGTTTTAATATTTTCATGTTTGCTAATAGTTTTTTTTTTCTGACTGAGAAAGCCAGTCGGGTTGTTGAATTTCGTCAGAACCGTATGGAAGGGAATATTTCAGTGATGGATGATGGTGGACCCATTTCTGTAGAACTACCGTATGTGTCGATTTATTAGAATTGAATCAAATGTTTAACTGCGCTATAAGATGTATATATACTGTGCTGCCTACAAATGGTTTGTCCCACAACATTGCAAGTCACATGACCACAGTTGTGGATATAAATGCAGCTGAACAACCTTTCTAGTATCAAGCGTACAAACCGTAGCAAGAATGGGGAAAAGGGGTGATCTAACGGACTTCGAACGTGGCATGGTAGCAAGACGTGCTGGACAAAGTATCTCTGAAACGGCAGTTCTCCTGAACTTTTCACGCACCACAGTTTCAAGGGTGTATCGAGAATGGTGCAACGAACAGAAAACATCCTCTCAACGGCACTCCTGTGGAAGAAAATCGCTTGTTGATGAGAGAGGTCAGAGGAGGAGGATGGCTAGAATTATGCAAGCAAACAGACGGGACACAATGTCGTACATCATGTCAGAATACAACCTTGGTGCGCAGAACAAAATATGGCAACGGACCACTAGTCACACTTTGTTGTGAATGGGCTACAACAGCCAACGGCCACATCGCGTACCTTTGTTATCAATGAAGAACAAGAGAGCACGCATCCTGTAGGCACAGCAACACCAGCACTGGACTATCGAGGATTGGAAAACAGTTGCTTGGTCTGACAAGTTGAAGTTACTGGTGCATGATGTTGATGGAAAGCTCAGAATTTGGCAAAAAGCAACATGAATCCTGTGACCCGTCATGTCTGACGATTACTGTGCAAGGTAGTGGGGGCAGTGTTATGGTGTTGGGGCATGTTTTCTTGGCACATGTTGAGTCCATTGATACCCATAGATTCACGTCTGAATGCCACATCGTACCTAAACATCGTTGCTAACCAAGTGCATCCGTTCATGTTGACAGTTTATCCTCATTGAGATGGTTACTTCCAGCAGGATAATGCGCCGGAACACAAAGCCCGAATCATTATGGAATGGTTCCAGGAGCATGATTGACTTTTCTTTGTTGCAGTGGCCCGCTCAGTCCTTGGATCTCAATCCTATTGAACATCTTTGGGATGAGTTGGAAAGGGCTGTTCGCTGCAGGCCTACACCTCCGTCGAATCTCAAGGAACTGCGTGACACACTCATGTCTGCTTGGTACTCCATTCCTGCACAACGTTTTCAGCATCTAGTTCAATCTATGCCTAGACTAATTTAGGCTGTTTTGAAGGATAAAGGAGGCTCAACACACTACTAAGTAGGTGTACCTAATAAAGTGGCAGCACAGTGTATAATTAGTCCCATTATGGCATAATCGGACCAGGGAGTTTATAGTTAAGTTCCTTTTTCATTAGCAACACCTACCTGATACATCGTGAGGCCACATTTTGCTCGTAATACAGCCTTACAAGTCTTAGAATGGACTCCACAACATTTAAATATGTTCGAAGTGTTGTGTAAGTGTTGAAACACTTAAACATTGGCTATTGTCGAGATACTGGCACCCGCGCGTTCTATCCCCACCATCATTCCACGTCCGAATCGGAAAAATGTCGACGCTGACCCTTTCGTCCTCGCAGACACTGAAAATCTGATCGCCAAAAGTGCAAACTGCAGTCTTATGTCAGCCTTTCGTAACTTTGATTCTTCACCAGTGTCATAGACCAGTGAATTCCTAAACATACATTGAAAGGCGGGGTGAACCTAACTCAGTGTAAATAAACATATAAACTGGCATTGAGATATTCTTGTAGTAGAAGTGGCACATCACTAATGTTCTTATCGAGTAAGTATGACGTTGTACACTCTTAATACAACAGCCCAGAATTTAACTATGTCAAGTAGCAGAGCTGGAACCTAGGCGCACAGTCTGTGTTTCCTTGAAAGCTGGGGAAGGGTGGCACTTCAAGTTGGCCCATTTTAAACAGCCAGAATTCCAACGCAAAGTTCCTTTGAAGTTGGATTCAGCACCTCAGGTCTATATGTCTGATGCATATAGGTCGACCTGTACAGATTGGATACGATTTATCTTTCTTAGCAGGTGTGGATCACCGTTTTGGGACAGCTGTTGCTTAACGATCCACTGTTGAGAAGCCAACTTAAAATGTATGAGGTTAACATGCTCGGTGATTGATAGCTTCGAGTCAAATAACAGATCCTTTAAACACTTGGAGCCGTTGAGCACAGACGCCAGCATTGTTTGGCTGGCCTTTACTGAGAAGATGATATGTCAATTTTAGGGGATTGATTTGGAGTTTGAAGGCATTGAGGTAATCTTCCTGGTATGGGAGTTTGTTCTCTAGGATTGTCTAACCAGATCTACGACAGTGTCGAATCGCTCTCGCCTCTATCAAAATTCATAAACAACAAAAAAAAAGCCACCACAGCTTTTATCGAAAAGTAATCCCCAAAACTCTCAAATGAGTTGTTGTGTCACTGGTTTGACAAGTACACCCCTGGAATGATTTTTTCCAGGAAATATTCATTCAAGAAAACTGTCATACTTCAAATGTATGGATTTTCGTGTTTTTTATTTGATTTTATTAATTTCTGCTTTATTTTTTTAGATTATATTGTTATAGCACTCTTTATAGGTGTACTTAGTGACAAAAAATTAGAAAAAATTTATTCAGTATCTATTAGGGCCACCTATTGCCCGAATTACAGCCGTAATCGAGTCGTGGAATTAATTCCAAACATGTCTGAGGAAATTTTGCTTCAGATTGACCATTCTTTCATCAGGATATTTGTCAGCTGATGAGGTAAGGGGTTGTTAGAGAACTACGAATTCGGATCTGAAGAATTAGGTGATTAGGGCAGATGCTGGAAATCTTGGAACTATTCATCCAACGATACAAATTCAATTTTTGAACGGGGGACAATTGAGTTGCCGTCTTGAGAGAATCCACCACAATCCAGGTAAAAATGAAGTACTGCAGGGTATAAGCAACCATCTCTTTTGAGATGACTGCTTCGACATATCCATAATTTCCTTCGTTTTCTCAGTGTAGCTCCGGCTAGACGTGTTCCAGCAACACCTTTTTGAGAATCGGAAAGGTCATCTGTCTCCACTATGACAGGATCTGCTTAGAAGCCGCAGGAAAGCGTGCAGTATTTATCTGATACCAAGGAATTTGTGATCATACCGTGACAACAAACATTTGCATACCTTATCTGTTGACGCCAAATGCAGATTTCTAATTTTTTGTCCAGCGAGTGTACACTCAATTCTGGCGAGTTGATGCACCTATGATGCACGTTTACACCTCGCTTGCGCTGTGAAGGGTTTTGTGTAGTCGTGGTCTTTTGTACTTTGCAACAAAAATGTTTTCTTTATTTCGTAAAAAACGAGCCTCTCCTAACTCCTATGGGTGGTCCAGGAACAATCAATGAGACCACAGCGACTGCTTTCACTGTTTTTCTCGAACTGATGCCTGTAACCATCACAGTTTCAAGGTTTTCGTTGCTAAGAGGAGCCATTTCGATTACTTTAATTGTACAGTAGGAAAATCGAAACAGCAGCTGCTTTTCGATCGAACAAACTGGGCTGAAAGGCAGAACACGTAGCAAGAGAGTCGAGTCTTCAACTTCAATTCAACCATTATTAACGCATGTTTATATTTGTGATATAAATTATTCTCAGAATGATGTTCGATTTTGTGTAATATCGTGTCGTGTTCTATAAATTAATCGATATACTTGGATCTGGCTTGCAAGCCCTCGTGGGTTGTTGTTGTTGTAGTATGGTTTTAGGAGCATCAGCAACTAAGATCATATTGCTCCGTATATAACGTCTGTAAATCTCGTGTGTTCTGTGGTCGATTTTCTGTTTGGTGGGCAAAAATCTTAGTTTTCGGAAGGGAAAAACCGTGCTGACCTCACCTGAGACCGACTAACTCAGCCACTTTGTTAAAAAGCCCATAGAAATTCCACACTTCTTCGATGGGACTCGGACTCAGGCTCTTTCCACCCGGTGTGGGAAAGTCTGCGATTCTACCAACTGTGCTACCCAAGAGGGGGCCCTCGTGGGTAACACAATTCGTATAATCAACGTCCTCCCCACACCAGGTGGAAAAGACCTGAGTTCGAATTTTCTAAGCAAACCGAATAATTTTTATGGGCCTTTTTTCACGAACGTGGTTAACTCGGTTCCACTTCCAGCAAACAGAAAATCGACCACAGAGCACACACGTTTTACAGATGTTTTATACTATATATGGCACAATATAGCCTTAGTTGCTGATGTACCTAAGTCCCTCCAACAACCAACCGAACCAACCTGGCTCGCAATGAATACAATTCATTTAAATTAGTTTCGAATAAATTATTGAAATTTCATCAGTTTTTTTAACTGTACTCCTAATTTTCTTTTATTCCTTCTCTCTTTAGTCTCTTGGCCTGATAAATTCGCTACTGTACGCCGTTGGAACCTTCTTCTGCTTCAAGTCATTCAAAGAGGAATAGAATGCAACATTTGTCATAACTATCACCATATGATGCCTTGCTGTTATTGTATTAATACAAAGGTCTGATCACATGCTCCTGATCCTTCACGTGCATCACTATCCATTAAAGATTTCTTTTGACCAAAAAAAACGTTCCTGTAGTTCTCCAACATCATATTCACCTGGCCTTGCCCCGTGTAATATTTCTTCCCCAAACTGAAAATGTAGCTGTAAGAACACAAAGATTTGGCATTCCAACCATCCAGCTGAATGAGAGTCTTTGAATGACGCTTCCAGCAGTAGAAGGAACGTTTAGGACACTTGCACATCAAGGTGAAAATACTTTCAAGGGGACCAATTATAAAAATGTTCCATGTATCCTAATTTTTAAAAAAATAGACAAAGTCTTAGAAAGTTTTGATCAGGCCTCACGTGTGGAGTTTTCAGAGCTTTCTATGTTGTTTATGAATTGAAAAATGTCATTTTTTTATGGAAAAAGATCTCTATTTTTCCTTCCTGATCTGTGGCCTGTAAAATTAGAATTTATACGTTTTCGAACTTAAAAAGTATAATAATAAACCAATAATTCTTTGAATACTTTTGTTGAATTTATTTCATTAATAAAAAATATTTTGGAATTTAAATGTCCAAAGCTATTTTGTTTAACGAACCAGCAGTTACTGATTAATTTATAAAAATCCTCGTTTCGAAGTTATCCTAATGTTCCGAAATCATCTATAATTTTTGGCTTTTTAAGAAGCTAACGAATGAACCATGCTCAGATAACTGAGAAGTTTACTGCCATCCTGACATTCCTCTTGTGAGTGTTGGTTACCAAACCACCACGTGTCAGACACAACTATAAATATGCTCGAAGACCTTTGAAGAAACAGTACTACGATTGTGAAAGCAAAATGCCAAGAGTAAACTGTATCGTTTACATAAATAACAGGAGTTCCACGTGGCTCATCCTTGGGCCCGTTCCTGTTTAACGCCTGCATGAACTATTTTCCCTGAGAACTGAATTACTGAAAAAAATTATTTATTGTGCACGGATTATTTTAAACTGCTTGAAACTATTCAAAAATATACGATCAAATTATACTGTTGATGGATGATGTTCTCTAGAGACCATGCGCTACTTTGGAGCTCTGCAGCTAGTTCTCTGACTCTAACACAGCGATCTTCCAGGATTAATACCTCAACTTTTGCAACAGTTTCTTATGTTACAGCAGTTGCTTATGTTACAGCAGTTAATGGTTGCTGTTTATGGCAAAATGGTTGCCATAAACAGCAACCATTTCTTCGTGGATTGTTCTGGGTATTTTCCCTTTCAGAAAGAGGAACCCAAATCACTGATCTGGATTCCACTTTATCTATTGCGACACTGCACTTTATTCAGCACTAGCCAAAAAAAAAAAGGAATTGTCAGATCGAAACCAAAATTAGTGTGGTTGCTAGAAAGATTTGAAGGTATCAAACATAAAAAAATTCATCTTTCTATCACTACTTCTGGGAGAATATAATAATCTTTTTGTACTCCTCTCCCCTCATTTGACCATTCCTTTTTTTTTTAATTTTGCGCCAAGGCATGAAGCCGAAGAGGATTGTATCTATAAATTGTATCAATTTGATGGTCTGTTTAAAATCTGAGTTTCTGGGCAAAGAAACCTTGCAGCCCTCACCCGAATAATTCGGTATTCCCGGAAGAGTCTAACTTGCTATTCTGAAATGTATTTTAGTTGCTTAAAACTTAATAAAAAATTAACAAAATGCAATAGATAATTGCTGAAACCGTGGTTAATTATAATCCATTGCTAAATTAAACTCTGCATGTTGAAGGTGCCCATTTTCTACTGTTCACCACTATTTTATTTTCGCTTTATAATGATCATGAGTTAATAGTGTTTTGGACCCCGGTTGGCAAGATTCATTGCTCGAACACGACGTGGCATGGGGTCATGTTAAAAAGTGAGACCAGAAATGTAACAAAATTTTCCTGAGTTTCCGGAATGGAGTGAGCAGAGGATAATGCCGGCGAACATTCCTCTCCAGTTCCAGTTCATCCACAAATACTCAATGGGATTGGAATCCTGGGCGGCCAATCCGTAAAAATGGCCTGCTATCGTAGTGTTTTCTTTGTAGGTTGTCTGCATGGTGCAGCAACCTGTAGCACTTGCTAAACACATACCGACCATCATATCTTTTTGATTGTCCATGACATTCTGTCCGTTCCGACTGTCAGTGAGGACAAGGCCTTAGGTCAATCCTCTCAACGTGAAAAACGTTTATCTACTTCAGCATTAGCATTAGTTGAGGGATATGATGCAAGAAAGCAAGCTTGTACAGCATCAGCCAAAAAAAAAAAAAAAAACTTCCCATTTCACCGTATGGGTGAAATCCAGCAATCAACTACTCGCTGGCTAAAGGAAAATTTCCACACATCTATTCTGCAACTGTTTTTCTTCAATTTGAATGTATACCCCCTCAGGTTCTTAATCTGAGCAAGCGGAAGTATCCTGTCAGCATTGAGCCTGCTCAAACCATTCAAGGCCATATACACCTCAATCAGATCGCCTCGCAAGTGCCTAGTCTCCAGAAGCTGCAATTTGCAGAAATTAGGCCTTTCTTCATAAGACCACTCCTTTGTTCCCCTCACCAATCTTGTTGCCCTTCTCTGTACTCGTTCTACCAACCCTACATCCTTTCTAAAATGAGTCTTCCAGACCTGCACGCAGTACTCAAGGTGTGACCTGACCATTCCTTTATACCAAGGGACAATCACTTCCTTATCCCGGCTGGAAAAATTCCTATATATCATTGACAAAATGATAAATAGGAATTTGACCTGCTGTGCTGGAGTGTAACACCACCCAGTTAGTACGTTTCTTTTGGTGTTACTGCTATCCATATGCAGTAATTTGCATTTTTCAATGTTAAACTTCAGTTGTCACTTCTCAGCCCATTTTTCTAACTTATCTAGATCCAGTTGGAGTAGCATACCGTCATTAACAACCCTGCCAACCTTTGTATCATCTGCAAACTTGTACATTAAACCCAATATACCTTCGTTGATATCATTGATAAATGCACAAAACAACAATGGGCCCAGCATCGAACCCTGGGGGACTCCACTAGTAACATTACTCCACGTAGAGCAGTGTCCATTTATTACCACTCTCTGCCGTCTGCCACTCAACCATCCCTTTATCTATAACAGCGAAATGCCCTTAATGCCATACCGCTCCAATTTTTACAGTTAGTTGGTCTTCTGAGTGGTTGTTTGTTCTGTGATTTTTGGGACATCAACGACTTGGCCTATATTACATGTGCTCTGAGGTCAATTTTCCTGTTCGTTGGACAAAGAACCTGAGTTGCCGGGAGAAAAAAAACCGTGAGTTCTAGGGGAAAAGTCCCATAAAAATTCCTCAACGTCATCATAGGGACTCAAACTGAGGTCTTTTTACTAGTGAAAAATTGAGTTATTCTTTCAATAAAAGCAAACCGAACACACAATTTACAGACAATACATACGTCTGATGTCCCATAGCCTTACTTCCTTTGGCGCTTAACAACGCGCTTTCTTGAATACGTCACATCATAGACGTTTATAATTGAGGAACAATGCCATGCACTGTTGCATAAAGCTGAAACCTGTATGGTCCATAAATATTTATAATTGATTAGTTTATATAAAGTGGCAAGGCAGTGTACTTTACTGAGTTTCGATTTGTGGTCTTCTGCTAAGAGGAAGGAAGCTATCATTCGAAAACTCATCGAGAGTGTGAGCACATATTTCAAGGAAACGCAAATAATTCGTGGATCTCTGTTCTTCCTGATTGTACCTCTATCTGGAAATCACAAAAAAGCGTTGCCCACAGAGCTGGCTTTCCTCTTCTCAGTGGCTAACGAGAAGAGAACGCAAAACCACCGAAGAAGCGGATTGGTTATGATCCAGTGACGTAACTGATAAGACTGTCGCTGGTAACGGTCTTACTACATTTACGATTATTTAAGAAAACCTTCACCTTGAGTTATGGGTTGTCGCTAAGCGTGCTAATTATAAAAACGAGGTCACTGAAAGCGTTTCCTTCAGCATTGTGATGCGCAGTTGGATTTGAGAATTCTCTGGATCAAGACTGCTTGCTTATGAATAACGATCTGAAACCTCCAAGCTGTTTGCCATTTGTTGAGTTCGCGTGTAAGTAAGACTGATTTCACTTTGAAGAGCTCTTACAAGTTTAGCCCTTTCAACCTGTACTCAGATGCCCCAACCTATTCCCATCACCCCAGGAGTGACAAGTACATTAGCACGCAGAACTATGGCTTTCAACAGGGACTTCCTGCTTTCGAGGCCAGGACTGTTAAAAGTTTTCCAAACGGTAAGGGACAACATAAATTCCTTTTAAGTGTAAAAAAACCTTTCTATAGTTAATATTTCTTTTTGAATGGTTAAAATATTTTATTTCGAAAAGGAGAAAACCTTTAGGCTTACAATTTATATAATATTTTACATCATGTTCACTCTTATGAAATTTATACACAAAAACTGTTTTATTTTAATTTTTATTATTGGGCGTTAGATGAGTATTGAGTAACAAAGCAAGTAGGGTCTGAGGCATCAATATATTCTTGGGTCGTTTTTCTGGACAGAAAACAAAACGAGTTATCGGGAGAAAAACCTTGCAACCTTCTCCTGAGACCAACTAACTCGGTCCTCTTCCCTTTCGCACTTTGCGGAAGGCAAATGGTATTAAATAAATTTCAAACCACCATCTTCTCAGCGAGAACGGACTCTTCCTGTTATTACGTAATCCGTTTAGTCCTAAGAAGAACCTGGACTCGTAGAGGTATAGATTCTGCAAGTTTTTAAAGCGTGCCACACTAATGCTGGCCCATGTTGAATCAATTGCATCCAACAGCTGTCGTAATTGGATGGTTGCGGATTTCTACACCAAAGGGCTCGTTCCATCTCATTCAGCATGTGCTCAATTGAAATAAGATCTGGTGACTGTGAAGGCCACCACAGTAGTATAAGTGGTAATTGATGCAAGAAAGCAAAATTATACAGCACCCTCTAAAAAAAAAAAAAAAATCTCATTTCACTTGTCGATCCCCTCCAAAAATGTCCCTAATTCTTCCTTGAATTTATTCCAACTAACCGCCTCCATCTTCACCTGCTAGCTAAAGGCAAACTCCGTATATCTATTCTGCAACGATCCTTCCTCAATTTGAGAATTTATGTCTCCTCATGTGTGTAGTCTGAGCAAAAAGGAAGGATGGCATCGGCATTGAGCTCGCTCTATCCATTCAAAGTCATAAACACCTTAATCAGATTAGCGCCAAAGGTGTCTGGTCTCAAGAGACTACAATTTGAAGACCTGAAGCGTTTCACGAGCAGAGCAGTCTTTCTTTTTCGTTTTTGCATTTATCAATCTCGTTACCCTTTTTGCACCCGTACCAGCAACTCTACATCCATCCTAATATGAAGCTTCTGGTCTTGTATTCAGTACTCAAGATGCAGTCTGACCATTGCCTTGTACAACGCTATAATCACCTCCCTGTTCCTGCTGAAAATACCTGTATATCATTGACATGTGCTGTCCTGGCACTCTGTCTGAACTGTTCAGAGAACTTCATCCTAAGGCGTTGTTACATCCAAGGCGTTTTCATTTTCCACTACCCTTGTTAATCTGCTTGGTAGTTAATCTGGGATTACTGCCTATTTTTCTAGATCTTATCGCAGTAGCATACCTTCATTACTGTGGTCAAGGGCACTGTCAACATTTGTATCATCTGCAAATTTGGATATTAAGCCAGACACGATAGGAGGAAGTACATGATGAGAGCCTTGTCAATCAATTCAGCCCTGAAGGGAATGTGCAAGGCTAATAGGGTAGGATTTTTTTTCAGCGTGGTCTGTGCTTGTTAACAGGAGAGACTGCTTCTACAGGGACGGGATACACTTAAATAGAAAGGGTGCAAGAATATTTGCTGATGCTATCGAGGCAGTGTTAGGTGGATCGGAAAACTGCTAGCCTGGGGGGACACCTAGACTAAAAGGTTAATAGTAGCCGCAGGCAGAGGTGAAGGTGATTCTTGCACAACTTCTATTAGAAAAAGTAGCGACCTGGAGCGAGGGGTTTTAGGGACTGAGGGCAGCCATGGTGAAACAGGTGGGTATGTGGGATGTGTTAGGGTAATTAAGAATAAGAATAGGTGCATGTATACCAATGCTAGAAGTATAGTAAATAAATTTGATGAATTTGAAGTGTTGGTCAAGATATCAAAGGCGGATATTGTTGGGATAACAGAGACGTGGTGTCACAAAGATATAACTGGAATGCCGAACTGGAATTTGGGGAGTACAACGTCTACGGAAAGAATAGACGGGATAGGAAGGGAGGAGGGGTTATGCTGTTAGTTAAGAAACATAAAATCTAAGGAAGTGCATCCAGTTGATATACATGAACAGTGTTGTTGTTGAATCACATCCAGATTCAACAGCTGGGGGCGAACCCACATGCCGAGGCCTCCTTTAGATAAACAGTGCAGTGTTGAGTCAGTTTGGTGTGACATAAGCACTGCGAAAGCAAAAGTAAGAGTAGGAGTGTGTTATACGCCTAATGACTCGAATGAGTACAATGAACAATTGTACAGAGAAATAGAGTGGGCCAGTAAATCAGAATGTCTTATAATGGGGGATTTTAACTTCCCAGATATTGACTGGAACTTGTGGGTTGGTCACTCACACACTAGTCAGACTTTTGTAGATTTATTGGATGATTGTTTTCTGCAGCAGCATGTTCGGGAGGCAACCAGAGAAAGTGATACTCTTGATCTGGTTACCAGCAGTGATCATTCGTGTATTAAGAATTTGCAGATAAAGGAATCACTAGGTGGCAGTGATCACAGTGTACTGACGTGGGATTTACTTAAAGATTTAATTATCATCAGGGGTAAAGGAAAGGGTTTTTGCTTCCGTAAAGGTGAGTACAGTGTTCTCCGACAGTTTTTAAATTCTATACAGTGGGATCAACTGACGATGTTACCAACAGCAGATTCTAAGTGGGAAGAATTCAAGGAATTAATCGTGGAAGCTACTAAAAGTTTCATACCTATTAAGAAATATTGTTCAAGGTTTAGGCCTAAATCGTTATCAAATGAACTAATGAGACTCGTAACAGAGAAGAAAAATGCATATAAATTATCAGGCGACACAGAACCCTATGCCAGGTATAAACTAGTCTGTAATTAAGTCACAAAGGAGGTTAGGCAGGCAAAGGCAGATTACGAGAAATCTTTGGCAAAGGATACTAAGAAAAATAGCAAGGATTTCTTTATTTGTATAAACTCTAAAAGGAAGGGGATAAACCTGATTGGTCCACTTGTTATCGATGGTTCGACTGTTGATGATCCTGCTCAGACAGCAAACAAATTGAATGAGTATTTTGCATCTACATTCACACACGAGCAGTTATTAAGGATTGAAAATGGCAGAAGGTTATCAAATTGAGCAGGGTGCTTAATGATTTTGTAATAACTGAGAGCAAAGTGGAGGAGAAATTGTTGAAGTTAAACGTAAGAAAGGCACCTGGGGTGGAAGGGATCTATCCAGTTATATTAAAGGAGGCGGCAAAGCAACTAAGCAAACCCTTAGCCATAATTATGAGAGCGTCCTTGGACTCAGGGGAGGTTCCCACGGACTGGAGATGTGCAAATGTATCCCCAATTCACAAAGGAGAGAGAATAAGGGTGACACGAGTAATTACAGACCAGTTAGTTTAACTTCTGTTCCGGGTAAAATAATGGAGTCACTGGTTAAAGATGCCTTGCAGGATCATCTAGACAAGACTGGAGCAATAATTCAAACACAGCATGGGTTTGTTAAGGGAAAGTCTTGCCTGACAAATTTGATAGGTTATTATGATGTGGTTACAAAGGAACTGGATGCAAAAAATAATTTTGATATCATATATTTGGATTTCAGGAAAGCTTTTGACACTGTTGCGCATGGAAGACTATTGTACAAATTGGAGCAGAATGGTATTAAGGGTACGTTGCTACAATGGATAAAAGGATGGTTGAGTGCGAGAAGACAGAGGGTGGTAATCAATGGGTGCTGCTCTTCTTGGACTAATGTTATTAGTGGAGTCCCACAGGGTTCGGTGTTGGGTCCACTGTTGTTTTGTATATTTATCAATGATATTGATGAAGGTATATCAGGCTTAATGTCGAAGTTTGCAGATGATACAAAGGTTGGCAGGGTTGTTAATGACAGTAATGGCAGTCTGCTACTGCAACAGGATCTAGAAAAGTTGGGCAGATGGGCTAAGAAGTGGCAACTGAAGTTTAACCTTGACAAATGCAAAGTACTGCATATGGGTAGAAATAATCCCAGAGAAACGTACCAACTGTGTGGTGCTACACTTAGGGTGGTAGAGAATGAAAAGAACCTGGGGGTAATTGTGCAGTCAGATATGAAGTTTTCTGAGCAATGCAGACAGGCTGCCAGAGCAGGTCACGGGGTTTTGTCAATGATATACCGGAAGTTTGCTAGTAAGGAAAAGGAGGTGATTGTCCCTCTGTATAAGGCAATGGTCAGGCCACGCCTTGAGTACTGCGTACAGGTCTGGAAGCCTCATCTTAGGAAGGATGTAGATTTGCTTGAGCGTGTACAGAGAAGGGCAACAAGATTGGTGAGGGGAATGAAGGGATCCTCTTACCAAGAGAGGCTTAAATTCTGCAAATTGCAGCGGCTGGAGACTAGGCACCTGCGAGGTGATCTGATCGATGTTACAATCCCCCCCCCTCTTATAAGACTTCCGATTTCTTATCACTATTTATTAGGCCTGTAACACACTTCTACTCTGATTTTTGTTTTCCCACTGCTTATGTCACACAAAACTGACTCAACATTGCACTGTACCCCCATGTTGACTTGATGCACTGTCTGTTCTTTCTGTACACACTTATTGTTGGAGATGGACATTAGCCTGTGAGCCATCGTGGACAGCGTACATACACACATATGCACACTGTTCCGGGTAATCATATTCCAATAAAATTCCGTATCTTATCGGATACACTGGATGCAATAAGGTACAATGTCCCCACACCGGGTGGAAAAGACCTGAGTTCGAATGACGCCGATGACGGCAGAAATTTTTTTGGGTCTTTTTCACAACGTGGCTGAGTCAGTAGGTCTCAGACGAGGATAGCATGGTGCTTTTTCTCCCGGCAGCTCCGGTGTTTCGTGCAACGAACAGAATATCGACCTCAGAACACACGTATTTTATAGACTATATACACGGAGTAACGTGGCCTATGCTCCTAAAACCCAACACAAACAACAAAGTAATGTGCGATTTGAAAGTTAAAGAACCATCCAGCATAACTCCCATCTATTTTAACTTTCGTACTGAGGGTAAATTCAACCCATTCATTCTTACAACTGCCTGTGTTCTGCGTGACAGAAGGCCTTTAAAGACCAGTGTTCTTGTTTTAGTTTCTGATACAGTTAATTTGTGTAACTTACATCATTTGCTGACCTCGCATAAGATGTATTGCGACCCAATTTCTAGCTGCATTGTGCATTCCCTTCAAAAAGCACTACGATGTCATCAGTATATGCCACCATCGCTGTATAAATAAATAAATTTTCTGTTTATACTCCGGGACGACCAAACGGTCAGAGGAGTTCACAAGATAGACAAAATACAAGATACAGCACCGTATTCAGCAGTCACGGGCTTGAACCCCGGTCACTCAAGGTACTTGTACTTATGCACCCACGCGGCTGACCACTAGGCTACAGCGGCCGAATATTTAATATACTTAAGGTTCTTGTGCAACCAACCCTCCAGAACAAAGTTCCACAGTAGGGTGATAACAACCGATCCCTATGGGTACCCCATGGTCACTTCCTTTACAATCGAACTAACCAATAATTTCAAATTACTGTACGATGTGTAAAGTCGTCCTTCACCTTTTGAAAGATCCTACTTGAGCAGCCTTCTTATTGCAGCGTCATAAGAACACTGTCCCGTTGACTGGAATCAAAAGCTCCCTGAAAATCAATGAAAAATCCAAAGACATATTTAATATTCGATCTCAATATGTGCGAATGCCAGAAGTGCATCCTCTGTCCCAAGACTTCGCCACTCTGATAATTCATAAGCACAGGACGCTCCTGCACCTGGAAGTCCTGGTATTGGTAGTGCAGCAAAGAGCAGTGTATTCTTGGTTTATGAGGTTGTTTGGCTAGAATTCGAAGAACTTGGAATTGCTGGAATCAGGAGTCACGCTCAGGTCCCCATCTCTTCTGGCAGTTGGTCTATTCTTTGGGAAAATTGGGGATCCTTCACGGGGGAGTATGACACTGTGATAGATCAGTTTCTTGCGATCTACAAGTGAAGATCTGAGTGCTGTAGAACTTAGCTGCAATTGCGAATATGGAAGATATGCGCAGCGCATCAATAACAAGTAGCTTACTCAGCTTATAAGTTGTCATATGAAGAATTGTGCTATGTGACACAACAGAATGACTTTCGGTGGCAGTAGGCAAGGATGTAGTATTCAGTTCTGGAATCAGGATGGTATTCATTCCCACTTCTGCATCCGCATAATCAACATCTTCTGTTTTCTCTTCATGTCCTTTGTCAGTTCTTGGAGCTGTCAGCATTGCCGTGATGGGCAACTCCGAGTACTGGTTTGAAGAGCAAGAGCTCCAGTTCTGTGTATTGATTCATGATTCTAAAAGAACTCCTCCAATTCCTGTTTCATGAATCCACAGAGCTCAAGTTCCTTGTACTGGCAGTTCTATCTTCGGCAGGCCTTTGATTGGACTTAGACGCCTTAATTGGACCTGAACACCTCAACCTGGAATTATCTCCTATATGTATGGGTATTCTTCTTTTGTATTTATTTTTGTTATTACTAATAAATACAAAAATGTTAGTAATGTTAGTAAAGTCAAATTCATCAAATTTAGAAAATAGGTTCCTAGAGATCGGTTCTAGAAACTCATCTGGTTTCTTTCTTTACTTTCGGGCAACGCGCTGCCTTTTGACCAGACTTCGTATTCTGTGTTCTGACATACTTTTCTGAGCATGGAAAGAACCCCCTTCATGTCTACTGCAACGGTTAGTTACTTGCTCAATTTATGAATGTTGAATTCTCATTCTGAAAATGTGGAAGTGCCCCATCGAGTGTTTTTTACCTGTTGACCTTTCAAATGAGTTGAAAGGTTGCCTGATCACTCAAACAAATATTGACAGGAGGGGACCTTCATCAAAAACAACTCTTTTATCTAACAAAAAGAAATTCGCAAAGCTTTCCCTATGAAACTTATTATGACGCTACTAGTTATTGTTAAATTGTGATGCTCCCAAAATAATTTTAAGCGCTGTTCTAAATTCAGTTCTCTTTGATTACTCCACAGATTCTCAACCTCATCTGCTTGGTATTGATAGCAAACTACAGCCAAGTTAAGGATACCCTAGGAACGATCATGGGGTTAGGTTTTCCGTACGGCGATGGAGCGTTCTTCGTGGTTTCTTACAGCTGCATGGTTACCACTTTTCTATTGTTGATTGGCTCTCTTTTCCATGACGCTGCATCCAACCTCGTGCCCAATACATTATTCGTAAGTAACCTTCTCGTGATATTCAATGTACTGTATTGTGTGTTTGTAATTCATCAGTTAAGGTTTTGGGAGCTTTTGTAAGTTTCTGAAACCTTAGCAATTTTATTCTTTATTAGCCAAATGTTGAAATTGTAAAAACTCATATTTAGTTGACTTTCCAGCATCAAATCACTACTCACTCGCAAAACAGGCTACAATAGTACAATAAACAGAGAGAGAGACGTACATCTATCAAATTTTCAAAAAGGTTTCGTTTATCTGTTGATTCCGAATATGACCTATTAACTCACATTCCTGGTTACCGCTTCCCCATTGATTCTATAACCTGCTGGAATTTCTTCCCCATAAATATGGCCTGAATCCAGTTGAGCCAAGAGGAGAGAAAAGAAAAGAAAGAAATTTAGTGAAACCATCTTGAAAACCAAGGAGAACCCGCCCCGCCCTGCATCTTGAAATTCTTATAAATATAGCATTTATGATGGTCATACTTGATCTACTAACACACATTCACATTTTTGTAGTCTGTGCAACAGGAACTGATGGATGTATATTCCAATTATGAAGAAACCGATCTTTTAAACTTTTTCTTGAGTGTATATGAAAAGTTTCCACTCTCCTGGATTGTGATCAATACTTTATTTTTTTTTTTCATAAAGAACAATAAACCAAAACTGTATTCTACAACAGTATAAAAGCAGGCATAAGTGGCATAACTTTTCCAGTATGTGGAAGTCTTCCATCTAGGATCCAGGTAAGTTCCACTTTTTTAAATGACCTATCAGGAACACTAAACCGGATTCAATTAGACCGAAATCCCTCACTAGAGAGAGAGAATGGTATATTGAGATCTCTAAGCTTTAGGTCCAAAGGATTTTTAAACTTTAATATATATCCACCATGCAAAAATAGAAGTCGTCATGTTTTGGTCTCTCTCCACATTTCAGCTATGTCAAGGCAAATGGACGTGCAACTACCATGGAAGACATGAGTCCCTAGCTTGTCTTAACCACCTATAGGCATTCCAAAAGAGGCTTCATAGGCACTGCAAAACTTGTTACCATCAAGATGTTATGCTTCACCTACAATGGACCTATATAATATCCAGAAACATAGAAGGACGAGTCCTGAGATAACGCCTTTTAGTAGCAGTAGAATACTGCAACAAAAACTTATCCAACGAATTCTACACACTCTTGTATATCACAGTATTGGACACATTAATGAAATAATGGTTTGGCAGTGTATATATAAATGTCACAAAAACGTAGAACCCTCAATCTAGTTAAAATATTGACACCAGAGGGAAACCAATGACACAGTTGTTTCAGGACAAAAAGTATGTTGAAGGAACAGTTAAATATAAATATAAATATTTTAGTTACCATGAATACACTTCAGAATATTGGTTAAGACTTCAAAAATGTGTTTTCCATGACCTTTTATGAACGCAGTTGAAAATCTTAAATTAAATCTTTTTTTTTTTTACAGGAACTAATGTACACTGCAATTTCTTGTCTTCTATATTTCACCATAAGCATTTCCTTAATTGCTATGGTAGTGGACAGGAACGCCAATATAAAGTTCGCCAATTTTAGAGAACCAGGTTTCTCAGGAAAGATCGCTGCTGGAGTAAGTATATCGAAATATATTAGTATTAGTAGTGGTAAACGATGCAAGAAAGCAAGTTTATATACAGGTGATGAATTATTCATGCCATCCATTTAGTGTTGTGTAAGTGTTTATTAAACAATAAACAATAAAATGTAGTTTATTAAACAATTAAGTATCCGCTGAGGAAGGATTCCATCACCAATGTGATTACGGAATCCATTCGAAAATACCTGAAATATATTATCTCGCAAATAACTAGAGTCCAGGCTCCATAATTTGATCACACTCGTTCTCCTCAGTGTTTGATCACACTTTCGTTCTCCTGGCTAGTAGCACAGTCAATAGAATCGCCATCCTTCCCCACATGGGGAATACTTTATTTCAAATCCAGTCGATGACGCAAGGAAAGTTTATGGGTCTTTTTCATAATATGATAGGGTTAATCGCTTTCGGACGAGGGCAGCATGGTTTTTTTAGCATTAGTAGTGGCTTATGATGCAAGAAAAAAAGCTTATGCAGCAGCATCCAAAAAAAAAACAAAAACATTTTCAATTTCAGCTATCCATTCCCTCCAATAATTTGTCTAGTTCTTCCTTGAGTTTAATCAAGCTATCAACATCCACAACGACAGATGGACGTTTGTTCCCGCAATGAAATACTCGCTGGCTAAAGGCAAAATTCTGCACTTCTATATGAAACCATCCTTCCTCAATTTCAATTTCTGTCCCCTCTTGTGCATAGTCTGAGCAAGATGAAGAATTCCATCAGCATTGAGCTTAGTCAAACCATACAAAGCCTTAAACACCTCAATTAGATCACCCTGCAGGCGCCTAGTGTACAGACGCTGCAATTTGCAGAACTGAAGCCTTTCTTAGAAACACCACCCCTTTATTCCCTCCACCCATGACCTTGCCCTTCTCTGTACTCGTTCCAGCAGCTCTGCATCCTTCCTAAAATGAGGCTTCCAGGCCTTTACGTAGTACTCAATATGCAACCTGACCATTGTCTTATACAATGGGATAATCACCTCCTTATCCCTTCTAGCAAAATTCCTATATGTCATTGACAAAACCCCATGGGCTGTCCTGGCGCCTGTCTACACCGCTTAGAGAACTTTATGTCTGACTGCACAATTACCCCAAAGTCTTTTTTATTTTTTACTGTGCTGAGTGTATTACCATGCTGTTGGTACTAAACTCAGGATGGTACCAACAATATGGTACCCCGCCAATCTTTGTACCATCTGCAAACTTGGACATTAAGCCTGATATACGTTCATCAATATCATTGATAAATATAGCAAACAACAATGGACCCAAAACTCGAACCCTGGGGGGGGGGTCTCCACTGATAACATTAGTTCACGAAGAGCAGTGTCCATTGATTTCCACTTTCTGTCTTCTTCCACTCAACCACCCTTTTTTTCTATTGTAACAACTTGCTCTTAATGCCATACTGCTCCAATTTGTACAGTACTCTTTTATGTGCAACAGTACCAAAAGCTTTCCTGAAATTCAAGTATATGATATCAAAACTACTTTTTGCATCCAGTTTCTTCGTGACCACATCGTAGTATCCAATCAAGTTGGTCAGACAAGACTTCCCCTTAAGAAATCCATGCTATGTCTGAATAACTGTAGTCTTGTCTAGAGTACCTTGCAATGCTTCTTTAAGCAGTGACTCCATTATGTTCTCTGCTTTTCCCCCGGAGATCCCCTGAATCCACGGATGCCCTGATAATTACAACAATCTCTTTGTCCTTTTCTCTCTCTCTCTCTCTCTCTCTACTCCAGCAGTTCCATATCTTTCCTAAAATGAGGTTTCCATACCTGTATGGAGTAGAAGAAAAAGAACTCTTTATTGGAACATCGCGTAGGCAACACTGTTCAAGGCTATAAGCCAGACATTGTTGTTTAAATATAGAAGTAAAATTATTGTCTAGGAAAAGGCCCATTTTAGCGTAAGACAATCATCTCAGCAGAAACAGAAAGGTTGGATCACTGAAGTGATGTATCCGTGACTTTAATGGAGAAATCCTAGAGAGCAAATTCTATTGCCCTCTGACATGAGTCTGGGAAGGAGGTCAACAGAATAAGGCCTGCCTATATTTTTTATCCACCTAATGTATACAGATCGCCGTCGGGAGTGTATGTATTTGCATGGATAGGAAGCGATCAAATAGCTTTAACTGGTTCGGGGCAGCCTGAAGGAGTGTTTTAGCCCTAAGACTTCAGACTGGGATCCTGTAGGTGCAGTGAACCAAAGAGTCCGTTCAGAAATAATACTAACCATCATTTTGACAGCAAAGACGAGTCGTCTCTCATGAATGATGTCAGGAATACCTCTGATGTTAAGAGCTGCCACCATTTGGGTGGTGTAGAAAGAAGAGCTCTGGTCAAAATCAACATCCAAATCGGTGTGTTGTTGGACAGCAGAAATCCTCTAAAAATGAGTTGCACCATTGTTCGGTTGCCTTTGAGCGAGAACGTCACCTTGTATAGTCAACTTTAACTTGGCATGTTGAGTTATCAGGATTGATGCGAAGACCGAAGCCGGACAGGAATGCCTCGAGATTCTGGATTTTCTATTGGATCAAGACATTGATATAGTTAGCAATGTCTCCAGAATTGATAAGAGTGAACAGTTTTTCATCATCAGTAAATGTAATGATATCGGTTCGGTCTTTCACTAAAGGCACAAAACTGCTGTGAACAAGATACCAGAAAGGATCCCACCTTGTTAAGCCCCATCTCGAATACTCATTACAGGTCTCGAGACTTCATTTTAGGAAGGGTGAAGATCTGCTGAAACGAGTGCAGAGAATGGCGACGAGATTGGTGAATGGAACGAAAGGGTGGTCTTACCAAGACAGGCTTCATTTCTGCAAATTGCAGTGTCTTGAGACTAGGCACCTACGAGGTGACCTGTTTGAGGTTTTTAAGGCTTTTTAAGAATGTCATCAGCATTGAATGACGTCAATGCTGATAGCATTGCTTCTCTTGCTCAGAATACACACATGATGCGAATAAATTCAAATTTAGGTTGCAGGATAGATGTGAAGAGGTTTCCCATCAATCAGCGGGTGGTTGGGTTGACTGTTGGAACAAACTTCCGTCTGTTGTTATGGAGATGGGATAAATTGAAGGAAGAACTGGCAAATTAGCATTAGCATTAGCATTAGCAGAGGCATATGATGCAAGAAAGCAAGCTTATTCAGCATCAGCCAAAAAAAAAAAAAAAAAAAAAACCCACTCCCATTTCACCCCTCCGTTCGTTCGAAATACCTGTCCAGTTGAGCTTTAAATTTGTTTAGGCTATCAACTTCAACAACAAGTGATGGAAGTCGGTTCCACCAACCAACCAACCGCTGGCCAAAGGCAAATTTCCGCACATCTATCCGACATCCGTCCTTCCTCAATTTGAATTTATGCCCTCTGAGGTGATTATTCTGAGAAAGATGAAGAATCCCATTGGCATTGAGCATGCTCAAACCATTCAAAGCCTTATACACCTCTATCAGATCACCTCGCCGGTGCCTAGTCTCCAAACTCTGTAATTTGCAAAACTTAAGCCTTTCTTCGTAAGAGCAACCCTTTGTTCCATTTACTAATCTTGTTGCCCTTCTCTGTACCCATTCCAGCAGCTCTACATCCTTCTTGAAATGAGGCCTCCAGACCTGTATACAGTACTCAAGATGTCGCCTTACCATTGCCTTATACAAGGGAATAATCACCTCCTTATCCCTGCTAGAAACATTCCTGTATATCATTGACAAGACACCATGAGCTACTCTTGCAGCTCGTCTGCACTGCTCAGAGAACTTCATATCTGCCTGCACAATTACCCCCAGGTCCTTTTCATTCTCCACCACTGTCAGTGTAGTACCGCAGAGTTGATACGTTGCTCTGGGGTTACTGTTTCCCATATGCAGCACTTTACATTTGTCGATGTTAAACCTCATTTGCCACCTCTCAGCCCATCTGTTCAACCTTTCCAGATCCTGTTGCAGCAGCATAGCGTCAGTATTGTCCTTAACGACCCTGCCAACCTTTGTATCATCTGCAAACTTGGATATTAAACTTGATATCCCATCATCAATATCATTCATAAACACCGAAAACAACAACGGACCCAACACTGAACCTTGAGGAACTCCACTAATAACATTAGTCCACATTGAGCAGTGTCCATTGATTACCACTCTCTGTCTTCTGCCACTCAACCATCCCCTTATCCATAGCAGCAATTTGCCTCCAATGCCACACTGCTCCAATTTGTGCAGCAGTCTTCCATGTGCAACAGTATCAAAAGCCTTTCTAAGATCCAAATATATAATATCAAAGTTATTCCCTGCATCCAGTTCTTTTGTGACTACATCATAGTATCCAATCAAATTGGTCAGGCAAGACCTGCCCTTAACAAAACCATGCTGCGTCTGAGCTATAACTGAATTCTTGTCTAGATGATCCTGCAGTGCTTCTTTAACCAGTGCCTCCATTAATTTACCTGGAACAGAAGTTAAACTAACAGGTCTATAATTACTTGTGTCAGCCTTTGATCCTCCTTTGTGAATTGGGGTTACATTTGCACATCTCCAGTCTATGGGTACCTCCCCTGAGTCCAAAGAAGCTCTCATAATTATGGCTAGGGGTTTGCATACTTCCTTTGCTGCCTCCTTTAATATAACTGGATAGATCCCATCCACCCCAGGTGCCTTTTTTATGTTTATCCTCAACAATCTCTCCTCCACTTTCCTCTCAGTTATTACAAAATCATCCAGCTCACTGCCAATGTTTACTTTACCTACATCATTCTCCTTCCTGAATGACTCCTCATGCGTGAATGTAGATGCAAAATACTCGTTTAGATTGTTAGCCACCTGAGCAGGATCCTCAACTGTTGAACCATCAATATCCAGTGGACCAATCTGATTCATCCCTTTCCTTTTCGAGTTCAAGTATGTAAAGAACTCTTTTCTGTTTTTCTTTGCATCCTTTGCCAAAGATTTTTCATAGTCTGCCTTTGCCTGCCTAATCTCCTTTGTGACTTGGTTACAGACCAACTTATATCTATCATAGGCTTCCATGTCACCCATTAATTTGTATGTATCCCATGCATTTTTCTTCTCTGCCACATGTCTCATTAGTTCATCTGACAACCATTTAGGCCTAAACCTTGAACAATATTTCTTAGTTGGTATGTAAAGCCTGGTAGCCTCCAAGATTAGTTCCTTGAATGCTTCCCATTTGAGGGAGGGGGAAAAAGTGAGGTGAGAGAGTTTTTTTTTTATAGGCTTGCATCCTTGCATCATATACCTTTTTTAACAATAATGATAATTACTTTTTTGGCTAGAGTCTGTATAATTTTCCCTTGAATAGAAGTTAAGCTTACAGGTCTGTAATTACTCATATTATCTTTTGATTTCCCTTTAATGAATTGGAGAGATTTCCGCATATCTCCAGTCCATAGCGACTCCTCTGTATCCAAAGATGGTCTCAAAATTATTGATAAGGGTAGGCTTACCTCCTTTTCTTCTCGCTTAATATAATTGGATAGATCCTGTCCACCCAGATGACTTTTTTTTGTGTTAACTTCAATAATTTCTCTTCACCTCTTCCTCTCAAATATCACAAAATCATTTAGCTCCCTGTTAGAGTTTGATAAACTCTTGACATCCCCTTCCCTGAAGGATTACGCATACGTAGATGCAAAATGAGCAGGATCATCAACAGTTAAACCATCAAGTGGGCCAATGTGATTCAGCTGTTTCCTTCCTTCCTTCCTCTGTTAATATAAGTAAAGAAGTCTTTGCTGCTTTTCTTTGTCAAAGATTTCTCATAATCTGCCTTGGCTTGTCTAATCTCCTTTGTGACATGATTGCAAACTAGTTTATTTGAATCATTTGTTTGAATTGCATTCATTTACCACTATCCGAATCCCTCCCCCCTTAGTTTGAGAACATAACATACAATTCTATTTGGGTTAGATTTTTTCCTATTTTCGCAAAAATAATTAAGGCTTCAGTATTTATCGATAAATTGTTTGTATTTTATGATCGGTTTGCCTGTTTTAACTGGATGAAAAATCCCAGTTTCAGGGAGAAAAAAATAAAAAACAAATCCCCTCGCCCGAGATAGAGTACCTTCGCCAGTGTCAAAAACAATTCTTAAAAACTCTGGTCGATAATTACCAAAGAGCCGGACTGTTGACAAACTCCACTAGTTGCTAAAATCTACAGAATTTCATAGACATGAGAGCAGAGAACTTAACATATTAAACAGCATAAACAGCAACTTATTAAAGACAGCCTTGAACTTCAACCCCATCGGCATATATTCAGGAGCAAAGTCAACATTGGTGTCTGATGACGAAGACATATTTACATTTCTTTCGTCTGACCTGAACCACTGGAATGTGACACTGGATTCTTCATTAAGGAAAGATGTGGCTTTAACACAGCCGAAGTTTGTTCCTGACGTTTTATATTGATTTCAATGCACAGTTTAATCATGATCAAGATTATTTAGCTACAGATAAAATACTCGGCCATTTTGAAATGGAAAATTAGAAAGGTACGTAACCAACGTGTGTACAAAATGGGGTAAGATTGAGAAAGATGATTTTAGAAGAAAATTATGAAAATGAAACTAGGAAATTGCATTGTGTAGTTGACTCTTATTATCCTTTTGGTGTATTTAAACAGAATCCTGCAAATGAAGGACACATGATGACGCAAGCATAGGCAGCTGTACAAACAGCTCTGCTTGTAACATAACGCTGCGCAACTTCTACTAAACCAAGCCTTTTTTTTTTTATTATTTTTCTTCAACTCTTCCGCCTGGCCAGATGTCCTCTACTTCAAGGCTAACAACACAATTATACTCATGGAGTGTATGGTTATGCTTACAGCCATAAAGAAGTACAATCGATGCACTTTAGCTTGTCAACAAACGCGAGGAGGCACTTTTCTGAATTTCTGTCCTCTCTTTGGACATTTTATGCTGAATTCTTTAATATTTTCATGTTTCTATTTTTCATGTTAATCGGCGCCAAAGTAGTTAGAGAAGAAAATGAATATTTATCAAATATCTTATTTAAAATAAATTTTTAATTTACAGTACAATATCTATCTACTTTTGCTTTATTCGAAGAAATATTTTGTGCCTTTCAGCAAGTTATACATGTTATTAAAACATAGGATTAATTTTTGGATTAAAATACAATAAAAATTAATATTAAGAAAAGAATATTTGATAATCTGGGTTTTCCAAAATTAAATCGCTTACAATCTGATTGCTTTTAATATCACCATAGTTTTGGTGCAAAACCCAATCTCAATTTGAAAATTAATGTAAGCCATATCAGTCATACACCATTCTCTGTTCTTGAAAAGTCTAGATTTAGTAAAATAAAAAATCCTAAAATCATACAAAGGTATAAAATTCAGTTCCACTAACTGCAAACTTTCGTGTGTGGGCCACATCCGTTTACAAAGGATATCGGCCAAACCGATTGCATCCGGCAACCCGGAAATCGCTGTGACGTATCGAAATTCATGGAAAACGCAGGCTACAGAATGTAGTTTTGTTGGTTCTTTTAATTTTTGTTTATTTTTATAGCATTTCTTAATGTTTTTCTTTGAATATAGCTTCACATTGAAACTGTATTCGACGCAATTATGTTTCTGTGGTCGATTTTCTGTGTGCTGAACAAAAAACCAAGTTTTCCGGGAGAAAAATCCATGCTACCTTCTCCTAAAAGCAACTAACTCAGCCACGTTGTGAAAATTGTCCATAAAATTTTCTCACGACATCGACAGGACTCGAACTCAGTTCTTTTCCACACGGTGTGCTACCCACGAGGGCGAAACTATCCGTTTTAAGTTGATTTTTTCTGTTCCATCCTTAAGCCATTTTACCTACAGTATTTTCCTCAATATTTAACAATATTATTCCAGCAGTGTAATAAGAATGATATTGGTGTCATCTAATAACAGGACTCAATTTTCGTATTTAATTATTAAGTAACATAACCATGACATATCATTAGTTTTCTATCAGACAAAAGCAGACACAAGAAAGATGGAAAAAGGTGAAATGGTAGACCGCGAACTTTAACTAGGAGACGGCCATTTAACCATGTATAACTCTCCTCACTATAAAGCCCACAAGATTTGCAGATTTCCTATTTCCTACTGAATTCTTCTTGGTTCTCTGAAGGCTTCCATATCTCAATTCTTCCGCTTCCATATCTCAATTCTTCCGCTTCCTTCGCTTTGGAGTAAACTTGCTATCAAAGGCTCTTGGATACTAGACAATGGACCAGACCACTAGATGTTCTCTACATCTGTTACAAAACATTGAATCCATGTAATGGATTCAATGTTTTGTAACAGATGTTACAAAACATTGAATATCCATGTAATCCATGTAATGCATTATACAAAACTAATTTCCACTTCCCAAATCTGAAACTTGTAAATTATAATCAAATAGAAGTTTGCTACTGATAAAATTCTTCAGTAAATTTTGCCTACATTTCTATTTTTCTTTTGCTACTTATTTTCTATAATATTTAAATTTAAATTGGTATCTACACTGTACAGCCACTTTATTATTACACCCCTGCTGTGCACACAAATGATTTGTCCCACAACGTTGCAAGTCACATGACCACAGTTGTGAATATAAATGCAGCAGAACAACCTTTCTAGCATCAGTTAAGCATACAAACCGTAGCAAGAATGGGGGAAAGGAGTGATCGAACGGACTTCGAAAGTGGCATGGTAGAAGTTGCGAGACGTGCTGGACAAAGTATATCTGAAACGGCAGTTCTCCTGAACTTTTCACGCACCACAGTTTCAAGGGTGTATCGAGAATGATGCAACGAACAGAAAACATCCTCTCAACGGCACTCCTGAGGAAGAAAATCGCTTGTTGATGAGACAGGTCAGAGGAGGAGGCTGACTAGAATTGTGCAGGCAAACACACGGGCCACAATGTCGCACACATCACGTCAGACTACAACCTTGCTGCGCAGAACAGAATATCGCAACGGACTACTAGTCGCACTTTGTCGCGAATGAGCTACAACAGCCGACAGCCACATCACGTACCTTTGTTATCAATGAAAAACAAGAGAGCACGCCTCCTGTGGGCACAGCAACACCAACACTGGACTATCAAGGATTGGAAAACAGTTGCTTGGTCTGACGAGACGAAGTTACTGGTGCATCATGTTGATGGAAGGCTCAGAAAACAACATGAATCGATGGACCCATCATGTCTGACGACTACTGTGCAAGGTGGTGGGGGCAGTGTTATGGTGTGAGGGAATGTTTCCTTGGCACACGTTGAGTCCATTGATACCCATAGATTCACGTCTGAATGCCACATCCTACCTAAACATCGTTGCTGACCAAGTGCATCCGTTCATGTTGACAGTTTATCCTCAGTCAGATGGTTACTTCCAGCAGGATCATGCGCCGGTACACAAAGCCCGAATCACTATGGAATGGTTCCAGAAACATGACAATAACTTTTCTTTGCTGCAGTGGCCTATTCAGTCTCGGATCACAATCCTATTGAACACCTTTGGGATGAGC
This sequence comes from Mastigoproctus giganteus, assembly GCF_048544385.1. Lineage (NCBI taxonomy): Eukaryota > Metazoa > Arthropoda > Arachnida > Uropygi > Thelyphonidae > Mastigoproctus > Mastigoproctus giganteus. The sequence goes on from NC_143581.1 coordinate 6,347,108, forward strand.
TGGAAAAGACTGTTCGCTGCAGGCCTACACCTGGGTAGAATCTCAAGGAACTGCGTGACACACTCATGTCTGCATGGTAGTCCTTCCTACACAACGTTTTCAGAATCTTTTTCAATCCATGCCTAGACGAATTCAGGGTAAAGGAGGCTCAACACGCTACTAGGTAGGTGTACCTAATAAAGTGGCAGCACAGTGTATCTATTAGTGTTACATGCAGAAGTAATATTCAAACTTTAAACTCGTTATCTAAGTCTTTGAATTGATTATCAATGCGCATTCCTCACTCTAGAAGCAGAAGGTGGTTCGAGAACTTCCAAGAGCTTAGTTTCTTATTCAATCTTCCATGGCCCATAAATAGAACGTTGGATATAGTCCTAGGGTAAGCCAAGGATTAGGATTATACACAGTTGATGTAAGATGAAACTCACACTTTCATTCATCTCTGAGATGACTTCAATGTGTTATTTATAAAACTCTGGTTATAAGAAAGATTAATATCCACCACGATATGGATAAAAGATGTATAATAAACTGCAATGATTTAAATGAATATAAATTAATTTAATTATGTTTCCATTATTTTATTTATTTATTTTCTCTCTGTCTCTCTTTAGGCATTGGGCTTGATAAACTCGCTGCTATACGCTGGAGGAACCTTCTTTTGCTACAAGGCTTTTAAACAGTAAAGGAAATTTTCAACTATTATAATCATCGTGGTATAATGACCAGCCAGTAATAGTTTATAGGATATTATAAAAGCTTTACTGTGGTATCACTAATGCATTTAAAAGCATTATTTTATGTAAATTTGTGGATAACCTGGCTCTAAACAAGAGTCAAAATCGGTTAATCCATATCGAAATATCATATTTTAGCATCTGGATAGCTGGGACAGTCCAATGGTTAAGAAAGTTAGCTGATTGATTTCGTTATAGTGTATATAACAATTTTAAACCTCATAATCCATGTAATTCATTATACAAAACTATTTTTGAGACTTTTATTTACAATTTGATAAATTGAAATTTTTCTAAAATTGCCTATTTTTTAAAATTTATTTAAATTTATTTAAATCACGAATAATTATTTTAATTATTTATTTTTAATTTAAAATGATTATTAATTATGATAAATTATAAACACTTTTAAATAATTTGCTATTTTAAATTATTATTAATAATTATTAATAATTATTAATAATTAAATTTATAATAATTAATTTAATTAATTATTTTAACTTGATCTAAATAATAAATGTCAATTGGTGATAAGACTACAAAAATAAATTATTTTATCTCTTCAAAAAATATAAAATGCTTCTTTGGAACTATTTTTTGTTCGACTATGTAAAAGTGAAACAAAATTTTGGCACGATTTTATTTATTAATATTAATCTAATTTTTTTTTATAAAGGTTTTATCTCATATTTTACAAATAATTTCCTTAATCAATCATATAGATGTATAAAAATACTGATTTTTGCTGTATAATATTCATTTTTAAATATCTTTTTATGTATCTATATAGTTAAAATGTTACGCTTTATTGGCCGTTCAATTATTTTATTTTTGACCAACTCTTAGAACCCAATGAATTGATTCACCTTGAAGTGAATCAATTTTAAGAGGGTTGGGTTATATTCACGATATTTTCTTTGAAATTTAGGACTACTCAAGTCCATTTTTACGTACAAATATCTTGGTCTAGATCGGTTCCAGAACGCATACTTGTAATAAGACATCAGCATAACTCCACAGATAACAATAAAGCATAACTCCAAAGGAATCCAATCATTAATTACGTTTACACTATGTTATATTGAATTTATTTAATCTGGTTGATCATTTAATTTCGGAATAATCATCTTCAAAGAGTATATTAATCCACCAGAAACACTCCCGAAATCCATTTCATGATAGGTCTTTGAGAGTGGTTGCAGCCACAGATTCTCGACCTTCTTCAAATGCACCTATGTCAATTGAAAATTCCAACTTAAAGCCACTTTGCAACTAACAGACAGTATAACTTGCAACTGTGTCAATATATTTTTGGAGATTCACTCTCCGTCCATCTAAATTTTGTCGAACCTTGAGTACGGTGACGCTGCCATTCCATGAAGTTAGTGATCAGCCTGTGTATTTACCAATGTATAGAACTCTCATGCATTTGTAACTGGAGAACTGTCTTCTATATTTTATAATCTATGAAAAAATAAATAAATATGAAAATTTTCTGTACATGGTGGTTTTTTTTTCATCCAGAGCTATTATAATTAAAAAAGAAACCACAAGGATTATTCAATGATGGTAGAATTAAAATTTTTGTGCCCGTTGACAATTAATCATGCATAACTACTCACTGGTCAAAAACTTACAGACATTTTGCAATTGGCGTCAACAGATAATTAAACGTATGCAAATATAGTTGTCACATGGTATAATCACATGTTCCTTCAGTATCCCATAAATAATGTACGATTTTCTGGGCTTTTAAGTTGGTCCGGAAAGATCACCTGTCTTCCTGATTTTCATAAAGGTGTTATTGTTGGAGCACGCTTAGCAGGAGCCACGATTGAGTAAACGAAGGAGTTGAAAGATCTAGGATTTGGTAGTTGTGTGCCTCTAAGAAAGCCACTATTTCTTTCTATAAAAAATCGAAAGATTCCATTGGAGCAGTGCCACCAAAGCCAAGCCTGGACTTTAGTACAATGGAAAAAAAGATCATATGGTCTCTATTTACGTCCACATTGTCCTGTGTTCACCATTCAAGTGGTGTAGGTGGTATCATGGTGTACGTTCTATTGATACAGACTGCGTTTTCGCTCTTACCATTAGAAAGTCGTGTTGCCTCAAATGAATATTTTTGTACTGCATCAAACTAACTTCACCCTGCAGTGCTTCATTTCTACTTGGATTGCCATGGATTCTCCTAAGGCCACAATGCAACTATCAACTGTACAAAAACAGTATCTGATTGGTTCGAGGAAGGTTCCCAAGATTTTCAACATCTACTCTGGCTGCCTAATTCTCCAGATCTGAATCCACTTGAGAATGTCTTGGATATGTTAAAAAGGGCAGTTCAGCTTCACAGTTCTCTACTGACCACAAAGCAGCTGACAAATATCCTGATGGAAGAATGATCAAACCTGGCTAGACTTCCTCAGTCGCCTAGTGAAATCGATGTCACGATGTGCAGGGGATGTAATTCGTGTAAAAGGTGGCCCCTATTGGATATTGATTCTAATTATTGGCCAGTGAGTTTATTTCCTTCTAAAGCACACATAAATGACTTTAACAATTAACTTATCATTACCTTTTTAATACAAATTTAGATTATATTAATTAAAAAACACAGAAATTGGTGGACAATGAACAGGTTCGAGTTGAAGCTAGCACAGGCATAGGTAGTGAGTCATAAATCTCTTCATAAATGTGAATATGCCAACTGTGAAGAATATTCCAGACTAGCATCTTGAAGAGTTATGTAAGGTTGACAGCAATCACAATTCTAGTGGATGAAAAAAAAAAAAAGTAAATTGCAGCCATTATCAACCCACTGCAGGATGGAAGCCTCCTCAACAATTCATGCTGAGGGAAATGGACCATAATCTGCCACGCTGGTCCAGTGCGGGTTGGCAGATCGACCGTATTTAGCAGTCAGGGGCTTGAACCCCAGTCTACTTAAAGAGTGTGTGCCGCTGCACTCCCGCCCCTGACCACTCGGCTAGTGGATGATTCATCTTCAACTATATTTGCCAGTTGTGGATTACTGTCTCAAAAAAGTAAGGTTCAATATCTCCAGGACTCATGAAACAGTTTCATTGACAACTTAACAGTCCGTGGTGATTATTATATGTCTGTCACGGGTTATAATACTTCATATTAAAGATTACAGCCTCCTCTGCTCTGTATGCATTTCTAATATGAAGGTGAATCAATATGCATAAGATCAATGTACATCTCGTATTTCAGAAATGACATGCTTTACCAAATAAGTTCACAAATGCCAATATTGAGCGATAATAATATTATACTAGAGAAACTAAAATGGTGAGGCATCCTTCAATGCCATCTGTAATTTTGATCCAGTGTAAGAAATTCATGATGCACAATAGTAATAGTAATAGTAAAAATGGCATGCGACGCAAGAAAAGAAGCATATCAGCTTATGTAGCATCAGCCAAAAAAAAAATTCACACAACCATTCCCTCTAAATGTTTTCCCAGTTCTTCCTTGAATTTATTTAAGCTTTCAACTTCCACAACGACAGATGGAAGTTTTTTCCAGCATTTAACCACTCACTGGCTAAAGAAAAATTTCATCTATTCTATAACTGTCTTTCCTCAATTTGAATTTATGCCCCCCCCCCTCAGGTTCGTAATATGAGCAAGTGGAAGGATCCCATCAGAATTCAGTGTGCGCACAACCCATTCAAGGCCTTATACATCTCAATCAGATCACCTCACAGGAGTCTCTCTCCAGGTGCTGCAATTTGCAGAACTTAAGCCTTTCTTGGTAAGAGCACCTCTTTGTTCCACTCACCAATCTTGTTGCCCTTTTCTGTACACGCTCAAGCAAATCTACATCCTTCCTAAAATGAGGCCTCCACATCTGTACGCAGTACTCAAGGCGTGGTCTGATCATTGTCTTATACAAAGGGATAATCACCTCCTTTTCCCTGCTAGCAAAATTCCTATATATCATTGACAAAACTCCATTACCTGCTCTTGCAGCCTGTCTGCATTGCTCAGAAACCTCATATCTGACTGCACAATTACTTCCAGGTCTTTTTCATTTTCTACCACCTTAAGTGTAGTACCACACAGTTGGTACGTTTCTGGGGAGTTACTTCTACCCATATGCAGTACTTTGCATTTGTCAAGGTTAAACTTCAGTTGCCACTTCTTAGCCCATCTGTCCAAATTTTCTAGATCCTGTTGCAGTAGCAGCACACTGTCACAATCACTTAGTTACCTAAAAAGGACAGTTAACACATCGGGGATAGTACAGTGGTTATAATCACCGTCTTCACACCAGGCTTGTTGGTTGTAGGAGGTTTTAAAACCATCAGTAACTTAGGCCATATTGCGCCATATATAATACGTGAATTGCGTGTATTCTGTGGTTAATTTCCTTTTTCTTTTCCGACTAATTTCCGACTCTTCCGGACTTTGATCCTGCCCATTCTTCTTTACGGATCGGAAACATGGATTTGTCTCAAGTTAGATTTGAACAAACTTGAGGTATTCCAAATGCGATGCCTGCGGCAGATCTTGGGCATCTCTCTTCGCGACCGCATCACTAATGATACCATCCGCGCCAGATGCCAACAGCAACCAACCATTGCCGACCAAATCCAGAAGCGAAGGCTTAGATGGTTTGGCCACGTATGTAGAATGAGCACGAACAGAATACCATCCACACTCCTTTGGAGACAACGACCCACCCAATGGAGCATCCAACGGACCGCGCCTAGGAAAACGTGGGCCAAGCAAGTGAAAAATGACTTGAAGAGCCGACGTCTCGACCTTAACCAGGCCAGGACTGACGCCATGGATCGTAAGGTATGGAAGAACATCACAGAGCAAGTCCGAAACCCTGCGGCACCTACAGCAGCATACTGGTTGCGTGGCCAACCGCCTCCCCCAGCTGCCAGCTAAGGACCAAAGAAGAGAAGAAGAAGAAGAAGAATTTCCTTTTTGCTGGACGAAAAACACGTGTTCAGGAGAAAAACCCCATGCTACCCTCGCCTGAGACCGACAAACTCAGTCACATTGTAAAAAAGGGCCATAAAAATTCCTGCCTGTCAATGACTGGATTCAAACTCGGGTCTTTTCCACCCAGTGTGGGGAAGACGATGATTATACCGACTGTGATGCCCATGAGGGCAACACATCAGGCGGAAGTGGCTCAAGTACGAATCCCATCAATTACGCGAGGAACTTTTACAGTTTTCTTTTTCACTCCTTGGCTGAGATCGTCAGTCTCAAGCGTGGATAGCATGGTCCCCTTTCCCAATTTTCCAGCATTTCAGCGAACCTATCAGACAACAGACGCAATTAAGAGACATGGTACACATGGTTGGATGAGGTAATTCTCAAGTAAACTTCATACATGCCCCCTCGTGGATAGCAGAGTTTGTATAATCATTGTCCTCCCCACACCGGGTGGAAAAGACCTGAATTCGCATCCCGTTAATGACGTGAGAAATTTTTATAGATCTTTTTCATAACGTGACTGAGTTAGTCGGCCTCAGGCGAGGGGTAGCATGGTCTTTTCTCCGGGAAATTTGTGTTTTTCGTCCAGAAAACAAACAGCAAATCGACCACAGAACACAAACACACGCAATTTACAGACATAATATATACGACGCATTATGGCCTATTTTGCCTAGAACCCTACAACATATACGACAATTTTTATGCTTTCCAGTCATATCTGCAAAGCCATTAATTATCTATTGTGATGAATTTAAAGAAGACCAGCGCAGACCAATGTTCATAGAGTCTGCGTGGGTAGCACAGTGGTATCGTCACCGCCCTCACCACTCCAAGCGGGCAAGGCCCAGGTTCGAATCCAGTCGATGATGTGAGGAACTTTAATAGAATGAAGACCGGTCTGGATATCTGCAATCTAACCATTGTGCCCACCAGCCACTAATCTTGTCGAAGCTAAAAGCATTATCAGTGGTAATCGCCGTGTTTTTTTTTTCTTCTTTTAGAACCCATAGCACTTATTACCGCGAGTGAGATGAAGATTGGAAAGCCATTAGAGGACGTTTGTTGATATTAGGCGAATTTCTGAAGACTATAATTTTCAGGAAATACGTATGAAGAAAAGTTGTTCCAGAAAAAGGAATGAAGAAGATGAAAAGTGGTTGCGGCATGTATTCGGACTGATTTGGAACAGGGAGTGGGAACTACAGAAGCCAATCTGAAGAACAGTGCCCATGGAAGTAACTGTAGAAAAGGCATGCAGTAGAAACAGAATGAGACAGAGTGCGGAGACATTGTAAGAGATGGATCATTAATTAATCTAACTGTCCCGTTTTGTATGGAGTCTAGAAGACTGATAGAGGTTTTGTGGGCACCACCCAGATGTAAAAACACTTCTATGGTAAGGCACATTTGAGATTTTTACAGAGTAGCTGTTTGGAAGAAAAGTAACGCCGAGAGCGAAAGAGAAAACCAAGTTTTTTAGATGCAGAGGAAGCAATATTTGTAATGTGCTTGTGCCAAGACAGATTAGAAGTCAGGATAATCCCCAAAAGAGATATATCATTTTGCCTAGAAATCTGAATATCGTCAAAAATAAGCACAAGAACAGACGAATCCTTTTTGGGAGATATAAGATATAAATGTATCCAGTTCACTCAATTGAATAGTGTATCCATACACTAGCAGTTGAATTACACAGATCTTCGAATACCAGAATTAGACGAAAAGAAGAATACCGAAGTGTCACGTTTTCATTTTTAAAAGGTTTCAAAATTAACTAAGTTTTCTTTTCCCCACTGAAGAATTATCTAGTGATGGCATTTAAGGAACTGTCAAGTTCAGGATGCTTATGACAGAGAGAGTTTTTCAAACTGGAAGATTTGAAATTTGCAATATTAATTAGCAGAAGTATGAATAGGTTTTCCAAGCAATAGAAGAAGGTCATTATTATATAAAAGGAAAACAGTGGGAGGAAGAACTGAACTTTAGGGAACACCAGCATGAGTGGAACAGGCAGAATACAAAGATCCGTTTATTATCATGAGCCGTTCTGCCAACAGCATGCACATGCTCAACACTCAATATCTGTTTCTGAATATCTCGCTATCCATAGTCATCCTCTTCTTCTCCCCATATTGCAAATATAGTCAGCAATCTATAAGATAGGAGTTTATTTAGAAGACTTTTATGCCAAACACGAACAAAAAGCCTTAGAAATGCAAGAGCAACTGCTTGAATTTCACCAACTTTTCCATTAAGTTTGTCCACAGATGGATAAAATAAGCCAATAGCACTAGTGGACCTACAGCAGAATCCATATTGGCGGTCGTTGATGAGACGGAAGGCTTTTAGACAGTTTAGGAGTTTTCGGTTAATTGATTTCTCCATTACTTTAAAAAGGGTTGAGATAAGTGCAATGGGACGATAATTGATGGGAAGGCACTTTTCACCCTTTATAGGAACTGACTGTATATGAGCAAATTTACAAGCAGAAGAAAAAAGGCCAGTGGATTAAGAAAGTGTGAAAAACACAGAACAGGAATAAGCACAGGAGCACAGGTTTTTAGAACGAGTAGGGAAATGCCATCAGGACATGGAGCTTCTTGGCATATTGTTCAAAATTCTAAACTTTTTCTGTCAAATCAAAGGAAGCATTGAATTGAGTGTATTGAATACACTAGCAGTTGATTTACCATGGTCTTCGATAAAAGAATTAGACGAAAAGTAGAATGCTGAGGTGTTATGTTAAGGCCACCTGAAAACTAATTCATCTACCCATGTGTATTATGTCCGTAAATTTCGTGTTTGTTCTCTGGTCGATTTGCTCTTTCCTGGACGAAAAATCCGCTTTGCCGAAGGGAGCACCTTGCTATCCTCACCCTCTTACTAAGCTATGGAGCGAAAAATCCCATAAAAATTCTTCGCGTCATTGGTAGGACTTGAACCCGGGCATTTTCCACTCGGTTGTGGGAGGACGGTGATTTTAACCACTATGCTAACTGTAGGATGCTAATAAGTGGGCATTACCTTTAGCTGATGGTGCAAGAAACCTTCCAGGTGGTAAAAAAGATGGGAGTATTGATGCATAGAAGTTCCAATAAGTGGCTTTATCTGATGATAAGAATGCTGGACTACATTTGGACTAGTAGTAGTAGAGGCATGTGATGCAAGAAAACAAGTATATGAAAAAAAAATTCACATTTTCATTCCCTCTAAAAGTTTGTTCAGTTGCGCCTTGAATTTATTTAAGCTATCAACTTCCACAACGACAGATGGAAGTTTGTTCCAGCAACCAACTACCCGCGGACTAAAGGCAAATTTCCGCACATCTATTCGACAACTGTCTTTCCTCAATTTCAGTTTATCTCCTCAGGTTTGTAAAATGAACAAGAGGAACAATCCCATCAGCATTGAGCCTGGTCAAACCATTCAAAGGCAGCAAAATACGTATACAGCTCAATCAGATCACCTTGAATGTGCTTAGTCTCCGGACGCTGCAATTTGAAGAACTTAAGCCTTTCTTCGTAAGAGGATCTCTTCATGCCCTTCACCAAACTTATTGCCGTTCTCTGTACACGCTCAAGCAACTCTACATCCTTCCTAAAATGAGGTCTCCAGACCTGTACGCATTACTCAACGCGTGGCCTGATTGCCTTATACAAAGGGACAACTACTTCCTTTTCTCTACTAGCAAAATTCCTGTATATCATTGACAATACTCCATGACTTGCCCTGGCAGCCTAGAAGCAAGCTTTTTGATCTTAGTGTGTTCGCAATCGATTTTGGATTGATTAAGAACCGTTTTGTAATTGTTGCGAGCTTTAGTGTAGGCAGAAAATGTAGCTGGAGATTTCCACACAAAGTTCTTATCTGCAACAGCCTTAGCATATTTAATGGAAAAACCATGTTTCACATAAAGGTTTAGATAAAGTTTTAATGTACATTTAATGGAAAACCAAGGTTATCTTCTACCCTAAAATGTCCATCGGAGAACATACCATCGTTAATTTGTGAAACCAGTTGGGTACAGGACCACCAGCACTAATAAATGAGATGAGTAGTGATTGAGGAAAGCGATAATTTATATTTTGGCACAAAAAGTGTGTGGGGTTTGATATATCGTAGGTGGAAATGACATCTCACATTCGTATATTCGAAGATTTGATCATTTAATAAATAAAGAAATAAATAGCATTTGCCCAGCAGGCAATGCGAGACTGGGTACACTGAAAGGACAGAATTCATGGGATACCCGGTTCCCGGGGACGTGACGCAGTCACCCTTCTCGCTAATGGACGAACGCACACCGCTTGGCAGGTATACAGGTACACTGCATCACTGCATTCACGTAGACGGGTCCACAGGGCAATGGACTTGTCCAGCAGGACAATGCGCCTCCCCACCCACAGAGCCGTGGTGACTAGAACATGGTTAGAAGAGCATTCCGCAGATTTTACCAGCATGGAATGGCCTCCTCGTTCACCGGAAATGAACCTTGTGGAGCATCCTTGGGATGCTGTGGAAAGGTCCGTTTCGAGCTTTGGATCCTCCACCCAGGAATGCAACTGAAATATGGGCAGAGGTGCAGTAAGCATGGATGGAGATACCTGTGAAACGCTTTTGTGAAATAGTGGACTGAACGCATCGCCGTGTGACTGCCCTTATGCGTGTTACAAGTTTAAAGGTGTACAGACCGTTAATTACGATATGATGGTCATCGCGCGAAATATCATTTGTTTTTTGATATTCTGAAAACAATTTGGCATACAAATATTCCTTGTAGACATTTTTGCAAAATTTATAAACAGTCAAAAGATTTTCTGGGTGGAAACTCTCATTCATTTTGAAAAGATCGTATGTGTTTTGCACAAAAAAATTGGAATTTTCATCCAGAAAAAGGCAAATCGATTATAGAATATACGCATTTTACAACAACATACATTTATGTACTGATGATTCATGGTCTTAATTGCCCTAGCGCAAATTCCAAAGAATATTATTGCAGTATATCACAGATACATTCATTTTAAAATCGCATTCTAATATTTAAGCATGCTCCATACCAGGAAATCGGCACCACTAACCAGCAATATTTCGTTCATACCATGACAACTGACTTCCTGCTATGATTATTGAAAAGAAAGATTCGCCCACGAATGGTTCCTCTTTGTGGCACGCGACTTGCACAAGCGAAAGATGCTCCACCATTCTCAAAGGAGTTAAAACTTAAAGAAGCCATCAATGCTTCTATTAATTCCTATGAATTGGCAACTTTAATTCCAAAGATGTTTTCCAAACTAGTGAAAAACACATCTACATGTAGTAGACAGCTCACATTCATGATTCAATTGTCAAGTCATCCAAACAACTCTTCTTCATTCATTTCTTACTCTACATCAGTTCGCTGAAAACTTTCTTCAAAGCTCCTAAGATCATTATCCGGTTCAACAACCTTTAATGTTTGGGGATCACCAAAAAAAATGAGTTGTTTTCTGCCCTTACTGGTATCTACGAGCATGCGCGTTATAGTTGATTATATCTGTTTCTGTATTCTGGAGAACGTGTATTATTTTCCATGACACTGCATATTTTCGATTCTCCAAGACAACCAACATCTGCTCCTTGTTGTCTCTGATCTCGTGTTTGGCAAAACTTTAAAATTCCAGCTAGCGCGTGGCTGGTAACGAGATGTGACGTCTTGTTGGTGACACTTCGCTCACTCCCTTACCGTCTGGATAAATTTAGGACAGAACATCTCGTACCCCTGACTGCCACAGCACACACACCACCATGCCTACAGTGGTTATCTCACGTGGTGGGACTCAAGTCCCGACCGCAACACAGGGATGTTGTTGTGCGCTGAATACAGCATTTCTGACCTTCCAGCCAGGTCTCTGCAAGCTGGGGGAAATAGTAAGTGGAATTCGAAAAATTTTCTCTTAATAATTGTGTTTATATCCACGTGTACGCTTACATCCATTACAGGAGTACATATGTACAGAAATGTTTGGGAGTAGGCTTAACTTGTTCATTAACTCTTTAAAAGCATTCAGTTTCTTTCTTAAATCCACGGTTATATTCTTTTTAAACCTTTTTTTATTTGTTCTTTTTCTATCTTCCCTTGAAACTTGTTGAGTGAAAACTGCTCTTTTATATCAGAAAAATTAGAACTAAAAGTAAAGGAATTCAGCGAATTTTTTGGGAACATCCTGGAATTATTAGTTATCGATAGAGTTAAAGAACAAACAAATAAAATAAATTAATTTTTAACACTGAATGTAATCTCAAACAGGATGGAACTTCGTAGTTTTCGTTCCTCCTCATTGTGTCCAGTAAGGGGAATTCTAGAAGAGTTAATTGATAAGGGGCAGCAGAAGATTGAGAAATATTGTAGTAAAAGGTGATTTAAAATAACGTTAATGTTGTTGTAGTGGTTTTTAGGAGCATCAGCAAGTTCATATTGCTCCATGCATACTGTCTGTAAATTGCATGCGTTCTGAGGTCGATTTTCTATTTGCTGGACGAAAAACCCGAGTTTCCGGGAGAAAAAACCATGTTACCCTCGCCTGAGACCAATTAACTCTGCCACGTTGTGAAAAAGCCCATCAAAATTCCTCAGGCCATCGATGGTACTCAGACTCATGTCTTTTCCACCTGAGGAGGACGGCGATCCTACCAACTGTGTTACCCACCCACCGGGGCAAAAATAACGCTAAACTTTGAATTCTAACCTCAATGTATTCCAATATTAATCTATAATTGCGCTGTCATTAAATTCACAATAAAGATTCTGGTTGTTTATAGATATTTCTTCTATTGCAGAATGGTTTCTATTTCAACTTTTGTTAGCCCCAATCTTGTGTAGTTCGCTCTTTTATATAAAGAGAACCGAGAAACAGAATGAACGCATATGGCAAAGAGAAATATGAGAAACAAGAACACTCAATTCTAGGATGTATATTTTGTTTATTAATTTACAAAGTTAATGATGTACTTGATATGTTTGTTAGATTGATGGAAATGAGTCCCAAAATTCATTTTATGTAAATCAAATGATTATTCTAAGACTTTGATAAATGGGGGAAAAAAAAGCAGTGTGTTTCTTAGAAAAATCATTACTAGGAAAATAAAAAATTCTGTATTTCTTAGTTCATATGAATTCTGGCCCAATTATTAATGGTATATCAGGTCAGAATTCGTGTTAACTGAGATGGTGAATATATGGAACCATTTAAGTCATTCAGATGAAAACAGGATGGACTACTAAAAGTTGTTTTAAGTCAAAATGATGAAAATATCATTCATGAACTTACCTACCATTCGAATTGAATGATGACATAATAATATTACAGTAAATCCATAGATAGTTCATCTTTGATGTCATCATTTTCTGTGTCGGTCGCTGCCCTTAAAGAGTTGGAGTTGAATTTAAGGCCGAGGTTATTGCAGCCTTGTGTGGCGATACATCAGCCAGAAATAAACTGTGAGGAATGTAGACAGGGGTTGGCGAACTTTTTACTGCTGAGTCAGTTAGTTTTCACTACCCTTCCGTATTGCCTTCTTTCAAACGGACCGATCTTGCTCCAAAAAAAATTGTTCTCCCAGCTGTAGATGCTCCTTCCGGTCCATCTAAAAAGAGAGCGATAAAAGAGCAGGAAGACATTGACTGCAAAAAAAAGCTTTGATTTTCGAATGACGTCAACCTGTTCGTTCCAACGAACTAGTTGTGTACTTCGTGGTCAAAATATTAGAACGAATTCAGTGTTTGCAATTCAGCTAACTGATAATTGGTAAAATATGTTTTTAGTAATACTAAATTAATTTAGGAATTAATTTAGTAATTCCTGTAGCAATATATGCAAATATAAATACATTAAAGTTTTTCCTGAGTTCCACTTATGGTTTCTTCAATGATGCTCTCCACAGTAGCAGTGATTTCACAGCTATTGTGGAGTTCTTTAAGGCCTTCACATAATAACTTAATAGGGACTCAACGCTCAAACAAGTCTTTAACTAACAATAGCCTTAAATTTTGAAATTAGAAATGCATCCTTAAATAGGTTTCCTTTTTTAATACACAGGAACGTCTTTAGGCTAGAGTTTCTACTGGAACAGCATTGTTGTAGAGACTCCTTTGATGGTAATGCCCACTTTCCAGAATTACTTATAAATAATTGATAGTGATGGTTGAATATTTGAGCACGCTCTCATAATCCTAAGAGAAATCTTTCTTAAGTAGAACTTAAGAAAGGTTGCTCATAGGATTACGAGATTTTAGGATCTTAGGATTCATGATAAGATCTTTCATCTTCTGTTATGGAAACCAAATTACAATCCTTGTAAAATAAGAACTGCATTTAGAAGTACACTCCAGATGTCAACATAGCTTTAAATTTTTGGATCGCTGACAGTTAAGCAGTTAGAGTGCACAGATAATTCAGACATTTATTTATTAATAGCAATTGCAATATTTTTATTCCATATCGAAATTTGCAAAAGAGAGAGGACACGAAGGAGCAAAGATCTAATTTTGGAGTATCGCCAGCCCCTCTTCTACAGTGGCAAAGCACCTGGCTTCTTTTGGAAACTGATATGTACAGAACTTTTAAGGAAAAGAATTGAATAAATGTAAAATGACATTTATTTCGTTTTGAAAAGCGGCAAAAACAGCTTGATAAAGTGATGAGCGAAAGAAAGAGAGAGAGAGAGAGAGAGAGAGAGAGAGAGAGAGTAAATAACATAGTTTAACTAAAATGTTTAAAAATTTTTGCAGACGTGTGGAGGAATCTGTCTTGGACTAACCATAACATTTGGGACACCAGTATGGTTGATCTTAGGATCTTCGTACTCCTTCTTTCTGACAGTCAGCGCCGCTGCCCTATTAGGATCATCGATAATGCTCTTTTCTTACTTGATATCGAATCACACATTCAAAGTGGTTCGCACGACAGTCCTGGTAAGTAAACTTGTTAAAATAAGTAGTCATAACTTACCGCTGATCATTATCCAAATTAGTGGTTGGAAAGATTAAAGTTTCGAAATGGTGAAAATGCTTTTTGATTGGTAAAACAAATTAATTTCTTTACAGGAAACCGTGCATAATACCATTGCTGCCCTCTTATACATCGCTGCTTCTTCGTTTCTTCTTCTACAAATTTCCGTTTTCCTCTGGCCCCTCTACATCATAACACCTTACTTCCAAGCCTATCCGGCCATGATGACAGCTGGGGTAAGACTTTGTTTTAACCATTAATTCAGAAATATTATGTTTCTAATGCCTTTCCCTCTAAATATCTTAGTATTAAATTCCCGGATATTTTTATATTATTAATAATTATAATTTATTATATAATTAATAATTAATTGTTATATTAATTAATATTCATCATCAGCCATTTTCAACCCACTGCAGGACGAAGGCCTCTCCAGCAACTTTCTAGTCCCTTCTGTTTTTTTTTGCAATGGCCATCCATTTACTGCCCACGAACTCTTGAATTTCTCTCTCCACCTCCGTTGTCTTCCAGGTTTTCTTTTAGCTCCTCTTGGGTACCATTCTGTTATTTTCTTAGTCCATCTGTCATCATGTCTTCGAGCTATGTGTCCTGCCGAAGACCATTTTAGTTCTTTAGTTTTGATAAGAATGTCCTTTACTTGAGTTTGCTGCCTAATCCATGTGTTTCTCTTCTTATCTAACAGTCTGATTCCCAATATAATTTGTTCCATTCTTCGCTGTGTAGTTCTCAGCTTCTCTTCCATTCTTTTGGTGAGTGCCCAAGTTTCACTTCCATAAGTCATGGTGGGGAGTATACATTGATTCATTATGTTACGTTTCAGACAAACTGGGATATTGCTCTTCAGTATTTGACTATATTTTCTGAATGCTATCCATCCAAAATTTATTCTTCTCTTGACTTCCAGCCATTTATCATTATTACAGCTAATAACTTGTCCCAGATAAGTATATGACTCCACCTTTTCAATTACTGCTCCTTCAATCATTATTTCCCTTTCTGTGGCATACTTGTTCATCGTTACTTTTGTTTTAGCCATATTCATCTTTAGTCCAAAATCCTTACTAATTGTGCATAACTGATTAAGATTTTCCTCTAATTCTTTGGGATCATGGCTTATGAACGCAATGTGATCTGCAAATCGTAAATGGTTTAGGTACTCTCCATTCACATTGAGTCCTTTCTGCGACCAGTCTAATCTTCTGAAAGATTCTTCAAGGGCAGCAGTAAACAGCTTCGGAGATATTGTGTCTCCTTGTCAAACTCCTTTCTCGATTTTAAATTTCCTACTGTCTTTGTCTAGTCTAATAAAGGAGATAGCGTTCTCATATATTTTCTTCAAAATCATAATATATGGGGTGTCTATGCCTTGTCTTTCCAGTGCCCGAAACATTGCCTTATGCTGTGTGGAGTCAAAGGCCTTTTCGTAATCCACAAATGCCAGGCATAATGGTGTTTTATATTCATTTGCTTTCTCCATTAGCTGTGATATTACGTGAATATGATCCACAGTTGAGAATCCTGTCCTAAAGCCAGCTTGCTCTTTCGGTTGATGTTCATCAAGTATTCTTTCTAATCTGTTAGTAATGACTCTTGTGAACAACTTGTAGATGTGGGACAACAAGTTAATTGGGCTAAAATTTCCAATTTCTGATTTATCTCCTTTCTCCACTCCTTAGGGGTCACGCCTCTACTAACGCCTTTTGTGAAGAGCCTTGCCAGTTTCTGTGTCCTGTCTCTTCCTCCACTTTTAACAACTCTACAGTAACTTCATCTTCCCTCCAGGGCTTTCTGATTCTTCAATTTCTTCAATGCATGTTCTACCTCATCAGGAAGGATATTAATTAATATTATTGATATATAATTAATAATATAATACGTATTTTTTTAACCCCCTGTTTTTTATTTTCAGGTGTTCGGCTGCGTGTGCTCAGCAGTTCATGGAATCGATGCCTACTGCGCATATCGTACGATGAAGACTACATGAGATTCGTATTTAATTAGATGGCAATGTCCAAGAAGAGTGTATTCCTCTGTTATAATATTATTAAATATAATTTTAACGTGCTCATTGAGAACTTTAGCGTATGGTTAAATAATTAATAAAGTAAATTATTATCGCATAGTATTTATGGATTCTGGCCACAGTATTAGTGTCCTCAGGAAAGCAAGCCAAAGTCCATTCCATTGTTTTGTTGGTAACCGAAGCAAGTTGCATATAATATAAGAATATTTATTCCATAGTTTCTTCGAGAACAGATGATGCAATCATTTTCGTTATTTTTATTTGAGAGTTTTCCACTCAATACTTCAAGACTTCAATGCATTTATTCCACGAGTAAGAGAATGTTTGTAAAATGGTTTGGTTGTCCTATCTCTCCAATTTATGAATAATTAAATATTTTTAAAAATAAGTTAATTTAGCAATTTTAAAATATTAAACTATTTTTGAGTTCCTGAAGAAAACGATGGGATTGTATGCAGATGGAAATAGTCACCAGTGGAGATAATTGATGAAATATTTTCAGCTATTCCATTTAACTGCATTTATTATTCTATTTTATATTGAATTTATAGACAACAGAGTAGTTTAAGGCGATTTAATATTACGTTTGAGAGATTTTGTACTAATATTGTGTTACTTTGTGAAATTTATACAATAACTTTTTAAACTTTGTTTTCAAGAGAAATAAAGTGACTATTTATTGATTGTTCCGATGATTGTGTGTGTGATTTTACTAGCATTAATGCACTCTTGTTCAAAAAAGTAAGCAACAAACAGAAAATCATAGTGACTTTAATCAGAAAGAAGCAATAAAATCTGCACACTAATAAGCTGTTCACATACTTCTGGAAGCATAAAACAGTTCCACGAGGGTTTGATTCCTTGATAGGCTTCTTTTGGAACTGCTAATAGGTCCTAATTTGAGATGGGGATCACCCTAATGGGGTGTTTTGCAAGAAATTCTTGAACGGAAAGCGCTGAGTGTCCAGGATTGTCCTGAAACAAGCACCAATTCCTGAAGCGCACTTTTTCGACCACGTTTCGAGCCTCTGTTTGACCATGTGGGACAAGTTTATAAAGATGATCCTCACATTTTATATATTGCCTTGCTTTTTTGGACCTTGTAGAAGACGGGGTCCTCCACTGAGAGGACTATGCCTTTGTTTGACTGTCATAGCCATACACCCATGATTTGTCACCAGTAATGATATGAGGCACAAAGTATGAACCAGTAGCACAAATTGACGAAGACCCTGAAACCTCAGGGAGAAAAAAGACTAAATTATTTATTAGGGTCACCTAGAATATTAATTCAACTACCCATGTGTATTGTGTCAGTAAATTTCATGTGTTCTCTGGTCTATTTGGCTGTTTTTACTGGATGAAAAACTCCAGTTTCTGTGGGTAAAACCTTGCTATCTACGCCTGACACCCTGTTAATCAGCGTCTAGCATTTCTTGAGGTGATCAATTCTGATTGAACTGAATACATGGTGTAAGGTGCGCGAATCCTGGACTGTAGAGCAGTGGAAAACAGTCCTATGGACAGACGAATCGAGGGGTTCGCACTCTATCAGTCTGATAGACGTTCCTGGTTGTGGCGAATGCCAGGGGAACAGTTCCTTCCTGATTATATCCTCACAATAATGAAGTTTTGGAGACAGTTGGAAAGTTGGAGACAGTGTCATGGTATGGGGCTCCTTTCATGGTTTGGCTTGGGCCCATTAATCTTTATCGACAAAACCATGAATGTTGCGCAATACCAGGATAGCCTGGACAATTATGCACTTCCAAATTTATGGCAATATTTCGGGAAAGGTCCATACCTGTATCAGCAAGACAACGCGCCATGCCATACTGCTCGGGTGTGGAAAAGTTGGATTGGCTATCCCAGAGGAGTGATCTGAACCCTATCGAGAATCTTTGGGATGTATTGAATCGTCGGGTATGTGCACGTCGAGATCGCCCAAAGAACAAGGCCGAACTGGTGCGTAAAAGGCCGAGTGGAGGAACATATCACGTGACATTTATAAAAAGCTGGTTGAGGCCATCCTAAAAGCAAAAGGTTCCAGCAAAATATACTAAATGACACAATAAAAGCTCTTGTTTTGTCTAAAGGCAGGTGTCCAGATATTAATGGCAGGGAAGTGTATACATTATTCCAAGAAGGGCGTTTCCTTGCATTTTCTGTTCTGTTTATCGAACAGAATGGGAACACAAGGTAGTGTTCCCATTCCACCTTATAAAATCTTCTTTTAATAAATATAAACTTTTCTATAATAAAACACAAACAATAATGTTGTTTTTGATCACAATTATTCCCTCCGTGCAATATCGATGTGCTTGTTGTTAAGTATACAGTAGTAGTCACAAGAATTGCATCATCCTCTAAAAGATAATGAACATCTTTATGTACACGTGAAAATACTTCACCCGAAGGCATTATTTCATCATCCTGTAATATTAGCATGCTGTTGGCATCATGCTGAATGGAATGCTGTAATCTGCAGACTGTGTGGCAGACGCATATTTTTGCATCGTGTATAAAAACGTCCACCTACCAGACACGTGACATTAGTTTCTATCCTGCGGCGATGACATACAACCAATTAATTTCTCGTGTGTTTGGAGCTGGGCCAATTCATGGTATACCAAGGAAGGAACAATCGCTCTTAAGTTCTTAGAATAGAGAACTTCCATGTATTTTAACCTCCCTCTCTTGATCTTGCCACTGCTGCCATCTATTGTCAAATTTCTGAATATTTTAAATCATCGTTGTTTATAAAATTTTAAAAATGCCAAAATCTGACCTACAAATGAATACTGTTGGTATTTTTAACAACGAATATTGAGTATATGCAGACAGACTTATATTTTTAATCCAAAAAAGTGTGTACGAATTAGAAAAACTTACGTAAGAAAAAATAATGTATTTATATGATCCAATAAAAACATTTTTAGCATTAGTCTTTTTTTGTTAGTTATTGGCGCATCGGTTTCTGTGGCTATAATGCACCTCCCAAAGTTTTTGCCGTACTCTGATCCATGCCCGAGGGAAGGATTCGAACCCGCGCCCTTTGGTTTGCTAGGTAGGCACTTTACCCACCCGGCTAGCCCGGTCGGCTTTAGCAGTAGTAGAGGCATAAGATGCAAGAAAGCAAGCTTATGCAGCATCAGCCAAAACAAAAAAAAAAAAAAAAAAACATTTCCATTTCACCCCTCCGTTCGTTCCAAGTATCTGTTCAGCTGAGCCTTAAAATTTATTTAGGCTATTAACTTCGACAACAAGGGATGGAAGTCTGTTCCACCAACCAAATACCCGATGGCTAAACGCAAATTTCCGCACATCTATCCTACATCTGTCTTTCCTCAATTTGAATTTATGCCCTCTCAGGAGATTATTCTGAGCAAGAGGAAGAATCCCATTAGCATTGAGAATGCGCAAACCATTCAAGGCTTTATACACCTCTATCAGATCACCTCACTGGTGCCTAGTTTCCAGACACTGTAATTTGCAAAACTTAAGCTTTTCTTCGTAAGAGTAACCCTTTGTTCCATTCACTAATCTTGTTGCCCTTCTCTGTACTCGTTCCAGCAGCTCTCCATCCTTCTTGAAATGAGGCCTCCAGACCTGTATACAGTACTCTAGGTGTGGTCTGACCATTGCCTTATACAAGGGAATAATCACCTTCTTATCCCTGCTAGAAAGATTCCTGCTTATCATTGACAAGACACCATGAGCAACTCTTGCAGCCCGTCTGCACTGCTCAGAGAACTTCATATCTGCCTGCACAATTACCCCCAGATCCTTTTCTTTCTCTACCACTGTCAGTGTAGTACAACAGAGTTGATACGTTGCTCTGGGGTTGCTGTTTCCCATATGCAGTACGTTACATTTGTCAATGTTAAACTTCATTTTCCAACTCTCAGCCCATCTGCTCAACCTTTCCAGATCCTGTTGCAGCAGCATAGCGTCAGTAGCATCCTTAACAACCCTGCCAACCTTTGTATCGTCAGCAAACTTGGACATTAAGCTTGATATACCATCATCAATACCATTTAATAATACAGAAAACAACAATGGACCCAACACTGAACCCTGAGGGACTCCACTAATAACATTAGTCCACGATGAGCAGTGTCCATTGATTACCACTCTCTGTCTTCTCCCCCTCAACCACCCCTTTATCCATACCAGCAATTTGCCTCCAATGCTACACTGCTCCAATTTGTGTAGCAGTCTTCCATGTGCAACAGTATCAAAAGCCTTTCTAAGATCCAAATATATAATATCAAAGTTATTCCCTGCATCCAGTTCTTTTGTGACTGCATCATAGTATCCAATCAAGTTGGTCAGGCAAGACTTCCCCTTAACAAAACCATGCTGTGTCTGAGCTATAACTGAAGTCTTGTCTAAATGATCCTGCAGTGCTTCTTTAACCAGTCCCTCCATTAATTTTCCTGGAACAGAAGTTAAGCTCACAGGTCTATAGTTACTTGTGTCAGCCTTTGATCCTCCTTTGTGAATTGGGGTCACATTTGCACATTTCCAGTCTATGGGTACCTCCCCTGAGTCCAAGGAAGCTCTCATAATTATGGCTAAGGGTTTGCTTACTTCCTTTGCTGCCTCCTTTAATATAACTGGATAGATCCCATCCACCCCGGGTGCCTTTCTTGTGTTTATCTTCAACAGTTTCTCCTCCACTTTACTCCCAGTTATTACAAGATTCTCTAGCTTACTGCCAGAGATGAATACACCTCTGGCATTCCCCTCGCTGAATAACTCCTCATGTGTGAATGTCGATGCAAAATATTCATTTAGTTTGTTAGCTACCTGAGCAGGATCATCAACAGTTGACCCATCGATATCAAGTGGACCAATCTGATTCATCCCCTTCCTTCTAGAGTTTACATAAGTAAAGAACTCTTTGCTGTTTTTCTTTGCATCCTTTGCCAAAGATTTCTCGTAATCTGCCTTCGCCTGACTAACCTCCTTTGTAACTTGGTTACAGACCAGCTTATATCTATCATAGGCTTCTGTGTCACATGTTATTTATATGTATCCCATGCATTTATCTTCTCTGCTATATGTCTCATTAGTTTCATAACCATGGACAAACTGTGGCCAAAACTTTTCCCAAAAACTGGTCCTAGTCGATTGCTTGATATCTTTCCAGCTTACAACAACGTTTCTTACTGCAATATGAATGTTATACCTCTTGCAAAGCTACATGAGAGTTGTCACTTCCTTTCCGTCGGTAGCAGCAATAGTCTGAGTCATGGTTCTTCTCGATCCTGTGGATTTTCACTATGATAGACTAAATGTGGTTTTAACTTGAAGTCTCCATTTGCATTACCACCTTTTAAAATGGTCAAACAATGTTACACAATTTTCAAACCAGGCAATTTCTTCTCCTCAATTGCAATATACATACTTGAGGGGGGTCTACTTTTAGAGGAATCCGTGTATCTTCATTCAAAACAATCCGTGCAGCTGCTTCTGAATCTGCACTAGCAAATTTAGGAGCAGCTACATGAATCTTGTATTCTTTGAACCACCCACTACTTTCACGAAATGGAGTTTGTTCTCGTGCTCTTATGATAGTGGGCGGGGGTGGAGAGTTATCGGCATCAGCGACTAAGAACATATTGCTCCGTATATGCTCTCTGTAAATTGTGTGTGTTCTGTAGTCAATTTTCCGGGACAAAAATCATTCTACCCTTGCCTAACCGACTAACTCAGCCATGTTCATAAAAATTCCTCACGTCATCGACGAGACTTGAACTCAGGTCTTTACCACCGGTCTGGGGAGGACGGCGATTCTACCTACTGTGCTGCCCACGAGGGCCACGAAATGGATCAGAATCACCTCTCACACGAGTTTTCAGGTTCTCATATATCTTTAGACTTCTCTTGAATCATTGCGAGGTTAACAAGATACAAGAGAAAAGTTCAAAGAGTTGGAATTCGATGCATACGTTTTAAATCAAGCCATTTTTTTGTCTTTCCATTTCTTCCATTATCCTACTATGCTCATCAGTTCTTTCCTCATTTTGTTTTCTCTTTTCACGCATCTCAACCAAATGGTAAAAACACATCTCCAATTATTCATCCACTAAAACTACTGTATGACACCTAAGAACGCGAAACCTCCATTTCGGATTTATAAGGCACCTCAGCAGCTTCTAATCTAATAAATAAATAAATTTTCTTTTTTATACTCCGGGAAGATCACACAAATGAGACGAGTTTACAATTACAATAGTCGTTTACAAAATCATGTTAAAAATCAAATGGTTTGCTTTTCTCCATATAGTTACTCAGTTAACACGACATTGGAGATTAATTTGAGCAAAGCATTTGACTCAGTACATCACAAGAGTTTACTCTATAAGCAGAAACGTGTTGGAATCACTGGTAAGATTGTAAGATGGATCATAGGATGGCTTCAGAGCAGCTGGAAAAGGGTTGTGATTAATGGTTGCTCTTCAGACCTTTTAATGTTTGATATGGGTTTCCCACCCTAGGATCGGTTCCTCCTTCCTCTAGGACCACTGTTGTTTTTGATTTTCATAAATTGCACGTAACGAAGGCGGTGATGTCAAAATTTGCAGATGATGTGAAGATTGGGAGAGTCGTTAATGATCCGCGCCAAGTATCTCTCTTTCGGAATGACTTAGATAGACTTCAGGGATTATCAGAAAAATGGAAACTAAGTTTTAAATCAGAAAAATGGAAGGTAATAGACTTGGTGAACAGAAGCCCCAAAGGAGGGATTGAATTAAAAACAGTAAAGGAAGAATATGACTTGGTAGTTGCAACAGTTCGCATGAAGTTGTCCGAGCAGTAGTGCCAAAGAAGGCCCATCATGTCCTATTAGCGATTTATCGAACATTGCTTTAGAGATGGGGAAGTCATAATGCCATTGGATAAGAGAATTGTAAGAACAGTACTTGGAATACTGTGTTCAAGTATGGAGACCGCGCTAAAACAAAAGACATCATTCCTCGTGAAAGAGTCCAAATACCAGCAATTCGCTTCGTGAGATCTGAAAAAGCAGATTATGCGAACCACGCACTTTAGAGGGAACCTAAGTGAGGTCTGTAAGGCTCTGAGAAGGGGGTAGTATAATAAATTAACGCGAAATATTCATTGTTATAAATAATTCCAAGAACTGAGGACCATAAATTCAAATTGCAAGGGGAGAGATTTTAGCCAGCGAGTTGGATGACAGCTTGCTTAGTCACTCACGTGAAGAGGTATTCAGATAGGCAGTTTATTTGCTGTTTTTTATTTGCTGTTTATTTTATCATTATTATTATTCCTTGTCCAAATGGCGTGTGTATAGGTTGGATGCATAAATTGCTCCTGAGTTACAGGTTTGAAAGGACAGTTGTTGAATGCTAAAAGTATAATACATATTGATCCGAATCACCTCCGTTAGGACTTATACTATCATTATTACTTAATTATTCATGATGACAAATGGATGTCAGAACACCCTCAAAAAATGTAATAAATCTTTAATTACTAATATGGTTCTATGTCAGAATACCATCGGAAATTCTCTCAAGGAATCAATGTACAAATCGATGTCGAAAGCAAAGAAAATAACTGCACATGATTTACTGCAGAATGGTTCAAATAATAAAATTTATGCGAGTGAGCATTTGACTCCATATTACAAAACTATTTTATGGAAAACAAAATAATTATAAATATGCGGTTTAAATTTTGGAGAGCTCATATTAGAAAAGATGAGGCAAGTTCTTCAAGCTGTATGCATTGATATATCAGTGAAACTTTGGTAGTAGGGTCTTTTTGGTGAAAAAGACCCTACCACCAAAGCGAAATGCCCACAATTCTCTATCAGGAATGGTTAATTCAAGCTGATATAAGTCCAGAGATGGATCGGGCTTTTTCTTCCGAAGGAAATATTCCCTCCAAGTGAAACCTAATATTATATGAGAACAAAGGTATAATTTTTGATATTGTAGGTCATTATGGTCATTCTTTTCCAACAAGGCTTTATTTCTCAGTTTCCACGAAGCCGTAACTCTAGCACGTGGCATTTTTTTCAACCTGGGGGACTCCTTTTGTTCCAGTAATCTGTAGAAGTAATTCAGGTCAACAGTCAATGAATATGTGTACTCTCACTTCAACTTCTGGGAAACGTTACATTTCCCCTAGTTCGCTGTCATCTAGTTCTGAAATATCCTGTTTCCCTCTTCTCGTAGAACCATAATAAACTTTGACTTTCCTTATTGTTATGGAAACCCCAGTTGCTGTAGAAACCGCCTGTGGAGACTTAGTAATTATAACGCGAAGGACACCCCATGTGAGCTAAATGATTACGAATTTGGGGAATAATACTACTTCGAAAAGGGAAACAGGATTTCAGACGAATTGCAACAGCTGCAACTTAAAAAATAATGTATTTTTTATGATTTCCGGTGTAAATTCGATTTAGTTTTATACAGAAAAATAGAATTGCACTATATGTAGAGGTAAGAGGTTCCCGTGTAGTCTCCTTCAACCTCTACACAGTTGCACATTTGTCCCAACGACTCACCAGCTTTTATGTTTGGTAAAGACCAACCTCAAATTTCAACTTCTGGATACATTACATTAGTTCTTCCTTACCATTAGGTAAAGAAGAACGAGGATTGTTCCACTACAAGATAACTCCTGTTTTTGTTTTAAAACAGGAGTAAAACCAAATTAAGGGATATTTGTTACAATATCGGATAAAAATTCCTTCCTCCATCGACAGGATTCGAAACTGGGTATTTTTCATCCTTTTTTCAGTGAAAAAACAACTCGTCTTACCCTACATGCGTGCTATGCTGATTTTTTGGCCAGTCACTGTACAAACGAAATACGTCACGCAAATATCAGTTATCATGGTATGATCACAAGTTCTTTATTATTAGTGTAGGATTATCCTCATGAAGCCATGCATGTAGACTCCCTCGTCTGCCCTTCAAGAATTTGTCTAGTAGTTCTGCCTTGAATTTATTAAAACCATCCACTTCCACAAGAACAGATGGAAGCCTATTCGAACAAACAACTGGCTGAAGGCAAACTTCTGCACATCTATCCTGCAACCATCCTTCCTCAACTTAAATTTATGCCCCTCCTGTCTCAGCAAGAGGAAAAACGCCATTCACATTCAGCTTACTCAATCTATTCAATGCTTTAAACACCTCAATCAGATCTCTCTCTGCAGGTGCCTAGTCTCGAGATGCTGCAATTCGCAAAACTGAAGCTTTTCCAGATAAGAGTGCCCTTTTGTTTTCAGCTTCCCCAATCCGGTTGCCCTTCTCTGCATCCGTTTCAGCAGATCGACATCCTTCCTAAAGTGAAGTCTCCAGATCTGTATACAATACTGTTCAAGTGCGGCCAATCACCTCCTTATCCCTACTAGCAAAGTTTCTGCATATCATTGACACAACCCCAAAATGCAACTGTCCACCGTGCAAAACTTGAATGGCTCAAGAAATATTCCCAACGAATCCCAGACATTGAGAATGTCTAGGATTCTTTGGAAAGGGTGGTTCGGCTTCTCAATTCTCTACCAACCACAATGCAACAGCTGAGAAATACATTGACAGAAGAACAGCGAAATCTGCATATGACTCCCTCAGACACCATATGGAATCCATGCTTAAACTTGAAATTCGGGCACAACGTGGCCCTACTGGATATTAAATAAAGGTTTCTGATTTTTTTTGCCAGTGAGTGTAGTATGTATATGCTGATATTGAATTTGGGAAGGTTTTCTCTACTAAGATAATATTTTTTCTAATGGTAGTAGTAAGTGTGTAGGATCCACTTCAAAATCTAAATGTACCTACGACCACAAAGGTCGTAAAGTGGTAAAAGAGACTTAGATATAAATGCTTTAAAAAAAAAAAGGTTATGAATTGTTGTTTCAAATATTTAATTTAACGAATTTAAGGTTGGCATCAGTTACATTGCAAAAACAGATGTGTTATACGATCCTGTCTCATTACATTCAAGCAAATATTACTTCTAGCGTCCCACACACAGTGTTACCTCATGGACTGCATTACCTCTCAAATTACCTAGTCTGTTTATCAGGTTGGTTTCTGATGTCATCCGATGATGACCTCTTTATCGGTGAATCATTTGTCAGAGACCACTCATAAGGGCGATTACGAAATATAAATAAATCTCTTAGCTATGGTTCGATGACAGCAGGACTGTAATAATCCACTGATCATATTTCAACTTTCATAAAAACTAGTTTAGATAAGTAGTTTTTAAGTGAGCCGTGGTTGATTCCATATTTGTTGAAGAGACAATGATTGGTGTGGCTCCAAGAATCCTCGAATTATGTAAACCACATGCGTAATACAATGAACTGATCATTCACAGAAATACACATTGCATTATCCACTTTACATCCACATTAATGTTGGCCCAGTTTTGTCAAAACCGTAGGATGTTTAAGGTCACGTCCTTCGCTTGGCTTGGCGGAACTAATAGATAGTCTTTGAACATGATGTCAAGCAGGCCGTTGAAATAGAGCTGGTACACCTACACTTTCTGGTATGTTTCTGTTCGTAAGGTTGTGTTTTCACTGAGCTCAATGAATGATATCAAATTTTTCACAACTGTATTTCTATTTATAATCTGGTTTTTTCCCTTCAAAGTTTAAAAAAGCTAAATCAACATGTAAGCAAAAATAACCAAACAAATAAACACTGCCGGGTACACTCAGTGATCATTTTATTAGGTGTGCCTGCCGTTTTTATGAAAAGGTACGCTCCATTAGTAACAGCATCACATGTTCGTTGTTGTTATCGGGATTTAGGAGCATCAGCGACTAAGGCCACATTGCTCCTTGTATAGTCTGTAAACTGCGTGTGTTCTGTGGTCGATTTTCTGTTTGCTGGAAGAAAAGCCCGAGTTTCCGCGAGAAAAACCATGCTACCCTTGCTCGACACCGACTAACTCAACCGCGTTGTGAAAAAAAAAGCCCATAAAAATTCCTTACATCATCGACTGGACTCGAACTCAGTTCTTTTCCACATGGTGTGGGTAGGACGGCGATTCTACCAACTGTGCTACCAAAGGGCCACATGCTCGCAACACGAGATAAAAAGCAGGTGGGGAGATAGGCAGGGATGCTGTATTTGTGCAATTCCCTGTGAGAATGCGCAAGACGAAAGATTTAAATGACTTTGAACGTGATATGGTAATTCACACCAAACCAAACGTGATATGGTAATTTATACCACGCAGGTATAAACATAACGGCAACTGAAACCCTACTGATTTTGACGTACGACTGTGTCTCGAGCCGGATTGGTGCAATAAGCAACCTTTCTTTTTTTGCTTTGTTGTTAGGGCAGTAAAAGCTGTAGAATTGAGGATATTTCGTAGTCAGCTACTGTATACGCGTAGTTGTGGTTCACGTCGGTGCAGAGCCATTGTATTAGCATTAGCAGAGACATACGATTCAAGAAAGCAAGCTTATGCAGCATCAACCAAAAAAAAAAATCTCCCCTTTCATCCCTCCATTCATTCCAAATGCCTGTCCAGCTCAGCCTTAAATTTATTTAAGCTATCAACTTCCACAACAAAAGATGGAAGTCTATTCCACCAATCAACTACCCGCTGGCTAAAGGCAAATTTCCTCACATCTAACCTACAACTGTCTTTCTCCAATTTGAATCTGTGCCCCCTCAGGTTCTTAATCTGAGCAAGAGGAAGAATCTCATCAGCATTCAGCTTGTCCAAGCCATTCAAAGCCTTATACACCTCAATAAGATCACCTCGCAGGTGCTTACTCTCTCCAAGCGCTACGATTTGTAGAATTTAAGCCTTTCTTCGTAAGAGCATCCCTTTTTTCCCCTCACCAATCTTGTTGCCCTTCTTTATACTCGTTCTAACAACTCTACATCCTTTCTAAAATGAGGCCTCCAGACCTGTACACAGTTCTCTAGGTGTGGCCTGACCATTGCCTTGTATAACGGGATAATCACCTCCCTGCTAGCGAAATTCCTATATCTCATTGACAAGACACCATAACCTGCTCTGGCAGCCTATCTGCACTGCTCAAAAAACTTCATATCAGACTGCATAATTACCCCCAGGTCTTTTTCACTTAACATTTCTCTAAGTGTAGTACCACACAGTTGGTACATTTCTCTTCGGTTATTGCTACCCATATGCAGTACTTTGCATTTGTCAATGTTAAACTTCAGTTGCCAGTTCTCAACCCATTAGCCCAAATTTAGGTTCAGTTGAAGTAGAATACTGTCTTTACCGTCGTTATCAACCCTGCCAACCTTTGTATCATGTGCAAACTTGGACATTAAACCTGATATACCTTCATCAATATCATTGATAAATATACAAAACAACAATGAGCCCAACGCCGAACCCTGGGGAACTCAACTAATAACATTTGTCCACGAATAGCATATGTCCATTGATTACCACTCTCTGTCTTCTCCCACTCAACCATCCTTTTATCCTTTGCAGTAACTTGCCCTTAATGCCATACTGCTTCAATTTGTACAGGAGTCTTTCATGTGCAACAGCATCAAAAGCTATACTGAAATCCAAGTATATGATATCAAATTTATTTTTGGCATTCAGTTCCTTTGTGACCACATCATAGTATCCAATCAAATTGGACAGAGAAGACCTCCCTTTAACAAACCCATGCAGTGTCTTAACTATTATTGCAGTCTTGTATACATGATCCTGCAATGCTTCTTTAACCCGTGATTCCATTATTTTCCCCAAAACACAAGTTAAACTTACAGGTGTATAGTTACTTGTCACCTTTTGAATTCCTTTGGTGAATTGGTGACATTTGCACATCTCCAATCCATAGGGACATCTCCAATCCAAGGAAGCTCTCATAAGTATGGCTAAGGTTTGTTTACTTCCTTTGCTGCCTCCTTTAATATAAGTGGATAGATTCCGTCCACTCCAGGTATCTTTTTTATGTTTAACTTCAGCAATTTCTCCTCCACATTGCTCTCAGTTATTACAAAATCATTTAGCTCCCTGTTGGGGTTTGATAAACTTCTGACACTCCCCTCATTGAATAACTCCTCATGTGTGAATGTAGATGCAAAATATTCATTCAGTTTATCAGTTACATGAGCATAATCATCAATAATCAACCCATCTATGTTAAGTGGTCCAATCTGATTCATCCCTTTCCTTTTAGAGTTTACATAAGTAAAGAGCTCCTTGCTGTTTTTCTTTGTATCCTTTGCCAAGGATTTCTCATTATCAGCTTTCTCTTGCCTAACCTCCTTGTGACTTGATTATAGACTAGCTTATATCTGCCGTAGGCTTCTGTGTCACCTGCTAATTTATACCCCACGCATTTTTCCTCTCTCTCACGAACCTTATTAGTTCATCTGATATCCATTTAGGCCTAAATCTTGAACAGTATTTCTTAGTAGGAATGAAAAGCCTAGTAGGCTCCAAAATTAAGTCCCTGAAGGCCTCCCATTTTGAATTTGCTGTTGGTAACATCATCGGTTGATCCCACTGTACAGAATTTAAAAACTGTCTCAGACCACTGCAGTCACCTTTACAAAAGCAAAAGACCTGCCCTTTAGCCTTGATGGTAGTTACCAGATCAGCAGACTGTGATTACTGTCACCCAGTGGTTCCTTTATCTGCAAATTCTTAATGCATGAAGAATCGCTGTTAATAATCAAATCAAGAGTAGTCCTCCCTCTAGTTGCATCCCGAACATGCTGATGTAGAAAACAATCATCCAATAAATCCACAAAAGTCTTGCTATTGTGTGAGTGACCAACCCACAAGTTCCAGTCGATATCTGGTTAATTAAAATCCCCCATTATAAGACATTCTGATTTAGTGGCCCACTCTATTTCTCTGCACAATTGCTCATTATACTCATCACATTCATTAGGCCTATAAAACACACCTAATCTCATCTTTCCTTTCCCAGTGCTTATGTCACACCAGACAGACTCAACATTGCAGTATCCAACCCCATGTCAACTGGATGCACTTACTTAGATTTTATGTGTTTCTTAATTAACAGCATAAACCATCCTCCCTTCCTGTCTTATCTATCCTTTCTGTACACGTTTTACTCCCCAACTTCCAATTCTGCACTGCTTATGTCTCTGTAGCACCACGTCTCTGATGTCCCAACAATATCTGCCTTTGAGGCACTGGGAAAACGTTTCAGGTGATCGCCTTCTAGTGTAAAAGTGTCCAGAAACAATTAAACAACACATGCACTGCACAATACATAACATTACAGACATCAGTGGCACATTTCGGCCTTCCCTTCACCTATCTCATTGCCCTTCTCTGCACCCGTTCCAGCAGCTTATATCTATCCTAAAATGAAGCCTAAGACCTCTATTCAGTCCTCAAGATGCGGCCTAATCCGCGTCTTATATAACTGGACAATAGCCTCATTGTCCATGCTGGAAAAATTCCCAGTCCATAGGGACCATTTCCAGTCCTTAGGACCGCTTTTGAATCCAAAGGTGCTTTCATAATTATGGCTAAGGATTAGCTTACATCCTTTACTGCCTCCTTTAATATAATTGAATAGATCCCATCTATCCTAGGCGCATTTTTCATGTTCGGCTTCAACAATTTCTCTTCCACTTTTCATTCAGTTATCACAAAATAATTTAGCTTCCTTTTAGATTTTGATGAACTTCTGGCATTCTCCTCCCTAAAAAACTCTTCATGTGTGAATGTAGATGCAAAATACTTATTCAGTTTATTATCAAACTGAGCAGAATCGTCAACATTTAAACCATCAAAAGTCCTTGGAAACTCCGTGCAAAGTCCTTGCTCCTCTCTTGGCATTCTTCGCCATTGAGTTCTCGTAATCATCCTTAACTTAACCTCCTTTGCGAGTTGATTACAGACTAATTCACAGCTAAGGCTTTTCGTATAACCTGATAAATTATCAGGTTATATGAATTATCCTGATAAACTATCCATCGCGTTATTGATGAATTTTTATGGACTTTTGAACACAGAAGATAAATTAAAATGATATTTCAGTAAATACAGTAAAGTTCATGATCCTACGTTTTCGTTGATTAAGGACAATATAGTTGTTGTTCTACAGGACAGCCCAATGGTTGTAATCACCGCGCTTCCATGCTACTGGAAAATATCTGAATTCGAATCCGTTAATGGCAGAAGGAATTTTATGGGCTGTTTCACAACGTGGATGAGTTAGTTGGTCGCAAACGATGGTTGCATGGTTTTTCTTCCAGGAAACACGGGTTTTTCATCCCTAGCATGCTTAGAAGAGTTACAATGGATGGGATACTTAGCTAGTCTATTTATGAATTCAATATTTTCTAATCCTAAAACAACAGAGAAGAGGATTTATGTAGATCCAATTGCAATCTGACATAGTTCAAATGTGTTGAGTGCAGACGTCAATGTTACTCCTAAAGGACAGATTAAGCTCCATTCTATCGGTAGATCTTTGATCGTATCTTGAAACATGAAAGGGGTGCGTGTTGTAAGAGATAAACGAACAACGTCGTTACTTCAGGTTAATGGTCAGTTCGTCCGGAAGGTCTGAAACAACGTCTCTAAAGCATTAAATTGGCAGACACAAAAAATGAAAGTTGATTTGTGTTAGAGTGGCACGTCAAATTCTGGTTTCCTTCAGATCGCTCTGTCTGTCATTCCGGTCAACAAATGTTGTAAGAGTGTAGTCGTGTCGGTCTCTGCCTGGAGGGGAACCGTGCAACGGATTCCTGCTGAAGGCAAGAGAAGATTGCGGAAATGCTTCGATACTTCCTCCAGACCTTTCAAAAGACAAAATGGAAGATTTATTTATGCTGGACGAATCGTAGTTGCCGATATAATCGGGAATTAACTTTCCTTTGACTTTACCTGCCCGGAATGTGAAAAATTTTCTTTATATTGTTTCTTACACTTGTTAGACTAGTTATTTTCTTTCCTTAGGGTCCTTTCACAAGAGACGACACTGTCGAAACAGGTTTCTTGTTACGTAACAGACGATGCCCGTTATGGCCACAAGACCTTCTCTGTAGGCTGGTCACACCAGGTGACAATGGATAGGTCAATAAATATACTACACACACACACACCAGAGGTGTCTGAGTCAGTGATGACGTCATAGAGTAACATGGAGAGGGTAGAAGTTCCAGGCATCAGTTGTCAGCAACAGGAAGTATTTGAAAAGGTCTTTAGACAACAGGTACTACGTGGCGAAAGGTATTCCTTGATCGATCCTTTTTCTTCCTTTTTTTTGGTTTTCTGAGTGTTTTGTAAAGAAAAATTAATTCGTGTCTTATAATTACACGCAAGAGTGAAGCGTAAAAATCATCGTGCAATCAAATGTAAATATATGTGTTTGTTATCTGTTTATTTAAAAACAAAACGGTTTATTTTCAAATCATCATTTTAAAATCCGGCACTAATATCAACTATAGTATTCTTCTTTAAGAATCCATGCAAAAAAGTGGACATTTCTGTCTCTTTTAATGCTTTTCGAAACGTGGCTGAGTTAATCGGTCTCAGGCGATGATGAATTTTTCATCCAGCAAACTGTGTGGAGAGTACATGTATGAGTATTTGATGGGATGTTGTTCATTTGTTATTTTTGAATAGAAAAAACCCCTCACTATCTACCTTGTTTTTTTAGGGACTCTTCATGGTAAGCTCAGACGAAACCAGGGTTCGCCCAGCGCCAGAGAATTTAATCTCTACTATATGGCCCGGCTCCCCGCGCTTGCTACTTTAACTAGAGCTGGGTGGTGTTCTACGCACCCTCTGGTTGAGACCAGATGAACACCGTAACCATACACTATACTAGATAAACTGTTCTTCGGAGGCTTCTGCAATCAAATGTTTCCAACAACCTATACAACAGTTTAAGGTCATATTTAACTGGTAGAAAAGTCCAAGTTACCAACAGATTTCAGACAGTGACTAGGTACATCGATTGAGGCTGTCCGCAGGGCTCTGTGCTTGGCCCGTTCCTCTGGTCTATTGTCCTGGATGAGTTCCTGAGCATGGACCTGGGAGGTGTTGAGCCTTTGGCCTTTGTGGATGATCTTGTCCTTTTGGTATGTGCTAACACCAGGGCGACCCTGGAAAAAATGGCAAATGGAGCACTGGTAAAACTCCAGAACTGGGCAGCCCTGCACAACCTTACCATTTCAGGAGAGAACAAAATCCATACTCCTTAAAGGCAGGCTACAAATCACAAGACCACCTACAATAAAATTAAACTTTACACCCATACGGCTGCACACTGAAATCAAGCTCCTAGGTATCTTCTTAGACTCGGGGCTTACCTTCCATCACCACCTAAAGTATCTAGCTAACAAAATTCAAAGGTACAGTGCTATGATAAGGCAGGTCAGCAGGGCAGACTGGGGACTGAAGCACACGGCTCTAACTCTCATATACTAAGCGGTATACGTGCTAATTGTGTGTTATGGTGCCTCCATCTGGTACCGAAAAGCCTGCTCCTTTCAATTTGCAGGGCGTGCGACACCGTCAGCACCCCTACTCTGAAGGTATTAACTGAATGTCAGCCAGTATACTTAGAAGTGGTTAAAAGAGGGCTTTTTTATTATTTAAGGAAGGGAGTTCCAAACTGCTTAATTTTCAACTTTACACCACAAACTATACCAGGCAGGAAAGACAACGGATAACCCAACATCTACAAGAGATATGGCAACACGACTGGGACACTACAACAAAAGGGGCCATCACAAAACGATTCCTTCCATCTATAAGTTCAACTCACCCAGAACCTCCACCCTGGTTTTCGCCTGGCCTCCATGTGACCTTTACCATCACCGGTCATGGATCCTTCCAACAAAAACTGACCGCCGTGGGAATCGAGAATGATCCACTTTGCCACTGCGGTGAAGAGGAGTCCTCGGGGAGCTTCATGTATGAGTGCCCCAGCTACGACAACATTAGGCTTAAATTCCTCACCACAATACAGAGAAACCCTCGCAATCAAGAATTCACTCTGCTACTCGAGGAAGATACCTATAAGGCATTAACCACCTACGCGCAGGAAACATTTGCACTTAGGCGAGTTAAGATTGCAGAACTCAGAGCCCAAGAAATAAAGCGGACCGACGTGGGATAACTCTCCATCTCCCCCCCCCCCCAGAACAACACTGACATGATCATGCTAACCATAATAGGGTAGGATCTATTGCAGGCACCATCCAAGGTGCGGGATGCTGGCACTTCTCGGAGTGCGAGATTTAAAAGGCATTGCAAACCCGAAATGGGTAGGATATACTGCTAGCACCAATCTGGTGCATTGTTGCTGGCACTGACCACAGTGCGGGATCTACAGGCACTATGCCATTGGCAATTACACAGGGGTGCCTGACCCCTGTGACTTTTAAACCCACACCTTTTCCTATACTTCGCCTAAACTAGGGTGAATTTATTCTACCCTGTCAACCCACCCAAATTCATTTCCCCCTCTAATCCTCTCTTCTTCTATGCCCCTCTCTCTTTTTTTTAATCTGTTACTTTATTTATTTTTTTTAATTTATTATTTCATTTTATTTATATGTTTTTTTATTTATTTATTTTTTGGTGTTCGTCAGGAAGCTCAGGCAACCCTGGCGGAAGCCAGGCAGAGTAAAATGGGCAGCCTGGCTCACCTCCCAGTGGTGGTGGCGGGCAACGTGGGGTTCCCTTATGGGCCCTGCGGCTAAGAAGCCAGAGACAGAACAACAGAACATAGCACTACTCTGTCACAAACCAGACACCACACTTTTTCTGGCTTTTACAGAGATTCTGTAATTCTTCACAAAGTACCATGGTGCAGATGTGGGAAACCACCGGTGGCGCCTTCCACAAAACACTATACTAGATAAACCACATAACACCACACTGTCTGGCCTTTAGATGGTGCTGTATCTAGCACAAGAGATCTGAACACGGAGTTGTGGAGACCACTTTTTTCTATTATCCTCTATTTATCTCTTTTTTTTTGTTAATGAGTTTCCCCCATCCCACGACGGGTACTGGCGCAAGTGCGTGAGCAACCGTTATGTCCAGTTACTATTATTGGTGCCCTCGTGGGTACCACAGCTGGTGGGATCGCCGTCCTCCCCACACCGGGTGGAAAAGACCTGAGGTCGCGCCCTCTCGATGACTGGAGGAATTTTTATGGGCCTTTATCTCAACGTGGCTGAGTTAGCATGGGTTTCCCTCCCGGAAACTCGGGTTTTTCTTCTAGCAAACAGAAAACATACAATTTACAAACAATTACAGACAATATACAGTAATATGGCCTTAGTCGCTATTGCCCATTAAAATTCCTACAACAACAACAACTATTATTGGTCGAGAAACTCTCTGACTGTCCAACTGGTGTTCAGGATTGTGGCTTTCTAGAGTTTCATGTAAGAATTCTCTGGAAAACATATTATTGCTAAGTTCTTATGGGGGCTCTTTGGCAGCGTGCCGGTGGTTGACACGATGATCGGAATGGTCATTAGTTGTTCCATATACTACATATCTTTGACTTCCAGTGTTAGGCCTGAGTAATTTCTCATTTTTTCCTCGTAGGTTTTCTGGAGGTTGCTGATGTTGGGCACCGCTATGTCCATCAGGTAGGTAAACATTTCCTTCTTGTCGATTAGGGTTATGTTGGTTTGTTGTGCAGAATCGTCTTGTCCGTTAATATGGCGCAGTCCCAGTAGAATTTGTAAGTAGGGATCTCTAGTACGGTCTGAAGCTCTTACTTGTAATACAGTAAACTTCCTTGGATTAGCTGACAATTTTTCTTGGATCAGCTGGTATTTTTTTGTGATTATCTTGGCCACCCGGTCGTGTCTCTGAGTGTGTTCCGTCAGAATGATCACCCTGCATACTGCAGTGATTTGCTCTATTGTTTCTGGTGGCATTGTTGACATGTGTCATCTCTCACTCCGGGGACCTTGGCGATGTATTTCCTGTAGTTGATTACCTGGTCTCGGATGGCGAGCATGAATACTTCGGTCTCTTGGAGCACGAAGTTGAAGGGCTTGCGGTAGTCGTTATATGCTGAGTACAGTTTGTGGTGCTTCTTGTGGGCTTGCTCTCTAACTGCTCTGTCAATGGTCAATTTCTCTCTACATCCTTTGCTCATCTGCTTGCCTTGCCTTCCTTCTGTATCTCGGCCATGATATTTTGGCTCTCCATGTGGCCTGATATCTTCTTGGTTATGCAGCTGGTCAGGACTTGTACATTATTGGGAGAGAGGTAATCGGTCTGTGCTTCGCCGGGTTGTTCGTACGTTTCTCCTTAACCTTTCAAATAAGTGATTCCTTTAGTCACAGACTCTAACTCAAGGAATCACTTATCCGAAGGTTAAGGACAAAGGAATCTCCCTAATACAATCCCAAAATCTCTGGAATTGTGTAAGGGTGCCTTATCATATTAGTGAACTGCTGCACTATATGTCTGTGTGTGTGTGCAGCTGAACTCCATGTACCAGTAGTTATGGATGCCATCTATCTCTGGAGTTTGTCAGTTGTGGCACTTCCTGATTGACTGGTGTACTTCTCCCATCCTTTCATCTCTTATATGCGCATAGTTTACTTCCGTTCTAGGTGTTATCACGTGAAATGTCGTTATGGCTAACTTCGCTGCTCCATAGGTTGCACCAGAATTCCTCGAGTATATTTTGGGTGCGTAGATAGCAAGGTTTTTCCCCAGAAACTGGGGGTTTTTCATCCAGCAAAACAGGGAAATCGACCAAAGAACACACGCAATTTACAGACAAAATACATATATGGGTATATATTATGGGTGGCCCTAATATAATAATTTGAATTTGATAATTTATATTTTGGGTGGGGATGTCCATTGCCTTGCTTCTCTCCTTGTCTGATTTTCCTCTAGAAGTCTCTGTTGTTTCCTTCAAATATCCGGTTGTCTGTTTTCCTCTGGGTAATGACGAAGTCTTTTGTTGAGTGCCAGGAGGGTCTGCTTGAGGTTGTCAAGTTATTCTTCGATCCTCTGATTAGAGGTCCCGTGTTTTCTGCGAATGTTGTATTTCTTGAGGATAGTCTTCACTTTTCTGATAAGCGCCTTACTTCTTTTTCCCATTTTTGCTCTGCTTCGGTATGGTGTGGGACTTTATGGGGTACATTTCCTCGAATTCTGCTAGGGCCTTCTTCCACTCTTCTTCTCTACCGAATATCACGACCTCGTCTGTCTTCACTTCGGCTGCTCCGAGTTGTATTTCTTGTACTTTCTTACTGTTCCTTCTCTAGTCCTGGTTCGGTTGCATCCGTATTATTTGTTATTTGTAGTTGGTCGGTCACATCCTGCTTGATTTCTTTCTAAGATTGCAGGAGCTATCAGGGTCTTCTTGACTATGGTCCATCTTTGGTCCACTATTCGCTGTTCATTGACCTGGACAGTCGGGAATCGTTCCAACCACTTGGTATGTAGTTTCATCTTGTGCATTATAGTATCGATCTCTGGCTTGTTTGCAACATAGTATGCTCGCATGATAAACGTATTCAAAAATAATTTAGAAAAAGATTATTTTTCATACGTGATCTTTCATGTGCTCTGCTCAGATAGAATTCTCTTGGTATTGCACAACAAATAAACAGTACACGTTCCTACTAACAAGCATTATTTTTATTTATTTTTAATAAGGTTTATTGTAGTGTATTTAGCAGGAAGAGTATTTCTTCATAGCGCGAAACCACGCAACTCGTGAAGGTTGTATCCAGCCAAGGGCACCCACCTCATTATGAGACGAATCGTTCCCCGTGTTGTCGTAGAAACGATGTGAAATAAGGAGGACATTTTCATGGATGACAAGTGAGCTGATACAAATAAGACATACATTTCTGAACTTAAGAGTCAGCAGTAGAAGTCATCAAGAGGATAGCGACGCCTTTTAACGCTTGGTGAAGGTCAAACGAAACCCGACAACAGCCTCTCTGCAGGCCCCGCACGTAATTTCAAACAATGGGAAAATTTAAACAGAGCGGCACCGGATATTGCCGCCTATCTCCATCCTCGAATAAACTTCGGTAGGCCTACTTTCTTAACTTTTCTGCTTCACTGTGGGATTAAAACCCACTCTTCCATACCATAGCACAAATCCGGACGCACACTGTGAAAGCAGTCTTCTGTGTAACTTTTTTTAGCCTAATACGCTAAAAGTAATTGAAAGGACATAAGAAATGAAAGTTTAGAACTTTTCAAAATGTTCAGTAATAAGTTCAAGAGCACCAAAGCGTTTTCAGTAATCAATATAATAATGACAAATGATGAAGAGAAACTAACTTATACAGCTGAAGCTAAAAAACCTAAAACATTCCCTCTAAAAACTTGGCTAATCCTTCCTTAAATTATTCAAGTGACCCACTTTTACACCAGATGGTAGTTTTTTCCATCTAGTATTGTGGAAGTGGATGGTTCTTTAACCACTGAAATCCATTATTTTCCATCAAACTGAAATGATGAGCGCTGGTCTATAATGGCTTACTTCACCCATTGATCCCACTTTGTGAACAGGAAAGACATTTACAAATCTCCATCTTGCACAGATCTCCCAATTATAGCCAAACGTTTGTTTAATTTTTGGAATATTTCTCTTGTCCCCTTCCCTAACAAGTCTGTACACTTAAATATAGATGGAAAATATTTATTCAATTTGTTTATAAACCCTAAACAGGATCATCCCTTTCCTTCTGGTGTTAACATGAGCGAAGAATTTGCTACTTTTCTTTGCAATATCAGCCAAAGTTGTCTCATAATCTTCTTCAGTTTCCCTAACCCCCTTACTGACTTGACTACTTTATACTTACTTATGGTTAATGGTTTGCTTACTTCCTTTGCTGCCTCCTTTAATATAACTGGATAGATCCCATCCACCCCAGGTGCTTTTC
Source organism: Mastigoproctus giganteus (assembly GCF_048544385.1). Classification (NCBI taxonomy): domain Eukaryota; kingdom Metazoa; phylum Arthropoda; class Arachnida; order Uropygi; family Thelyphonidae; genus Mastigoproctus; species Mastigoproctus giganteus. The sequence continues at coordinate 6,386,768 of NC_143581.1, forward strand.
TTATGTTTACCTTCAACAATTCCTCCTCCACTTTGCTCTCAGTTATTATAAAATCATCTAGCTCACTGACAGAGTTTAATTCACCTCTGGCATTCCCCTCCCTGAATAACTCCTCATGTGTGAGTGTCGATGCAAAATACTCATTTAGATTGAGTAGATGCAAAATACTCAATCCAGTGGGCCAATCTAATCCATCCCTTTCCTTCTAGAGTTTACATAAGTAAAGGACCCTTTGCTGTTTTTCTTTTCGTCCTTTGTCAAAGATTTATCCTTTGCCTATCTAACCTCCTTGGTGACTTGGTTGCAGACCAGCTTATATATATCATAGGCTTCTGTGTCACCCATTCATTTTTATGTATTCCATGTATTTTTCTTCTCTGCCCTCTCATTTATGCCCTCTCAGGCGATTATTCTGAGCAAGAGGAAGAATCCCATCAGCATTGACCATGCTCAAACCAGTCAAGGCTTTATATACCTCAATCAGATCACTCGCAGGTGCCTAGCCACCAGACACTGTAATTTGCAAAACTTAAGCCTTTTTCGTAAGAGCAACCCTTTGTCCATTAGTTCATTTGACATCCATTTAGGACTAAACCTTGAACAATATTTCTTAGTTGGTATGTAAAGCCTAGTAGCTTCCAAGATTAATTCTTTGAATGCCTCCCATTTTGAATTCTCATCACTATTCAAATTCTATACGTTGGTCCCACCGTATAGAATTTAAATACTGTGGCAGACCACCGTAGTCGCCTTTACGAAAGCAAAAACTCTTCCCTTTACCCTTGATGGTAGTTACCTCTTTGAGTGAATCCAACTTCAGCACACTGTGATCACTGCCACCTAGTGGTTCATTTATCTGCAGATTCGTAATGCATGAAGAACCACTACTGATAATCAGATCAAGAATATTACTCCCTCTAGTTGCCTCCCGAACATGCTGATGTAGAAAACAATCATCCAATAAATCCACAAAAGCCCTGCTAGTGTGTGAGTGACCAACCCACAAATTCCAGTCAATATCTGGGAAATTAAAATCCTCCATTATAACACACTATTATTTACTGGCCCATTCTATTTCCCTGTACAGTTTCTTATTATACTCATCAGAGTCATTAGGCCTATAGCACACTCCTACTCTCAATTTTGATCTCCCAATGCTTATGTCACACCAAACTGACTGGACACTGCACTGTCCAGCAATGTCGACTGGCTTCACTTCCTTGGATTTTATGTGTTTCTTAACTAATAGCATAACCCCTCCTTCCTTTCTATCCTGTCTATCCTTCCTGTACACATTGTACTCACGAAATTCTATTTCTGCATTCCTCATATCTGTGTTAAACCACGTCCGTATTATCCCAAAACATATCTGCTTTTGATGTTTTGACCAACACCTCAAAATCATCAAATTTATTTACCAAACGCCTAGCATTGGTGTACACGCAAGTATACATGCACCTGTTCCTATTCTTAGCTACCCTAACACATCCCATGTGTTTACTTGCATCGCAGTGACTCCCAGCAGTCTCTGAAATATCCTGCATCTTGTTTTCCAGGCTTCTGCTCATTCCAATAAAAGCGGTGCAAGAATCACTTTCACCTCTGCCAGCGGCTACTGTTAATCTATTAGTCCGTGTATCCCCCCCCAAGCTATCAGTTTTCCAACCCACCTAACACTGCCTCAATAGCATCAGCAAATATTCTTGCACCCTTTCTATGTAATTGTACCCCATTCCTGTAGAAGCAATCTGTTCTGTTAACAAGCACAGACCAGGCTGAGAAAAATTCTACCTCTTGAGCCTTGCACCATCTCTCCACCGCCGAATTGATCGACAAGGCTCTCATCATCGTGTCTGAGCAGAATTGCAGACACTTTCAAATTCAACCCAAATTCACGGCTTTTTTGCTGCAGTGACCTGTACTTGTTAAGTAATTTCGCTCTTAATATCATTAGTGCCAAAGTGTACAACAATATCACCTTTTCTGCCCTTAAAAGATAATATCTGCTCTACAAAGTCATAAACCTTTGCCCCTGGCAGACAACTTTTTCCCCTGAGAGGCCTGGGTTTGATTCCCATCGTCAAAATTTTTAAATGATTTCTTCATTTAAAATGAGAAATGAGGAGGAAATTCCTAAAATCATCTTTATTCGAATTTGTAATTAGCTGATCTCAGGCAGAGGGTGTAGAGTTCCCCCGTGTGTTATTCTACAGAAATAATAAGCTTACGGTTATGAGCGCACGCTATTAATATTTATTATCACCAAATGAGTTTTTAACATTTCACTGTGTGAATCAAATGCTGCGTTTCACACAGCATTTGATCCAAGCACGCATCCTTCGCGTCATAACCATAAAAATTGTGAAATTACTCATTTCACCCCAGTAATTTCATAATGCCACGCAACTTAAATCCATTTCCACATAACAACAGTTCTCTCACAACTGAGTTAAATAGAAGCTTCTGACGTGAGCAAGTGTTTTCAACTATATCGCTTGCTTAATATCCCTATTGCTTCTTTTCCCTAAATAAATTCTGTATGAGCACGTTTTAATCACACTTCCGATCTGCTCAGTGGAAGGTTCATTGGGAACAGCAACTTTAAAATGAGTGCCTTAACCAGGGCTCATGGTCAATGAGACTTGAGTAAGTTTTTCCCATCGTTAATGAAAAGACTTCAGTAAGTTTCTCCCAACAAGAGTTTACAGTCCTTGTTGGGTTACAGTAGAGAGAAATCCCTCAGATACAATGCTTCTTCCTAAATATAGCGAAAACTTCCATATAAAAAGCAAAAGCAAAGAACTCGCGAGGGCAAAGCATCCATTGCCCTCGCGAGTTCTTTAGGGAAATTCATGAGGGAATTTAAGACAAACTGTTCATTGTTTTTAAGTTACTGCAAGTAAGGTTATGAGGCTTTACTGTGTTCTATCTTGGCCAATGCATGGTTGTTTTATCTGTTGTGCTGGATGAAAGAGAGTTATGCAGACCGAATAACTTGGCCACAGTGTGAAAAAAAATTAATTAATTTAATTAACAATAAAATATGTTAATTAATACATTACGTTTCATTAATCATAATTATATTTAAATCAATATATTATGGATTAATTTTATTATTATATGACGAATTTATTCGATATCGCTGCCTATGTTTTCGAATTTAAACCAGTACTTTTTTGTTTGTTTTCTTTTGTTTTGTTTTCTCGAAACATTTCGCAAGTTAATATTCAAAAATAGTCAGCATCATTTCCGCTTTCATTTTATTACATTTTGTTTGTTTAATTTCTTCGACACATTTTTAACCGATTTCAGTCCAAGCAGAGCATTTTTTTTTTTTTTAATATAAAACAATTTCTTTAAAAAAAAAACAGCCGAATTCTTTTTGTTAAAGTTACTAATGATGTAGATAAACAAGCTTTTAACGTTCACGCCAACACAAAAACATTAAAACTTTCAAAAGTTGTTTTTTTTTTCGAATGGAAAGCGTCCTGGGATCGCCCCAACTTCTTTCAGCCAGCAGCTGTTCACCTATTTTGTTGCTTGCAAATTAGGTCACCAGAGGCCACCATGAACGTCTTTTATGAAATAAGGTTAACCAACCGAATAATCCTACCATTCCTGTAAGTAGGTCGTATGACAATATCAATATCAAATCACTTTGAATATTTGGAACTTGTGCCGTTTTATGCTACTTTCTCTATAAATTGCTTTAATACTGAATTTTATTGTGTGTGTGTGTGTGTGTGTGTGTGTGTGTGTGTGTGTGTGTGTGTGTGTGTGTGTGTGTTCTAGATTGTAAGAGGTATAGATATCACACCTTAGAAAAGGTTAACGATAGTTTTTCTCAGTGAACTTTCTTCCATGACAGAGAAACATTGCTGCTACCTGTATTATTAGTTAGCATTTATATTAGTACACTGGTGTTCAAAACTTAAGGACCAGTCAGGTTTTCACCTGTATCTTCTCATAAAAGCATACCAAAGGAACCTCGTGAGGTACAGAATGATGAAGGAAACAACACCGACACAACAACGGAAACAAAATGGTACAGAGGGACTCTATTCAAAAATGGCAACATAGCACTGGCTGCCATGATACAGATGCATCACTGCCAAAGATGGAACAAAGGGAAGTGGTGGTCCTCAGTAGGAGATATGGCCACCCCTAATGTCGATGCAGGCTTTGCACCGCCTGTCCATACTTAGAACAATGTTGTTGATAAGTTCTTGCGGTAACATCGTCCATTCCTCTGTCAGCGCCATCTTCAGCTGGTGACCATTTTCTGATAGGTGTGGACGTTCCGCTAGGCTTCTCCCCAGAGCGTCCCATATGTGTTCGATGGGATTTAGATCGGTAAAACGGGCAGGCCAATCCATACGAACAATGTCCTCACTTTACAAAAGCATATCAAGAGCTGCAGTGCGATGGGGGTGTGGCGTTATCATCCATAAACACAAGGATTACCTCAGTACAGTAGCGTGCACTGCTTACAGTACCGCCTTCCAGTATCTGGAGTTGTGTACGTCCATCCAAGATAACGTCTCCCCAGACGAGAACACCTCGACCGCCATATCGATCCCTTTCAATGATGTTTGCGGGGTGATACCATGTGCCAACCTCTCGACAGATTAGCTGACGTTCAGAATCGCTGCTGAGACTGAATGTACTCTCATCAGTAAAGAGTACCTTACCCCATTGCGCTGCTGTTCAGTCCTTCTGTTCGATGCACCACTGTAAACGGTGTCTCCGATGGGCAGGTGTTAAAGGGACACAGCGTACTGGCCGTCGGGCAAACAGTCCACCTTTGTGGAGTCGCCTGGCCACAATAAACCGATATCCTGCGTCCTGTGCAGCTGGTTTGCAATGGATCCCACTGTCTGGTGTCGGTCCTTCTTGGCCTGTAGGAGTATATAGCGGTCATCATTGGGCGTTGTTTTTCGTGGACGACCACCACCGGTCCTTCGAACAGCTGTACCTGTCGTTCTGAAGGCCGACCAATCACATGCGACGATGCTATGGGCGATACCGAACTCTGTAGCCACACTCCTCGTACTTCGAGCTCCCAATTATTCGATCCCTGGTAAAGTCATCCAGATGTTGTCTACTGGCCATTTCGTTGTCTGTAGCACTGTATGAAACCAATCGAACAACCGTCTGTAACAATCGTGCTCACCATTCGGTAATTTGCACGCAACTGCTGAACTGCTGCTTTTATCTGTTTATGTGAGCCCTCTCATCACTATTCAAATTTCTACTGAACGGCCACAGTTATGCAAATCGCCATAGGCTCTTTCGTTTGATTTTGTGGTTGTAACCTTTGGAAATAGTGTTGGTCCTTAAGTTTTGCACACCAGTGTTTTAGCCCTACAGTGGCCCTCGTGGATAGCGCAGTTGGTAGACTCCCCATCATTCGCGCACCGGGATGAAAAGTCCTGAGTACGAGTCCCATCGATGACGTGAGGAATTTTTCGCAACGTGGCTGAGTTAGTCGGTCTCAAGCGAGGGAAGCATGGTTTTTCCTCCCGGAAACTCGGGTTTTTCCTCCGGGACTCGGGTTTTTCTACCAGAAAACAGACAATCGACCACAGAACCCATGCAATTTATAGACAGTATATACAGAGCAATATGGCCTTAGTTCCTAATGCTCCTAAAACAACAACCATGTATTGTAAGCAAGCACAATCTTTTGCTGGACTATCCAAAAACGAAATGAATATTAATAAGTAAATATATGAATGCAAGAATATTTGCTAATGCTATCGAGGCAGTGTTAGGTGGGTCGGAAAACTGCTAGCTTGGGGGGAGACAAAGACCAATAGATTGACAGTAGCCACTGGCAGAGGTGAAAGAGATTCTTGCACTGCTTCTATTAGAATGAGCAGAAGCCTGAAAAACAAGATGCATGGTATTTCAGAGACTGCTGGGAGCCATTGCGGTACAAGTAAACACATGGGTTGTGTTAGGGTAGCTAAGAATAGAAACAGGTGCAGGTATACTTGCGTGTACACCAATGCTAGGAGTTTGGTAAATAAATTTGATGAATTAGAAGTGTTGGTCAAGACATCAAAGGCGGATATTGTTGGGATATCAGAGACGTGGTGTCACACAGATATAAGGGATGCAGAACTGGAATTTGGGGAGTACAACGTCTACAGAAAGGATAGACAGGATAGGAAGGGAGGAGGGGTTATGCTATTAGTTAAGAAACACATAAAAACCAAGGAAGTGAAGCCAGTCGACATCGCTGGACAGTGCAGTGTTGAGTCAGTTTGGTGTGACATAAGCATTGGGAGATCAAAATTAAGAGTAGGAGTGTGCTATAGGCCTAATGACTCTGATGAGTATAATAAGAAACTGTACAGGGAAATAGAGTGGGCCAGTAAATCAGAGAGTCTTATAATGGGGGATTTTAATTTCCCAGATATTGACTGGAATTTGGGGGCTGGTCACTCACACACTAGCAGGGCTTTTGTGGATTTATTGGATGATTGTTTTCTACATCAGTATGTTCGGGAGGCAACTAGAGGGAGTAATACTCTCGATTTGATTATCAGCAGTGATTCTTCGTGCATTAAGAATCTGCAGATAAATGAACCACTAGGTGGCAGTGATCACAGTGTGCTGAAGTGGGATTTACTCAAAGAGGTAACTACCATTAGGGATAAAGGGAAGGGTTATTGCTTCCGTAAAGGCGACTACGATGGACTGAGACAGTATTTAAATTCTATACAGTGGGACCAACTGATGATGTTACCAACAGCAAATTCGAAATGGGAAGCATTCAAAGAACTTATCTTGGAAGCTACTAGGCTTTACATACCAACTAAGAAATATTGTTCAAGGTTTAGGCCAAAATGGATGTCAGATGAACTAATGAGGCATATGGCAGAGAAGAAAAATGCATGGGATACTTACAAATTAACACATGACACAGAAGCCTATGATAGATACAAGTTGATACGCAACCAAGTTACAAAGGAGGTTAGGCAGGTGAAGGCAGATTACGAGAAATCCTTGGCAAGGGATGCAAAGAAAACAGCAAAGAGTTCTTTACTTATGTAAACTCTAGAAGGAAGGGGATGAATCAGATTGGTCCACTTGATATTGATGGGTCAACTGTTGATGATCCTGCTCAGGTAGCTAACAAACTAAATGAATATTTTGCATCGACATTCACACATGAGGAGTTATTCAGCGAGGGGAATGCCAGAGGTGTATTCAACTCTAGCAGTAAGCTACAGAATCTTGAAATAACTGGGAGTAAAGTGGAGGAGAAACTGTTGAAGATAAACACAAGAAAGGCACCCGGGGTGGATGGGATCTATCCAGTTATATTAAAGGAGGCAGCAAAGGAAGTAAGCAAACCCTTAGCCATAATTATGAGAGCTTCCTTGGACTCAGGGGATGTACCCATAGACTGGAAATGTGCAAATGTGACCCCAATTCACAAAGGAGGATCAAAGGCTGACACAAGTAATTATAGACCTGTGAGCTTAACTTCTGTTCCAGGAAAATTAATGGAGGCACTGGTTAAAGAAGTACTGCAGGATCGTTTAGACAAGACTTCAGTTATAGCTCGGACACAGCATGGTTTTGTTAAGGGGAAGTCTTGCCTGACCAATTTGATTGGATACTATGATGCAGTCACAAAAGAACTGGATGCAGGGAATAGCTTTGATATTATATACTTGGATCTTAGAAAGGCTTTTGATACTGTTGCACATGGAAGACTGTTACACAAATTGGAGCAGTGTGACATTGGAGGCAAATTGCTGCTATGGATAAAGGGGTGGTTGAGGGGGAGAAGACAGAGAGTGGTAATCAATGGAGACTGCTCATCGTGGACTAATGTTATTAGTGGAGTCCCTCAGGGCTCAGTGTTGGATCCATTATTGTTTTCTGTATTTATAAATGATGTTGATGATGGTATATCAAGCTTAATGTCCAAGTTTGCAGACGATACAAAGGTTGGCAGGGTTGTCAAGGACACTACTGATACTATGCTGCTGCAACAGGATCTGGAAAGGTTGAGCAGATGGGCTGAGAGGTGGCAAATGAAGTTTAACCTTGACAAATGTAAAGTACTACACATGGGAAACAGCAACCCCAGAGCAACGTATCAACTCTGTGGTACTACACTGACAGTGGTTGAGAATGAAAGGGACTTGGGGGTGGTTGTGCAGGCAGATATGAAGTTCTCTGAGCAGTGCAGACGGGCTGCAAGAGTAGCTCATGGAGTATTGTCAATGATATACAGGAATTTTTCCAGCAGGGATAAGGAGGTGATTATTCCCTTGTATAAGGCAATGGTCAGGCCACACCTAGAGTACTGTATACAGGTCTGGAGGCCTCATTTCAAGAAGGATGTAGAGCTGCTGGAACGAGTACAGAGAAGGGCAACAAGATTAGTGAATGGAACAAAGGGGTGCTCTTACGAAGAAAGGCTTAAGTTTTGCAAATTACAGTGTCTGGAGACTAGGCACGAGCGAGGTGATCTGATAGAGGTGTATAAAGCCTTGAATGGTTTGAGCATGCTCAATGCTGATGGGATTCTTCCTCTAGCTCAGAATAATCACCTGAGAGGGCATAAATTCAAATTGAGGAAAGACAGATGTAGGATAGACGTGCGGAAATTTGCCTTTAGCCAGCGGGTGGTTGGTTGGTGGAACAGACTTCCATCCCTTGTAGTGGAGGTTGATAGCCTAAATAAGTTTAAGGCTCAGCTGGACAGGTATTTTGAACGAACAGAGGGGTGAAGTGGAAGTGGTTTTTTTTTTTTTTTTTGGCTGATGCTGAATAAGCTTGCTTTCTTGCATCAAATGCCTCTACTAATGCTCTACTAATATAAACAGATAATTTATCTCAGGTAAATATTGTAGGTAAATATATTTCAGCTAAAAACTAGTATTTATGCTGGTGCATACCCATTGGGTGTTGGGTTCCAATGCCAGTTTGCTGTAAGTACCAAACAATAAAACAAATTTAACTTTTGGTCACATATTATCAAAATATTGTTTTTTAACATGGTTCTTTAGTTATAAGATCACACAAATTCAAATTTGGTATTTAACTAGCAAAATTAGCCCAGAAATTCCAATTCTTTTCTGGTACGTATGCTCTTTTGCAGATCTCACTAAATGGGTTGCCTCTCTTTAGACTTTTCAAGAAGCTCGATGTCTTTCTTTAGGTGCAATCTCCATACTTGGACACCGTATTCCCAATGCTGCTGTCTTACAATTGCTTTATAAAATGGAATTATGACTTTCTTTCTCAGCAACAAAGATCTATAAATCATCGAATTGGACATCATGGACCTCCTTCGCAGCCTAAGTACATTGCTCAGAGATTATCATAACTCTTACATCCTTTTCTTTCTCTGCTGTTTTTTAATTCAAAAGTAAAAATTCAACAACTCCACCAAGTATATAAGTTCCCCAAGTTTAATGCAAACAGAAACCTTTTTAAAAATCTCTTTGGACAATTTTTCTTTTTAAAAATCTTGATTTGCTTTCAGACAAATCGATTCTTCAACCTGCTTACAAACCGGTTAAACTATAATTAGTAATTATGTCATTTAATATTAATTTATTTAATGTGTGCATCGAATAAGGAGGAACCTCATAAATAGATAAAGTCAAATGATGATTTTGAAAATCCACTTAATATTTGTTTGGAGATTAAGCGCTAATCTTGCAACGAATTAATGATCCACTATCTACGCTTCAAGAATCTTTTTTTTTTTCCTTTTCTTTTTTTTTTACTGCAGTGAATTTCGAATTAGGTGTTGCAACGTTGTGTAAACGAAAGGGTGTAGTCAAGGAGACTGAGTCTACGGGTGTCACGATTTTCAGAGGTTTCCCAAGTACATGATATACGATGGGTGGATCTCACGCTCAAGTTTACTGTCTCTCAGAGAATTAGAAACATTAGATAAAATAAAAATATATTTGGAACTTGAGAATTTTTGTAATTAATTGTCATTTATCCAGACACCTATAGACCTTTCCAGGTTTTGTTAATTTATGTTAGACTTATATTTTAGTTCAATTCCTGGCCATGTTGACTAGATTATATCGTTTATGCACCCACTCGACGTTTCGTGTGGAAATAGCTGTTTTGTATTATATAAATAGCAAGAGGTGGAGGGTTTCATATTAAACTCCCTTTTGATTCGACTTTTAACTGCACATGCAAGCTTTTCATCCATTCAGAATTCTGTTAGGGGTAACTGTCTTCTTCGAAATGGTTTGGCAGCTCAGAACGGAAATTTCCATACCAAAATAAATTCTTTTATTGCAGTAAATAAATATAACTGAAATAATAACGGAACAGGATGTCGCGTGCATCATCATCTTCCTGTCAAAGTATTTTCGAAACTCTACCCTCCAAATAGTCATGTTCTTCCATTCTAGCAGTCGCTCGATCAAATTTAGCATCCACCGATAATAAATACATAAATAAATTGAATATAAAGTTCCTGTAACAGAAGCTTCACTGCCCATAGTCGACTAAGATGAAAGAAAAGTTAATTTTCTTGTTTTGTATTTTCTGTTTTTGACGGTTAATTTATAATGGAATTTATTACAATTAAATTATTTAATACAAGTTAAATAAACTAATAATCCACGTGGTGCCATTACATCATTTCTGTAAAAGTGTACTTCTCTCGCATACTTCTCTCCCTGTTATTGTATTTATAAGGTGTAAGGTATATTGATGTCACGCGGCACCAGGGTTCCCCCCCCCCATCTCCGCGTTGCTTTCTTATTAGTATTAGTATTAGTATTTCTTATTAGTATTAGTAACGGCCGTATGGTGCAAGAAAGCCTATGGCTTATGCTGCACCAGCCAAAAAAAAAAAAAAAAATCCGAACAAAACAATGATATAAACAAAAATTAAATAAATAAATAAATAAATAATAATAATTAATAAATAAATAAAAATAATAAAATGAAATAAAAAATAAATAAAAAGGAAATTAATCCTATCATCCTATGCGCTTCCCTTACCCGAAAGTACTATCCAGATGACCTTTGAATTTCCCCAAACTGTCGGCCTCTACCACCCATGAAGGCAACTTATTCCAGTAATTTATAACTCGCTGGCTAAAATAAAACTTCCTGCAGTCCAATCTAAACATTTCCCCCCGTAACTTGAATTTATGTCCCCTAGTTCTAGCATCATTTATAATCTTGAAAATTTTGTCCTCATTCATTTTACTGATGCCTCTCAGAGCCTTAAACACCTCAATCAAATCTCCTCTAAGGTGTCTAGTTTCCAAACTCTGCAACCCACATATTCGAAGTCTTTCTTCATAAGGACCCCCTTTTACCGATCTCACCAGGCGAGTTACCCTTCTTTGCACCCTTTCAAGAAGCTCGATGTCTTTCTTTAGGTGCGGTCTCCATACTTGAACACAGTATTCCAAGTGTGGTCTAACATAAGCCTTATATAATGGGATTATCAAGTCCCTATCTCTACTTGCAAAAGTTCGATAGATCATCGATAGGACACCATGGGCCTTCCTTGCAACCTGTTTACAATGCCCAGAGAATTTCATGTCTGACCGTATCGTAACACCCAAGTCCCTTTCCTCCAGTACTGGCTTTAGTTGAACTCCACCAAGTGAATAAGTTATTTTGGGATTACTGTTTCCCAGGTGTAATACCTTACACTTTGTTGGATTAAAGCACAGCTGCCATTTTTCTGACCATTCTTGAAGTCTATCTAGGTCTCTCTGAAGAAGCTCAGCTTGACAGTGATCATTAACTACTCTACCAATTTTAACGTCATCTGCAAATTTAGACATCACGCCCTCTATCCCTTCATCAATGTCGTTTATGAAAATTAAAAACAACAGTGGTCCTAATACTGATCCTTGGGGAACCCCACTTCTTACATCAACCCAATCTGAGGAATAGCCATTTATCACAACCCTCTGCCTCCTGCCCTGAAGCCATCCTTCTATCCATCTAAGGATTTTCCCAGTGATTCCAACTTGTTCTAGCTTATAAAGCAACCGCCTCATGTGGGACTGAGTCAAAAGCTTTGCTGAAATCTAAATAAACAATGTCGAAATTATTCCCTAAATCCAGCTCGTGAGTGACCCTTTCGAAATAGCGAACCAGATTTGTTAAACATGATTTTCCCTTTACAAAACCATGCTGAGTATCCTTGAGAATTTCAATTCGATCCAAATGATCCTGAATTCCACTCTTGATCATTGCCTCCATGATTTTCCCTACTACTGAAGTCAGACTGACAGGTCGATAATTTCCAACTTCACTTTTAGAGCCACCCTTATGTATGGGAGATACATTTGCACTTTTCCAATCCAAGGGAATCTCCCCAGAGTCTAGTGATGCTCGCATAACCAGCCTCAGTGGTTCAATGCACTCGCTTGCCGCCTCTCTCAAGATTATAGGGTATATTCCATCAACTCCAGGAGCCTTACTGGTCTGTAGGCTTGAAAGTTTTTTCATTAAATAATCATGCGAAATTTCAATATCATTAATTACATATTTTTTAACTTCGCTCCCACAATTTCCCATTGCCACAAAAGGCTTTTCATTTGTAAATATCGATGCAAAATAACTGTTGAGTTCATCTGCAACGGCAGCTGGTGTATTTAATACTATCCCCTTTCCCTTACGTAAAGGTCCGATCTGGTTTGTCCTGCTCTTCTTGGCATTTATATACGTGAAGAATTCTTTATCCCCTCTCTTTGCTCTGTTTGCTAGTGATTTCTCATAAACTGCCTTTGCCTGTCGAACCTTTTCTGTGGCTCTATTACACATCACCTTGTAGCTGTTATAGGCTTCAGTACTTTTTATTGCTCTGTAACTTTTCCATGCCACCTTTTTCTGCTCAAGTAATGTGGCAACTTCACTATTCATCCAACTTGGAACCCTTCTCGTGGAGTATTTTTTTAATGGTATATACGCATTCAAGGCATCTGTGATTAATGTTTTAAAAGCGTACCACAGTTCAATTGTATTCATTCTCTGCGCGATATCTACCCAGTTAATAGAGGCCATGTAGTACCTTAAGGCATCATAATTTCCTTTTCTGATATTAAAACCCATTCCTTTGCCTTTTACTTCTGCTACCTCTCTCGTCATCATCCAACGTAGAACTCCATGATCACTTCCTGCTACTGGTTCCTCTACTGTCAGCCCTGTTATGTCATCTGATTCATGTGTGATGATGAGGTCTAGGATATTCTTTTCTCTAGTACTTTCCCTGACATGTTGATACAAATAACAGTCATCTAGTTGATTTAAAAATTTTGTTCCCCATGTCGAGTTTCCTTCCCATTTACTCCAATCAATTAGAGGCAAATTGAAATCACCCATAATAAGACATTGACGCTTACTTGCCCATTCCATTTGCATGTAGAGGCTTTTGTCATAGTCTTCACAATCACCTGGTCTATAGATTACTCCTACTCGCATTGTACCTTTGTTTCCAACTATCTCACACCATACAGACTCTATACTAGCATGTGAAATGTCTGAATCCGGGAAAGCTATCGTCGCACTCAGGCTGCTTCTGATAAGAAGCATTACCCCACCACCCCTTCTATCCACTCTATCCTTCCTAAATACATTATACAAGCCGTACTGAAACTCATCATCCCCAATTTCCGGGTGGCACCACGTCTCTGTAAGCCCTATTATGTCCGCGTTACTTGTTTTAACCAGCAGTTCGAATTCGCTCATTTTATTGACGACACTTCTAACGTTACTGTATAAACAATTAAGATTTACTGTTCTTGTATATTTAACAACCCTAACACAACCCTTGAAGTTTTTTAGGCTCTCTTCCCTGATATTAGCTACCCGCTCACGTGAAACGTCTTTGCCCCCAGAACATCTAGATAATACGTCGAGTTGGGGTAACAGATAAGAACTCTTAAGGTATGTGCAAGAGTTACATTGGTCAATGTAACTCTTAAGGTATGTGCAAGAGTTACATTGACCAATATTATCAGATAAACGCGTGTCAGTATTACCCACATCCCCCCTAACTAGCAGTTTCCCTGAGCCTTTAAGGTATCCTCAATAATACTGGCAAAAACTTTTGCACCACCTTTGTTTAAGTGTATCCCGTCTCTACAAAACAAATTCCTTCTACCTATAAGTGTGGGCCATGCTGATAGAAATTTACCCCCTAAAGCCTTGCAGATTCCTTCAAGTCTTGAGTTAATCCACAATTTTGTGGATTTTCATTGTGGGTGTACCAGTTTGCTGGGAATGCCAGAGGTTTAAAAGTGTGTGGGTATTGTACATGTGTAATGTCGTGTACCGTTGTTCATCTGGTCATTTAGCCGCTGGACCCCTGCTGGGGCCCAACGTTGCCCCCACCTTCGCCCCGTGGAGGCAGACTAGGAACCCAGTTAGACTTAGTTACTCTGGCAGGTCCTGCCGCTTAGTTTCCTGAGATTTCGGCGGCTATATTGATGTTATTATCTATCATAATAACATGGGAGTGTGTGTGGAAAATCACCATTCACTTAAATTCTTGTTTTCGAGGAATCTAACCTGTCGGAATACTTGTATGTCACAGCAGATTAGCTCAAATGGCATTTAGGAAGGATGAGAGAAGAATGTCATAACCGTCCAAATCAAGACCATTAAAATTCGAAAACTCAGGTTCCATAAAGAAGTTGGAGTTATCTGGGATGAGAACCTCAAAGCACATTTCCAGCACTTCGAAGAAACAAAAATCAAGTATAAACACTGTGGAACATGAAACAAGAACTTATTGACATTAACAACGCTAAAAGGGTCACACAACATACTCAAAGATGCATAACGCCACTTTTCACTTATGTATCCATAATTTGGTCTTCTTCCCTAACTGGCTATCTGTCAAAATTCCTTAATAATAAATTCTGAATCCCCGGCGTATAAATAAATTTACTCAAAAGCTATCACCCAATTCCATATCCAATTCTACTGAAAGCCTGTGTTATTTCTAGTTTTTTTTTTATTTCACCAGATGTCCTAAATGG
The DNA here is from genome assembly GCF_048544385.1 of Mastigoproctus giganteus. Taxonomy (NCBI): domain Eukaryota; kingdom Metazoa; phylum Arthropoda; class Arachnida; order Uropygi; family Thelyphonidae; genus Mastigoproctus; species Mastigoproctus giganteus. Next base: position 6,401,785 of record NC_143581.1, read on the forward strand.
AGAAAAAGAAAAAAAAAACTTTCACTCATAAACCTCTACTCCTTCCAACTAAGTATAATTTTAAATGATATCATTATTGGTAGTATTTAGTAGTGGCAAATGATGGCATCAGTAAAAAAAAAAAAAAACCAACACTTCCTATATCACCTATCCATCCTCTCTGACAATTTGTCTAGGTCTTCCTTGAATGTATTAAACTACCCACTTCTACAACACCAGAGAAAATTTGTTCCAATACTCGACTACCCGCTGGCTGAACGAAAATTACCACACATCTTTCCTGCAACCATCCGTCCTCAATTTGAATTTACAGCCCCCTCATATGCGTCTGATCAAGAGTCTGATCAAGAAGAGGGATCCCATTGGCATTAAGCTTACATTGAGCTGGTAGCATGAAATTAATGATATCGAAATTTTAGATTGTTTATTGTAAAACTTTTGAATCTAAACGCAAGTAAGACTTGATGGCATATACCCAGTAAATTTCAGGGAGGCGGCGACAGAAATGCATGGAACCATTGTGGTTAATTATGAGGACATTATTGGATTCGGTTAGTCTGAATTCATTGGTAGGAAAATCTTAGAAGCAATGATTAAGAGTGCAATAAAGGGACATTTAGAGAGAAATGGCATTCTGAAGGACAGATAATATAGTTTTGTTATGGGAAAATTGTGTTTAATTGGCCTATTTTACACAATTTGGTTTATTTGTTTATTCATAGTTTATTTGGATTTTAGCAAGGCATTCTACCCAGTCCCTCATGAAGGGTTACGCATAAATTGGAATACGTTGGGATTACTGCCAAGATTCTAAGATGGACTGCAGGGTGGCTGTATGGCAGAAGGCAGAGGGTTGTGATTAACGAATATTATTCATTCGGGTTTAACGTCAGAAGTGGGTTACCCCAAGGATAGGTTCTTGGACCACTGTTGATTCTGATTTTCATAAACGACATCGACGGAGGGACGTGATGTCAAAATTTGCAGACGATATAAAGATTGGGAGAGTCGTTAATGATCAGTATCAAGCAACGCTCCATCAAGATGACTTTAACAAGCTTTAGGAATGATCAGAAAAGTGACATTTAAGGGAATGTCACAAAATTACGCATACTCTTGGTAGGGTTGAATTAAAAACAGTAGAGAAAGAAATCTGTGTGTTACGATACGGGAAGATATGAAATTTTCCTTGTAGTTCCTGTATAAGGCATTTGCAAAACTGCACTCCAGTTTTGCTTCAGTTTTTCTGTTTCTTATCAGGAAAGTCTTCAGTTTGCAGAACTGAACCTTTCCTGGCTAGAGTGCCCTTTTGTTCATTCCCTCTCACTAATCTTGTTGTTCTTCTCTGCGTCCTCTAACAGATTCACATCCTTTCGCAAATAAGGTTTTTGACCTATATGCAGTATTCAAGATGTTATGTTAATTTAGGATTGCTGCTGTTGATATGCAAAGTCTTGCATTTGTGAATATATACTTCAATTGTCCCTTCTCATCCCACCTGCTTAATTTGTTGTAGTAGCATATCCTGATTACTCTCATTAACCACCTTGCCAACCTTCCTATCCATATTATAAATGTTTTTTATAAATGATTAATTAAGACGTCTATTAATTATAATGCTATGCGTAATCTTTTCTCTTATACTATTATTAATATATCCATATATTATGATAATGTAATCCTGCTGGTTAATCAAATTAGGAATCAAATCTGTAACCCTCCCAGCGCTATTTATTAAAACTAAATAAAGAATATTTGGTTCCGTTCTACGAGTATTTCGGTTTGTTTCTCGAGATCAAAAAAATGTTGGGAATGCATTCAGTCAGAGAAGATGGGAAACTACTTTGAAGACTTAAAATCATACATCAACTTAATAGTTTCTTCTCGGAATTCTTGCTAAAGAGATAACTCTTACGATAGTTGTGTGTCTTGACAGATGATTCTGGTAAGAGGCATCTACTTACAGTCTTCAGACACTCCAAAAAGTCACACGTCCTCAAAGAAAGAAATTAAAAATTCCTAAGCCAACATTATCCACGCCACAGAAACTTCATCTTTCTCCCTCTGCGTCATTGGGGAATTTTTGCCACGTTTATATCGGGCCAGTTGCCAAAAATCAAGTCGAACATAACTTCCATTAGCCCTGTCTTTCAACGCTAATGATGACATTTGCTGGTTTCCCCATTTAGGTGTACGCGTATAAAATGCTCGAAAATTAAAACCCAAGAGAATAATTTAATTGGTATCCTTTAAACCAACACTTTCTTTAATGAAACACAGAAGTGACAGGTGTCTAAAGATAATTAAAAAGAACTTTAGCTTTTATTTTCTCGAAAGCAAACACTTTCTTAATTTCATGGTTGGCTGCGCGTAATATATTTAGTTTTGCTCTTGTTAATCACTAGGCGACTGACTCACTGAAGATTGCGTCTTTTATTTAATATTTTTTTCTTCTTCTTCTTTAGAAAACAGAACAATTCAACATCCTCAGTTTCAGGAAGTTCTTTTACTCATTTCCATGAAAGTAGCGTTAACCTTTTGTTTCCCTATAGAACTTTCGCAAACAGGCACGATTTGTAAGTTTTATTTTCATGGTCGTTTTTCAGTTACGATAATAGACTCACTTTTATTTTTTATATACTTTCTCTTTAAAACGACCTTTTTTGTACCCTTAGGGTTCACTTAAATTTAGAATTATTACTTCTATAGATGCTAGTAGAACATACTTCCTGATCAGGGATCTGGGGAAGTTACTACTGCGTTTCTTCCAAGCGTGACAAATCCCTACAGGCCATTCGCGTGCAGTATAGTTGACAAGGTGAGTTATTACGAAATGCTACCTCTTGAACACCTACTCCAAATCTAGAACATTTGTTAACAAGATTTTATTTACATTTTGAAAATTTATTGAGTGTTTGTAATAAAACTAATAACATCTTAACCAACGATGGAGTGGGGAGGACGGCAATCCTAACAACTCTGCTACCCACACGGGCTCGATTCTGATCACAGCAGTTAACCTAGACATAAGTTTCATGGTTCCCTCCCCATAACTGATTTTTTGTCCCTCAAAACATGCCGATAAACCACATAATACATGACCTTATTCAGTGGAAATTATTCTAAAGAGTTTAACAATCCATCGATTATCGTCCTGTAGCCTTTACATCAATACTTTATAAAATAATGAAGAAATTCCTTGGCAACCAACTTTTACATTATCTTAAGACTGCAACGGATTTTATCATCATAGAACCCACAGTATCAGTCCTCATACACACCCCTCATCTGCGTACAGAAGACATAGGAAAGTTTAGAGTTACTCAAGCAGTTAGCCATGTCGCTGTAGACATTCGATCTAGTTTGGTATAAAGGCTGTCAAATCTTCTGACCCACCATCTAGGATTTGTGTACACTTTGCAACTGAATATATCTCACCATTAGTTTCATATAATGTTGCATGGCTCTTTATCTTACAATTTGCGGTCTAATGATGGTTGCAATTTTATATTTACAAGTATAGATTTTCTCTAAATGTTATAAAATTTTTAGATATGCAATAGATTGCATCTAATTGTTTTTCAGGTCTTTACTAATACAACATATGAATTTTTTTTTTCAACATTCTAAATCGAAAGAAGACTACTTATGAATGAATAAATATAGAAGCTCATGAATTTTACGGTTTGGTTGTGGATAATAAAACATATAAACGGCTCATAAAATCCAACGAATGAGTGGCCACGTAATTCGTGTACCTCACAAGCTGATTAGAGTAGTTGCTTCGTGCTTTGCAAAATTAATGACCCGAAAAAGATAAGAGAACAGACAAGCAATGATAGATAGAGATATTTCTGTTGATTGTAAGGTACCTTATGGAAAATCGTATAAGTAGTAACTGTTGTTTTTTTTCTTTCAGACTGGTTTGTTGTGTTCATTATGAATCCTTATTCGAAAAATATAAGGTCGTGTGTAAACAACTGTTCTTGTTGTTGTTGTAGGGTTTTAGAAGCATCACCGACTAAAGCTATATTGTTTTCTATATACTGTCTGTAAATTGCTTGTTCTGTGGCCGATTTTCTGTTTGCTGGATGAAAAACAAAAGTTTATTGTTGATGTTTTTAAAAGAGAGTTATTACATTCCTGTACCAAAGATTCCTGAACCAAAACAAGAAAAGCACTTTGGATTTATAATCAAAACCACTGCCATTTTGAAAGTTTGGGAGAAAATTCTTCTTCTCATTATTCAGATGGTCCCACGAGATCCACTACAATCACTCTTCACTTCCCCAAAGGTTAACAGAAACAAATCCGTTTGCAGCCACCAGAGAAATACAAAAAGCTTTTGAAGCTAATGTTGAGCTTACAGTGGTTTACCAGGACAACCGGTCAGCTTTTGACGTAGTAATCATCTTTACACTTCTCAACTCCTGTGAGATATATTACCTGATCGCTTCTCTCTAACAGAACATTACATGTCACAGTTGTAATGAAAAACATCTATGAAGTTGTAAGGAATATCATCAGGCATCATGTTCACTGCCGTCTCGTACCTTGTATTGTTAGTAGAAATAACGCAACAATTCCTCCTCCCTCTATAAAGAACACGTGCCACAACCAGCCACCATTCTTTTACTGCTCAACTTCAAATTCATAAAACCAACTTTTCCTCTTCCTCATTTATCCTTCAGCTTCCGTTTTCTGGAACCACCACCCTTCAGATATATTTCCTGAAAATTACAATCTATAGACATTCTATTAAGAACAACTATCTCCTTTCATCTTCTTAACCTTCAACCCGAACATACTATAGTGCTAATGCTGTTCATGTTTGGAATTTTCATAAGTAACTCAGCCACGTTGTGAAAGTGGCCTATATAAATTCATCGCGTCATTGACGAGATTCGAACCCACGTCTTTTACACCCAGTGTGGGGAGAACGGTGACTATTAACTATGCTACGCACGAGGGCGTATCTTACGGAGGACAGCTCCTCGACTGTAGTTCAACTCTGCCATGGAACACAGAGATAATGCAAAATTCGTTAACACTTCCAGAAATGTAATGTTATGTCTGTGTATTGTGTTCTTTAGTTGTATCTGGCTAATTTGCTTCGTGGAAGGCTTGCCCAGTACCTGACTTCGCCACGAGGAGTAGGTCACAACTAAGCACGAACCGTGTCAGACCTTAATTACTGTATTACCTACTGAATGTCCAAAGTGAAATCGAAACCATCCAAAACAGTCCAGTGTAGCAAGGCGGCACTAATTTTGAAATACTTTATAATAATGCAAATTTCAGCTTCATTCATTAATTAGACCCTCTTAGATCTTTGTAAACCTCATTTCACTGTAAGATGCTTGGTTGCCAACTCTGTAGCCCACATATTCCAAATGTTTCTCGTACAGTCGCGGTTTTGCCGATCTCACCATGCGAGCTGACCGCTTTCAGACCCTGTCAAGAGTCTGCGCGTATAGCGAAGTAGTATCATCACCGTCCTCCCAATACCGGTGGCAAAGGCCCGGGTTCGAATCTCATCGATGGCGCGAGGAACTTTCATGGGCTCTTTTCACTCCATGGCTGAGTTAGTCGGTATCAGGCGTAGATTGTGAGGTTTCCCCCTGCCAGAAGCTGGGGTTTTTTTCGTCCAGCAAAACAGGCAAATCGACCAGAGAACACACGCAATTTACAGACACAAATACCGGGTTTATGTAATGTAAGCAACCCTAATGTAATAATAAAGTAATAATGCACCCTTTCAAGAAACGGAATGTTTTCTTTTATATGAAGTCTCCACTCTTGGACAAAATACTCCAAATGCTGTCTTATAATTGCTTGATACACTTGTTGATCTCTGAGTTATGACCACCTACCAAATGCCTTGTTGAGCCACGGATATCACCTATTCGCCTAGGAACTGACTCCACTAGACGTCTCTACAGACGTCTAGTGGAGTCAGTTGAAGGCAAGTGTCGGAACAGATTACAGTTTCTTGTACATAGGCCTGACGTCCTCTTCCACAACATTCCACAGGTGTCGCAGGGAGAGTATTTCGAGAAGGAGAAATCCACAGAAGATTCAGATGATGACAAGTTAAAAATCTTGCACCAGTCCGCGAATTAAATGATTACCCCTCGTACGTTTCTAAATTTCTGTGGTTGATTTGCTGTTTCGCAGAAAAAAAAAATTTGCAGGAGACGAAACCATGTTACATTTGCTTGAGACCGCCTAACTCAGCCACTTTATGAAAAAGAAGGCTAAATATTGCTCGATTCATTGACAGAATTCAAACTGAGGTCTTTTCTAAGGATTCGAACTTAGATCTTTCTACCCCACATGGGGTAGAAAGATCTAAGTTCGAATCCTATCACAGCAGACGCCCCGAGACACCCCTCTTTTCATTGCTGATCATTGCCAACAGCAAATCCTGTGGTGTCAACAACAGGCTGGTTGGACACTGGAGTACCTGTATGCCGGTCGAGTGAGCCCAAATATCTGGTTCAAAATGCCAATGAACGCAGTCCTATGTGAACCGTCAGCTCATAGGAGACCTTGTGCACCCGGCCATGTTCCATTTTTTTCAGGACAGAAAGGGGATCTTCCAAGATGTTAAATCGCTGTGTCATCGGGCCAGCGTGGTGCGCGAGTGGTTCGAGGAACAAAGCAAAGTTCTACCCATCTTGATTGTCCGCCAAATTTTCCTGACCTCAATCAAATTGAAAAGACCTCAGTTTGAATTCTGTCAATGAATCGAGCAATGTTTAGGGTTCTTTTTCATAACATGGCTGAGTTAGGAGGCCTCAAGCGAATGTAGCATGGTTTCCTCTCCTGCGATTTTTTTTTCTTGTTTTGTTTGTTTTTTAGGAGCATTAGCAACTAAGGCCATATTGCTCCGGGATATGCGGTGGTCATTCCCTGACTTTTCCGCATCCTCCGTATTTGGTGGTGACGGGCTCGAACCCCGGTCTAATCAAGAAGCGGGTGCTACTCATTGCTGTTGCTCCTTCCCACCTGGCTATGGAGGCGCCATTTTTTTTTTTTTTTTTTTTTTCTGCGAAACAGCAAATCAACCACAAAGCAATTTACAAACGTACGAGGGGATAATCATTTAGTTCGCGGACTGATGCAAGATTTTTTAACATGTCATCATCTGAATCTTCTCTGGATTTCTCCATCTCGAAATACTCTCCCTTGAAATTTATGCACTTTCGCCACCATCATACTCATGCATTAAATGCTTCTTTCAAGCTGTTTTTCGAAAGACTGCGAAGTGCTTCCGTAGAAAGAGGAAGAAATCACACGGGGCTAAGTCCGGTGAATAAGGGGCCTGTGGTAGAACCTCGGCACTTATGGCAGTGATCATTGCCTGCTCAATATTAGCCATTTGGGACTAGCATTTTCCTAATGGAGAAACCACTTCACAGAGGGAAGTTCGATCAAACTGGAATATAGCCGTCCTACCAAGTCATTCATTACTGTACGCTTCATTCATCTCTTTAACTGTTTCCGATGCATTTAAGCCCCGTCTAACAAAATAACGAACATATATGTCGTTGCTCCATCTGTATGTCCGGCATGATACTTGCTTCGAAACGATCGTCAGTGATACGCGACTAAAAAAAAAAAAACTCTTCACACAACACTTGCTCGACAAGTGTACTGGCACAAGCACACAGAGTCTTGTGGGGGTGGTGTCTCGCCAATTGTGGGGCTTGGGGTATTATTGTTTTTCTTGGTTGCCCTAATTTTCTTTATATTTTAATTATTATAATTTATCCCTTTTCTATATGTATATCCCCGTAGTCCAATCCTCCCACTTAGCATCTGACTTGTTTGTTCTCAGAAGATTACCAGACCCAAAGGGGACCCCAATTATTTTAGGTATTTTTCTACCGGATTGGCTGAGTTTCGGAATGACAGACTCTAACACATGAATGTAAAATAAAACAATGTTTATTAACATATCATACAGAAATTAGCAATAGTATTTGGTCAAACTATATTTGGCTGGTGACTTGTTAATTCATTAACCTTTATATGTGTAAATATCTTGTTCAAACTCAATTGTTTCATCATCTGATATCCTATTCTAATACACATTATTATTCATTATGACATGGTGTCTCTTCATGTTCTTTACAGGGACTTCAATAGGTCGTGTCATACACTTTACATAGATTCTTCCCACTCTTCTCCTGAACAGTCTGTATAATAAACCAACAACTACCTGCCAATGAACTGGCTCACAAAAACCTTCAGAGTTCGTGTCTCAATTTGTAAGAAAATTGCATTTATTCAATCAGACACCCTTTCTGCAATCAGGTCAACAGGAGATATTAATCAATTCAATTTAACATTACCCTTCAGAACAGTTAATCCTCTATACCTTTATATATAACTTATTAATTAGCCCCTACTCAAATCAGAAATACTCTCCACAAATCAACTCATAATAAATTGAAATTTCAACCTTCAATTTCATACATATTATAAAAACCTTTCCCAACTTTAAACAATTCTCAGTTATCTATTATACCCTCTCCTTCCAGCAAGCATTAATATGAGGAGCTTCACTTCAAATTATAGGCTGCGTCCGTCTTAAATACATTACCCCTTTATTCATATATTCATTACTTAAATATACACATTTTTCTCCTAAAGTCCTCTCCTTAATAAATTAAGTACACCTATTTCGGTAAACTCTCTAGCACTTACGTGTTTGGCCTGGAACTTTCCTCCCTGCTCGGCTTCCTTTCATATCGGTCATTCAGGTACTGGAATGCGGGGGCGCTCATTTGGGGATCTCGGTGATTATGGTGTTTCCCTACCGGGTACTGCACGGCTGGAATCAATCAGTGTCGCATACTCTTTACCGGTCAGCATTTCTTCTTCCGTGGATAGAGGGGTTTTCGAGTAGGTCAATGGTTCGACCACTCATTCGACTGGCTTTGCCTATATGATTCTCAGGGTGTGATTCTTCCTTCTTCCTCACTACGGCTTCCATGTTTACAGGTGAACATTCCTACGGGCTGTCGGGATATGCAGAATTTCTATCACTGCTTCCATCTATCTCAGGTCTGCAGCTATCACCCAAATTAGACTACTGCTCTGCTTAGTATCGTTCTCCAACTCCTTCAATTCATTCTCCAGACCGCTCCGTGAACTTCTTCAGCCTCCTCCGAAAACTTCTTCCGAATCTCACGAAAACCTTTTCAGAATGCCACGAAAACTTTTTCAGAATCTCCCTCTCAAAATTCCCTCTACTTTCTTCCTGGCCAATAGGAGATCTGCACATCCTTTTTCCTGTGTTCTCATTTGTCTCCTCTCCTCTTCCGTGGGCGGGTCTTCCTTACTCTTTGTGTCCCAACTTCCGTGGACCTCGAACATACGAGAACAATCTAGAAAGAGAGGCGGAAGTTCCGATCAACTGAGAAGCGTCACAGCTCCTCCCGTGACCTCACGCGAGCACACCTGGTGACGTCGCCCACCTCTAATAGCGTTTCACCGTGACATTTACAAGAGGGTCAGCTTAAGCACTCTTGGCCCTTACTATGGTGCATCTGCCTCTGTCTTAATGGGGATTTGTCATGGTATATTACTTTTACTGACTCGTCAAAGAACTTCCATACAAACAAGCTACAACTAAACGGGGAGTGACTGGAAGGTATTTTTGAATTCCAGTGCTACTTAACTCATGTTGTTTTTACCAGAAAACCACTATTCGTATTACAGTTAAATTCTCATAATATTTAACCATTTTTATTAATTAATGTAAGGACGGGTCCTTACAGTCTGTTCAGTACTAATCAGGGAGTGCGCCTGTAGTAACAGTTATGGAAAGTTCGGGCAGTAAACATAAAATCTTGCACCAGCTGCGAATTAAATGATAACCCTCATATTACTGTACGTTATCATATGGTCTTTTAACATAATTTAATAATATGAATATAATTCAATATTATCAGTTATGTTTATAGATTTTGTTATATATTAATCTACACTGCCCTACCCTTAATATCTGAACACCTGCCTTTAGAAAAATAGAGCTTTTATTGTGTCATTTAATATTTTGTGCTGAAACCTTTTGCTTTTATGATGGCCTTCAATCTTCTCGGCATACTCTCAACCAGCTTTTTATAAATGTCAGGTGATATGTTTCTCCACTCGGCCTTTAACGCAGCCATCATTTGGGCGATCTCTATGTACACGTACCTGACGATCCAATACATCCCAAAGATGCTTGATAGGGTTCACATCAGGACTCTGGGCTGGCCAATCCAACTTTTCCACACCAATGTCCTCAAAACACTCTATTACTACCCGAGCAGTATGGCATGTTGTCTTGCTGATACAGGCATGGGCCTTCCCCGAAGTATTGCCATAATGTTGGAAGTGCATAATTGTCCAGGCTGTCCTTGTATTGTACAGCATTTGGTTTTGTCGATGGCGAATAATGGGCCCAAGCCCATTATTCGCCATCGACAAAACCAAATGCTGGAAGGAACTGCTTCCCTGGCATTCGCCACACCCAGGAACGGCCATTAGACTGGTAGAGTGCGCACCTCGACTTGTCTTTACATAGGACTGTTTTCCACTGCTCTACAGTCCAGGATTCGCCCTCCTTAAACCATGTTAATTGGAGTCTAGCATTTGTTGAGGTGTTCAATGACTTGTGAACACCTGCACAACCATTGTAACCCATATCACGGAGTGTCCTTCGTATTGTACTAGTGCTGACATTAGTCCCAATTCTCTCACAGAGGGTTTGTGCGACTTGAGACAATGGCAAATTACGACTTGAGCGTACAGTTCTTCGCAGAATTCTCATATGACGTCACTAACCGTTTATCTAGGAATCCCCAGAGTGACTGCGATGTTTCGTACAGAACGCTTGCTTATATGCAGTCTAATATCATTCCACGTTGGAAGGCTGTTAATTCTGTTGAACATGTCATTGCGATGTTTCGTACAGAACGCTTGCTTATATGCAGTCTAATATCATTCCACGTTGGAAGGCTGTTAATTCTGTTGAACATGTCATCTTACATGTCCACTTTTGCATTTGTCTGTTTGAATCTTAGTGTGCATATTTATAGCAGGTTCTGTGACGTGCTGCATGCATAAGACCTGTTTCCCCATCCAGGAGGGGTGTCAGGATATTAATGGAAGGGCAGCGTATAACAAGATCTGTAAACATTGCTGAAATTTTCATTATTCGAATTTAATTAACAGGACTATTTATATGTTTTTTTATAAATAGCTATAATTAATAATTTCAAATTATTATTATTATTCGGTTTAAATTTGTCCGTTTAATTTAATGAACTACATCGCGAAACGTTAATTTAACTTTTAAAATTTGAACAGACCAATTTGAAATTGCCAACTTTTGCCCTGAATAAATCATTTCCCAAATGCACGCTCTAAACTTGGTGGGGGCGCTGCTGTAGCACCTCTCATTCAGTGAGTTTGAGCGAGTGTTTAACCGGGTTAGTCTCTTGTCATCTTTGTGAAACGAAAGTTGCCTGTGTGCGAGTGGGGAATACCGGTTTGGATTCGGCGGTGGACAACGTTTATTTTTTAAGGGACAATAAAACCTGTGTACTGGATATCTGAGGTAAGTTATTTCATACAGTATTCGAGCACTGTAAGGACGAAAATATACGTAATTCAGATTTTAAAGAAATTTGATTTTTAATACTCAACGCTGGATTTCTTCAATGTAGCTTTAATTATTTGTTTAGTTTGTTGTAGAGGCTGTATTTTTTTTTTTTTTTTTTAAATTTTGATTTGATATTTTTTAATTTTATGATAGTTATTTAGATATCATTTAACAACTTTGTCAGAATAATTTACTCTGATCTTTATTGATTAAAATTAGTATAAACTTTAATATAGTAACGCACCTGCCTCGTAAAGACGCATTCACCTTTGTGTGTTCATTCCCTTTTTGTTTTGTGGGTAACTTTAAAACTTGGAAATTTTAAAATATACATTATTTTATTATTGTTAGCAGGATTAAATCTGAGATCATATTCGGCGAAGGAATTTTTAAATCCGAAGGGGGGGGGGGAGAAGCACGTAGTTCCTCTTCTGATGGGCAAATTCTTTTATGTGTATTAAACATACCTTAGGGGCGATTTCATCCCTTCCGTCCTACACCCTTTTAGATTTGGACTACTTCTGGTTATTACAATGATGAACACAGTCTAGGTTTTAAGACAAGTTAACTGAAACTTAAAACTTGAATGCATGTATGCCTGCAGCAGGTGTTATTTGGAACTTTAAGAAAATAAAGATGTTTTTGTAGATCTGCTAGAATGAATGAGATAAATATATTTTATTAGGGTTGGTCCGCCCATCTGTACTATTGTCCATAAATCCAGTTGGTTTGCTTATGGTAGAAACCTGGATTCTTTGCCTGAGGCCAATCCAGCCACAATGGGGAGGGGATTCTCGTGCAATTGATGGGATTCGAACCCAGGAAGAAAAGTCGATGAATTTTTTGGAGGGGGGGGGGACCATTCATTCATTCTGGCTATTCTTCCAAGTGTTTCAAGTTACGTGTCTGACAGCAACATCATTGTTTGCGTCTGGTAAAAACCTGGATTATTTGCTATCCTTGCCTTGAGACCAATCCAGCCATAGTGGAAAGGGATTCTCGTGCAATTGACGGGATTCGAACCCAGAAACAAAAGTCAATGAAATTTGGGGGGGGGGACCATTCATTTTGGCAATTCTTCCGAGGGTTCGAGTTTCGTCTCTGGCATCAACATCATTGTCTCCTGTATCTTACCGACCTTGAATAGTTGGGGGGGGGGGGTATGATTGATTCAGCCGGGGATTTGCGATTTGTATTACGTTATTTTCATGAATGAAAAGTCTTTACACATTCGGGACAAGGAACTGTACGCAGAAAGTGCATTTGCCGCAGTTATTGTGGGGAGGGATTGGAATTTCAAGGTGAATTCATATTCTGTTACATTTTTTTCAACTTGGGAAATATTCCTCTAGCTTGTTAAACTTGGTTTTGCATAGGGCTTAGGTTTATTTTAGTCTATTTTTTTTTTTTTTTCTTTTGAGAAATTGCTTCTTGTAAGAAATTTGTACGCGTTTCAGAATTTTTCTACACGTGCTCAAGATAAGTTTGAATAATAATAAAAAAAGACTGAATAATCTGGTCCAGATAGACCAAAATATTTATTGGAATAATAATAAAAAATGTACATTCAGAGATTTTTTTATGAATATCAGTTTAATTTGCACATGTTAAAATTGCTTAATTTGAACATACCATAACTAATTTTTTTTATAATTGTTTTAGAATAGACATTTTAAAATGGAACATAAAATATTATGTTCCATTTTAGACAAATTCATAGTTCCAACTACTTTTCCGTAATGGGGTAAGAAAGCAAGAAATCCCTTTTAGATAAGAACAGTACATTCTGTTGCAAAAGCAATTAGGTTAGTAACTCCCTTAAGGGACGCTCTAACCCAGCATGCCGCACATACCAATCTGGGATGTTTCTGCTTATTAGCAGCTCGTCTGAAGGGGAGGGGAGAAATTATACAGTACTGTTCTTACACCGAAAAACATCTGGTGATTGGGTTGGCTGAAAAGTTTCCTAATTCTACTGCCTAAATTATGGGAAACCATAATTTAAGAAAGCATGCTTCTTCAGTGTTGTCTCCCCCCTCTCCATTTTGTTATTTGGTTGGACCAATGACTTAAGCTGCTTTCGTGTGGCGATGAACAGGGAATTTTTGTCCTCTCTAAATTGTGGAAGCCATAAGTGTTTTATACCAAGTCACACATACCATTACAGGGCCATTTAGGCAGGATGCAAACACGAAATTGCCATATCCCCATGCCTGAAAAGTGTTTCCAGTAAATACCAAATTCCTTTCCCCACCCCTGAGAGCAGTCGCCTGGATTTGGTTACTTTCAGACTTCCGTGTTAACACGACCCTGAACCACCAAGATACCTCAGGTCGTATGGAGAATGAATGAATGGCAGAAAATATTTTCCTGCTACTTGACAGTTTTTGCCTGCTTTGATTCAATTTTGTAATCCCCCCCTCCCCTGCCCCCCACTCAGTAGACACATCGCTTAGAAGCTAGCCGAAGACGTGTACTAACTTCTGGGTCAATGAATTATTTCAGCATGTTTGCTTTATTTAACAGTGAAGTTTTCATTGCCAAATTAGAAGTTACGCGGAGGTGTCTTGATATTTTGCAACCAGCAAAAGTAATTACACCTCCAAACGGGTTTCAAAACTTAAACCGACCTACGGAAAATATGTAGGTCTTGTTTTCCTCTTCCTTGTTCCATTTTATGCCTTTTTAACTTGAGCGGTTAAAAAATATTTTATGAACTTAATTCTGTCTGGTGGTATTTGTGACCTAAAAGATTTTAAAATCTGATAGAACATTGACTAAACATTACTTACTAGAACATAACTTATTTCCTTATAATCGATAATACGGATTATCGGGAAATAATCGATATTATCGAAATATATAACTGGGTTCATGTATAATATGAAATGGGGCATATAATATATAATCGAAATTGCTCAAATATATCGATTATAAGGAAGTGACGTAATCTATACATTTGTGCAGTTTTGGGTATAAATAGTACGTAATTTATTTGCCTAACCAACAGTTTATCTACTGTTCAGGCCTACAGTTCCCGTCCCCTCTAAAAACTAATTTTCCATATTAGTCTTTCTTCACCTCAGACCTTGATCCCACTTGTCACGTGATTACTGGTCATAAGATCTACATACTGAACAATTGTTGAATCCAGTGATAGCAAATTTCCTTCCCCCAGCCTACAAGGACGGATCAAGACTGGAGGGGAGGGCGAACAATGACCGTGAGGTCATTGAGAATTAATCTCGAATTTTTATATAAAACTATGGATACCTAGTTTTCCGATAACTTAAACTTTCATAAATAAATACTGTATTATCTTTATTGTAGGGTGCAATTGTACACGCAGCTACCCCGACTTTACAACTTCAAGGCACTGCACTAAGCCAGGGGTTTTCCAATTGAGAGCAAAAATCCATGAGCTGAGCTCATAAATTTAAGATGCATGTGGTCTTTATTATTGTTAGCCATATGGTGCAAGGAAGCCTGAGGCTTATACTGCGCCAAAAGAAGGAAAAAAAAATTCTGAATTACCCCAAGAGAGAAAACAAGTCAGAAGTAGAAGGGAATCACCAAGAAAGAAGAATGATGCTATCCAGCTCAGGACCCTGGGTGTGCCAAGCCCATACTCACCAGATGTGAGCCACCGGGATTACTTAACCCCGGGGTTATTTACTTAAAGAAAGCTATTCAGATTCATTGGTTGAGAAGACAGTTTTTCAACTGACTAGAATCTCAATTTATGAGAAGAGTTCACATTGATCTTAACATTTTTTGGGTTGGTACCCCAACGCAAAAGCCCCTGTTTTTTATTAGACAAATTAACCATTAATACACCGACGCCTCATATCCGTAGTTGCTTTGGTACTAATGAAAGAGGAGCAGATAAGTCCAGGACAAGGGTTTGTGGGGAATCAATTTTAATGCCCTTACCTAGAAATAATAGCGCTGGAAAGGTGAAACTTCACAGCAACTTTAATCCCTTGAGATGTACTCTCCATGTATAGTAACACATTTCCCCCCATCTATGGATCAGTTGTTTAATGCCTTGATCATAGAAATCTGCACTTTTTTTATTCTTCATATGAGGATGTTCTAGTCTCTTACCTTGATGTCTTACTGTCATTGGGCTCGCACGAAATGTATTTCAAAGTTTGTAAATATTTAGTTCTATTGACTTATTTTTCGCATTTTTGTTGAATTTAAGATATCGGCACCGTTTTTGTAAATGTAAATTCGCGGAATGATTTTTTTCAGTTGATCTATAAACATCTAAATCAGGAATGGTCAACTTGCAGAGTGACGCATGTTGGGAACGGGTTATGTTCCATCCTTTCGCCTTTCTTCAGTCCAAGACTAAGTTTATTTTTTAAAATTTAACCGATATTTTAATTTTCATCACACTACTAAAACTGCGATCCTTTTTCTCATCTGATTCTGTTCATATAGTTCTGAATACTGTGCCCATTGAACCTTCTAATTGTATAACGTTCTTTACGTTAAATTAGCTTTTCATTGTTCTCAATCAAGAATGTCCTTGTTAAAGCTTTCTGGGGAGTGGAAATCTGGCACTAGTCTGTAATGAGATTGTTATTAGTATTGGCAAATGGTGCAAGAAAGCAAGCTTATACAGAATTGGCCAAAAAAAAAGCTAACATTTTCACCTGACCTCTAACTCTTCCTAGAATTTATTCAAACTACCCACCTTTAATCTATTTAATACCAGATGGGAGTTCGTTCCAACAAATAACCACCCTTTGGCTGAAGGAAACTATGAACATTCTACCTGCAGCCATCCCTCAATTTGAATTTAGTCCTGTGTGTGTGTGTAACCCGAGCAAGAATAAGTATTCCATCAGCATTGATCTTAAAGCCTTGAACACCTCGAGGTGTTTAAGGCTTCACGATCAGGCTGATGATCAATATATTATTCCTTGCTGACAAAAAAAATCCTGGCTATGCTACTGGTGACCACATCATAGTATCTATTCAAATTGTTCAGACAAGACTTCCCCTTAACAAACCCATGCTATCCGAATTATTACTGCCATCTTATCTAGATGGTCCTGTATGTTTATAATTACTAATATCTCCTTTTGTGATTGGAGATACATTTGCAAATGTCTAGTTCATAAGATCTTCCCTGAATCCAGGGATGGTCTCGTAATCATGGCTAAAAGTTTGCTTACCCATTTTGCTGCCTCCTTTAACATAACTGGATAGATCCCATTCACTCACCCAAATGATTTATATACTAGTGTAGATGGTATTTGTGTTTTGTTAACCTTTGATTTGTATTACTAATCATTTGTATGCAAGAGACTTTGCCAGACATAGTACTTTAAGTCTTTAATATACGATGGATACCACCCCTTCATTTTAGGGGTTGTACAGATAGGAAATATAATTTTAATTAAATTAATCGAAAACTGTCTTTTGATAAACTCCTAAATTAACTACCGATTAGACCAATAAGATGCCAGGGTGTGAATTTTACTCTGCAGTTTTTCTCCTGGTAATCTGTTGTAACCAGACCAGTAGTTCTGTGTCCTTGCGCAGTAGTGCCTCAGCAGAAGGTCTATCTGTGTTAATTGTTGTGGCGAAGAACTGTAGTGTAAATGAAGAGGGGTAATGTCACTCCAGTTTTTTTTTTTTTCGGTTAGCATCAACTTAGATGGCAACTAAATTTGTTTTTTAGTTCTTTAAACATCCAGTGAGAGAATGCAAGATGGCTTTCCGCATTAGAATTGTCTTTTGTTAAATTAGTGTAGGTAAGACCAAATTATCAAGTGGACTTTTTGTACATTAACCAAAATAAAAACAAAACAATATTCATATTATTCCCATATTAGGAGGCACGTTATTATTCCAATATTTGACAGCCAGTCGCCGATAGGTGAACTCCATCAGATCCTGTCTTCTGTTATTTCTTGATTTTTATGTCTCACCTACGAGGGGGAGCAGAACGCCTGATTCATCTTATTCAACTTCTTCATACATCTCTTCAGTACGATCTCTCCTTGGCTGTCTAGTTACTAAACTTTGAAGACCACACCTTAAGCCATTTTTCTTATGGGCATCGATTTGTTCTCACTATTCTGGTCGCCCTCCTATGGATCCTCTCTAGAAGTTCCGCGTTTTTTTTATGTATGTACTGTATTCCAAATGCTGTTTAGTTCTCGTGTACAGAGGGATAAGGACATCGTTCACCCTACTTGCAAAGGGTCTATAAATTATGGACGGGACATCCCGCGCCTTCCTAGCCACCCATTTATATTGCATGGAAAACTTCGTCAGTTTGAATCGTAATATCCAAATGTTTTTCGTCTTGAATCACTTATAGATCCTCTCCTCCCACTCCTACACTTTCAAGTGAAAATTAACTTCGAACTCTGCAGTTTAATTTGTTACTTAGAATTTTGTTGATGTAGTTTAGCAGCTCTTTGAAGAGCTGTTTATTGCCTTAGTAAAATGACAATTAGCAGAAACAATTCTGCATTCGAACACTGCATACCTCTTGTTTAAATAGCCATTAATGAAGATCGTGTACGATTGTGTGTGGCAGTTAAGTTCCCAGACTGGTGTGCCATAAAAAGAACACAAAGTGAGTTTTTTTTTATAAAAATGGTTTTATTTTTATTCAAAATAAGAGCTGATTGAATGCACTTTGTACATCGTTCTGAAAGAGTCGGCGAAGGTTACATTTTATGTCCTCGACCCGAAATCTTTCCTTTGAGAGCAGTTTTTGCCTTGGAAAAGAGGAAAAAAGTCTTCTCGTGCTAGGGCTGATGGTTGATTTGTTCAGTACCATGTTTCGTCAAAAATGTCTTCACAACGAGTGAGGAATTGGCGGGGGCATTGTCGTACAACTGTCATTTTCTCGAAATTGCGGCCTCACCCGGGAAATGTGCTTCAATAGTCTTGAAGCACCCGTACATACATTCTCTGAATCACCTCTCCCCTCCAGTTACAATTCCTTGTGAACCACCTTGTCTGTCGAAAAACTTGATCAGCATAGTTTTGATCTTGGACTTCTATAGAACTTTTTGGGCATTGGTGATGATTTTGAAGTCCACTGCATGCCTTGACACTTCGTCTCTAGGTCGTACTGAAAACTCAACACTCATTCAGTAACAATAGTCGAGGAAATTAGGATGTAGTGACAAATCTAGATTGTTTTCACATGATGACACTTTGCTTTTATTCATCCGTGAGGTTGTGAAGCACATTTTGCGCAGGCCTTTTGTCTAATTCTTCATGAATTTGAATCAACTCCTTATTCATATCCAACTCATGAGCCATCATTCTGAAAGTCAAACGAGGATCTCTTGCCACAACTTCACGAGCTTTTGCAACTCATTTCTTGAAGTTGATGGACGCCCACTTTTTGGGTCATTGCCAACATCCACATCCGTCTTTGAACTGCTTATATTAATCAAACACTGATATGGCTTAACATTTCATCAACATAAGCAGTTTTTACGTTTCTGTTGCAGATTTTCCCAATTTAAAGCAAAACTTGATATTCTTTCGTTCTCCATTGCAAAATCGTGACACGGAATGTTAACGCTAATAAAGAATCTGGACAATCTCTATACCACCATCTGTTGGATGAAGTTAGAACTACAACTTGCCTTTTCCGTTTATTTTCAAACTCATCCAACATGACCGCACCAGTCTGGGAACATGATTGTAACCCCTCGTAGGAAAATGATCATGAAAATTCGACTGCAACATTTTGTATATCTTATTTATTTTTTTTATTAATGGTATTTTCTTTTCATTTTACGATTAAGATGATATATTTATATTACCTTAATTTATTCATTACGGAGCATGTTAAATGTAGTTCACAAGAAGCTGCTATTCTTAATATGGATGACTCATAGTCATCCATGATGAACCATGGATGACTTATCTGAAAAGATTTGTGTACGTCAATCTGATACATTATTACTAAAACCGTATGTGAATGTTTGTACTTCGGTACTTCAAATATTATCCGGTGGTACGCTGGGATAGTTATCAATAACAACGTGGTGTCCAACTTGTTTTCTTTAATAAAATTTACGTACCCAGTTGTAAGGCGTGACTGTCAAGCCAGAAGATTAGCTTGGGCGGCTCTTAGTGTTGTCCACTCCCTGCAACAATCTTTGCAAAAATATGAAACTCGAAAATGGCACTACGTACGTATTTATAAACTTTTATGGACTAAATCCGTCACGCTCTAAAAGTGAGGTATGATGGGTTAACGAGTTGCCTCAATATTGCACAAATAAGCAATCCAATGTTTCTACAGTATTAGAAATTTTCTGTTATGACATTAGTTCAGTACTGTAGTAGAAAATAAAACTTGTTTTTTCATATAGCAAGGAGCCCACACAACTTTCATAACGAGCTTAGATACTGCACCACAAATAAACTCAATTGCAACAAGATGGGAAATTTATTCTGATCAATCATTTACTGTATTAATGCAGTCGTATGTTGGTAGAATACAAGATTGTTGCTTGACCTTATGCCAAGTGGTTTCTAGAATATCAAACGATCTGTCACATATCGTATTACACGTGCGACACAAGGTGGTCATGCATGGTTTGACACGAACTAGATTAAAATACGTTTTTTGGGCCCCGAACCACTTAAAGTGTATTTCGACCCTGTTCTCCTTCTGGCTACTGTGTCAGATTCGTGAGAAATGACAACGGATTGTACCCATTTCATTAAAAATAGGCCCCTTATTTAGTTTGTGTGCATTCATGCTGAACAGGCGACTGACGTGGTAATTAATGGCACATTTTGTTTTTAAATCAATCAGATTTTACGTGTAGGAGTAGCAGTAAAACATGCAAAAAGAGGTTCTTTGCTTGGTGTGGAATGGCCCAAGCTTTTCCTCTCCATTGTTCTCCTTAACGGTCGAAAATTTACACCTAGAATCCGATAGCATATGAAGTGCAGAGCTGTGCCAAGGCATGGGTGGTTGGAGCACTGGTCCCTAATGCATTTCTGCTAGCATCGCAAAACTTAAAATAAAAGTTGTAGGGGACCCATTATGAGCTGTTTGTTCAGGGTGCTGTAATTATTTAGGCATGGCCCTGACAACGTATCAGCCATCAGTGCGGAAACTCACTTGAATATTGCTGCATTAGGTTGCCCCCTCCAATAGCTTATTAGAAGCATGCTGTTGTATTTGAGTTTTTTTTTATCCTGAAGATTAAATTATATCCATTTTCTCAATGAATATCGCATTTATTTTCCTCCTTTCCACTTCAAGACAAGGAAGTGAAGAAGGGTAATTTCTTTGTTTTGCAATCTTTATCTTAAAGAAAAACTCTTGGTAAATTTGGACCAAGAATTTTTTTAACTTTGGTTTTCATTTGTCCAGAGATATGGTTCGTTGGATAAAACGAAACCATCTTTTGGATGATATTGTTTTATGTAAGAATTGCGGATGATGAAACAACTTTAACAAGTTCTTAGTTTTATGGATCCCTGTGCGATTGGTTCCCAGTGAAAGATGCGCACAACTTCCAGGTCGAACGATGTTACGAAGAATCATTTAATGACGTATAAAAGTAAAAATAACTAAACGTCTCAGTGAAAGCACTCGAACGTACTCCACTAATTCACGTGAACCAGGCTATAACCTACATGCCATAAGGGTTATTCACCTTTTCCACGTGCACCGTACCCCATTTCACCAGCCGTGTCAGAGGTACACCTGCTAAGACAAAGTTCGGTGTGTTTTATGTATGGGAATTCAAGTTTCCTTATGGACAAGTGTCTGTTACAGATTGGGATAAACACGGATCCGGGTTTTCCAATTGCGTCATGCTACCGCTTTCGTAGATGATTCTGGTAACGTTGAGTGTGCATGACGCATTGCATTTTTAATCGATAATTTGATGACCATTCATATTTCGTTGGTTCTTTCGAATATTATGGTAACTTAATCAGAAATTTCAAGTATTTACAGCATTTGTTTTCCAAATGAGATTTCTTGTACTGCGAAATCAATGATTGTCATTCTGCAGCGGTTTTTTCCCTTCTCCCCTTTAATAGAAATTATGAATGTCTCCTTAGAATTCTCAGGTTATACAAATGCCTTGAAAGATGATACGATTTTTTACCAAGTCCAGCAATTCTTAATCCTCATATGTATACATTTCTTTGACGACATTGAGTTTTTGGACTTCCGTTAAAATTAGCCGTGATTCTATTTTGCATTTGGAAAAGCTATAATACATCTTATAAATTTGACTTCTATAAATGATTAAAAATAATGCGCACTTAACTGGGCATTGTACAGGGTCGTACTTTCCATTAAGTACTGTGCCTAGCTCTTACGAAATATTTAGGACCTACGAAAAAAAGCTACCTAAATATATGAACGCTTTCGAATTTTAAAACATTAATGTAAATGCCCTTGCGTTAAATTTAATGTAGTGTGAGCCAAGTATAACCGTACCTAGCAGCTACAAACACCGAAGAATGGCTCACGTGTTCATTTGATGCTTCAGATTTAACTCTACATTCTAATTATACATGGTCTTACCCTCTCCGAAATTTGGCTTTGCCCTGTTGTACGTGTAGAAGACAGGTGGCCCTATTCAGGAAATTCTTTACCACAAGCAGATCTTGTTTCCATATACCAATCAATCCTCAATGCAAGTTAATCCCGACTACAATTTTCTCGCTGCATTAAGACTATTGTTCGACACTTCCGCTCTTTATTGGAACCTTTACCATCGGAATGCAACGTGTGATTAGCATATTTTTTCTGTGTGGTTTGGCATTTATCCAAAGCTGTCTCCGTTGACCTCATCCACACCCACCCTTTGAATATCCACTGACTCCATTTATGGCTGCTAGCTTCCATGACAACCTGTGGTGCCTTTGACGACTACTGCGTGCGTTCCAGTATGGGTTTCATCGCTTGAATGGTGATGTATCCTTCTACGGTTATTTATTCCCGTCACGAAGATCGGTACTTATTGGGGGACCGTCGCTAATCGGATTAATTGCGTGAAGAACGCTAGGACGGGGTGACGCACGTAAATGCTGTACATGTTCATTAGTGTTTTTCCAAGAATGCTTGCAATTTTGTATAAAAGTGTATTTTTAGTTGAGGGTGGGGAAAATACAACATTAAAGTTAATGCTGGAATATTCACAACCAAATTTCTAGAAACCTTGTAAAGTTAAGGATACAGCAGTAAAAAATACGTTAATACAGTATATTAAGATAGATATCTAGGACCTATCACGCTGGGTTCAAAATGGATGCATCCAAAGTGAGTCATTTTCGAAATGGATCGGGTGGGGGGCTTCATTTGGAACACTTTTGTCACTTTATTAGTGATTAAATAAGTCTTGCAAATCCTTGTACTATGATGTTTACCTAAAATAAATAAATTATGATGTTTACCTAAAATCTCAAAACAGTATGCCATAAATTTGATCCTGTTTGAGATATCATTAGTTAGGTGGATAGGCTGGCACTGTAAAGATTTGAACAATCCAGTGAGGAGATATACCTACAAGATGGTGTAACGAGTCTTCACGGTGCCTCCCTACTCACCAGTAAGACGAACACTTCAAAATTTACTTCGATTCATGAAATTTAAATCCATCAATGAAGTAAACTACTTTGTTTCTTCGGTAGGGAAGATATAAGCATTGGCTGCAGCATTATAATTGTTCAAAAAGTATTTCTACTTAAGCAAAAATCACAATTAATACCCCCCCCCCCATCTCAGATCACCTACACACTATCCTCCAACGTTTATTGGAATACCTCAATCCAGGAAAGTAATCGTTAATTATCTTGCATGAAAGTTAAATGGAAATACAGTACCATTTAAAAGGTATCTACATTCTGACAGGAATGGAATAAATCGATTGAGAAAAGCTGTATCCCTTCACAACTGGTGTGGAACATCCATAACCAACTGGTAGAAATGCATGCCAGAGAAGGTAATGTAGCCATTCATCCCAAGCCAGGTAGGTAGACCACTATTCATGATGGTTATCTACTTGGCTTTGGATGAATTAATGGTAGACCTCCAGTAATGATTCTCAGAGCAGGTTGACAGTTGAAATGAAGAGGAAACTGCAAAGACATCCTTAATGAGCTGACTTATGGACAGTTGACAGAACTGCGATAAGTGCTTGCATACTTATGAATCAAAGCTGTTATCTATTAATGCATGCCATTGCATTACAGCAACTGCAGAATGAAATGAAGTGGTGAATCCCACCACACAGTCCATACATCAGATGGATACATGTGATCCTGTTGTCTATGCATAAAGAACTTAGGATTGTATTGCATCAATAATGTTTGGTGATGGTTATGTGGCATAAACCTGTTTTGTGTTTGGATGTGGTTCAACCAGGGCTGCCATATTTTACCCTTCAAATCTGAGAACAATGGTTTAAACATAAAGAATATGGAAAATAAACATACTATTCTGTATTTAATGGGGCAGAATTTAAATAATTATTGAATCAAAATTAAGAAATTATTTGATTAACACACTGAATTTAATTTTAATGTTAGTGTAAAAATAATTATATATAAATTACATAGACAGAACTATCTTTTGTGGGAAGCAGCATTGAAAATACTTAAAAAAAATGTAATGGTCTTATGCTGACAGAGCAAACTTTGCCATCTCAATGAGGTTCATTGGTATTTCCAGCTAAGAATGAATCAGTGCACAGGAATGAATCTTAGTCCATAGTAGCAAATGATTTAAGTTCATACTTAAATCATTTGCGCTCACATCGCTGTATCCTTGGTAAAGGAAAAAATATTACAATTTGTGGGGAACTAGAGGAGCTAACCTGTACTAATTACAAGTCATTACTATTAAATTGTTTATTTTTAATGTATTTTTGCTTTGTTCCCAGTGCAATAGGTTTTCCCAGTGAATTATTTTTGATTGGGTGAGTGTATTTAATCGGTATTTTAACTTCAATCGGTAATGAAGTACCGCATGGGTGAAAAGCAAAATATTAAATGGATAATTAGTACTAAATTGAGAGGGTGCATTTCTTGATGGGGGCCTTCATTTTCTTAGATATTATCAGCATACGTTTTTAAAGCGGGAACATACCATCTTCTAAAAGTTGATGGATATTTAAGTATTGCAGCTGGAGGGGTATACTTAATTAGAAATGAAAGGGTTGAAACCCAGTTTAAACTCAATTCCTATAGTCACTCTGGGAACTTAATTATCTAAAATAACCCGGATGTCTGGACAGGGTGGGGGCTACTTCTCTGCCCGATATTGGCTAACTAAAGCCTCCATTGAAGATTTAGAAATTTCTGTAGTGTAGACAAATTCATAATAAACAATGGCCTGAATAAAAAATACAATAAGCATTGATCTTTACATTTGGTCGAAGTTGTTTTGCTTTTTTTTTTCGGTATTACAGAACACTAATTGCAGTCAGAAAAGTTCCACAGAGAGGACCCGACCTTCGTTTTTGGATCATAAGATTATGATCCAAAAACGAAGGTCGGGTCCTTCCTCTCTGTGAAAATTTTCTGACGAATCTGGGATGCGGGACACAAACTTGAGTAAAACTCATTGTATAAATCCTGCATTCAAATTGATTAACGTTATGTAGCAATTGGGAACGAGAAAAGGTGGTAAAAGATATTTCTAAATTATATTAGAAGATATTACATTTAATGTTGTGCATTAGGAGTTGGTGGATTTGAAAAACTGACTGTCCAATTTGATTCAACTGATTTCTGCTTCAGAGGGCAGTATTAATTTTTTGTTTTCAGCTAATATTAAGCCATATTTTATATTTTTTAAAGAATGCAATTCATTTGCAATGTGTTCTTCGTATACACTGAACATCTCTTGTTGCTGGTCTTTTAATATTTTCGCCAAATCTTGTTTTGGACGCTTTCTGCGATTATCGTGAAATGCACTTCGGGAAGTTTGCATCAGTTCAGTTATGGGGGTTGTCCTGATCGTCCTCGATTCAGATGAATGCTCACTATCATTTTCATAAGTTGGGGTTGAATCTCTTCAGTCACCAGCATCTTCGGGACGTTGTTCACTCTCCATAGATCTAAAATTGAAAATTTATTCAGTGCAATATAAGCAAATCCAGATTATATTGCATCAATTAAGATTAGTGGTGGTTATGTGGCATGAACCTGTTTTGTGTTTGGATATGGTTCAACCAGAGCTAAGAATATAGGGCTGCCATATTTTACCTTTTTCAAATCTGAGAACAGAATGGTTTCAACATAAAGAATATGGAAAATAAGCATACCATTCTTTATTTCATGGGGTAAATATTCTTTTTTAATTTAAATTCTCGTTTAAGAAAGATTTTGCATAAGTAAATAATTATAGGGATCGAATTAGTCAGGTTTTGTTTTAAACTGCGCATGCACGAGTTCTGATACGAATATCGCCATATACAAATGTATCTGGATGTGTCCACATAGGGAGCAATGATACAGTTTGTAAGAGCTAATGTCTCAAGTTCTGATACACAAATCCAGATGTAAAATGCGTAACATTTTTAGGTTTTCATGGAAAATGTTTCTTGGTCTGTCGTGAGCTTCCGATCAAAACAAAATTTGATGTTTTTAAATAGAAAATTTGTACTTGCATCACTGGCTGATCCATACTCCTGTTTCAATAGAGACGATATTGTTCCTTCAGAAATTTCAAACTGTTAAATGCTTACCACGTAGATGTATATACATCAGCTGCGTCACAACCAGATCCGAGTCGAGCATTATTTTTGCCACTTCCCTATTAAACTGACACATCAATTTCCTTTGATGTGCATTTAAGGCTACTGGCAATTTCTTAAAATCTTTGCTTCTATTAGAATCCTTGTATTCTTTACTTTGAATGTCCCAAACATTACTTTCTCTAATTAGCTCTATTAAAAGCAATGTTTTATCTTTTGTCCACA
Source organism: Mastigoproctus giganteus (assembly GCF_048544385.1). Classification (NCBI taxonomy): domain Eukaryota; kingdom Metazoa; phylum Arthropoda; class Arachnida; order Uropygi; family Thelyphonidae; genus Mastigoproctus; species Mastigoproctus giganteus. The sequence continues at coordinate 6,428,404 of NC_143581.1, forward strand.
TCGTCATTTTAACCTAAAGGAAATATCCAGTCTTTACCACGGTGTATCCCGAATTATAAGCACACAAAGCTGAACATAAATATCGGAGAATTCCATTCCATTCTGTTCTGGGAAAAGCTGATCAAATGTAGAAACAGCGCATGTGCCAGTTTTCTACTTTCATGAATATTGGTAAAATCACTTACGAACTGTATCTAGAAACGTCAGCAAGACGCATCTCATACAAATTGTATGAGCTGATGTAGCACGACTTAATACTACTCATTGGTTTTATGTCTAGGCAACTCGGGGTTTTTTTTTTTTTAGAATATTACTTAGTACCGTGCGTGGATTTGAAGATGAAGGATAGGATACTTGTTGACATTAGACTTGAATTTCTGTAGCTTGAAATACATATGAAGGGAGGTTTCCCGAAAACGGAAGCTGAAGGAATAAATGAGGAAGAAGAAAAGTTGGTTCTGTGAGTTTGAAGTTGGAAAGTAAAAGGATGCCAACAGGTTGTAGCATGTGTTCGGACTGCTTTGGAAGAGGCAGCAGGAATTATAAAGCCAATTCAGAACAATGCCCATGGAGGTATCTATAGAAAAGGCACGCGACAGAAACAAAACGTCTATTAGATAGTGAGACTGTTAATGTCATTAATTAGCTTAACTGCCCTTTATTGAATGGAATCCAAAAACCTGGAAGAGGTTTTGAAGACACCGTCCCAGATGAGGGAACAAGATTCCATGGTAGAGCAGATTTGCCATTTGTACGGAGTGAACAGCTGTTTAGAAGAAAAGTAACGCCGAGACTTAGAAACTACATTTAATTTTTTTTTTTTTATTTAGATGCAGAGGAAGCAATTTGTGATGTGCTTATGTCAAGAGAGAATAGAAGTCAGTAATCCCTAATAGAGATGTGATCTTGTCTAGACTTCTGAGTGTTGTGAAAAATAAGCAGAGGTACAGAAGAATCCATTTTGCGAGACATGACAGGACTGAGTTTTAGAAGGATTGAAATCAACTAAGTTGTCTTTGTACCGCTGGAGAACCTAGAGATCAACAATTTAAGGAATTGATAGAAGAGATAAAATTTTCAGTTTCTTAAACTGGAAGGGAATGAATGCAGTGTGCTATTATCAGTAAACCTGTAGATAGGATTTCTGGTCAATGGAAGGTCATTAATATAAGAGTGAGAGAAAAAACAGAACCTTGGGGAACATAGCATTAGTGGAGAACTAAAAAGACAGCCGTCTATAATCAGCCACTGTAAACGGGCAGAGAGAAAACTGGATACTCAATTTACAAAAAACAGTTGGCACACCATAAGACGGAAGCTTATTTAGAAGACCATGCCAAAAATGATCAAAAGCCTTTGACATGTCAAGAGCAACTGAGTTTCGCCATACTTTTCTATTGAATTTGTCCATAGATTGGTAACCGAAGCCAGTATATTACCAGTAGATCGACACTGGACGTATTGGCGATCATTGATCAGATGGATGGTTTCTAGGCAGATTAGGATTTGGCGATTAATGGATTTCTCCATTACTTTAGAAAGAGTTGAAGTGCAATGGGACGATAATTGGACGGGAGGAATCTGTCACCTTTTTTTAGGAATTGGCTGGATATAAACAAATTTCCAAGCAGAAGGAAAAACACCATTGCGGGGGGGGGAACTGCAGCCATTATCAACCTACTGCAGGATGGAAGCCTAACCAACGATTCATGTTGAGGGAAGTGGACCATAATCTGCCACGCTGGTACAGTGCTGGTTGGCAGATCGTATTTAGCAGGCTGGGGCTTGAGCCCCGGTCTACTCAAAGAGCGTGTGCTACTGCACTTCCGCCCATAACCACTCGGCTACTGAGGCCGAAGAGGGAGTAGAGATGGGAAAAAGTTCCGGCTAATAGGTTTGACTACAATTTGGACAAGCAAGTTTTCTATTCTTCGCCTATTAAATCTCTACTTTGGACTGATTAATAACTGCTTTACAATTATTGCGAGCTTTGTTGGAGGTAGAAAATGAATCTGGTGATTTGGATGCAAGCTTTAAACTACATTGCGATATGCAGCTTTAGTTAAACTTAGAAACGTTCGGTTTGTAAGTTTACTGTATTAAAAAAGACAATGATAAATTTTACCCATACTCTTCGTGCGTTTGGAGCTGTTTTTAAAAGAAAAGTTTCCCCTCTTATCCTTAATAATCAACGTCACAGGTGATTGATGCGTGCGCACCTCTAATAATTCACGATGAGTTTATTTTCCCAGCAGACGATAGTGCGACACTTGCTGAAGCCTCTGAACATCATGCGGCGTCGGAAAGGTGTCTCCCCTCCCATTTGCGGCCTTCGAAATTCGTGACCAGATTGTCCAGGAGTAAAGCTGACTAACGCAGTTGAAAGGAGGAGGGGAGGGAGGGAAGCACCATCCAATTATGGGTGTGAATGAATGGATCGGGCGTTTTCAGGGTCATAATGACGGAGTGTGCGCAGAGAATTTCCCGCCAACGCCGGTACAATGGCAGGATATAACAATTTGTTTAAGTAACTACGAATAATTTTCCATTAATTGATTACTGGCTGTACAGTGTGACCAAAAATGTTACTAGTATGAAATGTCAAGTAATTTTGCATTTCAGCTTTTATCTCAATTTCCAGTCTTGGACAGAAGCATTGCATTAATCGAAGTTGTCCGATTAGTATGTCTTTTAGTCTAAATCTTAAATCCCATTTAAGATTGGATTTAGTTTTAAGAGATATGACAACCCAGACCTGGATATGTCTTTTAGCATATTTAGGTTAGCAGACCTATTAGTTTCTGATGCATTTTAAGGCGCGGTAGCATATGCATAAACTTTGTCTTCATGTCGATCCGTCCTCATGTAATAACTCTACTCCCGGTGGACATTTTAATGAATATACAGTATACATTTGGACTTTAAAAAGATTATCCAGCTATTCCAATTTCTGTTGAAATCAGACCAATAGAAATCAATTTTCTTTGTTCGTCCGCATGTTAAGTCGACTCCCAGTGGATGGATTTTGATAAAATTTTATATTTCAATCTGTTAATTTGTGGTGCTTTCCTAAATTTCATTAAATAGGAACAATATAAATCGGACAGTTATTTCCAGTGAATGGATTTTCAGGAAAGTTCATATTTCAATCTTTAGAATAATTTGTCAATCCTTACCGAATTTCATTTAAAATTGGACCAATAGAAACCGCCATGTTTTTTTTCACACGTGTCACTTAAGTTAACTATATAGTTTATTGTGCTGAATGTACTATCATGGGCGAACAGGCAATTGGTTCAGTCTGTTTAAACAGCTGTCCATTGACGTACCTCATCCCTTTTAAAGTACACTACCATTGATGAAATTGCTTATGTTAATTTATTTTTCCCACTCTTTCAATAGTTTGGGCCAAATAAACCATTTATTGGTAGTAATAACATTGTAAGTCTGCATAAGAAATGCAAATAGCCTTAAGTTTTTTTTATTCAAACCGGAACGTTTAGGTAAATATTTGCGTACCTAACGCGTTTTTCCATGACTGACTCACGAGGAAATTACATCGCATTACGAAATCTTAACCGGGTTCCACCTAAAGATCTACAATACCCGGATCCAACTGTCCGCTTGTTTGTATATGAGTACATAGTCTGAAGTATTTTAGGTAACTTATTCCTTAGAATATTATTTATTGTATTTTTTTTGAAAAGGAATACTTCAAATGGACAAGCTCGTATTTTGATCTACCACCTTGTAAAAGTTACTGACGTTAGTTATACATGTGGCAGCATGGATTAGATTCCACAATTACTTCGTACGTGATGTTCATTGGCCAAACTCACCATTGTGGATAATTAATTTGCTGCAAAGATAGAAATAGAAATCACTTGCTAAATATAATAATAGGTGAACCACTGTAGAAAAGCAGTTATTAGAAATTAAAGTTAAGTGTTTAATTGATACACTACTGCTTTTATCAGGCCTAAATAGGAGCTAGATGTTTTGGTAAAACAATATTATAGTAAGGAGAAAAGCAATGGACAGCTGAAGGTCATTCAATAGGCCTGCCCACTATAAAATTTTTTTATTTTTTCTCCTCGTTTATGCTGGAAGTCCTTTAACTCTTTTTCATCATTTTTGTTCAAAAGGATGGAGTGGAATCCCTGCGCTCAAGCTTTCTTCGGACTCTTCTTTTTATAGCTTAATACGCCAGTGGGCAACTTTGGTATGGAACTATGATATGAAAATTTTGATCAAATTCAGAGCTGCACGGGAACATAAATTAAAATTCTTTTCATATTTTGGAGCACTCATCTATCCTTATCCACTGATTAGATGAGTTGTATAAGGCAGCAAAATATCTGCATTTACCAAATATAAAGATTGATATATGCGGTGTTATCCATTAATAGTACTGTCTGGCTAAAAAGAGCCTAACCTTCTATTCTGTATTTTTTTTTTTTTTTTGCGTGGCTCAATATAAAAACCACTTCTGGTGGGAGGTGGGGGGGAACGGAAGCACCTGAATGATTCAGAGCGCTTTTGTGTGCTCTGTAGAGATGTTATTAGAATATCTGTCCTATCTACAGCTTCACTAACAATTAGTACACTGTATTTCACTTTCCAGTCTGGTAGATTGTGTTCTTCACAACTAATTACCGTGATGGCCACCATATGTTCCTTTAAGGTTGGTCTTTGTGGGGGGAATCTTCATTTCTAAAGCTCAATCCAGCACAATTATGAGTATACTTGGAAAGAACTAAACCGTTTCAGCGATGGTTGGGCATTAATTTCTTAAATGTCTGTGCGTACTGTTGCTCAATAGTTACATTACCATGTGACAATGAGCACAAGAAATGATTAAGTATGTGTAAAATACTGACATGAGCCGCTGTCATATGATTACTTATCTATCTCTGAGCTTAATTTTTTTTATGAAATCCCCAAGCACAAGAGGTATTGGAACCTATAGTACTTAGTACCGTGCGTGGGTTGAAGGTTGAAGATGAAAGCAGAAATTTGTTAACAATTCACTTGAATTTCCGTAGATTGTAATTTTCAGGAAATAGATGTGAAGTGAGTTTTGTTCCAGAAAACGGAATTTGAAGGAATATAAAGAAAAGTTTGTTTGGTAAGTCTGAAGTTGAACAGTAAAAGGATGCTGACTGGTTGAACATGTGTTCAGACTGGTTTGGAAGAGTGGGAATTATATAAGCAAACTCATAATGGTACCCATGGAAATATCTGTAGAAAAGGCATGCAGCAGAAACAATGTCTGACAGAGAGAGAGAAGACTGTTAGATGCGGCATTAATTAACCTAACTGTCCTCTTCTGAATGGAGTCTAGGAGCCTGAGAGAGGTTTGGAGGGACCGCCCCATGGCAAAGTCAGATTTGGGATTTGTACAGAGTGAACAGCGGTTTGAAAGAAAAGTAACGAGGAGACCAAAAGAGAACCCAAAATTTTAATGTGTTTATGCCGAGAGAGAGATTAAAGTCGGATAATCCCTAATAGAGATGTGATCTTGTCTAGAAATCTGAGTGTTATCGAAAATAAGCGTAGGTGCAGAATAACCCTCTTTGAAAGATATGACAGGGCTGAGTTTTAGGATTGAAATCAACTATATCTTTGCCCCGCTGGAGAATTGCCTGGAGACCAGCATTTAAGGAATTGGTAGTGGATGTTTGAGAAGCTTTGTGCAGGGCAAGGTTCACAAACTGGAAGGTGGAATTCAATGTGCTGTCATCAGTAAAACTATGGATAGGATTTCTGGTCAATGGAAGGTCATTAATATACAAGAGGAAAAGGGTGGAAAAAAGAACCGAACATTGGGGAATACCAGCACCAGTGGAGAATTTAGATGACACAGCCGTCTGCAATGAGAGAGAGCGGGATACCCAGTTACAAAAAACAGCTGGTCTCCTATTTAGAATACCTATATGCCAAATACGATCAAAAACCTTTGAGATGTCAAAAGCAGCTGTTTGAATTTCATCAAACTTTTCCATTGAATTTATCCATAGATAGGTAACAACCAGTATATCACCAGTGGATCTATACTGGTTTTGTTAGGAAGGTTTCTAGACAGTGTAGGAGTTGGCGATTAGTGGATTTCTCCATTACTTTAGAAAGAGTAGAGGTAATAATTGGATGGAAGGGATTCACCTTTTTTAGGAATCGGCTGGATGTGAACAAATTTCCAAGCAGAAGGGAAAATACCTGTGGAATGAGGGCATATCCGAAGCTTCCCCACGTTTTATCCATTTCAAGTCATGCTGTATGGTCTTCGCCCTTCATAACGCGTGTGTAATCCCAACTGAAGTTGGAAGCTGTCTTGAAATGGATAGTGTATTGAAAATACATCGAAAATTTTATGGAAGCTGACCTTACACTTTGAAACATTGCTTCATGTTCAAAGCAACGATTATGAACGTGTGATTTGAAGAGAATAACATAGGAACATTGCAAGGGGTCCAAACTCAATTTAATTGATCATTTTTGGGATGAAATGGAATAGAGAATTCGGGCACAACCAAGACTACCATGTTCATTAGTAAACCTCAAATGCTTTAAAGGAAGATTTAAGCACAATACCGCCCATTCTATCAAAAATTCAAGAATTTCATGATGCTAAAGTAGTCATTACTGCCAAAAGTTAGTTAACAGGCTAAATTTCTTTGAATAAATTTATAATTCACAACAGCTGAACGCCCTTTTGCCGACGTAATAAATCATAATGAACTGACACACTAAACAAAAACCCCCAAACCTCTCTGGTAACTCGTGGTTTAGCTGTTTAACCTGGAGGTTGATTACAAACGTTTCCCAGACTGGACATTCATCCCGATTGTATTAACATCTGGCTCTGCGCCTTTCAAATACATATTTGTGGTATTTCTCTCACACTTCGTCTCCTAATATTCCAGACGTTGCCTTCACTGCACTTGGGACTCGCTGGGATAGTTTATCACGCCCCTCAGAAAGGATTAGCTGGCCACTAAGTGGTTAGCTGCTTACCAACCTGTTTTATTTATTCATTTATTTTTTAAGTAAAGTTCTGTGATTGTTAAGCAGAGCACCCCATTCTTTACGATGGGTGAGGAAACAATTGTATACCACGTGGGCCCTTGATATACGTCAGAAGACCGTAATTAAGGTAGGCCACGAAGCATTATGAAAACCGGTTTGTCACCGTTGTAGGTGACGGGAGTGCTTCATACATACAGGGAGGGAATATCTTAGCAGTTTGGTTTTGCGGCTGCACGTGGACGGAACATAGGAAAGGTATGTTCGGAAGTATACGTGACGGTTGGAATTAAATCACCTGCTCTGTATTACTCTACTAGCCACCCTCTGTGTGCATCCGTTCTCCATATTTTCAAGTAAATATAAATTTTATATCATGTGAAGTTATTTTTCTTGTCCTTTGATTTGGTTTCTAAGTGTTTCCTTTACAAAGATCAATAGACCTTATTACAGATAATCCTTCCCAAATGCAAAACAGACCAACACCATATCTAGTTATTTTGCTACCTCCAGCCGGAAGGCTCACCCTAGTTTTTCCTCTCGTATTTTTGAGCACCACCGATGTAAACATGTTTATCATCAGGGCTAACCTTGATGCCTTCTCAAGGGGATTCTTTAGATATTCCCTTCGCAGTTAAGGGAAGTAAAAGAATAATACATCTGTGTTGCATTATAATCATTGGATTTATTTTGACATTAATTGCACAATTTTCAAAGAAGTCTTCCACATCACGAAAGGTCACCGTATGTATATCAGTCCCTCCAGATATGTTTGTTGAATTCCAATAAGCTTAACATTTGAAAGTTTATAAAATGTGATTATTGATATTTCTGCGAATAGAAGTAACTTAACCATTACGGTTGGTTACATTAGTTAATTATATTATTTAAACTTTATTTTTATTTCACAATTTTCTGCCCTAAGATTTGTCTGAGGGATTGTGAATTCCCCAAACGGTCACGCCACTAGGTATGTTACTAATTAAAATAAACGGACTTCCGTTCTTGTTTTTTTGATTGTGCAAGTCAGTTTGCTTAAACTCTAAAGAATCCCCCGCCTCGATCAGTATGCACAAGTCGTTTCTTTAGAGAAATACTGCCCTTAATTTGCATAAAAAGCAGGTCAAATCAAATGGAAATATCTAATTTTTTTTCTCTTCTATTCTGGTATGAGTTAAATGTAGCGCAAATCATTGAAAAAGCGAAGTTTTTTTTTCTAAATGGAAAACTATTGCCATATTTAACCCCAGGGGCTCCCATCTGGTGACTATGGGCTTGGCACACCCAGGGTCCTGAGCTGGATGTATCATTCTTCTTTCTTGGTGATTCCCTTCTATTTCTTCCTCACTCTCAGGGTAACTCATTTTTTAGCTGGTGTAGCATAAGCCCCAGGCTTCCTTGCACTATATGGCTAGTAATAATATTACTAAAATAACAAATCTTTTTGAGGTGCATGGCAAATAATTATTTTATTTTAATGACTAAGTCTGCATTAAATATACTACAATGGCTTTTATTGTTTTCACTGCTTTCAATCATTAGACGTCTACATCTCATTTGACAAGTTCATAATATTCATAGTACGTTCATTTCCATGTTAACATGACGAAGTAGCTAACTGTCACCATATAAAGAATATGGCAAGACATTACAATAATCATTCAGATTTAGTAACATAATCTTTAGTTAAATGACGCATATTGATATGTATTTTCACCCTCTCTTCAGTTAAGAGTACCAAGCGAATCCATATTTTCCCTCGTCTGTCTCAATATCACGAGGCGACGAGCAGACGATATGGTACTTGACTGACAGACGAATAAAGCACGAGCAGAGACTGTCTTTCGAACTTTTGTTTCAGGCTGTCAGTACTGCTCATACATTGAGGAGAATATCTCCATTTTGAATTTCCAGGCATTCACTACAGTATTTAGTTACTGATAATAAATACCGCAGTTTTTATTTATTTCTTTTTATTATTTTTGCAGTTTGCCAGTTTTCATTCAATAGTTTAGCCCATTAAAGCGACCATTCATTCAATGTTAAATAAATCTGCAGGGTTGGGTATGTGAGAACACTCAGTGACAAATACCTATATGCGCAGTTTTAGCGATTTCTAGTCTTCTGTTAATGTTCAGGTCAAATTACTGTTGCGCGACGTCTAGGTCATGCTAAAGACCGTAGCGGCCGCAAGTGGGCGAATAATGGAACTGCTCTTAGAACACGTGAATGGTTGAATGCCATAATGTTCTATTAGTTCTTGCCATATCAGTTTATTTACCTCTTCACTCCTTCCAACCTTGTGAAGGGGGGGGGGGGGTCACCATAGTGTGGTGGTGTCTCGGTGTATGGAAGTTCCGTGTTCCCCGCCTCCAAATGTTTGTCGAGCCCGTGACGATAACGATTTTCGTCGTTCCGCGTTTTGATCTCGTGCCACATGGTTGGAACCTTGACCGTTGGGCTAAAGTGTCGACGGACGATATATTATCCCATCTTTCCCCTTCCTCCGTGTAACAGATTCGTTGCATTCCTGAGGCTTCGTTGAGAAATTTGAGTTGACCCACGAAGCATACTTTGAGCCAGACGTTTTAGAATTGGTTGATGTTTAACAAGGAAACTTAAAGTACGTGTAGTAATAAAGAATGCAAAGAATTTGTTTCTTCTGTACTTATTTACGTAATAAGGAGTTCGGATTCTAATAGCGTCCGAACCACTTTTGCTATTTCACAGGCATTTGAAAGGCAGGAATTGGCCATTTGATTCCAAAGTGACTGACCTTGAGCGAATAAAGGAGACAGCCGGCATATTTTGTTTCTATAGAATTAGGGAACACATTCTTCGGCTGTGTGATAGATTCTGGGAGGGATTAAACTGAATCAGTCGAATGATTTTCAAAAGAATGCCACACCCAGTAGAAATACGCAAAATAATACAATACCAGGATTAGAAATAATGCATTCAATGAATATTTCAGATGGCACCCTTGTGGTCTAGCCAGTGTTTTGATCTACTTAAATCCGCGCTTCCTACTGAAGAACAGTATGGTCTTGAAAATAAAAACAAACTTCACTGACAGTTTCTTAAAATAGAAACTGCTGCGGTGAAATATCAAAGGCTAAGATAGATGGTGCTGTTGATTGAGTTTTGCACGTGACATTTCGAAAGTGTTTCTTGGAACTGTCCTTAATATATAACCCAGGGTTTGGATACGCACATTCAAGAGTTATTTCAACATAAAAAAAAAAGTTTTTATAGTAATTTTATGCTTGTAATATGCAGTATCATTTGATATCCAATCTCATTTTTATAGACGAAAGTAGACCTTTTCTGAATACTCGAAAAATCGAGTATGAAATTGGTCAAAATGCTAGTGGATGACTGACTGTACTGTCATCTGGTTCCCACAATTGCACGCCTCTAATTATGAGTAGAAAATTCATTTGCATAAATATTTTGTAAACTAATGTTATCGATTGGAGTTGGTAGTTTCGCTTCGATATTAATGATTCATACGCAAGTCCAATCAATTATACATAATAGCGTTTAAAACTCATTCCTTATTAATCTACTGAACTAAAGAAATTCGCAGAAACATCATGGCTGCCCTAACGGAATAGATACGAAATAAGCTGTCATTTTATTTTAAAATCCAATACAGATAAATTGGCGATCTTTGCAATAAAGATAATTGCATAACCCAAAGCAGCAAAATATACAGATTTTTGAAAATTTAAAAGCAATACCCCTTCATAAATACCTCTACCCTACCCAAGTTTTCACAGAAATCCGTTCGCTTTTATAAATTAAATGTAGCGCCCCCTTCTAGTGTTGAATAAAGGTTAATTTCGATTAATTTCTAATACTAAAATAAATCAAATGGGGAAATTGAATATTGATCTAGGTTTGGGGGGGGGGGGGTTTCTACGCATCAACTAATCGGTATCTTTTGCAGACTAGGTGAAAAATGAAAATTCGAAGTACTTTGGCCCTTTTCGAGTTACGAAACTCCATGTCGTGCCAGATAGATAATTATGACTATCTCCTGATGAAGTTAGCTAAGTTTTTTATCCAATTTTTTTCATTCAAAAGCGTATATATTTACAAATTTATTTCCACATAAATCAAAACTTCGACTTCAATAATTAACTGTGCAAAGGAAAGCACATTTTGACAGAGCATCCGCGCATGTCTGTTTTGGCTTAGATTAAATAACTTGTTTTATAGTTGTGTATTAGCTATACTAAGTTTATAGGAGTGAAGCTAATATGATTGCATATCAATTATATTGAAGCTTAAGCTGAAATTTTAAATTGACTAAATGTCTCCTAAGACTTGGTTCAAAATGACAAACGTTTTTTGTATTGTCTAGGAGATCGTACTTTACGGTTTTGCATAAATTCATCACGCCACTAGTATCCTCAATCAGATACCATCACGACGGAATGTTTCTATGTTCCGTCTTACAGAGCCCACCTGAGTGAGTGGACGAACCCACATAATTAAGCATTTTGTCTATCATTAGCAACTGAATGTTGTTATTTTTCAAAGCGAACCATGAAAATATCTGAGAAAATGCGTCTAACGGAAACCGAACGTCTGTATGATGTGGAGTGGATTGAGTTAAAGAATCATTAATCTGACTTCTCTTTTGGATAGTCAAGCTTTGGGAGCACCAGAATAATTTTTAAAACAGTATTCGATCAAACCTTATGGGTTTGATCGAATACTGTTTTAAAAATTAAATTCGATTTCGCTTCGATTTCGAACTACTGTCCTCTACCACTAATATCCAAACATCCCTCCGTTAATAGTTGTGTAACCTCAAACACAATCACCACGTGACAGGCAACTATAAATGTTTGTAGATCTTCGAGGAGACAGTACGATTGTGAATGCAAGATTTGAGTTTCCAGCGCAGAATAATAGGGTACCACATCAGCTGTCCATCTACATGCCATTTCAATGGCACATGATTGCTTGGTTGACGGCTGGTGATGTGACCTGCAAATGGAAGGGACTGGTGAATCTGTTCTGAGAAACCTCCAAAGCTGACGGAACGTGAGCGCCCTGCAAAGAATTTTTTTGCTTGAAACTCAGGTTGACATTGCATCACACACAGGATCTCAGTGAAACGATTGGAACACGTGGGCTCTAGGGTAGTGCAAAGAATGCTGCATTAAATGGTTACCACAAATTAAAGGCCGCCGTAGTCTAGTGGTCAGGCGCGCGGGTGCATAAGTAATGTGCCTTGAGTGACAGGGGTTGAAGCCCGTGACTGCTGAATACGGTGCTGTTTCTTATATTCTGTCTATATTGTGAACTCCTCTTGCCATTTGGTCTTCCCGGAGTATAAACAGAATTTATTTAATTGTGCAGCCGCATATAAGCTATTAATAACCCCAGCTAATGCCAGACTCACTTGCGTAAGGACCGCCATTCTTGGACCAGAGATCAAGAAAGCTATGCTTCTGAGTGAGGAGCCATGGTACATGGTGTTATTGTAAAGCAATTTTAAGACCTCGTTTGGAATGCTGTGTTCAAGTATGGAGACCTCATCTGAAAAAAGGTATTGGGCTTCTTAAAAGGGTCCAAATACGAGCAACTCGAATGGCGAGATCAGCAAAAGGACACCATACCAGGAAAGACTGCGATTATGTGAGCTACAGAGCGTGGCAACCAGGCACATCCGAGGTAATGATTGAAGTTTATAAGGCACTGAGAAGGATTAGTAAAATGAATGAAGGTGGAATTTTCACTGTTATAAAGAATTCCAGAACCAAGGGCCATCAACTCGAATTACACGGGTTGAGGTTTAGATTAGCCAGCGAGTCGTTGATTGCTGGAATAAGTTGTCCTCGCAGGTAGGTTGACGCTGAACAAATTCAAAGGTCAACTGGATAGTTATATGTACGAGGAAGTAAGCATATAATTTTTATTTTTTTTATTTTATTTATTATTATTTTTATTTATTTTTTTTTGCGAGTGCAGCAAAAGCCCGTGGCTTCCTTGCACTATATAGCGAATACTATTACTGTTTGATAGTTGTGCCTGGGTGTGACGAATGCCCACAGCAAGTCCACTTGCCGGACTGTATTGCCACTGCAGTGAAGTTTGTTCTGGGGCTATTTTTTATGGTTTGACCTGGGATCATTAGTAGCTTTGGACAAACTATGAATGTTGAAGTCTATCTAGATGTCATTCTGCTTACGTTGCGAATGGTTTGAGGACTTAAGCATCTAAAAGTTAGTGGCCAGCTCAGAGCCGGACCTCAGTCCTATAGAAACCCACCTGGCATTTGGATTTTCTGGTGCGTGTGTTGAGGAGAGCCCACCAAAAAAGTTGTTGGTTGCCTATTTTGAAAGCTGAATGGTGGAAAATATCGGAGAACATTTGCAAAACTCTGGAGTGTTGCACCAGAGTTTTTTGCACGGAGATTAGAGGCTGTCATAAAGACAAAGTTTCAGCACACGTTTTCCTGCAAATAAAGATTATTTGTAGATTAATAAAAATCTGCTCAGCGGGTTTATGCGTATCAAGTGCTTCCGCGTTGGTAACAAACCTAGAAAGGTTGACATAGACCCGTTTTCAAACGTCATATTTGTAATGCGAAATTTGCTAAAATTGTGACGACCCTCCATTGTTTTTCATGCATAGCATTTGACCGCTTTTCTCCACCGAAATATAAATACTGTATTTACTTCACGTGTGTATTCTGCACTCGTTTGTGTAGTCTTACGGTAACGCGTAAGTAGTGCATCTTAGCCTGTTATGTCCCCACCCAAATGTTCCGACATTTCCTTTCATAGGTTCAAACCAGTATTTGAAAACAGGTTTGCCATTGTTAATAGAATATAGTTTGTGTTGCTTCCTAGTTAACTTACCAGGTCTGCTATGTGCATCGAAACTGGAAGCTGCAACCTTCAAGGTCAGTTGAATGAAACAAATCCGGAAACACCAAGTTTCTCTCCATAAAAAGGAAACAAGAGTCATCCTTGTTATTTACCTTATAATTGAAACGTGATTCTCTAATAATTGTTCAGAGGAAATGATTATAAATATAAGGGCTGTTTGTGAAGAAAAATAAAATCTCTGGGCAGAAATCGTGCCGAATAGTGTAACATCAGAGTAATAAAGGCACATATTCCACATTTTCAAAAGTGGACAAAATAGTGCTGCTGTTATCGATTTGTGATGCCGAAGGGAATAAGTCCACAGAATTTCATTAGCAACTGGAAGCTGTTCATGGTACAAAGTCATGTCCAGGGAACATCAGTTTTTGGTGTAAGTTTAAACACTTCTGCGGTGCACAACTGGGATAGCGTTAGGGGTAGAAGTTTGTAGTTCATTAAGTCCAGTTCCAATCCCTTCAAACTTCAGTTTGAGTCTGAAAAAAACTTATGGCAGGAGCCGATTCGGCGCTGACAGTGCGTTGAAATCTGGTTGAATGACGAGAGTGAATTTTACTAGAGGTTTGACTGCGCTCGTGGCATGATGGGACAAGTGCCTGAATGTGATCAGTTACTGTCGAAAGTAGTCCACTGATATGCATTCATTTGTGGTTCCAGTCTAATTTAAATCTTTCACAAAACGCTGCTTTTCAAACAAGTCCAATTCTGTAAATAAGAATTCGAATGGCGAAATGTAATTTAACATATTTCACAACTTGTTTCAACTTTTTTTTTTTTACTTCAACAACCATACTGGAATTGAGAAATCTCCTCTTGCTCTCTGATTTGAGAAATCGATGGATTTCTCAAATCCAGAGAGCAAGGCTCTGATTTATATTTCAATATTCATTGACAAGATACATTAGCGATGAAGGTTACACCAAAGCCCTTGAGCAATTCAAGTTTGATAAAATTTAACTTCGCTTTTAAGGCAGCGACTGTCTGCCGAGTGAAACCCCATAGCTCGAGTTTTTCAACTGGCAAACGTTGAGTTATGTTCATGTTAATCCAAAAAAATTAATTCTTATTTGTAGGAGTTGAACACGATGCAGCGTTGTGGAATTTTAACTCAAACCCCCCCCCCCCCCCAATTTGTTGGATAAATGACGGGTATGTCCAGTATTTTACGGGTACAAGACTCGACGTTTCTAGTGGGATCTTCTCTTAGCAATACCACTAAAATATGAAACAATTACGAAGTTAGTAATGGAACAGAAGACTAGTGGGTATACGGGGCAAGTATGAACAGGCAAGTGAGAAGAGTTTTTTGAAAATTCAAACAGAAGATAGTGAAATATGTTTGTTCAGTAAGACAGAAAATCAATATTTTGATATTTTAAATGAAAAGTGACCCATCGAGGCTGTCGGTAGGGTAGAGACTATTCCGAAACTGGAGAAGTGATTCATAATTTCGCCGATGTGAGAGCAGATTTCGAAAGCATGAGAATTTAATGAATTTGAATTTTCTAGTTTAAGAAAGATGCTGATAGCTCAATCTATCAACAAAATAGCATGTTTAAAAAAAAATGCAATATTTTTTGAGCCAGAGTGAAAGAGAATCGAGAGACATGACTTGGGAGTTCATTGCTGTCAGAGAACTTGACTATAAATTAAGATCATCTGTATAGAGTTACCACTCCATAGTATCACAAGGACGAACCTTGAACACCTTGTGAAGCAGTGAACAAAGCAATGGATCATCACTTAATAGTTTACGATTACGTAGCAGAGATTGAAGCAAATCCGATTGAGACGGACGTATACCATACCAATGAAAGCTTCAGGATCAGTATGAACAGTCAAAATGCATGAGAAATATCAAGGAAGATGGGAACTATCTCGTTTTCTTTGTCCAGATTAAGGGCATTGCTAATTCGACGTATATTGAAATACTTAAGGTTTCTAGAAGGAAGAAGTTTTATTAATCTTTCTTGGGAATAAGATAATTTCTAGTGACATATGCGCTCTCACATATGCTAAGCAACATCAGTGTAATTTGATCTTAAAAAAAAAATGCATGACTTAGTATACCTTTGGACCATAGAATGGAATTTTAGGCAACAATTTCCAAGGTGCAAAGTGCGTCTTATGGTCCGAAAAATACGATATGTTAGTATTCCTAATAGAATGGAGCAGTCCTTACATATAAATAAGATTTTATAAACCCTGCTTCCTTTTTAATATTAAATTTGTTATTTATTATTATTAGCCATATGGTGCAAGGAAACCTGAGGCTTATGTTGCACCAGCCAAAAAAGCCAAAAAAAAAAAAAAAACAATGATTGAGTCAGTGTCAGAAGTAGAAAGTCACCAAGAAGAATGATGATATGCAGCTCAGGACCTTGAGTGTGCCAAGCCAATACTCACCAAATGTTGAGCCCCTGTGGTTATCACGCTATATTATTTATACCAACGTCAATTTAATTTACCGTCAAACGCCCAATTCACAAAACCAGCCTTTTCCTCTTCCTCATTTATCCCTTCAACTTGTTTTCTGGAACAACCTTTATGTATTACTCCGAAGATTTTAGCCTACAGATTCGTCTAATGTCAACTGGAGCTTCTGTCTTCTTAGCCTTCAACCCATGCACGCTATCATCTGTTCTAACACATTTCGTACCTGAAATTATCATTTTAAAAAAACTTTTTGTGAAATTCTGAAAATTAAGCTAATAAAACAATTTGGTGTAACAAAAAAACTAAATATTAACACGTATATTGGTTTCGGTATTCTTAAACCTTTTTTATTTTTTTAATAAAGTTCATTCTGACACAACATACAATATTCAGTTCCATTAAGCCAACAGTTGTTCGAAAGCATATCAGATAGAATTTATCAAGCAGTCAATGGAAGACAAAAGATAGTCCATGATCTTATGAACCTGTAAAAGATTCTGCTGTGACATTTGAACTGTTCTGTTTTGACTGCCACTGGGCAATCCTAAACTAGACAGCGGACTGTTAGTGTCTCCAAGTGCTGGAGTTGATTGCTTACAATAACATTAAGGGCAGAGGCGGGAGAACGTCAGAATTCTTGGCGCCATGGCAACCAAGCGTCTGGAGAAAGCGATCTCGTTGGGAGACAGGTTGAAAACCAAGCTATCGGATATCAGGAAACTGTGTCCTTTGAAGTGTGCTTTGTTAATCCCCGTTGTATACCCCCAACTTTCGTAGCTCTAGAGGTAATTAGGCGTGTATACCCCCTCTGCAGTATGATTTCAGTACCACAAAGAATATCATTAGCCATTACTGAGTCCACTTACAGTAAGTCGTATTTACTTAGCTTCGTTCAAAACAGGTTTCATTTTGAATAAACTGACTTCTGGTTCCGACTTTATCTTTAGAATTTAGTTTTTAGTTGATAATTTGGAGGGAAGGGAAAAAATTAAACTCAGAATATTGCACACTTCCTTCATTGCTTACTACCAAAGTTTATTTGTCATTCACATAATCAGGTTTGATAGTGTCAAAGGCACACCGTTGCTATCTGAACCAAAGGAAATATTGGGCCACGTTTTTAAGTGGGTATTTTGTTTTAAAAAAATCTGAGAAGTGGTGTTTTTTCGCACCATTTTCCTTTTCTCACACACACGCTGTTGCTCCTATAATTCTTCCTGGCCACAAGGACTAGTATTCTTGCTGGATAGAAGGATCTCTGGGAATCGATTTCTCACCAAAACAAGAACTGAATCGTCCCTAGTGGACCTCAATATCTTTAATTTACAACCAGAATGATTTAAGGCCCGCATTATATGGTGAATGGGTTAATCGTCCATTGCAACTTTTAAGATTGTAAAAAAACAAACAAAACTATCTTTCACGTCTCTTTCTGGTCAGGACTTGTAAACTGAGTTTGTTTGAGGTCATGACTTCATCCGTTCGAAAACAGCTGTCATCGCATACCCCCCCCCCCCCCCACTAAATCAAAATATCTTGAACTTTGTGGGAGATGCCACATTGTAGATTGTCATTTGTTGCCTTCTGACATAAACTGGAGCACGTACAAATTCACTTGACTTTTCTTGTCCTCGAGTATAAATTTTGGCCATATAGGGAATAAACTGAAATTTCTTTTCTTATATATGGGTATGTATATATAGAAAATTATTTTAATGTTATGTGCAAATCTTTAATTTAACTTATGCTAATAATGAAAATACCGTGTACCCTGGGAGCGATGTATGTTGAATAAAGGGGGGGAAGAACGGAAAAGAGTAACGTTATAAACAAAGTGCGAATTTTGAAAAATGTAAAATTTGAAAAGAACGAAAATAGAAATAGCAGATTATTGAAAAGAACGACCAAAGTAGAAATAGCATTGCAGTATCTTTCATAATTTCTGTGTCATCTTCAGAGGTCATCCACCTAAATTATGAAAAAGAACAGCAATACTCTTACTTCTGTTTCTGACATGTTCTGTATGTCAAAAAAAAAAAAAAAAAAAAAAACACGTGTACGCGGACACGTTGTAAAAAATAATTTAGAATATAAATTTTGAAAAAATAAAATACAAGTTAAGCAAAAATATTATTCCAAAGTATAACATACAGAACATGGATGACCTTACAGAAGTAAGTAACCCGCCAAAAAGAGAAGACAAAGGAAGCGAGTGTCCGATTGACAAGAATGACAAGAATGTCAATAATTTAGGTGGATGACCTCTGAAGATGACACAGAAATTATGAAAGATACTGCAATGCTATTTCTACTTTGGTCGTTCTTTTCAATAATCTGCTATTTCTATTTTCGTTCTTTTCAAATTTTACATTTTTCAAAATTCGCACTTTGTTTATAACGTTACTCTTTTCCGTTCTTCCCCCCCTTTATTCAACATACATCGCTCCCAGGGTACACGGTATTTTCATTATTAGCATAAGTTAAATTAAAGATTTGCACATAACATTAAAATAATTTTCTATATATACATTATGGTTGTAGGGTACCTTTGCTCTTGCAGTGTCCCTGATCCATAATTCATATTATTGATATTCCATTTTATCTCTATTCAAATTCAAATCCATTTTCTTTCTTTACTTAATTTTAATTTTTATTCATAATTATGTATATATATATATATATATATATATATATATTTTTTTTTTTTTTACATTTTTTAACTTAAATTATGACTCGTTTCCTTAGAATTCTCCGTTTAGTCAAGACTTATCCTCAAATTGAAAGCTTTGAAAAGTAAGATGCGAATTCATTCTGGTTATTAATCCTTGTATGTAATGGCATTTCTTGCGTTGAGCTTAAACTCTTAAAATCTGGTTGTTCGAATTCAGCCAATATCATGAGGAAAATCACAGCGATTGGCAGCATTATGAATCAATTCATTCTTAGGTTAGAATACCTTACATTCGCGAACGTTTTTGGGAGACATTACGTGCGATACGCTAAATACGTCTATGGATGCGATACGTGCGTATCGCATCCATATGTCGTGATTTTGAAGCTAAGGATATTTACAACTGTGATGAAACAGGGTTGTTTTTTAAAGCTCTTCCTGAAAAAACGAGTCTAAAAAACGAAAAGTGCCAGGGCGGAAAGCTTTCTAAGGAACGCTTGACTCTACTATTGTGTTCAAATATGCTGGGAGACTTTGAACAACCTCTTGTTATAGGTAAACCACAAAATCCTCGTTGTTTCAAGGGCATAAAGTTGAATCTTTTGAATGTTGACTGGAAGTCTAATAAAAAAGCGTGGATGACACGAGATATCATGAGCGAATGGATAAGTCACTTTAACCAAAACATGATTCGTCAAAACAGAAAAATTATTCTTTCCATGGATAATGCTGCATCTCACCCGCACATTGAATTGTCCAACATTCAAATCGTTTGTCTGCCACCAAACACATCTGCAGAGTGTCAGCCCTTGGATCAAGGGATAATAAAAAATTTTAAACTTCACTACAGAAAACGTGTTTTAAGACATCTCATTGCAAACATGAACGATGTAACGTGTGCGAGTGACCTTGCAAAGAAAATCAGCATCCTAGATGCGATTCAATGGATTTCCTCTTCAGTAAACGCAATTAGAAAACACTGTCGTGAACTGTTTTGTCAAGTCTGGCTTCTCAAACGCAAAAATTGTGAACAGCAATGTGGAGCACAACTTCGACATCTATTGATAATGTACGATACTTCAGCTACAAGTAACCCTGGCTACAAAGATATAGACTCGAACCTCACTACAGAAGATGGTGCTCTAGATATCAACGACATTATCATCGATATTTTTCAAGAAGTTCCTCATGAGGATGAAGAAATGGAAGGTCATTCTGTCGAAGAACACATTAACGAAGAACCACCGATGAAAATAGAAGCGCTCGTACAAATTAATCGTTTAAAAATGTTTTTCGCCGCTGAAGAAGATACTGAAGGACTTTCGATGGTTTCTTCACTCCAAACAAATGTTAAACAAAATTATCAGCCGCAAGAAGGTGCAGAAGAAAATAAGTGATTACTGTATTATTTTTCTTAAGATAAAGTCATATGCATAGCACAATTGTATGTATATTATTTACAAAAATATTATTCAAAATCTGTATATTTTAATTTAATTTGACATTAAACGTTTAACGATTTTTCTTTTTTTTTTTCTCCCTCAGACTTCTTGTTAGCGGACACTTCTCTCTAACGGACACATTTTCGTTGTCCATGGCTGTCCGTTAAAGGGAAGTTTCACTGTATTAACATCCACTGATGGGAGATCCTATCTATAGTTTTGTTGATGGTAGTGCGATACATTCCACTTCCGGTTTGAGAAACTTTTTGCATGAACGGCCTCAATTTCTTGAATGCAGGTCTTCAGGTAATTTTCCAATGAGGTGAAGAAACCTCTTTCCATCTGTAGTAGTGTCCTCAGTACATCTCAAGCTTTGACTCCATTCAGTCAAGTTAATGACTCGGCTCTTACAAAATCTCTTCAATTTGTCTCAGACGTTCGATGTCTTTTGTATTGATAACTCCATGGGCACTTCTTCTGCTCTCTCCAAACCGGGCCAAACACGGCAGCATCAATTCACAGAACTTTTCTTCCTCATTTATCTGTTCAATTTCAGTTTTCTGGACCAACCTTCCCTCATTTCCTGAAAATCTGCGGAAATTCCAGTCTGTCAACAAGTATCTTCTGCTACTATTTGGTACTGTAGGCTCTAATACCTTTTTGTTCATGGCGTTTTCATAAAAAAAAACAACGATCACTCAAAGCAGGCCACGGTTAGAATGTTTCATATCAATTAGTAAAGTGTTTTCAGCTACTTACAAACGTTATTAATTTGGCACGGAACGATTTCACTTTCATGGACAATGGCATTCGCCATTTAAAACTTCTCAAGTAAAACCACCCACTAACAACAAATGCTTACTTCTATGTCATCTCTTCAATAGAGGGAGAAGAGAAAAATGGGCAAGAAAACATCAATGTCGCATCTTACATATGAGGTCGTACTTGCCCTGATGATTGAAAGGAATCCTTACACGCAATATACATGTCCAAAAATAATCTTTCTTTCCCACCATTTTTTAAAATACTGTTGATTATTATTATAAACAAGTTTTTAGCTTCAAATACTTTTTTCGCTGAAGATGAAAGTTTAAGGGGGGGAAACTGATTTCAACAGTGATTTCCTTTCAAAAATTGGTTTTTTAGTGATGTTCCTTATAAAACCAAAGGATAAACAGCTTTAATTTGGTGAGCTGTTATGTTCTTTAAGATTCACCGCCCACTAACGATAATGTGGAGCAGTCTGTCCTTTGTGATTCGGGGCCTCCGTAGCCAGGTGGGCAGGAGCAGCAGTGCGTAGCACACGCTTCTTGATTAGACCGGGATTCGAGCCCGTGCCCACCAAATACGGAGAATGCGGAAAGGTCAGGGAATGACCACCGCATTTCCCCGGAGCAATATGGCCTTAGTTGCTAATGCTCCTAAAAACCAAATAACAAACAATAACCTTTGTGATTCGTGCAGCTTATCCTCATTGCCCGCAGACAATGAAGGCCAGAGCATTAATGGTCATTGGGACCGACGATTAATAGCCCAAGGGGTGACCATTGTTGACTGCTCTCCACACTACACTTGACAAGTTTAAAATTGTATCGAGAGATATAAATTGTTTTCATACCAGTAATTAAAAGGTATGGTATACAATCTCATCAGGGATTGCTTCCAATAGCATTTGACACCTGTTATTATAATATTTATTCGAATCAATTAATCTATTGAGAGGAAAGGCTCGCCGTGTTTTTGCGTAGATTGTGCCAGGGCCTAAGATTATGGTGCATATTTCTGATGTGTGCAGTCTGTATCGAGTGTGAATGCAGGATATTTTGCTTAGATTAGCGTAAAATCCATTATTCCAGGAATTTGAATCGAGCGGGGGGGGGGGGGGGGAATGATAACTCCGAGGTATATGTCGGGACGTGTATAAAGCATTGTCGAACAATTGCAATCTAAGCTTTGGGTTGGACTGCAATGTTTGGGAATTGACGCATTCCCAAAATGAACATATTCCCATTTCCTAAAGAATTGGAACACTATATATATTAACTTTCTTTTAATCAAACAAGTGTACAACCGATCCAAAATTATGCGCGTTGGAAGTTAAATGTCGCATCAGATTTAGCAATGATACTGTATCCTTGTGGAAGATTCTCTTGTATACATGCAGTTCGCAATGAGAGATTTCTGATTGACATGAACTTGCCTTTACGCCTTTCGTATTTCGTGCTCTAGAGGTTCAGCTACAATCCTTATGGGTCATTTGTTCTGCAAAGAGTTCAGAAAGCACTCTGAAACAACATAGCCGAAAGCAACACGTTTCTAATGGACCGAAATAGCACACTTTATAAAAGAAAATGGCAATCATTTTGTGTTAACTCCACAGTAGGCGCAAGGGGGGGATCTTTACGAAACGAGGGAGTAGCGTACATTATTTGGCATTTTCCCAGATTGCTGACTACTTGGAGTCTAGTTGCATTTGTATTTAATGCACTTCAGTGTTTTATGGATAGCTAACTTACAAGTTATTGATTTTAGACCTCTGATTGTACGAGTATATAACGACATGGGCAAGTGATTTCAAACTCGCTGTCGATATTGCCCGACTCTGTTAGGGGAATATGGGGAAGGTAATTCGCTGAAACTTTTTGTAAACAGCAAACAAACTAGCCTTATCTAGTGAAGTAGCTAGTTGAAATTCTCAGCCTTCTAAACAAGTGGTACTCGAACGATGATTCCACATAGTAATGCCAAAATTCTTCCCAACCATAAGAATTTTACACAATAATTAAATGAAGAGGTCTGCCTAATCTTAGTGTATCATCGTATGGTAGTGACAATTTTTATTATTACTATAAATTGTTTTTCGATGCGCATAAACACTAACAAAAGTACGCGACTAGAAAGTGGAGCCAGTTTTGCTCTGACATATTCTTTCGTTCTTCGAATGAAGGCAAATTCCAGAGTCGCTCTGTGAATGCGTCGATTATTTGTTGACAGAACTGACATGGGAGCCAATTTTAGAGTGCCACGTTGTATTTGGCTGTTGACTTAGGAATACATTTACAAATTCGTTTCAATATATTGTTTAGTCAAATCTATCCCTATAACAAACTTTCGTTCTCACAGACTGTCCCAGAAGGCATACCGACACGCGAAACCTGGCAATGACGCGAGGGAGTTTTATGGGTCTTTTATACAACGTGGATGAGCTGGTCTCAGGCGAGGGTAACAGTTTTTTCTCTCTCAAACAGCAAACCGACCACAGCGTACATGCAATTTACAGACATATTACATATACGCCGTAATATGGCCTAAGTTGCTGATGCGGCTAAACCCTACAACTGCCAAGGAAGCAGCTATATCACAAATCAACCAGGTTTTATCTGATTGGTTAGATTTATCTGACCATTTTATCTGGTTTGCCTTCCAATAGAACTGTGGGACAAGAAACTAGAATATCGAAAATTTAACATCTAGCAAGAAATATGGATATACTTTGCACAATCCTCTTTATTTATACACGGGTGTACGACGTCACAAATTATGTGCGGCAATTATTTTTCTTGCTTTTGCAACAGCTGTCAGTGCTCTATTGTATTTGCGTGTGTTCATGGATAATGTGTAATTTTTCTTATTACCCCCAGAATAAATTAGTTATTAAAATCGTGGTGCATTGTGTAACTTAACCGGTATACCATAAAGTTGCAATATGTTCTGGTTCGCGACACTGCCAAGGTAAAAGATTTAATAGTTGGAAAACAGGATAGTTCTTCTGTTACATAAGTATTGTAAGAAACATCTGGGACACAATAGGTAGTTATGTACCAATTAAGTACCATTAAGATTTATTTAGATATCACAGGCCTCGTATTCAGTGACTTATTATCGGCTTCGAAAAGTCCATTGTACAGTTAACCAGAAGTCGAATGAATTTTTTTTTTTTCTAACTCATTTTGTGCTTTGGCTGCGTGTATAGTGTGTTCGTGTCTAACGGCACCAGGGGTTTCCCCCATAGGGTGAACGTTGTAGAGCTTTTTCAGCTGGAAACTGGCGTTTCATGGAGCACAGTGCCCATAAGATACATTCAATACCTGGACAATCTACAAATAACCTTTTATTTACAATAAAACTCAAGTTTGCCTAAACTTTTTGGCAACCCCTAGTCTACGAGGAACACTCGCCATCATTTCTTGTAAATGTCTCCTGATAACTTCCACCTTCAAAGCAGCGACCAGTTCAGCTGGTTTGGACAGTCTTTCCTCACACGCACTCGAGGATGCCATTCATCCCAGAGGTTCTCGATAGGATTGTCAGGGCTGTGGGCTGGCCACTCCAACTTTGACGCTTACTTCCTCAAATCAGACCGTCACAACGCGGGCAGTATATGCTGCCACAACGTATGTAACAAAGTTTAGTCCAAGTGTGTGGACATACCTTAGTATGCATGATTTTGTCCAAAACAACCACCGGTCCCATGCCAAACAGCCTCGGATAATCAAGTTGCCTCTTCCAAACTTCATGTCGGGACGATACAGCCCAGAAGGTAGCTTTCTCCTGGCATCAGACTGGTTGCCACGTACCGTGACTCATCACTCAAAAGCAAATCAGTTTTCCATTTGTGTGTGGTTGGTCCAAGAATGGCCTCCACACTAAGCTAGACTGTGTCTGGCTAGTAAAGTTCCTTAGTGTTTCGTGTATGGTACGACCATGGTAACCGGTATCATGGAGGGTCCTGCATACTGTATTGGCGCTGACAGTCAGTTGTCACTGAAGGTCTGTTCTATGATATCTGCGATCTGAGCGGACGATTCTTTGCCGGGATCTCCTATCACATTTCGTCAGCTTCGGACATTTAGGGCTTTTCATGACAGTTAACACCAGCCCGCTTCCATTTGCATCCACAACACTTGCCGACCTATGGGATCTTCAATGGCGTTGAAATGCCACATAGTTTGCTTATGTGGCCCTGTTATCATTCCGCGCTGGAATTTACAATTCCGTCGATCGTGGCATCTTGAATTGACAATCCTACTCTTGTCTCTTCAAATGCCTGTGATCATAATTATAAATTGTCTGAGTGTCGGAGGTGACCGACCATTAACAGAGGGATGTTTCAATATTAATGGTAGGGAAGTGTGCATAATATATTATTCCAAAAAATTTTTCCCCATACACATGGTAAAAGCTGCTATAAATTCGTTTTGTGCCTTTTATGGACCCCGTATGTGATTGGGTTTTATGGCGCACAGCTAAAGTTTACTTCCCATGTGGGTTAGGTTGCCCATATGGATTAGGTTGTGCTAATCCAAAGCAATTCAAGACCACACTTGTAGGCAAAACTGCACCTACAAGAGGGCACAGTTGTGCCCTTTGCCATTTGATGAAAGTGCCGAAATGTGGGCTTTGCTTAGGGTGTAGTAGTAGTGGCATGTGATGCAAGAAAGCAAGCGTATGAGCTTATGCAGCATCAGCCAAAAAGGGAAAAAAAAATTACAAAACAATCCCCTCTAAATATTTGTCCAATTCCTCCTTAAATCTATTTAACCTATCAACTTCCACAACAGATGGAAATTTGTTCCAGCAATTAACCACCCGCTGGCTAAAGGCAAATTTCCGCACATCCATTCTACACCTGTCCTTCCTCAATTTCAATTTATGTCCCCTTAGGTTCGTAATCTGAACAAGTGAAAGAATCCCATCAGAAATCAGCATGCTCAACCCATTCAAGGCCTTATACACAATCAGATTACCTCGCAGGTGCCTAGTCTCCAGCTGCTGCAATTTGCAAAACTTAAGCCTCTCCTGGGAGGATCCCTTCATTCCCCTCACCAATCTTGTTGCCCTTCTCTGTACACACTCAAGCAACTCTACATCCTTCCTAAAATGAGGCCTCCAGACCTGTACGCAGTACTAAAGGCGTGGCCTGACCATTGCCTTATACAGAGGGACAATCACCTCCTTTTCCCTGCTAACAAAATTCCTGTATATCATTGACAAAACCCCATGACTTTCCCTGGCAGCCTGTCTGCATTGCTGAGAAAACTTCATATCTGACTGCACAATTACTCCCAGATCTTTCATTTTCTACCACCTTAAGTGTAGTACCACACAGTTGGTACGTTTCTCTGGGGTCACTTCTACTCATATGCAGTACTTTGCATTTGTCAAGGTTAAACTTCAGTTGCCACTTCTCAGTCCATCTGCCCAACTTTTCTAGATCCTGTTGCAGTAACACACTGCTATTACTGTCATTAACAACCCTGCCAACCTTTGTATCATCTGCAAACTTCGATACTAAGCCTGATATACCTTCATCAATATCATTGATAAATATACAAAACAGTGGACCCAACACCGAACCCTGTGGGACTCCACTAATAACATTAGTCCACGAAGAGCAGCACCCATAGATTACCACCCTCTGTCTTCTCCTACTCACCATCCTTTTATCTATTGTAGCAACTTATCCTTAATACCATTCTGCTCCAATTTGTACAGTAGTCTTCCATGCGCAACAGTGTCAAAAGCTTTCCTGAAATCAAAGTACATGTATATGATATAAAAATTTATTTTTTGCATCCAGTTCCTTTGTAACCACATAATAACCAATCAGATTTGTCAGACAAGACTTTCCCCTAACAAACCCATGCTCTGTCTTAATTATTTGCTGCAGTCTTGTCTAGATGATCCTGCAATGCATCTTTAACCAGTGACTCCATTATTTTTTACCCGGAACAGAAGTTAAACTAACTGGTCGGTAATTACTCGTGTTACCCTTCGATCTCCCTTTGTGAATTGGACACATTTACACATCTCCAGTCCGTGGGACCTCCCCTGAATCCAAGGATGCTCTCATAATTATGGCTAAGGGTTTGCTTTACTTCCTTTACTGCCTCCTTTAATATAACTGGATAGATCTCATCCACCCCAGGTGCCTTATGTTTAACTTCAAGTTTTCTCCTCCACTTTGTTCTCAGTTATTACAAAATCATTAAGCACCCTGTTACAATTTGAAACCCTGTTGCATTTTCAAACCTTAACTCATGCGTGAATGTAGATGCAAAATACTCATTCAGTTTATTTGCTATCCGAGCAGGATCATCAACAGTCGAGCCATCGATATCAAGTGAACCAATCATATTCTTCCTTTTAGAATTTATATAAGTAAAGAAATCCTTGCTGTTTTTTTTTCTTAGCATCCTTTGCCGAAGATTTCTCGTAATCTGTCTTCGTCTGCCTAACCTCCTTTGACTTGATTACAGACTAGCTTATATCTGTCATCTGAGTTGCTTGATAATTTATATGCATCCCATGCATTTTTCTTCTCTGCCACGAGTCTCGTTAGTTCATTTGACAACCATTTAGATTGTCAAATGAACAACATTTAATAGGTATGAAACGTTTAGTAGCTTCCACTATTAATTCCTTGAATGCTTCACACTTAGAATTTGCTGTTGGTAACATCAGTTGGTCCCACTGTACAGAATTTTAAAAACTGTCTGAGACCACTATAGTCACCTTTACGGAAGCAAAAACCCCTTCCTTTACCCCTGATGGTAATTATATCTTTAAGTAAATCCCACATCAGTACACTGTGATCACTGCCACCTAATGGTTCCTTTATCTGCAAATTCTTAATACACGAATGATCACTGCTGGTAACCAGATTGGCTCTGCATCTCATGAAGGAAATCAAGGTTCTTTTTTTTAAATAAAATAATAAATATAATTGAATCGTTCGGTTCAAAGGAATTATACATTTCAATATTAGGATGAATTAAAACCAGTTTTGAATTTCTAAGTAACATGACCAATTCGATGTACAGTATCCGAGGCTTACACCACCAAAGTAGTAAGTGGGATATATTGTATTTAAATATAGAAACCGGTATTTTGGCATCATGGGAAAGCACCAATGCCATAGATTGACACAATTAACAGAAATCGAATTCAAGTGTTCAAGAATTCCTGAGAAAAGCATCCTTATTAGATTAATCTTATAATTATAGCTATCTGAAATGCTGATAATTACAACATTGGGCTCATATGTACACTGAAATCTGAGTTTGCAGCCTGATTATTGGAACTCTCCTAAAATCAAGTTTAAGTTGTGGCTCGACGCTAGTGTCAGTCTGAATTAAGCAAGCGAACTAATGTCTAACCTCCTTCCCTTCACTCAGACTATGCACATGAGGGAAAAAATTCAAATTGAGGAAGATGTTTGCAAATCTGATTTGCAGAAATTTGCCTTGCCAACTAATGGTTGAGTTGATTGTTGGAATAATTTCCATCTGTTGTTGTGGAAGTGGGTAGTTTGATTAAACTCAAGAACGACGCAAACTATTGAGGGGATGGACAGGTGATGTGAGAAGTTTTATTATTGCTCTTATTATTTCTCCCTGATTGGGAGAAATAATAGCATATGGTGATAATGCTATATGCTAGAACGAATTCTAGCATATAGCATTGGCACTATATGCTAGCATTCGTTCTTACCGGTTCTGATTGCCGAGGAATACACGAGTTAATATACGTGCATTTTAAAACTACGTTAGTTTAGATTAAGAAATGAATTTAACAAGGAAAATTGGATAGCCCGATTGTTACTAAATACTAATTAAGTGATCCAATAATAGGATATACCTATAAACACGTGACCCTTCGGTTTCAACAGCTAATAATAGGTTAATCTTCAATCTGTTTCCACGCTACTGGTGTACTGTGTACCGGTGCCACTGTACCTAGTGTTACCGCTTGACCTCTCTTGCACTCTGCGAGACTTTACTTTAAAAAAACCCGATTCGTGAAGCAGTCTAGCTGTTGAGGTTTAGAATGATGTAGGGTTAGGGTAAGGGCAGCACGCAAACAGGAAATTTTCTATTCTAATGTTTTTAAAGGTGGATATCCGTGATGGATCTAGTAACACGCCATTTCAGTTTTTTTAGATAGAACAATGAGGATAAGAAATGCTCTAATTCAAAGTAGCGGTCATTGACTCAAATCATGATTTCAAAACGTATTATTAATTCCAATGCGTCCTATTACTATATTTAATTCTTGCTGTTCTACCAAATGTCCAACATTCAATTTTTTTGCAGATTTGTCATTAGGCGAGAGTAGCATGGTTCCCCCTCCCGGAAACTCGGGTTTTTCGTCTAGCAGAACAGAAAATCGACCACACAACACATGCAATTTAGAAACAGTGTATATGCGGAACAATATGGCCTTAGTTGCTGATGTTCCTGAAAATCCTACAACAACCTTCTGTTCACTATTTCCTGTTAGACCTCTAGCCCTTCAGATTACGACCTTTTTTTTTTCTATTGCTCACCTGGCATCGTTGATCCGCATCCCTCTTTTTCTGCTTCTAGGTCGATTTCTATACATTTTTGATTCAAATATCTGTTAACTAATTTCCCTTCTATCCTTTCTACATTTCATACCTTGCTTTACTTAAATTCGGCCCCAAGTGCCAAGCATAGTCCCTTTTATTATTCAGATATGTTTGAAAAATCACTTGAATCATTCGAAATTGCACAATCAAGAGACTTGATAATACTGGCCGCACAGAGCAAATACTTTTGTTCAAGTATAATCACGGTTAAAATCACTCCATTTCATGATCACTACAAGTGAGTTTTAAACGGATGTGTCCTGTTTAATCATGAGCCTAGTCCCACCGCGTAATACATTCACTTAGTTCATCAAATCTTTGGGTCTCAGTTAAGTCATTACTTAAATTGCTGTGTTCATCAGTACATCCTGAGCTTCATAAGCTGTTAATGTCAGAAGTTTAGTTAATCCTAGATAGTGCCGGGGTAATACAACTTGCGGATCTAAAAACCATACAAAGTGAATATACTGCCACATTGCGCAATGTCCTAACTGTAAGGGCGATCATCTGACTTTCTCTAAAGCATGTGAGTTTCGAAAACCTAAGAAATTTTCAAAAATATAAGATCGAAAGTAAAGCAACTTACGAAGAAGCCAGAAAAGCAATGGTCATCTGCCATGCGAACCAAATATTTGAATGGCAAATAATGCAAGTGTCCTCGTATAATGGAATTGCAAAGGGCTACGCAGCAATAGTGATCTTCACGCTTTAATCTCTCGATACTATTCCATAGCTAATTGCTTGTAATAAAGGTGAACTATAAATGTATCAAAAACAACATTCGACCTTCTCTACCTCAGATGTGCGGAAACCCTAATAGTGCCAAGAATACCACACACTTTTCCAGTCCCTTTGGAAAACAGTTTCTAAACTATAAATTGCTCAATTATCGTTTCCCATATGCATTTCAGTGAATTATATTACACTGCATCACGCATTGCCTGCATTTCTCAACAGGGTCCAACTCCGCCAGCAACCTAAATGCTCACTCTATATTTATATTCTCGTGCATCATGTGTGACCCGCCCTGTACCAACCATTTTCCTATCTGTAAATTGCAAACAATCGACAATTGCACGTAGAAAATAAAGTAACAATTCATTAAAGCACATTGGGAAAACTTTTCTGCACATACAATCTCCACGTTATGATCAACTCGGAAATTGTGCAGACATGTACCATTCAGTCAAGGAATGAATTTGCAGAGATGCATTGGTGAAACGATTCATAATAAAATATTAAGCGTGGAACTTATTTTGCAAGCATCCAACATTAAATCTTAAGACTCAAGCCAAAGCAAGACTTACTAAATAACTGCCAAAGACTACTGGATATACTTTGCTTCTACCAAAACTACAGATAATCTGACATCTACATTTAGGTCATCTGAGGCCCTGGACCAACAGTAACTGTGAACACGGTAAAATCAGCTAGATTTAATTTTATTTTTCTCTCTACCAACATTAATATGAATAGGAAAAAAAATATAAAAGAAATCAAACATTTGAATGGCAACTATCCACCCACATACCCAAATTTTCAATAGGGATGGGCGGGGATATCTTCCTCTCTGGAGATAGAAAATGCTCTTGCAGTAACCTTATATCCGTATTAACAACAGCTTATGATCTGTTTTACAACACACCCAAATTAGTGTAAAGATAGCAAATACTTATCATTTGATTTTATAAATAACCCTTCACAATAATCAAAGAAAATTCACCATAGTTACGTGCATCCGCTGTAGATTTTTTAAGATCTAATCCTATCGGAAAATTTGTATCCATAATCCTTGAGACATTCATTTAGCCTTCCCCCAAATCTGGAAAGGTCACACCAATATGACTAATGATCAATATCCTGCACCAGTGTTCGTGCGAACCATTAGCAAAGAAATGGTACATGGTTTCTCAAAACTAAAAACACAATGAAAGTCGGTATGCATTTCTGCAAAGTGTGTACCAGAATGTTCAAAGGTGAATCAGAACACCAACGAATTTATCAGAAAGAAACTCTTGATGTTGGGTGGAGGGGGAACACCGCATGAAGGGCATTTCTTATTCTAAAGCTTCACTCTTTAGGACTAGAGGCAATTGTATACATCCTGAAAACTCATATGCCAGTTTGTAACAGCAAAATTTTGAAAACCAGTTAGGGGCGTTATTAAATATTTTTTAAACATTGAATAAATTTGCACCGTTTACAAAAAGACAGCTCAGTGCTCAGTAATACTACGTTGTATATCAATTAATAATAGAATAAGAGGAATTACCTCTATTGTCTGTAGAACGCTTCACTGCAAACACTTAAATTTAAAAGGATATAAAAACTACTTTAAATGAATTCTCACACCCGAAGAAACAATGATCTGACGCAGGAATAGAAAAATGGGAAGTGAATGCCAAAATTTAAAGTAGATTAGTTGTCCAGAAACTTTCCTTTAATATCTGTCATCTTTACAGCCACCACTTCTATACAATCACTTCCGGGGCCTTCTCAGTCAGAAAGCATAACTCAGACGGTAAAATCCATCTCCACGCTACCTCCAACATACTCTGCATTCTGGCGTCGGATGTCCGTTTGTACCAGATTATGCATACTATCCCTGTCTATGGAGAAACAGGGAGACCAAACCTTCATTAATGAAGTCATGTTAACCGGTGGCATTCAAAGAGTACAGGGTGGTAAACTTTCTCCACCTTCAACTTATCAAACATTTTGGAACAGACATTCCAAGGATCTTTAGAACCTTTATTTTTAACAATACCTTAAGAAGAAATCCTCTTGGCATTCCGTACCATAATTAACATGTCTTAATTTCCAAAAATGCTCTTTAATGTATGTACCTCAGTCGTGAGTCCTAAATCTTCTGCCCTTTGAAATGACCGCCTGCTTGCTCGTCTCCGTCAAACTGATTCTGCACCGTTTCATTGAGGCACAAAACACCCAGCAATAATTCTTGATTTCTCATCAGCCATGCAACTGTTCCACTCTTGTTAAATTTATCTTTAAATCCTAAAACCTGAGTTAAACCTCTACCAGTCAGCAGATCTAATAGCAAACCTCTCAATATCACAAGGCTTATTAGAATTGGCCTGATTTAAAAAAAAAATTTAAATACTGTACGTAATGCACCGGTGATTCGCTTGTGGGCGAGCAGTCCAAAACGTTATCTTTTTTTTTTTGCATCATAGCTTCGTAACAGTCAAGGCTATGTTAGTTTCCTGACATATTGACGGCTCTCCCAAAACATCTTGACCATTAGCATCCCGATCGTTTCCAATGCTTCCTCAAGCATTAGAAACAAACTGACAAGCTATCCACCTGGTTAACAACCAAATTTTTATCTCGAAAAACAATAGCTGCCTGGCAATCCCTGCCATGCTGAACTATTTTATCAGTTAATATAAATCCTTTTAGGGCACCTTGCACCACCCATGGTTCCTGTTCCTGCATTACTCAAGGCTATTTACCTGAATTATCTTTAAACCCTTAATCACGCCTATGAGATGTTATTATCTATTCAGCACCCCTTGTCTCTTATGGAATGGCCAAGGTCTGACCCCTACAGTTACAATTAATACATAGTTCTCAACTTTCTTTTGACAATCACTATAAACATGTCCCTCCTCTCCGCAGTGCCCACACACACACACACGGTTTTACATTTACAAAAGCGGGCTACGTGCCCGCATACCCTAACACTGAGGTATAATAAACCTTTCATTCACACGAAAGGACGGCCAGTGAACATCTTTTCTTACCAGCAAAACTGACCTTTGGAATTTCTATTGCCCACTTCGCAGTATTCCTATTTGACGCTTTTCTAATTGACCGCACTATCTGATCAAGAGTACAAATATGGGAATGTGTACTTTCCCATATATTGTTGCCCATTTCTTCATCTTCTTCACTATCTCTGATCCGAAAACCTCATTGCTAGTCCCATTAGCAGCTACTTTATAAGGTTGATTTTTGCTTCACTGCATCCTTGCGAGAAATAATTTATTTAGAGGTTTCTTCTCCTGTACTTTCCGATCTCGATGCCTAATAAGCGCATATTAGGTCTTCAACCTAATAGGCGCTTGCTTAGTTCCTCCATCTCTTCACTGCCGTCCATTGATGACAATCCATTTTTCTTTTTTGCCAGCATGGCCAAGCCAAGAAAAGCTAAATACAAACATCAATAATGTATTGACAATTTTTCTCAAATGAAAACTAAACTTTGGTATATTTTTTCTTCAATACAAATAAAAACTATTAAATGCACACTTTGAACACACTCAAACTCTGCAATGAAATACAGAACTTCAATTTCGTAGACAAGGATGAGTAAGGTCCCTTGACCCCCCCCCCCCCCTTAAGGATACGGAAATAAATTAACTATTTTCTCCTGGCCCTCACTACAACTTAGTTTGTCAGCTCTGCTCACCAACGAGGGAGTCTCCTCCTTCGGCTATCTCCCCCAGGCGACGAGGACGCCAGCGCTTGAAACTTAATAGTTAAAGGCTATACTAGACGAGCGCTCGAAACGCGTAGTTTTATTATTAAATAAGATCAAAACAGTGAGACACTTTGTTTTCCACTGGAACAGTCCAACTGGAAGTATCCACTGGAACAGTACAACTAACGTCAGCGTTAACAAATGAGAATCATGTGCGGTCTGTCTTCTTCCAAAACGAATTTTGAACCTTTTGTTTCAAACATGTCTTTCTTTTTTGAAAAGTATTGTGAAAGCAATGAAAGTACGTAAGCCGCAAAATACAGTTGTTGCCAGCGTGTTACAGGGGGAATAATAAAAATAATGCACGCAACTTTTTCTTTGCATAAAAAATGACCGAAAGAACTGCAACGGATTTTTTTTTGATAAACGAAAAGATCGCACTTCCTTTCTTCAATGTATTCCATCTACTGACAACTGTATTAAAATCGAGGAAATTCATCTGTTGGAAGACACTGAACACGGGAAAAAACTAACACTGCAATGCGCATTTGATTAAAAAAAAATGCTTTATTGTAATTGTTTTTAGGGATCAATATCGGTACAGCATCCTTTTCTGGATGTATATTTGATCTAACGAAATTTCAAGAAAATATTTGTATTGATAACTGCGTTACAAACTTCGAAAACTGTCTTCTCATGAACATTCGTAAAATCAATCCTTTATTGCCGGAAAGTACTCCGTTATAGTGTGGGTAGTAGAGAATGTTTTCTGATTCAATAGGATGGAAAGTACTCGTCAATATTCCATCTAGAAATGTCCAGTGGTGGAAAGACAGGAACATAGGTGTTTTATTCTGAGAAGTCCCGTGGGGTAAAATCAAACAGGAAGTTACCCTTTATGTTACCGAAAGTAATTCTGTAAGACAGTCTTACAAATCCCAGTACCTTAATCTCTGAATAAGAATAGCTGGTAGAAATAAAATAATTTTACAAAGAAAACATTTCAGAATTATTTCAATTAGTGTGAGTTGGCCTATCGGTTCAGCACAAAGTATAGATGTAAACATCGGTATTGATTTCCACATGGTATCAAATTTTGCTTTTTTTTTTACTAATTGACAGAAGTTCATCAAAACATAATATAAAACTTTTTTTTTAATCTATTTGAATTTGCTGGATCCAATGAAATGTTAGAAGCGCCCCGTCTAGTTTGAAACGATCTGACGTTAGGAGCGCTACGTGCAGTTTGCTGTTTGAGGCGTTCACGACGCTTGCTTACGCTCACGCTTCAAGCGCTCGTCTACGAACGCTGGCGTTTGAAGACTGCAACGCTATTGACGCCACACAAAGTTCTATATAGGTTTCAAAAATGAGTTCAGTTCAAAGCACGGGGTACAGTAAAAAGGAATTGAACACAGCCCTCTATTCACATTGCCACTGGGGCATTCAGAAAACAATATCGACTACAGAAAACGTTCCTCCCTACCTTCGCAGGTAGGAAGATCAGTGGATATAATCGCTGTCCTCCCAACACCGGGCCATTGTGGGTTGGTATAAGTCCACCCAACACCGGGTTAAAAAGTTCGAATGACGCGATGAATTTTTATGGGTATTTTCACAATTCGGCAGTTAATTGGTCTTAGGCGAGGGTAGCATGGTTTTTTTTCTTTCAGAAACGCGTTTTTAGCCCACCAAACAGCAAATCGACCACGTAACACATGCAGTTACGGACATTATGTACGGCCCAATATAGCCCAAGTTGCCGATACCCCTAAAACCCTACAATAACCGGCCAACCAACCCCGGGTGGAAAAATGGGTTTCAGTACCGTCAATGACGCGAAGAATTATGGACTTCTTGCCCAACACGGCTGAGTTAGTCGGCTTAGTGGTTTTTTTATTCTCGGAAACTGGATTTTTGTCCACGGACTCCATTTTAGTACCGAGAGAGGTGCTTCGATGCAAATCGAGTGCGGTGATGATGTTTACGACTACTAAATTAAAACTCAAATAGACGATGTCTTTTATAATCCAATTTTATAATTTAGCTCTGTGACGAATTGATTCATGCAGTCTTTAAGGCGTTTCTAATTTGGGTTTAAAACTTGTATTAGCTGCCCTTCTCGTTCTGATTTTACACTTGATAAAAGCCCAAAGAGGATCCGAAACGTCTTCCAATTAGGATAAATTTATCTGGTAATTTATTTCGTAGTCATTTTACTACATTAGAAACCAATAAACTCTAAGCTTGTCTACTTAAGCTGATGCAAATGAAGTGTTTCATAGCTTTTAAGTTACTCGTTTACCAGACAACACATTTTCAGCAATACACTTTTACCGAAAAATTAACTTTTTTTTTTCCTTCAAAAGTGCCTTTTGGCTACCGTTAAAAGTATCTATTCATTGCTTTAACAGATAGCAGACAAGCTAATCTGGTACAAACTCTGCCCCCCCCCCAACTTGATTAATGGTGATTGCTGTGACTTAATTTCTTTTTAGTGGTTTTGCATCAAATGACAAGTGGCCTACTTGTTAACCAAAGGAAACAGAAGCTACAGACAACAATAAATATAGATTTGATTTCCGTTATACTCAACTGGTTTATTTTTTATTTACACAGCTGATTTTATTTTCTTTACTCCCATGGTCAGCTTGCTCCCTTATTATTCATGCTACTTTCTGGAATTCCACGCACTACTTATTTGCAATTTTTTTTTTCTCGAATAGCTGGAGGCCAGTATACGTTACGCTTTGGATGAGAATCCACGATGGAATCATCACCTTTGAATAAAAAGTGAAGAGATTCGTGTTTAGACCTTTGTGAATAAGACGGTTCGCCTCAATGAGGACTGTATTATCCAATTGGCCCTGTACTTAGGGGGCCTAAGAAAAATTAGGGTATACGCTACAAATGCAGCCTTTCGATATTTTATCGAAATACCGTATTCCTGTGCCAGCAATAATACACTTGGTCAGCATGAAGAACTCTATATGCTGTCTACATGAGTTTATGTAACTGATAATCAGTAACATTTGATAATGTAAATGTTGAAATAGTTGCTTTAGATGATTGATTACACCAATTACGAACTGTTAATTGGAATGGCACACAGTGCTCAACTTCTCTCCGTGTTTTATCCTCTTGTATAAATACACTGATTTTTGTAATTTGATGCTTAATCTAAATATTTACAGTCCCAGGAGCATAATTTAATCACTTATGTTATCTCTATTACAACATAAACTTAAATCCCAGCTGCTTAAGCTGCGATTGGAATATTGCTCTATTACTACTGGCATTAATGGCCCACAAAGCGTACTCATAATCAGGTGTATTATTATGTCTATAGAAGTGTTCATGGGCCGATTTGCAAGTTGTGCGAGCTGAAAAACAGGCTAACTCAAGGGGGAAACTCATAACTACAGCCTCGAATGAAAAGGACTTAAAATTTATTGATAGGAATGGAACTTGGACCTCTCCAAATAAGTGGCGGATGGCAATGTATCGTGCCGACTTGGCTGCACAAAAAGAAAGGATATTACAATCGGCTGTTTAGGTCTTTTACCGTTTTATTAACCGAAAGGGGGAAAAAAAAAATTCAAGATTTTGATCACCCAACTACCCAGAGGAATCGATATAGTATAAAAACGCATCCATCGAAAGGACAGACGGATTTAAGGTCCTTGAGGGACCTTTATTTGTCCCTAACTTTATGTAGTACATGCCGGGGTTCGTTACCATTTGTGGACATTTAATTGAGGAGTACAGTAATTTTTTTTTTTAAATTAAAAAGAAGAAAATGTCAGCTAAAAACGATGAATCATGTTAGGCAATAATTTATATAGAAGCATCAATGTTAAGGGAATAAGTCTACTTAAATAGACGATCACCGTATTTTAAATTTAAACCTTAACTAACATTGTTTCAAATGTAAATTATACGGTTTTTGATTTGATTTCATTAATTAAAATATTAAGAACAAAACTTACCACATTTGAACTTCCAGGTACACACGCTGCTCTCAAAAATGAGTGTGCCTGTTTCGAATAATTGTAGTAAGTAAATATCATTCAGCCCAGAACCGCTTTTTTTCCCCTTCAGATTTCTTCACTTTTATTAGTTCTGCCGCATAAATAAACTGGTTCGAATCGTTTTAATTTTTGGCTTTTTTGCTTTTTGCATCTCTCAGTCACACCCGCCACATTTAAATCCAGCATCAAAGACTGAATGGCATTTTCCTGAGCTGTTATTCTTATAATCTAGATTTATACTGTTCCACAAACATTCGCGACTTAAGATCTAACATTAACTGCGTATGTTCCTCACTCCATTTACAACCATATTGGTATTCCGAACTTTCCTAAAATTTTGCCCAAAATTAAGTTACACGTGGTAATTGCGTTCTAGTGATGACTCAACCGTGATGATTCACCCAAAGTGAACAAAAGTACATCGTCACTCCACTCCTTTCAACTTATTCTTGATGCTCACTTTTGTTCATGCGATTTATTTCTTTCAGTGATTCATCTTGGATGTTCATTTTTAAGTATAACCCGCAAGGCCTTTAGTAATTCCTAGCATGAAGAGTAGCGTGACGTCTTTTGTTACAGACTCGTCACTGTGTTAGGTGAACCCCACGCCACCTGCGTGTTTAACTTCTGAGAATCTGAATATATATATAGTCAGTGTCCCTGGAAAATGGAGATTCTCTTGTCTAAGAAAAATAAAAGAAAAAAAGAATAATTGACTATTTTCTAGTTCATAGTCCTAAATTTTCTTTTTGCGATACTCGAGGAAGTGCGCTTCTTAACTCAGTTGTTCTCGCAGCGAAAACAAAGTGGTATTATTCATGAAGTGCTATGTGTAAAGTTTTAAATTATAAACGATAATTGCTCTTTCGCTTCGTGAACGAAATATGGTTGGGGGCATAGGTTAACTTGATTTAAAATTCGCGGGGAAAATATTCGTAAATACAATCATAAATTTACCTTTTTTAATTTGATACATCTCAAATATGATTTATTATTATTAGCCATCTGGTGCAAGGAAGCCTGAGGCTTATGCTGCACCAGGCAAAAAAAAAGAAAATCAAGAAAGGGAAGAATGATGTCTAGCTTAGGACCCAGGGTGTGCCAAGCCCATAATCTCCAGATGCGAGTCCCTTGGGGTTTTTGATACACATCATCAAAATATACCCACAGGTCTTGTTCATTGAGGTATCCTTCTGGCATTTCTGTATTTTTCCAAGTTCAAAACTTATTTTGTTTGTAACAATTCAATGATTTAAATTATTTTTCTGAAGTTGTGAATTACAATGTACTTCAACCAAGCAATTAACTTTTCAGTGTATTTTGGAAAACTTACACTACAAAGGATGTGTGTGGAGGGGATGAGAAAGCAACAAAAGCTGAAATTCATATACCAAAAAATTATACTATACAATGATTGTAAATTATTAGGGGACAAAAATCTGCAATAACTAATCTATAATAAAGTTTTTTGTTTTTTTTTATGGGGCTAATTATGAGGTTTTTTTTAAGGATGCAATCAAGTAGCAAAAATTTTTTTTTTTCTTTTGTGGATAAACATTATATATAAACCAAATCTGGCTGTAACTATGTTCTCAAATCTGCTCCTTTGTGATGTAGATTATCAACTTGTGAAGTTTGGTTAAAAGACTTCCAGTATATTAGTACAATATTGTACTATGTTAGAATTATTGCTGTTTTAAAGAATTTTCTTGTTTATTTGTATACATCTATGAGTAAATAGCATGAATAAAGAATTTGCTTTTCACCTTTATGGCATAACTGAGGATACAGTTGCAAACAATGCTTGTTAAGACTGTAGTGAGATTCTTAAACAAAAATCTGCTAAAACATTAAATTAAACTTATGTTGAAGCTTTGTTAATATTTCTGTGTAAATAACACTTAAAGAAAAAAACTTATCAGGATTTTGTCACTTGGAATCTGAATAAAATTAATTTCCCTCTCTAGAAATGAAGTACTATACCTGCCATTCACCAACTACACTTTTATTTCATGAAGCACTCTCTGATATTATTCCTCACTCCCCTTCCTCATTTCTGAAACTAAAAATGATTCTACAAGATTTAGCACAGCTAGCATTAAGCATTTCCATTGGATGTACTTAAATGTTCAATTTATCTACCCATGATGCTTGTATATAGAGAGCTTGCCAGCATAGCAAAAATATGTATCTCTAGAGTGTAGTGAAGTATGTCAGAGATAGATAGCTTGCTTTTCATTTAAAATGTTTACAAGTGTGCTCTTTTTGAAATAAACTTTTCAGGTAGTCCCTATCAATGAAAATATTGTTGAAGTTAGAAATTGTGTGCATTAAAAATATCAATCAAAAGATCACAATTTCTGGATCTTCTCTCCATGTAAGAAGAGAATCTTAAAACAAAAGTAACCTGCTTCCTTCTGAACCTCTAGAAAGACTGTAGCATGTAGGGAGATTGTTCTAATAAAGGTCTCATTGCTGTAAAATGCATTCATTCTGGGCCGACCGGGCTAGCCGAGTGGGTAAAGTACCTGCCCGGCAACCCAAAGGTCGCGGGTTCGATTCCCGCCTCGGGCTTGGATCAAAGTACTGCAAAAACCTTGGGAGGTGCAATATGGCCACAGAAGCCGATGCGCCAACAACTACCAAATCAAATCAAAGCATTCATTCTGTCAGGAAAACTGTACAGCAGGGCTGGCAAGTGCTTGTAAGAAAGCAAGCTTATATAGCATCAGCCAAAAAAACGTTTTCCATGGTACCTGTCCATTTCTAACAGTTTTGTCTAGTTCTTGAATTTATTCAAACTTCCCACCAGAAGGATGTTTTTTCCAGTAATCAGCTACCTGCTGACATGAAAACAAATTTCCATGCACCTATACTGCAACCATCCTTAATTTGAACTTATGAACTCTTAACTGTGTACTCAGTGAGAAGAAAGATGCAATCAGTTGAGCTTTCTCAATCCATTCAAAGCCTTAAGCACCTCAATTAAATCTCAGATTTGCTGAACTTTAGACCCTTTTCTGATAAGAGCACCCTTTTACTCTGCTCACAAATTTCTTTTCTCTGCATCTGTTCCAACAGATCTATGTTCCTTCCTATTTTAGGAAGGATATCTGCAGTCATTGTGAAACAGGTGGGTATGGGATGTTAGGGTGAATAAGAATAGGTGCATATATACCAATGCTAGAAGTATAGTAAATGAATTTGAAGCGTTGGTCAAGACATCAAGGGCAAATATTGTTGGGATATCAGAGATGTGGTGTCACACAGATATTAGGAATTTGGGGAGTACAATGTGTACAGAAAGGATAGGAAGGAGGCGTTATGTTGTTTAAGAAAAACAATCAAAAGAAGTGCATCCAGTTGATATAGATGAACTGTGCACTGTTGAGTCAGTTTGGTGTGACAAGCACTGAAAAAGCAAAAATAAGAGTAGGAGTTTGTTATAGGCCTAATGATTCAAATGAGTACAATGAACAACTGTACAGAGAAATAGTGGGCTAGTAAATCAGAATGTCTTATAATGGGGGATTTTAACTTCCCAGATATTGACTGGAACTTGTGGTTGGTCACTTGCACACTAGTAAAACTTTTGTGTATTTATTGGATTGTTTTTTGCAGCAGCACATTCGAGAGGCAACCAGAGAGGGTAATACTCTTGATCTGGTTGCAAGGATTTCTTTACTTTTATAAACTCTAAAAGGAAGGGGATGAATCTGATTGGTCCACTTGGTATCGATGGTTTGACAGTTGATCCTGCTCAGATAGTAAACAAACTGAATGTATTTTGCATCTACATTGACACATGAGAAGTTAAGGATTGAAAATGCCAGAAGGTTATTAAATTGTAACAGGGTGCTTAATGATTCTGTAATAACTGAGAGCAAAGTGGAGAAATTGAAGTTAAACATAAAGGCACCTGGGGTGGATCTATCCAGTTATATTAAAGGAGGCAGCAAAGGAAGTAAGCAAACCCTTAGCCATAATTATGAGAGCATCCTTTGACTCAGGGGAGGTCCCCACGGACTGGAGATGTGCAAATGTGTCCCCAATTCACAAAGGGGATCGAAGGGTGACACGAGTAATTACAGACCAGCTAGTTTAACTTCTGTTCCGGGTAAAATAATGGAGTCGCTGGTTAAAGATGCATTGCAGGATCATCTAGATAAGACTGCAGCAATAATTCAGACACAACATGGGTTTGTTAAGGGAAAGTCTTGTCTGACAAATTTGATTGGTTATTATGATTTTGTTACAAAGGAACTGGATGCAAAAAATAGATATCATATACTTGGATTTCAGGAAAGCTTTTGACACTGTTGCGCATGGAAGACTACTGTACAAATTGGAGCAGAATAGTATTAAGGGTAAATTGCTACAGTGGATAAAAGGATGGTTCAGTGAGAGAAGACAATTTAGTAATCAATGGGTACTGCTCTTCATGGACTAATGTTATTAGTGGAGTCCCACAGGGTTTGGTGTTGGTCCACTGTTTTGTATATTTATCAATGATATTGATGAATGTATATCAGGATTAGTGTCAATTTGCAGATGATACAAAGGTTGGCAGGGTTGTTAATGACAGTAATGGCAGTGTACTACTGCAATAGGATCTAGAAAATTTGGGCAGATGTGCTGAGAAGTGGCAACTGAAGTTTAACCTTGACAAATGCAAAGTACTGCATGAGTAGAAGTAACTCCAGAGAAACGTACCAACTGTGTGGTACTACACTTAAGGTGGTAGAAAATGAAAAAGACCTGGGAGTGATTGTGCAGTCAGATATGAAGTTTTCTGAGCAATGCTTCCAGGGCAGGTCATGGGGTTTTGTCAATGATATATAGGAATTTTGCTAGCAGGGAAAAGGTGATTGTGCCTTTGTATAAGGCAATGGTCAGGCCATGCCTTCAGTACTGCGTACAGGTCTGGAGGCGTCATTTTAGGAAGGATGTAGATTGCTTGAGCATGTACAGAGAAGGGCAACAAGATTGGTGAGGGGAATGAAGAGATCCTCTTACCAAAAGAGGCTGAAGTTCTGCAAACTGCAGTGGCTGGAGACTAGGCACCTGTGAGGTGATCTGATTGAGGTGTATAAGGCCTTGAATGGGTTGAGCATGCTGAATTCTGATGGGATTCTTCCACTTGTTCAGATTATGAACTGAAGGGGGCATAAATTCAAATTAAGGAAAAACAGATGTAGAATAGATGTGTGGAAATTTGCCTTTAGCCAGCAGGTGGTTTATTTAACCTATCAACTTCCACTACAGACTTCCACCTGTAGTGGAAGTTGATAGGTTAAATAAATTTAAGGAGGAACTGGACAAACATTTTAGTTTTTTTTTTTTTTTGCTGATGCTGCATAAACTCATACACTTGCTTTCTTGCATCACATGCTACTACTTCAAACTTGCAGAGCCAACTTTTCTTTTTCATTTATCTGTTCAACTTCATCTGTTCTACAGGGATGGGATACACTTAAATAGAAAGGGTGCAAGAATATTTGCTGATGCTATCGAGGCAGTGTTAGGTGGGTCGGAAAACTGCTAGCTTGGGGGGAGACAAAGACCAATAGATTGACAGTAGCCACTGGCAGTGGTGAAAGAGATTCTTGCACTGCTTCTATTAGAATGAGCAGAAGCCTGAAAAACAAGATGCATGGTATTTCAGAGACTGCTGGGAGCCATTGTGGTACAAGTAAACACATGGGTTATGTTAGGGTAGCTAAGAATAGAAACAGGTGCAGGTATACTTGCGTGTACACCAATGCTAGGAGTTTAGTAAATAAATTTGATGAATTTGAGGTATTGCTCAAAACATCGAAGGCAGATATTGTTGGGATATCAGAGATGTGGTGTCACACAGATATAAGGGATGCGGAACTGCAATTTGGGGAGTACAACGTCTACAGAAAGGATAGACAGGATAGGAAGGGGGGAGGTGTTATGCTATTAGTTAAGAAACACATAAAAACCAAGGAAGTGAAGCCAGTCGACATCGCTGGACAGTGCAGTGTGGAGTCAGTTTGGTGTGACATAAGCATTGGGAGATCAAAATTGAGAGTAGGAGTGTGCTATAGGCCTAATGACTCTGATGAGTATAATAAGGAACTGTA
Source organism: Mastigoproctus giganteus (assembly GCF_048544385.1). Lineage (NCBI taxonomy): Eukaryota > Metazoa > Arthropoda > Arachnida > Uropygi > Thelyphonidae > Mastigoproctus > Mastigoproctus giganteus. The sequence goes on from NC_143581.1 coordinate 6,472,860, forward strand.
CAGGGAAATAGTGGGCCAGTAAATCAGAGTGTCTTATAATGGGAGATTTTAATTTCCCAGATATTGACTGGAATTTGGGGGCTGGATACTCACACACTAGCAGGGCTTTTGTGGATTTATTGGATGATTGTTTTCTACATCAGCATGTTCGGGAGGCAACTAGAGGGAGTAATACTCTTGATTTGATTATCAGCAGTGATTCTTCATGCATTAAGAATCTGCAGATAAACGAACCACTAGGTGGCAGTGATCACAGTGTGCTGAAGTGGGATTTACTCAAAGAGGTAACTACCATTAGGGGTAAAGGGAAGGGTTATTGCTTCCGTAAAGGCGACTACGATGGACTGAGACAGTATTTAAATTCTATACAGTGGGACCAACTGATGATGTTACCAACAGCAAATTCAAAATGGGAAGCATTCAAAGAACTTATCTTGGAAGCTACTAGGCTTTACATACCAACTAAGAAATATTGTTCAAGGTTTAGGCCAAAATGGATGTCAGATGAACTAATGAGGCATATGGCAGAGAAGAAAAATGCATGGGATACTTACAAATTAACACATGACACAGAAGCCTATGATAGATACAACTTGATATGCAACCAAGTTACAAAGGAGGTTAGGCAGGCGAAGGCAGATTACGAGAAATCCTTGGCAAGGGATGCAAAGAAAAACAGCAAAGAGTTCTTTACTTATGTAAACTCTAGAAGGAAAGGGATGAATCAGATTGGTCCACTTGATATTGATGGGTCAAGTGTTGATGATCCTGCTCAGGTGGCTAACAAACAAAATGAATATTTTGCATCGACATTCACACATGAGGAGTTATTCAGCGAGGGGAATGCCAGAGGTGTATTCAACTCTAGCAGTAAGTTACAGAATCTTGAAATAACTGGGAGTAAAGTGGAGGAGAAATTGTTGAAGATAAACACAAGAAAGGCACCTGGGGTGGATGGGATCTATCCAGTTATATTAAAGGAGGCAGCAAAGGAAGTAAGCAAACCCTTAGCCATAATTATGAGAGCTTCCTTGGACTCAGGGGAGGTACCCATAGACTGGAAATGTGCAAATGTGACCCCAATTCACAAAGGAGGATCAAAGGCTGACACAAGTAATTATAGACCTGTTAAGTTTAACTTCGGTTCCAGGAAAATTAATGGAGGCACTGGTTAAAGAAGCACTGCAGGATCATTTAGACAAGACTTCAGTTATAGCTCAGACACAGCATGGTTTTGTTAAGGGGAAGTCTTGCCTGACCAACTTGATTGGATACTATGATGCAGTCACAAAAGAACTGGATGCAGGGAATAACTTTGATATTATATACTTGGATCTTAGAAAGGCTTTTGATACTGTTGCACGTGGAAGACTGCTACACAAATTGGAGCAGTGTGACATTGGAGGCAAATTGCTGCTATGGATAAAGGGGTGGTTGAGGGGGAGAAGACAGAGTGGTAATCAATGGACACTGCTCATCGTGGACTGATGTTATTAGTGGAGTCCCTCAGGGCTCAGTGTTGGGTCCATTATTGTTTTCTGTATTTATAAATGATATTGATGATGGTATATCGGGATTAATGTCCAAGTTTGCAGACGATACAAAGGTTGGCAGGGTTGTCAAGGACACTACTGACACTATGCTTCTGCAACAGGATCTGGAAAGGTTGAGCAGATGGGCTGAGAGGTGGCAAATGAAGTTTAACATTGACAAATGTAAAGTACTACACATGGGAAACAGCAACCCCAGAGCAACGTATCAACTCTATGGTACAACACTGACAGTGGTAGAGAATGAAAGGGACTTGGGGGTGGTTGTGCAGGCAGATATGAAGTTCCCTGAGCAGTGCAGACGGGCTGCAAGAGTAGCTCATGGAGTATTGTCAATGATATACAGGAATTTTTCCAGCAGGGATAAGGAGGTGATTATTCCATTGTATAAGGCGATGGTCAGGCCACACCTAGAGTACTGTATACAGGTCTGGAGGCCTCATTTCAAGAAGGATGTAGAGCTGCTGGAACGAGTACAGAGAAGGGCAACAAGATTAGTGAATGGAACAAAGGGGTGCTCTTACGAAGAAAGGCTTAAGTTTTGCAAATTACAGTGTCTGGAGACTAGGCACCAGCGAGGTGATCTGATAGAGGTGTATAAAGCCTTGAATGGTTTAAGCATGCTCAATGCTGATGGGATTCTTCCTCTAGCTCAGAATAATCACCTGAGAGGGCATAAATTCAAATTGAGGAAAGACAGATGTAGGATAGACGTGCGGAAATTTGCCTTTAGCCAGCGAGTGGTTGGTTGGTGGAACAGACTTCCATCCCTTGTGGTGGAGGTTGATAGCCTAAATAAGTTTAAGGCTCAGCTGGACAGGTATTTTGAACGAACAGAGGGGTGAAGTGGAAGTGGGTTTTTTTTTTTTTTGGCTGATGCTGCATAAGCTTGCTTTCTTGCATCAAATGCCTCTACTAATGCTAATGCTAACTTCCCATTTTCTGGAAAAACCTCCCTTCATACATATCTCCTGAAAATTAGAAGTTATTGAAGTCTAATATCAATAAGTGCCTTCTTTCCTCTTCTCATCCTTTAACTCATTGCATCGTACTAAGTACTATAGGTTCTAATATCTCTCTGCTTGGGAAGCTCATAAAAAAAATAGACCATTGTAGATGTTTATTGCATAAATTTTTAAAGAATTTTTTATCAACAACTCACCTTCAATAAGATCTTTGCTAGGACACTTAGGTTTAATCCTGACAATGGCAAAAGATAATTCAAGAGAGATAAAAGCAATTGAGGAAGTGAAGTAATTAAGATTAAGTGATCAAATATCTTTGACAGGAAAAAACTAAAAGTGAATCATTAGTTTAAAAGAGCATCCAGAATTGAATTAATGGTATCTGTCCAAGAAAGATTCAGTGTTATTACTTATTATAGATAACAGGAGCATGTAGCTAATGTTTTGCAATTTTGGATACAATGTTCCAGGGATTTTGGTTACTGACATGAACAAATTTCTTCCAGGTATCAAATTTGGATTTAGCAATGGTGGATTTTACATGTTGTTGGGTTTTGTTTTTTTTGCTAAGGTAGATTGTGTGGAGTTGGTTAACATCATCTGGACTTATTTCCTTAACTCTCACTATATGTGCTGTTATTCTATGGTATGCAAGGCTGAGAACAGAATGGCATTAGCAGCTCACTAATGCCAGTCAAGGTCACATTGCTATCAGATACATTGAGCTTAAACACTGAAAGATGGTGGACAGCACATGTAAGAAATTGTAGCAAGAAACATGAAATTTATCCAAAACTTTTCTTTTGTCTACTTTTGTTATTCACCACTTGTCTGGCACTTCCAAGGCTCCATCTTGATATGGCAACACTAAAAAGAACTTAATACTGCAATTTTAATTACACAAATCAAGAAAAATTTGCCAAGCACAATCTTTCCTAGTGGGAAGCCATTCAAGTGTTTTAGCTTGCATTGTTAACCTCCTGGCTGTAGAACTTTTACTACCAGTCCACTAGTGTAGGGGAGGGCAAGTTGTCTGGAGCCAAACAACTGGTTTGGTATGGTGGTTAAAGATTGGCTGTTCTGCGCCTATCAGAATTTATACTTTCTGAATTATAACTGCCCTTTCCACCATAATCATCTCTAAACTGTGACAACTTTTCTTGGATACTCAGTCTTGTTTATGAATAAGAGTAGGCAATCCTATGCTAATCCCTGAGGAACCATATCAATTAGTTTTTTTTTACCTTGAAGATTGATTTATGACCTTGCCCCCCTCCTCCCACACCATCCTTAAGTACAGCAGTTGCAACTGGTGGTTCGCAATAAAAATTCTGTAATGTCATCTGCTTAGATTTACATAGATATATAATTGTAAACTACAAAATATCTTTTAATAAATAAAATTAAATAAGGAACAATTGCCAAAGAAAAACCACATCTCCCATAATTCCTTAATTAGTTTACTATCTTACAGTATATCATGTTAAATGTTTTCCATACTAATTTTTTTTATTCTCAAGGATCATTGTTATGTGTAGGTACTTGGTATCATGAATGGGTTGAAAAGTTGAAAGAAAATACTTGGTTGACATTAATTTGAACTTCTGTAGATCATAATTTTCAGGAAGTACGTATTAAGGAAGGTGGTACCAGAAATTAAATGAAGAAAAGTTGGTTCTGTGAGTTTGCACTTGGACAACAAAATGACATTGATTGGTTGCAGCATGTTTGGACTGCTTTGAAAGAGAGCAGGAATTATAGAAGCCAATTCAGAACAGTGCCATCAAGTGTCTATAGAAAAGGCATGCAACAGTATGAGACAGAGTGGAGACTGTTAGAGATGAGACATCAATTAACCTAACTGCCCTCTTCTACCCCAGATTTTCCATGATAGGGTGGATTTGTGATTTCTACAGAGTCAACTGTTTGGAAGAAAAGTAACACTGAGAGCAAAAGAGAAAACCCAGTTTATTAGATGTAGAGGAAACAGTATTTATAATGTGCTTTATGGCAAGAGATTAGAAGTCTGGGTAATCCCCAAGATCTTTCCTAGAAATCGGAGCATCATCAAAGATAAGCATAGGAGCAGAAGAATCCTTTTTGCGAGATAAGACAGGACTGAGTTTTAGGATTGAAATGAAGTTATCTTTGCTGCACTGGAGAATTATCTGCAGCATTTAAGGATTTGGCAGCAGCTGTTTGAGCAGGGCAAACTTTCTCAAACTGGAAAGTGGAATGCAATGTGCTATCATCAGCAAAACTATGGATAGGACTTCTGGTCAATGGAAGGTCATTAATATACAAGAGGAAAAGGGTGGGGGGGAAAGAACTGAACCCTGGGGAACACCAGCATTAGTGGACAAGTTAGAAGACACAGCAGTCTATCATCACCTGCAGTGAGTGGTTAGAGAGAACTGGATACCTGTTACAAAGAACAGCTGGCAAATCATAGGATGGAAGCTTATTTAGAAGACCTTTATGCCAAACACGACCAAAGGCCTTTGAAATGTCAAGAGAAATTGCTTGAGTTTCACCAAACTTTTCCATTGAATTTGTCTATAGATGGGTAACATAAGCCAGAATATCACTGGTGGAACGACACTGACTGAATCCATACTGGCAATCATTGATCATATGAAAGATTTCCAGATAGTTTTAAGTTGTTGGTTTAATGATTTCTCCATTACTTTTGAAAGAGTAGAAGTAATAGAGAAGTCAATGGGATTTGTCACCCTTTTTAGGAACTGGCTGGATATGAGCAAATTTCCAAGCAGAAGAAAAATTTTTTTGGAATAAAAAGTGTAAAAAGGCAACAAAACAGGAGTGAGTGCAGGTTTAGAGAACAAGTGGAGAAATACCATCAGGACCTGGAGTTTTCTTAGCATCAGATTCATCAAAATCCTTCTGACTTCCTTTTGATGGAAGCCCACAGGAAACATTTGAATGGAGTGTGCTAGGAATGGTTTGAGGTGATTTACCAAGATCATCAATACAAGAGTTGGAAGAAATATAGGATGCTAGCAGTCAGCTTTATCTTTGGCTGATGTGATGTGGCAACAGAACCACCTAGTTTTGTCAGAGGTGGGAACAGATGGGCAAAAATTGCAGCCAATAGTTTTAGAAAGAGACCAGAATGCTTGGCTACCATTTGGACTAAAAGCAAGTTTTCTATTCTTATCCTGTTCAAAATCTAGTTTGGACTGATTAATAACTGCTTTACAAAGTATAAATAATACTTAATAATTTGTTATTATGCAATGTCGCTTATAAAAATGTAGTACTGGAAATATTTTATAAAAATTCTGAAATATATGATTTCAGAGAATATATGTGGTTCACATTAAAAATATGTTGAAAGGAGTTCGCGATAAAAAAAATTACATAAAGGAGCTTGCAAGCCAAAAAAGGGTTGTGAACCGCTGCTTTAGTACATGATCTGATATGTGATCTTAAAAATAAAATTTTGTTCGAATTTGTTTTACATGAGCATTACCAAACACTTTATTGAAGTCTCAATATATATATATTATATAACATCAAGATTGTTTCTTGCTTCTAACTAGAATGAAGTTGTTAAACCCGTTTGATTTCATTCTAGTAATTTACCTGGTTAGTAATGACCTCTTCCTCATGAATCCATGCTGGGATTTGTTGATGGTTTGATATTTAGTATTTGTCACATCTTCTGGAGAAAAAAATATGCATAAGATAATAGGAAAGAAAAGTCAGGAAGAGAAGAAAATGAAAATATGAATAAAGTGACACCTTGTATTGCATTTAATTGAATCTAAGAAAAATATTCAAAAATAAAAATATAGGTGTAAAAATGATGCTAGTTAGATGTAGGTTGCAAATCATACAATAAATAGCAATTTCTGTATATACCACATAAGCTGCTTACGTCATAAGCAAAACATCACCTTGAATGTTCTATTTTACTAGTTTTAATTATTTCTTTGTATAATTGTATTTTTCATAACACCATATTTTCTAACACTATTATTAACATCTGCATGTGTTGAATAGTGGTATCAAGGAATCTGGCTGTTAGCATTAATAGGCAAATTGTGAATTTGGATCCACAAGTGTCATTTTGTAATAACCTTGTTTAGCACTTTTTGTGTAATGCTCTGTCCTCGAGAAACCAGATTTCTTGTAAAATTGGAAAGTTTTTTGGATCACTTTATATTTTGCTTGACCACAAACACTTAAGTATTACATTGTTTTAACTAATTTGTCTGATAGGCTATAAAAATTAACACCTTGACTCACCAAGGTGTTTTTCACAACTTATTATTGATCCCAAACACAGCATGACAGTTAATTGTTCTGTATACAAGTCAAATAAATGGTCATTATTTTGTGGTGTATAGTAGATAACAGTAAGTCACATTGGGTAACTTACTGAGCCTATTAAATGAAAAGGAATAAGTAGTTGTATCCTTAAAGCAGGAAACCTGTTTGAATCCCAGGACATGGATATTAATTTCTTACCTTTTTTACTTCTCATGTATAGGTTTATTAAAAACAGTTTTTGGTAAAGAAAGTGGGTTGGATATTTCTGTAATTTTTATTTGCTTTAATCACAATATATTAAATGACTTCTTACTCATTTTTCTTATCCCCTTTCATCCTGTTAGGAGAATGTAATATTTTAGTCTCATTACACTTCCAAGTTTGAGTGAATTGACCCATTTAATTGCTAAAATTCTAAAAAATCACTTAGCAATGAACTGAATTCTAATAAATTCAATAGGAATAACTTTTTGTTTGTGTGCTAATGGACATCCACCTTGGATATTTTATCTAAATTTAGCTTAATTTAAATTCATAAGGAATTAAAACAAGTATTACATTTTTTAACTAATTTAATTCCTTTGTTAAAAGTATTAAATTTGACAAATGCCTTTTTATAAAATTTACATTTAGACACTGTTTATTATATTAAACAACAATGGTTAGTGTTTTATTTTTTAACACAATATATAACTGGAATTAACCAGATTCCTTATTTTACCACAAAAAATGGCCATTTATGATTTATCCTAATTGATTTTTTAGAAGTTGGTTTTAACTTTTGAGTTACTTTTTTTATCTAATGCTTTGTATACAAATTACTTGGTTTTGTGATGCTTTATTTTTACAGTGGATTTTGGTTTGCTTTTCCAGTACTGAACTTATTAATTTATTTTTAAGGTTCAAGACGATGTTAATATCAAGTCTTGGGGCCATTTTTGGCCTACTAGTCATTATAAAAGCTGAAAGGTAAGATCAGTGATAGCTTACATGTTTTTTGGAATATTTTAATACTTTTTATTATCAATATTTTAGTAAATATACCATGCATGCATTTGATTAAATGTTAATTCCCAATGAATTTGTGGCATTTGCAAAGTATATTTTGACATACTTTGCACTTTACCATATATTAGTCAAGTTTAATTTTAGATTCTGGTTCTCTTAATAGAGATAACACAAACAATCAATATTTGATTGTATCAAAGAAAATCATATGAAACCACAATGTTATGGCCATATAGAATATAATGAAATGTATAGCAAGCAGTATTTTGAGTGATTTGTATTTGGAGCTGTTTGATCTTACTATTGAAAAAAATTAATACTATCAAATTTTTGCACAGTAATTACACACAGATGATCCAAGCCATTGTATAAACAATGGCTTTTTTTTACAATGTGCATGTCACATTAGCAAGTCCAATAAGAAATATTTATTTACTTTCTCTTCTGTGGAGTGAGTTGCTTTGTCAGATATTATCTGACAATTTTAAATATTAAAATATTCTTGAAGTACCTGGTATTATCATTGTTTTTCTTTCTCTCTCAAGTTGGTCATAAAGGTTGGTGTCAGATGTAAAAGTCACTATTTTAGACAGTTACTGCATAGACATGGAGACACTTCTCTGTTGTTGGATACTTTGAGGCTGTTTTTGAAAAACACCACATTTCCTTCAAACTGACTCAGTCCCAGAAATCACTGCTTTATCAGAAAAATGCCTTACATGGAAAAAAAAATAAAATAAAAATATATAGAAATGGAAAGAGGATTGAAGCAGGAGAATATGGTAAAAATAGAAGTTTCAGAGTTGCTTTGATATTCTGCCCTTGGCAATGTGGAAATTCTGTATAAAACAGCTCATCTTTGATCAACATTTCTCTATTTTTCCTTGAAAGTTACTCATAAATGGGACAGAAGGCTGCAGCAATATGTCTTAATGATGCAATGACTTTTTGAAGATAATCAATGCAAATCACACCATGTTGGTTCTGAGAAAACTAGCAGAATTACTTTTAAACAGCTGTCTTGAGGTGATGTTGGTAGTGGTGATGACATTTCCATTAATTTGAATGTTACCAGCTAGGAACACAAATGACCAGTTATTCTGGTCATTTGTTGCTCATGATCCAAGCTGCTCTTCTTGCCTTTCCAATTCCTAGAAAGGTATTGATAATGAAGGGCTCTATCAGGTAGCAATATTATATCAAAAGTAATTTTTATTTCCAATAAAACCAAAATATAGAGGATATTTTAAGCCAGTTTGTTAGTCTTCAATTCCTATACTTTGTTCTTCTGTGACAAAGTTGGTGTCATTATGAAACTTTTGCATAATGAGCATGGGCAATTATCCCTTTTTTTCCCATCTGAGAAGAATGGATGATAGTTGTCATATTTATCCAGTCTCAACTTCCTTCTGCTTTAGGCCCTTAAATGAATAAAACAGTTGTGTAATTACCAAACAACTTACATAAATATTGTGGAGATTACTGGAAAGTTCATTCCACAGTACTGAATACCCTGTAGTACTCTAATACCATGTGAGAGTTGAAAGCTGAAAAGCTAGTTGTTGGACTTGAATTCTATACTGTAATTTTAAGAAAATGCATATGAAGGAAGGTAAAGGAGAAATTGCTTTTTTAATGCAAAGAGCAATATTTGTGACATGCTTATACCATGGATGGTTAGAAATCAGAGTTATCCCCAATAAAGATGTGATTTTGTCTAGAAATCTGAGCATTGTTGATGTGATTAGGAGCAGTAGGCAGTTTGTGGGGGAAGAAAATGGATTGTTAGGAGAACTGGAGTTTATTTCCCCCCACTGGATATAAACTAAGGATCAACATTTAAGGAACTAGTGTTGGATATTTGAGAAGTTTTAACTGTTTCAGCAGAGCAGAACTCAATCTGGAAAGTGGAATATAGTATTATCATTGTCAAAACTATTGACACGATTTTTCAGTCTATGGGAAAAGGTATTAATATGTAGGAAAGAAAAATGTAGGTGAAAGAAATTTCGGGGAACCCCAGAATTACTTGAAGTTAGGTCTATCATCATATCAGTGGTGAGAGAGAGAAGCTGACTTTGCAAAAAAAAAATCCATCATAAGATGGAAGTGTTTAGAAGACCTTTATGCTAGCATTGTCAAAAAGGCTTAGAAATATTAAGAGCAATTTTAGAAGATAGAAGTGGAATTGGAGAGCAGCTGTTTTGTACTTCTCTGAAGTTTTCAGTGGAATTTAGTCAGAGATGAGTAACAGTGCAAAAAAAATCATTAGTGGATTGATTGATGGAATCCATCCATAATGACTGTCATTAATTTGATGGAAAATATCAAGATTCATAAATGTTTGCAGTTACATTTCTCCATTACATTAGTTCCAATATGAAAATAATTGGAGGGGTGGGTGGGTGGTGGGAGAATTATTTGTATGTAAGCAAATTTTCATACAGAAAAATACCAAAATTTTTTACTGAAGTTTGTAAAAAGGTAGCAAAAAACATGGGTTAACTCTGGAACAACTTTTAAAAACAAGTAGGGGAAATAGGAGAATTCTTGGCATCAATTGTTCAGGATTCTCCTAATGTCTTTTTGGAAGGCCTACCAATATACTCTATTTTATTATTTTTAGCTTCATTTATTTTAAAGTTGCTATAATATGCAGAATGTGGCTTTGAAAGGCTTTTCTAATTGAATATCTGACCATGATTTTCATTTAATTTTGAAACTAAGGGAGATGAAAAAAATCTTAATGTTAGGAATCCCTGGTTTAGATGGAATGGATGAGAATTTGTTAATTTCTTAAGAATAATTTCACCAATGTGATCTGATGAAATATTAAGATCAGATATTTTTAAGCAGTACTCCATTCAAGTGGGCTTCTTACTGACCAAGATTCAGATTTTTCCAAGATTGTGTTAATGCTCAGTTGCCTAATTAAAAACAAATTAATTTCTCAAGTTATTTCTAAATGAATATGGATATTTACTGAACTGTATATAGTCATTTAATGTAAAAAAATTCATTTCCATTTTGAATGGATTTTTTAGTTCACTTTTCAATTTTATGTATTTTCAATGTATGATTTAATTAAAATCTAGTTAATATTTAACTAATAATAGATAAATCCTAAAATTATGTATTTTTGAATATAGTGAAGTCTCAGTCAAAGGAGATAGTGGAATTTATACTGTGATAGCACCAGCCAAACTCCGTCCAAATATGGGATATCATGTTAGTGCTTCTGTACACAAAGTGTCTTCACGAGTAGAAATGACAATTGATATTCAGGGACCAGCAGATAATGGAAATTTCAACAGTATCAGCAAAACTATTACTCTTAATTCAGGTACTATAATTGAATTATTACATTCTAGTTATTTTTATTATAATTGTAGGAGCAACCAGCCAGTTATAATGGCTAAGGCCATTACTGCATTGCCAGTGCCGACCAGGCTAGCCAGGTGGGTAAAGTGCCTGCCTGGCAACCCAAAGGTCGTGGGTTTGAATCCCACCTCGGGCTTGGATCAAAGTACTGCAAAAATCTTGGGAGGTGCACTATGGCCACAGAAGCCGATGCGCCAACAATTACCAAAAAAAAAAAAAAAGCATTGCCAGAATACGTTAGGAAAATTATCTTGTTAGTGTCGGAGGATTGATTGATTATCATGAATTTATACATGAATTTTTTTATACATATTCCGATGCATATAGTCACTATATGCATCGGAATAGGTATAAAAAAGTGGGATTTTTCAATATTGAGGGGGTGCATACCGCCAGATTCCTATTGGATGACCTTGGGGGTGTGCAGTAAAGGTAAACTGCAGCCATTATCAACCCACTGCATGATGGAAGCCTCCTCAATAATTTATGCTGAGGGAAATGGACTATAATCTGCCACACTGGCACAGTGCGGGTTGGTAGATTGACCGTATTTAGCAGTCAGGGGCTTGAACCCCAGTCTACTCAGAGCAGTGTGCTACTGCACTCCCATCCCATCCCATATGCATGTCATTAATTGATTATAATATTTATTATAATCATACAAAAATCAACTTCTGGTTTAACTCAAAACTAAATCTAATTTCCTTTTATTGATGGTATGTTAAAGTGAACAGTAATAAAACTAACAGTAGGATGTTTGTAATATTTGAACTGACATAATAGTAAAATGAATTTCTGGAGGGCAAATGCTTTCCCCCTCATCATACAGTATTGTGCTATAGCATATGACTACTTGTATTCCAGTTGAGTAATCAATAAATATCACAGTACTTTTCAATAGTGCTCAGTATGTGTTATTGCATATGATGGAATTTATGTCTGTCACAGATATTATCAAGTTTCGTGAACAACTTTGGTGTTTGTAAATCATAACCCAAGCAAACCTGTTTTCAGTTTAATATGGCCTAGTGATTCACTGTTCATAACGAACTGCAAGATTGTTAGTCAAGTATAAGATGTTAAGAGTAGATAAAGATATGCTTAAAAATATTTTGAGGAATCTAATCCTAGAAAATTTAAGAGGATCCTTTAAACTAAATATGGCTAATTTTTCACCATTAATAATCTTTCTGCATGTTACTTTTGTATTTGTTCTAACGGAATGTTCTTTTAAAGGATAGAACTAGTTGCATTTTGATGCTTAAAATGTGAATTGTTTAACTTCTAGTTATGTAAAACTTCCAATCCATTTAAGAAGGAACTGAACAGCTTTATTAGATTACGTTCATTTATCCACTTTACGGACAATTTTTTTTTTCAACTATTTTCTGTGTATATATATTACCAACATTTACTTCAATTTATTTCAACATTTTCAATCTTTTTCAATAGGTTACTGTTGGGCTATTATTTTCCTGGTAAGAGACCCTAAAAATTTAGGGTCTCTTAGTAGTATTAAACCATAATTGCCATTTTGATGCTCATCACAAAACAAGTCTAGATTGTTATGAAGCAGTGTAAAAAAGTTACTATCATTCACCACAATACCAAATACTCTGCAAAATACCTTGTTCATGGAAATGTTAGAAACAAGGATCCCAAAATTGAACTCAAAGGAACCCACTAGTAGCTCCATGCCCAACACTGTTACTCATAATTCCAGTTTACTCTGTATATATTAATTGCTCAAGTGCCAAATGCTTTACTGAGTTGAGTTAAAGCTCAGATCGTGTCACAAATATACGTGGTCTCAATTCTAATCTCAACAATGTCCATTTCCACTTGTGGTCTCCCAAACCCAGTGTTATTTTTTCTGACAGAATCTCAGTTATCAGTTGATTCAACTACTGCTCATCTCAGTTGCCCAAATTATTCACTTTACGATTCCTTTTGCCTCAAAGGTGGTACTTGTGCATACGTCCGTTCCGGTATTCCCTGTCAGAGACTTGGTAATTTGGAATCTCCTCTTTTTGATCTTCTCCAGCTCAAAATCTCTACCTCATTGTGTCAAATTCATCTGTTATCTCTACTGTTCTCCTAACTCCACTAATCACTTGGAATTCTTTGTCTTCCTCTGTTTGCAACTTGACTTTCTCCAGTCCAACTTTTCTACCATTGAGGTGATTTTAATGTTCACAACTCCAGCTGGCTTCTGTTTTCTAGTCACACCGACCCAGTGGTTGAGATGCCGAGGCTTTTGCAATTACTAATGACTTTGCACAGATTGTTCATTTACCTACAAGAATACCAGACAATCCTAATATACAGCCAACATGCTTGATCTTTTTCTCACAAACAACCCTTCTAAGTACACGATCGAAGTGAGTGGCCCTTTAGGCACCTCAGATCACAACTTGGTGATTCTCTTCTCCAATGGAGCCTTTATCTCATGGCTATTCCCAACCTTGTATTGTTTGGCATTACAAGAATGCAAAATGGAATGACCTGAGAGATTTCTATTCTTCATTTCCTTAGTCGGATTACTGTTTCAAAACTTCTGATGTCAACGTTTGCTCAGATTGTCAGTGAAATTATTCTTGCAGGAATGGAATCCTTTATCCCACACTCCACTTTAAAATCTCTTCCTTTATCTAAACCTTGGTTTTCCAATAAATGTGCTAAGGCTGTTCAAGGTAAGAACATTGCATATTGTAATTGACTTGTTTCTAATTGTTCGGTTTTATTTTCTGCCCACACCAAAGCTTGCAACAATTGTAAAGCAGTTAATCAGTCCAAACTAGATTTTGAACAGGCTAAGAATAGAAAAATTGCTTCTTGCCCTAAGGTAGCCGAGCATTCTGGTCTCTTGCCAAAGCTATTGGCTGCAACTTTTGCCCATCTCTGCTGCTCCCATCCAAACCAGATGGTTCTGTTGTCACTTCAGCCAAGGATAAAGCTGACCTCCTGGGGCCTTCCATCAAAAGAATGTCAGAAGGATTTTGACGAATCTTGATGCTAAGAAAGCTCCAGATCCCAATGATATTTCTCCACTTGTTCTCAAAAGCTGTGCTCCTGAACTTACTCCTGTTCTTTGCCGCTTTTTTCACTTTCTTATTCCAAAGGTGTTTTTCCTTCTGTTTGGAAATTTGCTCATATCCAGCCAGTTCCTAAAAAGGGTGACAAATCCCTCCCATCCAATTATCGTCCCATTGCAATTACTTCTAAAGTAATGGAGAAATCAATTAACTGCCAATCATAAACTACCTAGAAATCTGTCTGATTAACGATCGCCAGTATGGATTCCGTCAGTGTCTATCTACTTGTGATATTCTGGCTTATGTTACCCATTTATGGGCAAGTTTGAAACACAAGCAGTTCTTGACACCTCAACGGCTTTTGATCATGTTTGGCATAAAGGTCTTCTAAACAAGCTTCCATCTTATGGTTTGCCAACAGTTTTTTGTAACTGGTTATCTAGTTTTCTCTGATTGCTCACTGAGGGTGATGGTAGATGGTTCTCTGTCTTCTAACTTGTCCACTAATTCTGGTGTCCCCCAAGGTTCAGTTCTTTTCCTCTTGTATATTAATGACCTTCCATTGACTGGAAGTCCTATCCATAGTTTTGCCGATGATAGCACATTGCATTCCACTTTCCATTTTGAAAAACCTTGCCTTGCTCAATCAGCTTCAACTTCTGAAATCTGCTGTGAATTGCTTAAATACCGAACTCCAGGTAATTCTCCAGTGAAGTAAAGACAACTTAGTTGATTTCAATCCTTCTAAAACTCAGTCTTGTCTTATATCTCGCAAAAAGGATTCTTCTGCTCCTATGTTTATGTTTGGTGACACTCCAATTTCCAGGCAAAATGATATCTCTTTTGGGGATTACCCTGACTTCTAATCTCTCTTGGCACAAGCACAATTATAAATATTGCTTCCTCTGCATCTAAAAAAAACTTGGTTTTCTTTTTCGCTCTCTGCATTACTTTTCTTCCAAACAGCTATTCACTCTGTACAAATTGCAAACTTGCCCTACCATGGAATATTGTTCCCACATCTGGGGCAGTTAGGAGATTTAATGATTCAGAAGAGGGCAGTTAGGTTAATTAATGATTCATCTCTAACAGTCTCTCTTCTCTTGCTGTCTCATAGACATACTGTTTCTGCTGCATGTCTCTTCTACAGATATTTCCATGGGTGCTGTTCTTCTGAATTGGCCTATAATGCCTTCTCTCTCTCTTTCAAAACAGTCCAAACAAGTGCCGCCAACATCCATTTACTGTCCAACTTCAAACTCACAGAACCAACTTTTCATCTTTGTTTATTCATTCAACTGCCATTTTCTGGAACAACCTTCCTTCATATGTATTTCCTGAAAATTAGTCTACAGAAAATCAAGTCCAATGTCAACATCTTTCATATTCTCAACCTCCAACGCAAGTACTATAGGTTATAATACCTCTTGTGTTTGGGGTTTACATTAAAAAAAAAAAAAAAGTATACACTAAATTAACTTCGCAGGGGTGCCAAATCATTTTGCTGTGCCAAAATTTTATCCTAATTAATATGGGTGGTAATTATTTAAACAATCATTATTTGTACAAAAATTCTGCTGCACTTTTCGGTATTGGGTTTGGCTGCTAAATAATGACTGTTGCAATAAAATAAATATAATGAAATATTTTATACCTTACTGTACTTAAGTTATCCCCTTCAAGCAATTGCCTTGGGCTTGCACACCCTCTTCCATACATTTCTTCCAAGAACAAAAACATGCAAAGTACTCCATATGGGAGCAGTAACCCAAGAGAAATGTACCAACTGTGTGGTACTCCACTCAGGAAGGTGTAGAATGAAAGACCTGGGGGTAATTGGTGTAGTCAGATATGAAGTTCTTCTCTGAGCAGTGCAGATGGGCTGCCAGAACAGGTCATGGAGTTTTGTCAATTATATATATATTATATATTATATGGTTCTTCGATATTTCCGCCTTTGCGATGTTTTGTATGACGATGGAAATGCAGCGATTCCATGACCATTATTGGCCTCGTGGTCCTCTGTCGATATGGGGCATGATGGTCAGTCTATTTTATTTTAGTTTATTTTGATTTTGTTATCGTTTGGTAGTTCCTTTAACCCTCTTTGGGTGATATTTCACGTCTTTCGGAACTGGTACCTCTCGGGGGGGGGGGGGGTACCACTAAATTAATAACTAATTGGCATTATCCTAAAATTTGTATAGTTTTTGTTAATTGGATTTAAAGATCGAAATTATATTAGGGTTTCTGGGCTACTATTTATATCTATTCTTTCTTTTCGTTCGATTGTTTATTTGGGTTATTTTTATGTTAATTTTCGCTCTACAGTTTTTGCCATACTACTGGCTTATGTACCACTAAATTAATAACTAATTGGCATTATCCTAAAATTTGTATAGTTTTTGTTAATTGGATTTAAAGATCGAAATTATATTAGGGTTTCTGGGCTACTATTTATATCTATTCTTTCTTTTCGTTCGATTGTTTATTTGGGTTATTTTTATGTTAATTTTCGCTCTACAGTTTTTGCCATACTACTGGCTTATGGTTTATTTAATTTAAAATAATGGAGATATATATATATATATATATATATATATATATATATATATATATATATATATAGTCATACAAATTAGAATAAGGTTTAAAATAATGCCAGCAGTACGGCAAGACGAGCGAAAAAACAAAATTAAACCTAAATTCAAATCTAACAGGGAGGGAAGAGAAAGGTAACGAAGAATAAAAATATTGCAACAGAAACTCTAAATTAATTTAGAAAATCAAATTATACAAATAATTCATTAAAATTTAAAGCCAATTAAATAGAAATTTAGCGGTGCCCCCTCTGATGGGCACCAGGTCCAAATTTATGTGAAATATCACCAAACAGAGATTTAAACCATTCACAACAAAACAAAACAAAAATAGAAAAAATAGACTGACCATTATGCCCCATCTCAACAGAGGACCACAAGGCCAATAATGGTCAGGGAATCGCTGCATTTCGAACACTGAACAAATCGCCGCAAAGGCGAAACGATCGCAAGATCAGTCCGCCACACCGATCCCCAGTTTCGCCTTTGCGGCGATTTGTTCAGTGTTCGAAATGCAGCGATTCCCTGACCATTATTGGCCTTGTGGTCCTCTGTTGAGATGGGGCATAATGGTCAGTCTATTTTTTCTATTTTTGTTTTGTTTTATTGTGAATGGTTTAAATCTCTGTTTGGTGATATTTCACATAAATTTGGACCTGGTGCCCATCAGAGGGGGCACCGCTAAATTTCTATTTAATTGGCTTTAAATTTTAATGAATTATTTGTATAATTTGATTTTCTAAATTAATTTAGAGTTTCTGTTGCAATATTTTTATTCTTCGTTACCTTTCTCTTCCCTCCCTGTTAGATTTGAATTTAGGTTTAATTTTGTTTTTTCGCTCTTGTCCTACCGTACTGCTGGCATTATTTTAAACCTTATTCTAATTTGTATGACTATATTTCAAGCGTCATGTAGAGGAGTCCATGCTTTTTGCTGCCTCTGATGTGTGCTGTACCCTCCTTTTTATTTTTATTAAGTAATATTTCTTTTCCAACATTATTTAAATATAATTATATATATATATATATATATATATAGAAATTTTGGTAGAAGAGACAAGGTGATTATCCCTTTTGTATAAGGCACAAATAAGGTCTGGAGGCCTCATTTTAGGAAGGATGTAGAGTTGCTAGAAAGAGTACAGAAAAGAGCAACAAGATTGGTGAGAGGAAACAAAAAGGGGTGTGCTTACGAAGAAAGGCTAAAGTTCTGTAAGTTGCAGCATCTGGAGACTAGGCCCCTGTGAGGTGATCTGATCAAGGTGTATAAAGCCTTGAATGGTTTGAGCAGGCTCAATGCTGATGGGATACTTCTGCTAGCTCAGATTAAGAACCTGAGGGGCATAGTTTCAAACTGAGGAAAGACAATTTCAGAATAGATGTGTGGAAGTTTGCCTCTAGCTAGCAGGTAGTTGATTGCTGGAACAGACGTTCATCCATTGTGGAAGTATAGCTTAAATAAATTTAAGGCTGAACTAGACAAATGGGAAGGGTGTTTTTTTTTTTTTTTGGCTGTATATGCTTGTTTTCTGGTATCATATGCCTCTGCTAATGCTAATTTCTGGAAGTCATCTGCATTTTGGTCACTTTTTCTGAATATCTTCAATGGAGGGGCCCATTTAACCCTGAAAGCTTCATGCCATTTGTTAAAAGTTTTTCACTGGATTATATAGTATTTATCTCTTTATACAATGAAATCCAGTATAATAGGCCCATCTATTTTCATTTTCAATGGACTGAAAATTAGTTCTTAAGTGGATAGGGAAGAGGAAAAGCATTTCAAGGTGCCATGGCAAGTAGGGCTCTGTTTTTTTTTTTTTTTGGCCAGAGCATGTATGCTGGAACATTGTCTTGGTGGAGTTTCATCCTTCCACAATTGTCTTCCTTTTGACTTTTTTCAGGCAGCCTTGTCAGAATGTATGTTTGATTGGCAGTCTGATTTGGTGGGGATTTATTTCGGCATAATGCCTTTAATGTTGAAGAAAATAAGCGAAGCATTGTTTTTCCTTTTTTGATTTTGACATTCTCTTGCTTTTTTTGTCTGAGGATTGTTTTGTCTTCCATTGCCTCGACTGTTTAATTTCTGGGTTGTACTGAAACAGCCATCTTTCATTGCAAGTAATTGCAGTACTCTGAAAATTTGGATTTTCAATTTTTGATCTCTCATTCTTTGATCTTCATTCAATTTCTGGCACCATCTTGGCGCACACTTTTCTCATGCCTAATTTCCAGTTAATTTATCCATAATGAGTTCTGATGTTACAATTCTAATGCTTAGACAACAATCACTTCTAATCAGTGTCCTCACCCAGTCCACATTTTCATCAGTTTTCATGGATACCAAACAGCCTAGTCATTCAGTCTTCTACTTTTTTTTTTTTTCCTAAGAAATCTTTTATGGAATTCAAACACAAAGTGCCACCTGTGAAATGTGACTTGGCAGTCAACTAGGGAAAGGTTCAAGGTAAACTGCTGTGCCTTTGTTTCACAGGTAGCACTTTGTGTGCTAGTTGGTGCACATGCAGTCTTGTTATTTAATAGCCACACCTCATATGCTGTTTTTGTCAGTCTTTACATTCCTTAAATCAATTTTTGAACTTACTCAGTATCAAATGGACATTTTACTTTGGAACTTATGGTGACCACATTTTTATGTATGGAGTTAACTGTTATACAGTATTTTCCTTTTGGACTATGTTTGGCTTTCCTTATACAGAAATATAGCTGTAATCATAATTGCCCCCTTCAAACTTAAGATCTGTTTCATATTCTGGCTGGTATGGGTAAATAAGCTGTTTAAAAATAATTATGGAACAGAGGGTCACATTGGGAAGTACATTATTCTATAATATGTTAATTTTTTTGTAAGGTAATTGCGTTTCCTTGTTCTATTTCCTTATAGCCTCAGCTCCCAAAATGGCATTCCCCTCCCCCAAGTTCTTATTTTGTATGTGACTACTGTAATCCCAAAATAACCACAGTTTTCTTTTTGTTCATGGTAAGCATTAACATTCAACTAACAAGAAGCATCTTAATTTATATTAATTATTAAGCTGCATCACATTATTCAGAACTTGAAGTCAGTCTAGTTGGAACAGTGGTAGCATTCTGCTGCCTTGACTGAAGATTCAGTATTTCATATCAATTTTATAAAAATTCTAATTTACTATTAGAACGAAACAATGTTATCATATAAAAGTAAATGCAATTCTCTTATATCCATTTAACATATTTTAATTTTATTCTTCCTAGGTGATACACAGATAATAAAATTTGAGGTAAGGATAATGTTCAAACTAATTTTAAATAACTTAGTATTATCTAAGTAAATTGTTAATTTCAAAAACTTTAAATTTTATGAGATACAAAATTGCTGTTTGTTTGCTAATGATAGTATTAGTTCAGAATTTAGTTTGAGTTTATAATATGTATGTTTATGTAGGTGGTGTTAAAGGCCAAGTTGGGTTGGGGGTAAGATTTAAATGTGCATATAAACAATTGATTTTCAGGCTCAAGAATTTAACTTTGTTTATGTATGTTATTTGATACAATTGTTAAATAACCATTTTAATTCAAACTAGATTGGTGAATGGAGCCAAGGTAATTACAGTTTGATTGTAACTTTAAGTGGAGGAATAAACACAAATAATCAGACTGCTCTGACCTATGAACAGAAGAGTTACTCAGTGTTTGTACAGAGTGATAAAGCAATTTATAAACCTGGACAATTAGGTAGGTTTTACCTGTATATGATGTATACTCAAATTACCTATAAATTATAAATGTTATGATATTGTAAATGTAATATTATATTTTACATTATTTTTATAGTAAAGTTAGACTTCTTGAAACCTATAAGTAATCTAGGGCTATGAAATAATGATGTATATATCTAGTATCTTTAATTACAAATAAATACTTATTTATAATTAATTCAATATTTACTTATAATTAAAGATTTTTACTGGATATATATTATTTCATATCACTATAGATTCCAGTACAACAGGCCCATTTATCCTAATCTAGGGCTATATCTCAGTGAAATTTGGGAATATAGAAGAAACTGTCACCACTAGAATTGAATTTTGGGAAGCTGTGGTTTAAGAAAATGTATATGGCAATGCAAAGAGATTGCACCAGAGGAATGAAATAAAGGAAATGATAATAGTTAGCAAATAAAAAGAACTTTGAATATATTAAAGAAGTTTGGAATTACTACGAATGTGTTACTGTGCACACACACGCACAAATGTGTGCAGTTATACCAGAAAAAAGTGACATGATATATAGTGTTATAAACAAATTTGGGGAGAGAGAGAGATGCAGGTTTTAAGTTGAGAATTTAAGACAGTTCACAATTGATTGGGTTTTACTAGGGACAACCTTGAGCACAAGCACGTGCTTGTGCTCAATAAAATGTAATAATGCAATAAAATATATTAAGCAAGTGCTTGTGCTCAATATATTTTATTACATAGTAACGAGAAGAGATTGTTTAGCAATTTGACATTTAAAAATTTTCTAAATAAAGGAGTGGGAGTTGGGATAAGAATAATGGAGCTAAAATCAGAGTGCAGATATCCCTCAAGTTAGGATTAATGTGTTCATGAAAATCAGCTCTTAAGACACATTTTATAAATTAAAAATACCGGTATTAAGATTTTGACCAGTATTAGGGCTTATAATACCAGTCAAAATCTTAATACCAGTATTTTTAATTTATAAAACTGGGATACTGGTATTCCAAAAACAAATGGTTTTTCTCAATAAATTGATGACAATTAGGTGCAATAAAGTAAGGAAAAAAAACAAGTACTGATTACTTGAATTATTCATGCTTTAAATACTTTTATTGCAATAATCAATATTCTGAAAAACATTAAAATACAGTTATTCTAAAAACAAAATACATTTTGTCACTGCAAAATTTAGTTATGTTTAAAGCATCCACACTACTACCTGTCCGAATAAAGTGAGCTTAAGAAACATAAGCCATCAATAATATTATTGTTTAAAATGGATCTAATTTTGGTACATACAGTATTTGATTAGCGGCAGAAAACTCCCTTTCGGATTCTATTCTGGTACTATTGTACTGGGATAATCGTAGATGATCTCAGTCCATATTTTCTAGGCTGAACTTTTTTTAGCAAAAATAGTTAAGTATTTCATTAATTTCAGACTCAAGTTAATCATTTAAAATCTCATTGGAGTTGGGAAATTTCTTATTTTGGAAAGAATTTGCAGAACACTGTTCTGTTCCATGTTGGTCTTCCGTGGTTCAATTATATTCATTTTCTGAAGGAGAAAGACGTTTTTATTAAGCGTACTATAATTTTCACTATAGTATCTTTACAGAGTCTGTGAGAGAGAAAAAAGTGGGAATAAAGAGAGCAGAGTGTAGTTAAGGAATTCTTCCCATATATAAATGCAAAGAACAGAAGGACCAATTGGATTGGACCCTTATGTAATGGATGTGGGATAGTATTAGATAGCATAGCTGAAGTTGCAGATGAACTCAACAGTTACTTTGCATCGATATTTAAATAAAAAACCCTTTGTCATTGAAATATTATGGAAGTGAAGTTGAAAAAAATGTAATTAATGATGTTGAAATTTCAAATGATTATTAATGAGAACTTTCGCACCTACGGGCAAGTAAGGCTCCTGTTGTTGATGGCATATACCCTATAAATCTTAAAGGAGGCGGCAAGTGAGTGCATTGAACCATTAAGGCTAGTTATGAGAGCATCACTGGACAGGAGAGATTCCATTGATTTAATTCCATTAACGGGAAATTACCGACCAGCCAGTCTAACTCAGTAGTAAGGAAAATCATGGAGACAATGATCAAAGGTGGAATTCAGGATCATTTAGCATTAGCATTAGTAGAGGCATATGATGCAAGCTTATTCAGCATCAGCCAAAAAAAAAAAAAAAAACAACCACTACTCCCATTTCACCCCTCCATTCGTTCGAAATACCTGTCCAGCTGAGCCTTAAATTTATTTAGGCTATCAACTTCAACAACAAGCGATGGGAGTCTATTCCACAAACCAACTGCCCGCTGGCTAAAGGCAAATTTCCGCACATCTATCCGACATCCGTCCTTCCTCAATTTGAATTTATGCCCTCTCAGGTGATTATTCTGAGCAAGAGGAAGAATCCCATCGGCATTGAGCATGCTCAAGCCATTCAAAGCCTTAAGCCTTATACACCTCTATCAGATCACCCCGCCGATGCCTAGTCTCCAGGCTCTGTAATTTGCAAAACTTAAGAGCAACCCTTTATTCCATTCACTAATCTTGTTGCCCTTCTCTGTACTCGTTCGAGCAGCTCTACATCCTTCTTGAAATGAGGCCACCAGACCTGTATACAGTACTCAAGATGTGGCCTGACCAATGCCTTATACAAGGGAATAATCACATCCTTATCCCTGCTAGAAAAATTCCTGTATATCATTGACAAGACACCATGAGCTACTCTTGCAGCTCGTCTGCACTGCTCAGAGAACTTCATATCTGCCTGCACAATTACCCCCAGGTCCTTTTCATTCTCTACCACTGTCAGCGTAGTACCACAGAGTTGATACGTTGATCTGGGGTTACTGTTTCCCATATGTAGTACTTTACATTTGTCAATGTTAAACTTCATTTGCCACCTCTCAGCCCATCTGCTCAACCTTTCCAGATCCTGTTGCAGCAGCATAGTATCAGTAGTGTCCTTAACAACCCTGCCAACCTTGGTATCGTCTGCAAACTTGGACATTAAGCCTGATACACCATCATCAATATCATTTATAAATACAGAAAACAACAATGGACCCAACACTGAACCCTGAGGAACTCCACTAATAACATTAGTCCACGTTGAGCAGTGTCCATTGATTACCACTCTGTCTTCTGCCACTCAACCATCCCTTTATCCATAGCAGCAATTTGCCTCCAATGCCACACTTCTCCAATTTGTGCAGCAGTCTTCCATGCGCAACAGTATCAAAAGCCTTTCTAAGATCCAAATATATAATATCAAAGTTATTCCCTGCATCCAGTTCTTTTGTGACTACATCATAGTATCCAATCAAATTGGTCAGACAAGACCTGCCCTTAACAAAACCATGCTGTGTCTGAGCTATAACTGAATTCTTGTCCAGATGATCCTGCAGTGCTTCTTTAACCAGTGCCTCCATTAATTTTCCTGGAACCGAAGTTAAACTTAACAGGTCTATAATTACTTGTGTCAGCCTTTGATCCTCCTTTGTGAATTGGGGTTACATTTGCACATCTCCAGTCCATGGGTACCTCCCCTGAGTCCAAAGAAGCTCTCATAATTATGGCTAGGGGTTTGCTTACTTCCTTTGCTGCCTCCTTTAATATAACTGGATAGATCCCATCCACCCCTGGTGCCTTTTTTATGTTTATCCTCAGCAATTTCTCCTCCACTTTCCTCTCAGTTATTAGAAAATAATCTAGCTCACTGCCAATGTTTACTTCACCTACGACATTCCCCTTCCTGAATAACTCCTCATGTGTGAATGTAGATGCAAAATACTCATTTAGATTGTTAGCCACCTGAGCAGGATCCTCAACTGTTGAACCATCAACATCCAGTTGACCAATCTGATTTATCCCTTTCCTTCTTGAGTTTAAATAGGTAAAGAACTCTTTTCTGTTTTTCTTTGCGTCCTTTGCCAAGGATTTCTCATAATCTGCCTTTGCCTGCCTAATCTCCTTTGTGACTTGGTTACAGACCAACTTATATCTATCATAGGCTTCCATGTCACCCATTAATTTGTATGTATCCCATGCATTTTTCTTCTCTGCCATATGTCTCATTAGTTCATCTGACAACCATTTAGGCCTGAACCTTGAACAATATTTCTTGGTTGGTATGTAAAGCCTGGTAGCTTCCAAGATTAGTTCCTTGAATGCTTCCCATTTTGAATTTGCTGTTGGTAACATCATCAGTTGGTCCCACTGTATAGAATTTAAATACTGTCTCAGCCCATCATAGTCTCCTTTACGAAAGCAAAAACCCTTCCCTTTGCCTCTGATGGTAGTTACCTCCTTGAGTAAATCCCACTTCAGCACACTGTGATCACTGCCACCCAGTGGTTCCTTTATCTGCGGATTCCTAATGCATGAAGAATCACTACTGATAATCAGATCAAGAGTATTACTCCCTCTAGTTGCCTCCCGAACATGCTGGTGTAGGAAAAAATCATCCAATAAATCCACAAAAGCCCTGCTAGTGTGTGAGTGACTTTAGTGAATTTAGATGGAATTCTGTAGGATGCACAACATGGTTCTGTAAAAGGAAAATCATGTTTAACAAATCTGATTAGCCATTTTGACAGCTCACTCGTGAGCTGGATTTAGGGAATAATTTCAACATTGTTTATTTGGATTTCAGCAGAGCATTTGACTCAGTCCCACATGAGTGGTTACTTTATAAGTTGGAGGCTGGAATCATAGGGAAAATCCTTAGATGGATAGCAAGATGGCTTGAGGGGACCAGGCAGAGGGTTGCAATAAATGGTTATTCCTCAGATTGGGTTAATGTAAGTGGGGTTCCCAAGGATCAGTATTGGGACCACTGTTGTTTTTGATTATCTTAAATGACATCTATGGAGGGTGTGAGGTATAAACTTGCAGATATAAAGATCAGTAGAGTAGTTAATGTTTGCCACCAAGCAAGAGCTTCAGAGTGACCTAGATAGACTTCTGGGATGGTCAGGAAAGTGGCAACTATGCTTTAATTCAGCAAAATGCAAGATCTTACATCTGGGGAACAGCAACCCCAAAATAACTTATACACTTGGTGGTGTTGAACTAAAGTCAGTAGCGGAGGAACGGGACTTGGAGTTATGATACGGTCAGACATGAAGTTGTCAGAGAATTATGGACAGGTTGCAGTGTTGCAAGGTTTCCTATAGACGATTTATCGAACATTTGCTAGTAGAGATAACGGCACCATAATCACAAAGGTGATTTTATAACCTTTATGTGATTAAATTACTAAATTTTTTTTTAAAAAAAATTAGTACAGAAAAACAGATTATTTTTGTATCAATACCAGAAAAGACTGGTATCCCGGTATTGTAAGCCCTAATTGCCATATAAAAACTCAAGTTCTGAACTGGATTATCAGATATTTTCTTTCACTTTACCTTTTTTTGCCTCTTGATGAATGGACATTCATATTTAAATATTTTTAATTGTGACCTGAATAAATTTTAATTACATCTAAAATCAGAAATTAATTGTACAAACAGTATGGTTAGTTTTTAGACTCAAGTGCCCTGCCTTTTAGCCAGTATTTTCCTCTATGCATTTTGTCAAGTCATTGGGAACATGTGCTTCATGAGGTGCTTATAAAGTGTTCCATAGGAATTCTGACCAGTGATGGTGAGATGCTGCCAGTGCATAATCAAATCCTCCACATACCTCAGACTGGATGGTAGCAGAGCCGTGCCACAAATAGTTAATTCCACCTCATCCCGTAGATGCTCAGTTTAGTTGATCTGGTGATTCAATAGATTATTGATCAATGGTAAAGTCATCTTATGGTCTTGGAACCACTCCTGAATGTTCTTTGTCTGGTGACATGGAGCATTATCCTACTGGAAATAGCTGTTACTAAATGGGTAAACTGAGCATGAAGGATGCATGTGGCCAGCAACAATGTCAGTAGGCTGTGGCATTCAGACATTAATCCACTGACGTTAGGAGACCTTACACCACAATTCTGCCAACAGCCTCAGTCTATTCCTGGCATCATGGGTCCTGAATAATAATTACATCTAAAATCAGAAATTAATTGTACAAACAGTATGGTTAGTTTTTAGACTCAAAAGTGCCCTGCCTTGAGTCTGATTGTCACCATCAGCATGGAACTACAACTAGGACTTGTTGGATCAGGTGACCTGTTTTTCATTCCTCAAATCTCCAGTGGTAGTGTTCTTGTGCACACTATATTCATAGCTGCTTGTTTATAGCTAGTGGTTGTCTGTTGCTGTACCTTATTTGTGACGTGGTCAAATCAGTTCATTGGAAATGAGAAATGGACAGGATCTTAGATTTAAAAAGCAGTATGATTGCTGGTGCATGTTTAGCAGATGGCTGTACTTGAGTGTTCAGTGATAAGTGTCATTTGAATCTTTAAATGAATGGGAAGAAATTCATAAATGGACAAAATTGTGGCCAAAAAATGCAACTTTGATGGAATAAGATACTGTGTGTGTGGAGCAGATTGTCAAGTGTAATTACTGCCAAATGATGGAACAGTTAATCTCTGCATTTAATGTGAGAATGTCAGTACCCACATAATGCAAAAACATTACAAGGAATACAAATCTCAAGTTGCTTGAGTGAGCAGCATAATACCAGTTACTGTCTCCATAGTTAGGGGAAAATGGGGGATGTTGCTCTTCCCAGGGGATAACTTTGCATTTACGTTGTTGGAGTATATTAAGTTATGGTATGAAAAGGAAGTCAAGAAAAAGAAAGCACATGGACTTCCTTTTGAAATTAAACACCTAATACTATAATAATTCAGAAGCCGATGCACCAACTACCAAACAAAAAAAAAAAAAAAAACTATAATAATTAATGATAGACACCAGCCAGGAATTAAACTAAAAATTTACTATACAATGAAATAATATACAATGAAATATGATGCAAATAAAATAAAACACTGATTAAATTATAGTTAAAATATAGTTAAAAACAATAAAATTAATTAAAATAAACTAGGTTAAACAGTGGGGACCCACTGTAGTACCCCTGAAGAAAAGGAAATAGAAATTTGCAAAGTCACGGCAGACCTCAGGAAATGTGGATACCCCCAGAGGGTCTTGGACAAATATATTCATAGGGTTGAGTCCAATCGTAGGGAGTGGCCTGCCCCTGTGGCTACTGCATACATTCCTTACTATCCGGGCCTTTCAGAACGTATTGTACGGGCATTGCGGAAGTGCCAGACTCGCTGTGTGCAACTTCCGGGTCGGAGGTTGCACACAGTGATATCCCAGGTTAAAGATCCCGTAGCCCAGGACCATACTAGCAATGTGGTCTACGAGATTAAGTGCCCAGATTGTGAGGAGTGTTATGTGGGGGAAACGGGCCGACGTTTAAAGGACCGTCTGGGGGAACACACGACCGCTATCAAGACTGCTAACTATGCGAGGTCTGCTGTGGCAGAGCATTTCTGGGAAAAGCAGCATTGGATCTCCCCTGAAGACGCGGTCATTACCGACCGCGCCCATGGATTTTGGGAACGCAAGTGGCTCGAGAGCTTGCGAATCGGTTCATCCAGTCACAATACTATTAATAGGGACAGGGGGATCTGTTTACACCCCCTGTTTGAGGCAGTTGTCCTCAGAAGGGATGACTGTTTCTGTTTGACACGCTCCCGAGCCACTTCCATTTCCGATACGCGCATGGAGAATGTAGATCATGTGTTTGATGATCACGTGCATGAGTGCCATGGACCGGCTACTTAAGGATGTGTTTTAGCACTGGTAGTATGCTGTTGAAGAAGGAGACGGCAGTTCTCCGAAAGCTCCAGATTGTATTGTTTTATCGCTTTTAACCTAGTTTATTTTAATTAATTTTATTGTTTTTAACTATAATTTAATCAGTGTTTTATTTTATTTGCATCATATTTCATTGTATAGTAAATTTTTAGTTTAATTCCTGGCTGGTGTCTATCATTAATTATTATAGTATGGAAATTCCCAGCCCCATAGGCCTGTTTCAAGATAAACACCTAATACCACATCTGAACATACAATTTGGTAGTTAAAAATATTGAGCCTTTGGGTAAAGTTAAATCAATACAAGACACAAAATGCAATGTACCATAAAAGTGCATTAATGACATTGAGTAGTCCTTCCTTGTATACCCATTTCATAGTAACTGGGTAAAAATTTCATCACACAGCTAGTGCTAGTGTGTAATTTTATGTAATTCATGTGTTAACTTCAGCATAGTTACATAATTTCATTTTATTTCATAATTTGCTGTAGCTAGCATCCTCATCTATTGCAGTTCAACCTCATTATCACTAGACTGACTAGTAAAATACTAGTTTCCAGGATTTTTTTTAGTCATCAGGGTGACCTGCTCAGAGATTTGTATAGCCCTAGTCCCTCCTATTATGTCTGAGCAGAATTGCTCAGACATAATAGGAGGGACTAGGCTATACAAATCTCTGCAGACAAAACTGTATTCTCTCCCAATTGATGGCATTGTTTCAGCATGCCCTTTTTATCTTTATTTTCAAAATGATTAGTTTGTGCAGTTGATATCATTAGTTTCACCCAGAACAAGAATACTCTTTAGATCCCATCGGTTGATATCAATTGATGGAATCTAAAGATGATGGGATCTATAATGCATCAATTTGCCTCAGGGAAGGGATTTAAACATCAGTTTATTAAATTTGGCTTTCTTTCCCAGTAATGTTTTCTTTACCATTTATTTAAGTTAGATTTGTGAGTCTTGTTAAATTTCCTCCAACTCAAGCCTTTATTTTTTCCTTCAGTTCGGTTCAGGGTCATTGTTGTAAGCCCATACCTGCTTCCAGGAGTGACAGGAGCTATTGACATGTTTATAACAGTAAGTATTCACATTTTACATACCTTAAAAATAAAGGTCTTATATTGTTGAAACAATATAATTTTATAGAATTCCAGATGAAAGGAATACTTAATTATAATTTCATGAATGGTTGCATCATTTTTCACCAGCACCTTTAGAATAAAAGTATTTAAGCTTAACTGAAATTATTAGTCTGACGTAGCCAAGACGTCAGGAGCAAGAGTATAGTAGACCGAGTGGACTGTGGTTCAAGCCTATGATTGTTAAATGATTAACAATTGTGTTCATGATTTATTGTAAACTCCTCTGACCTAATTGTTGTGCCAGAATATAAATAAGAATGGTTATTACATGATTAATGACCCAATCTTAGTCTGTCCCATTCCTTAAACTAAGATTCATTCCATGATAGAATGCTGTTGATAGGTATGGTCTTGGTGCATTATAGCCTTAGTAGCTAATGAGCCAATAAAACCAAAACAAAACAAAAAAAAAAAAAAAAGCTGTTGATAGGTGCTGCTTCAGAAAAATTGTTTAAATTTTTTTAAATTAAGAAGTAAAAAGCTTCCTGGAACACTTCTTTTAGCATTTGGGAAATGAACATTCTTAGTCCTCAAACTAAGTGGTTTTCTACAAGGTTAATGTGGACTTCAGTTTTTATAGTCAAAAGTTGCTAACAAATCCAGGAAGTTCAAATCTAGTTTAAGATTTCCAAGCAACTTTGGTATTTGGTTTACTGTATATGTAAACTATGAAAGAAGTAAAAGCAACAAAGACACTGGAATTTCAACTTTTTCAAATATATTTTAAACTATCAAAGAAAAATAAGACTGACCTATAACAGTTTGAACTTTAACCATGATTTCAGTAGTCTTAATTCTGACTTAAACAAACTTTTATTATAGAAGCCTTGCATAATATAATTAATAAAAGGGGACTCTTACTGCAGTATTGGAAACAGTTTTAAAATAAAACTACCATGCATTAACTTCTTGAAGTCAATATTTAGGGGACACTGATCTTTCCAGCAATGGTGACAGCACTCAGACATGACAGTTTACAAACTGTTACAATTGTCTTCAGCTAGATTTGATACATCTGTTCACTTGACACGAGGTTGCTAATAGGACTATCTGCCATCTGATGATGGAACAATAAGTTCCAAAACAAGTCACAGCAGTACCTTTTGAGTTTTTAATAGATAATGAATTCTTGTAATGGGTGATGTTATCTGATTAAAAATGTGCCCAAGCATTATCACCATCACTGGAAAGACTACAGAAAACCCCTAACAAAAGTTAACCAGGGTTAACTGAGGCATTATTTTAAATTTTTCAAATACAAGCTTTACATAATTTTAAAAGGTAACTGGATCTGATGTAGCAAACCCCAATATTCAACATATGGTTGCTACTAAAGACCTTTTTGAAAGATGTTAAGCATTATTTCTGGAAGTAATATATTTTTATGATGAGATGCTCCAAAATGATCAATTCTGTGAATTGACAGGTGCAACTAGAAATTTATATTTGGAGGGTGGGTATAGTGTTTAAATTTGCTATATTAATTTACATTTTGTATTATGCAAAACTGTCTACCTTAATTTTATTTTTTTGATAGTATCTTAAAGTGGAGAATAATAAAACTATATAGGGTATTTGTATCAATTTTACTGATGTACTGATTTGAACGTGAGGTTTTTAGTTTAGTGAAAAGGCAAGTTTTTCATTTGGAAGATATTTGCCGTATTCAGCTTTAGAGGATGCCGTACATCTACTATTTAAAATTTTAAATAGTCTGTCCAGCTTCATGTGTGTCATTACATGGTGGGATTGCCCTACTAAGGGCAAGGAAATGTTATTCTTTCATGTTAGTTCCAAATATAATTTTCATATTGTGAACTCTACCCTTTTCTCACATTAAAAAATCAAATGTGGTTACACTTGTTTTTTTTAACATGGGAATGGCTTTATTAAACACAGGCAGTATCAAATACGTTAATCTCCAGTTCATATCATGGTATAATTAGAATTACTTGGTATGTTGAGTGAGCAGTTACAGTAGAGAAAAATTGCAGTATTTTCAGTTGCTGTTAATGATTTTAGTGAATTGACCTTATGCCCAAAGAAATTATCACTGAAGATGTATTGCAGTTTATTCTCTGGAAAATACTCCCTTTAAATTACTCCTTTTTGTTTTTATACATAATTAGCATTAGTAATTATGTACAGCAAAGTTAGCATTTTTGAATTTTGTATAAGAATATGAATTATAAAAAAATTATCTGCTTCATTCAAAACTTGTGTGCTAATTTTGCTGTTTTATTTTCATAAAACAACTGCATTAATAGTTAATTTACTAATTTTATTTCCTTGGTTTTGTAATAATTAAAAAATTATTACATAGGAAAGCAGTACGTTATATATTTTCTGTTTACTGTAGTTTATATATATTTTTTCCCCCTAGGATGCTGCTGGAAATCGCATTAAACAGTGGAATAGAGTATTTACAACCAAAGGTAATTGATTGTTCACAGACTTTTCTACCACAACTGGGAATGCTATGATAATTAGGGTTGTTATGGATAACTAAAATTGATTTTAATAGTATATATATTTTATAAATGATAATGACATGAAACTTTAGTTAAGTACAAATCACTGGATCATGGCTCTTGAAACAAACTATGAAATACATTGCATCTTTTAATATATTAATCAACTTGATTAATTAACTATTCTTAGTAGAAGCTGGGTTTTCAAATTTAATTATTTCATAAATATGACTTGCCCATTGGGAATTTCAGCTGTTGGTAGCTCTAACTGAAAAAGTTGGAACTAATCGTTGAATGTCTGGTTTTAAATAAAACCAGACAATCGTTGAATGTCTGTTTTATGGCAAAAAAGTGATTGGCAAAAATTTTTCATTAGAAATGGCAGTACACTTTTTGAACGTAATCTATTTGAACGTAATCAAATAGCAACAATAGCTTTACATAAATTAAATGAACTTTAATCATTTTACTTTGTATTATGCATTAAAGAAAAAAAAAACAACTTTTGTATATGTAGTTTACCAATTTTTGGTATCATATATTAGGAGAGAATTTAAATGCAGTATTAATTTTCAGAAGTCTGTGGCAGATATAAACCAGTTTATAATTGCGTCAAAAGAGGTCAGGCAAGTGACGGCAGATCACAAGAAATCTTTGGCAAATGATGCAAAGAAAGACTTTTTTACTTCTAAAACACTAGAAGGAAGGGGGATGAATCACATTGGTCCACTTGATATTGATGGTTTGACTGTATGATCCTGCTCGAGTTGCTGACAAACTGAATGAGTATTTTGCATCAACATTCACACATGAATTCTTTCGAGAAGGGTATGCCGGAAGTTTATCAAACTAATAGACAGCTAAATGATTTTGTAATAAATGAGAGGAAAATTAAGAGAAATTGAAGATAAATATAAGGCACCTAGAACGGATGGAGTCTATCCAATTATATTAAGGGAGGTAACAAAGGAAGTAAGCAAGCAAACCCTTAGCCGTAATTATGAGAGCATCCTTGGATACAGGGGAAGGCTGTTGGTGATGTGTGAATATATTCCTCATTCACAAAGGGATCAAAGGGTGACATGAGTAATTACTTGTTAGTTTAACTTATGTTCCAGAGAAAATAATAGAATTGCTAGTAAAAGTAATGCAGGATCATCTAGACAAGGCTGCGCTTATACTGCAGACACTGCATGAATTTGTTCGGGGAAAATCTTGTTTGACCAATTTTATTGGATACTATGATGTGGCCACAAAGCAACTTGATGCAAAAAATAATTTTGATATCATATACTTGGATTTCAGGAAAATTTAATATTTTTGCTGATAAGACTTCTGTACAAATTTGAGCAGCGTTGGCATTAAGGGCAAGTTCTACTATGGATAGAGATGATTGAGTGGGAGAAGAGTGGTAATTAGTGGACATTAGTCCACAGAGACTAATGTTATTCCCCACTAATAACATTAGTCCACAATGAGGTGTTGGGCCCCATTGTTTTCTATATTTTTCAATGATATTGATGAAGGCATATCAAGCTTTATGTCCAAGTTTGCAGATGATACCAAGGTTGGCAGGTTAGTTAATGACAGTGTGCTGCTGCACCAGGATCTAGAAAAGGTAGGCTGAGAAATAGCAATCTAACTTTAACATTGATAAATGCAAAGTACTGCATATGGGCAGCAGTAACCCTAGAGTAATGTACCAACTGTTTAGTGGTATACTCAGGGTAGTATTCATTGAAAAGAATACACAATCCCAGTGGTAATTGTGCAGACAGGCTGCCAGAATAGCTCATGTGGTTTTGTTAATGATATACAGGAATTTTGTTAGCTGGGATGGGGAGATGATTATCCCATTGTATAAAGCATTGTCAGGCCACATCTTTAGTACTTCATTTAGGTCTGGAGGCCTAATTTTAGGAACGGTGTGGAACTGCTGCAAATGGATACAAAAATAGCTTAGAGATTGAGGACAAAAAAGGTGCTCTTAACCAAGAAAGGCTTTAGTTCTGTAAATTGTACATAAATTGGGCATATCTTCAGATTGAGGAAGTAATGTTGCAGAATAAATGTGCAAAGTTTGTCTTCAGTCAGCAGATAGTTGATTACTGGAACAAGCTTCCATCCATTGGATAGTTTGTAAATTCAAGGAAGAACTAGACAAACTACTGGAGAGAAGGGGTAGGTGAATTTTTTTTTTTTTTTTTTGCTGATGCTATATAAGCTGCTTTTTTGTATCATTTGCCACTACTACCACTCAGTTTAACCATTTCAATGTAGGACCTAATGTTTGATGTAACACTCTGGACATTTGTTTGCAAGATTGTGCTTCAATATTTGGTGTCCTTACTTTCTCCCTCACTTTTAATATCTCAAAACATTGTACTGCCCTAGCTGTACAGGAAGCACCCCCAGAAGCAGTTTTGATATTTCATTGTGCACTTCAAAACTGCTTCTGGGGGTGCTTCCTGCTTTTTTTTAAAATGTATGCTTACCCAGATTATGGCTTTGATTGTTGATGTTCATTTGGGTAGGAAAATGCTTTGAACAACCAGATGATATGGTGATTAATGTATATATATATATATATATACAAAGGATGGGGTGCTAAAGTTTGTTGCCTTGTGTAGAAAGAATGATATTAAAATTACTTATACAATACAAAAATATAGGTGTAATGGATAGATGGACTTCATCTATATAGAACTTCATTCAAGTTTGCTTAAATCCATTGAACTTAAATTTGATTTGTTAAATTTGAACAAGTTTTCACAAGTTACCATCAGAAGGGTTTAATGGTGAAAAAACTATTTAGTATTAGTAGGTTAATGTTTAGGAGTTTGGCTATTTAGTATCAGTAATGGCCATATGGTGCAAGGAAGCCTAAGGCTTATGCTGCACCAGCCAAAAAAAAAAAACACCATGTGATTTGGGGAATAGAGCTTTGAAGATGTTTACAGTGGTATGCAACTAATTCTCAAGCAATCATTAATGCAATATATGATAATGTTCATGGCATGCTAGCAATTATCAATCCAAAACTATAGGCATTTCATATGAATGAGTGCCAAACATTCTGAAGAGGTGTTTATCATGGTTTTTATGAGATGTGTGTAACATTTGCACACATGATAAAAAAAAAAAAAAATTGGTCAGTGCAAGGTTTCTGCAAGGTAGTTGGCATTCTGAGGAAGAAACTTGAACTGCACTTGAAGCAGATCAGGAAAATTTGTGGCAAGATTTGTAACCATAGACAAGACAGAGCCACCATTATCAGTCTGGTTTAATGTGGCACTCTAAACAATGACCAGAGTTCATCTCAAAAGGAGCTGTGGGGTGGATTGGGGGGCATCCACCTTATAAAGTCTTACAGAACAAGATAACTTATCTTTCCCATCACTTTCTTCCCAAATTCAAATTTCACTTGACTGGAGAATTGAAATTTATGAATATTGTTAGAAACAATATTAAAATATCTAACATGTGTAGTGTTGTAACAGTTCATTTCTTGTTAGATATCACCCATAACATGTCTCATTTAAAGATCTTTAAAAAATAGGTTATTAGCCATAGAATTTTTTTTTTTTTTTTTTTTCAGGCATTGACAAATTATTCTACAAGAGTTGAATAACTGCAGTTCATCACTGGAACAAGTAAGGAGATTATACTGAAAAATAATACAATCACTGGTGTAGGTCCACTGCTTCATAGTGAAAAATTGAAATTGCAGTGAAGTATGGGAATTAGTCTAGTTTATGGGGTTCTTGATGGTGTAGAACATTTTGAAGGGCAGAACTTCAGTCACTTCCTTTAAGAAATTAGATTTTACTGAATGCAGGTCATGTGCTATCAATGTGGTATAATTTTTTTTCAAATGTTAAAGAATCCTCAACATTCTAAACTTGTAAATAAGTGCCAAAAATTTGTAAATGATGATTGAAAAGTAAGTCTAGAATTCATAACTAAAACCAAATGTTTGTTTAGGCCGAGCTGTAAATTAGAACAAAACTCAATTTTATCAAAAATTTATTCCATATACATAAACTGACTTCAACAGAAGTAGAAAACATAAAAATGTGTACCTAACAAAAGTGAAGCAGTGCTGCTAATATCAGAGTTCAGTGTGTTGACAGAATTGAAATCAATTTCATGTGCCTCTACTTCTACATCACCCATACTGTCAATTTAAGAATGACTGCCTATATGCATTACAGCACAGTGCTTTGGATATTTTTGAAAGCTTAAATGCATCAAACATACTAAGCACCAAAATGGTCCTGCCACCACTCTAGTCCAGATCATGTCCTTTTTTTTATTCTCTTTTTTCTTAATCTTTTTTCTATATCTGCACCTCAAGAATGAACTTTCTACAAAGTATTTCAGAAGTGGGTGGAGAGATGGGACAGATATATTGAACTAGATGGGA
Source organism: Mastigoproctus giganteus (assembly GCF_048544385.1). Classification (NCBI taxonomy): domain Eukaryota; kingdom Metazoa; phylum Arthropoda; class Arachnida; order Uropygi; family Thelyphonidae; genus Mastigoproctus; species Mastigoproctus giganteus. The sequence goes on from NC_143581.1 coordinate 6,509,284, forward strand.
GTAACCATTTTTGATCACCTTTTGTATTTTCTATAGGTTTTAATATTTTTTTTAACCACTAACAGTTTATTTTAAGAGTTCACATATTGTTATCTAAAAATAAATTGGTCACACTATATACATCCATATGCTAAGGACTACAACATAGCCCCATGAAAATACTCAAGTTATACTTTTTTGTGTAACTGCTTGTACTTTCAAATATTTTGAAATTTAATAAAATACAAATGTTCATTGAAGGAAAGCATTTCTTAGGAAAATGAAATGGGAAGTTAACCTTTTTAGAGTTCAGTGCAAGTATAACTTGGATATTTGCCTGTAATGTTGACTGCTTTATTAGTTATTAAAAAATTTAATTTTTTTTAGGTATTGTTTCTGAAGAGTTACAGTTATCTGATCAGCCAATACTTGGAGATTGGACAATTCATGTTGATGTACTAGTAAGTACCATTTATCTTTCCCCTCATGCTTGCTAAGCATATCTATTACAAATGATAAGGACTAAATTCAAAAATAGCAAAAGCTTAAATTTCCAGTACACAGTACTTTAAGACACAGTAGTATGTCTTAAAGTACTGTTTTATTGGACTAAATTCAAAAATAGCAAAAGCTTAAAATTCTTAAAAGAAAGCAAGTACTGGAAATTTAAGCTTTTGCTATTTTTGAATTTAGTCCAATAAAACAGTACTTTAAGACATACTAACTTCTGAACGACAAGGTTGTAACAGTAAATATCATGTGATATTTACTCTTATCTGATTTGAATGTGGTCTATGCCTTCATTGACCACATTCAAATTTTTAACTAGAATATGAAAAGTGAATAAACTAAAATGAAAATAAGCTGTTTTATTCCTCTGTTTTCCATTATTTTTTTTGTTTCTTTATTTTAAAATCATTATTGTATTTCAGGGACAGATATTCAAGAAAACTTTCACTGTGGCTGAATATGGTAAGTTGATTTTTCCTCTGACATGACTAATTTGAGAAAATTTTGAAATTTGCTATTTTGCAACATGCTATTTATAGACAGGGTTGTCTGAGATAGTACATCAGTGGTTCCATTAATTGTTAATGACAAACCAATGACAATGAACGTAATTAGTTTTTCATAATTTGAATCAGCATGGCCAATACTTGTAGTTCGCAGGGAATTGACTCAGTTCTACTTAAGAGGTTCCTATACAAGTTGGAATCATAGTATGAATCGGCTGTAATACCCAATATGTTCTACGTTGATATTAATATTTGTAAAATAATAAGAGGAGTATACCTCAATACAGTACATAGAACACTTCCGTATGATACTCTCCAGAAATAAAAACGAAAATTGACAACTTACCGGTACATTAGAGTAAAATATAATTAAAAAAACAATCTAACACAATTCAAATCAATATAAAACAATTAAAAATCAATTTAACACAATTAAAAAGAATCTAATGAAAATATTCAAAACTATTTTCCTTCCTGAGGCTGACAATGCTTTGACCATATGTCATGATCACAGGAATGAAAATTTATTTGTATTGTGTTAAATTAATTGTTTTTAATTATATTTTACTCTAATGTTACCGGTAAGTTGTCGGGTTTTTTGTTTTAATTTCTGGAGAGTATCATACGGAAGTGTTCAATGTACTATATTGAGGTATACTCCTCTTATTATTTTACAAGTTGGATTCATAGGCAATATTCCAAGATGGATTGCAGGAATGGATTGGTTTCAGCCTGGGAAGCAGAAGGTTATGATTAGGTCCGAGGTAGCAGAGTGGTCAAGTAGCACACTCCCTTTGAGTGGACTGGGGTTCAAGCCCATGACTGCTAAATACAATTAACATTTGTATTGATTTATTATAAATTCCACTGACCTGGTGGTATTGCTAGACTATAAACAAGAACTTTTTTTTTTTTATTTGATGTTACACCTTTCTTCAAATTTGTACACCCTCCATCCCCTCATTGACATGGTGTAAATGTCAATTTTTCAGATGATGCAAAGATGGGAGTCTGTGTGAAGCAGCATTCCTTCAGAATGACTTGGACAGTTTTTAAGGATGGTCATGAAAAATGGTAGCTATATTTTAATGTAGCAAAATGCCAAGTTTTACTTGGGGGATAGAACCACAAAATAATTTATACACTTAGTGGGGTTTAATTTAAAAAAAAAGAAAGGAATAAAGATCTGGAAGTTATATGCCACTCCCAGTGATGTGCAAAATCTGTGGGCAAAATGAAGTTCTCTAAGAACTTCATTTTGGACTTTTACATTGCTTAGAGAACCATTTGATTTATTGAACCAATAGCTTGTAAAGATAGAGGTTGCATTCCCACTGTATAATACAGTTGTAAGATGGCACTTAGAATACTTTTAAGTACGGAGTCCTCATTTAAAGACGTTGAGCTTCTTGAAAGTGTCCTGAGACTAGTAATTTGCATAGTAAGGTCTGCATAAGAGTGACTGAGGAAAGACATTGTGTGGGCTACATTGCTTGGCAGCTGGGCATATTAGAGGAGATCTGATTGAGGTCTACAAGGCTCTGAGAAGGGGTAATAAAATGAATGAAGGCAAAATATAAAAGATTTCAGAGTAGGGGTCATAAATTCAAATTACAGAAGGTTTTGTCTAGATTGTAGGAAGTTCTTTTAGCTGGCAAGTTGATTACTGGAATAAGGTGCTTCCTTTGGTAGTTGAGGCTAACAGTTTGAAATTCAAAGCTCATCTGGGTAGTTACATAATGTATCTCTCCACATGTAATATGTACATATTATACATATCCTCTATAATGTGTAATATGGATCTCTCCACATGTGGAGAGATCCATATAATTAGTCTGTTTTCATATCTTTTGTTTATCTTCCTTTATATTGTTTTTATTTTATTATTTTTTTTTGCCAGTGCAGGAAGAGTCCTTGCACTATATGGTTAATACAAACACTAACTTTGATACTCATCATTTTGAAGATCATGAAAAATCGGTTGTAGTTTTTCCAGGATGTCTTTGCCCATCTTTGTAAGCTTTATTCAAGGGATTGCATGTTGGAAATTCCAACTAATTTTCATGATTTGCTTCCTATGATTCAAATAATGAAATGAAATTGTCAATTCCAAGTGTTGATTACATTTGAATTTCTCTAAGTCTGAAATGGTTTCATTACTTGGTTTTGAACAGCTCTGCATTTTCAGTAAGTGAAGCTTTTAACTTAAAGGTAAATTATTGGTTGTGCCCTCTAACATGCTACCACTGCTTAGGTTTGTTAAAAAAAAAAAAAAAGCAAGCTACTAATGACATACTAACATTTTGTTAGTCCATTAGACTGCTTGGAATAGGGTAATAACTATGCTGAGTAGTCTAATGCTTGGGGTTCTCTTAGATATTCTTGCAGCTACTGAAATTTAATATTTATTGTATTTTTATTTATTTTTGTGACTGTTTAATGTGTTTAGCAAGTTGTTTACAAGCAGAATCAAATGCAATATGGATTTTTCATAGCAATTTTTCAGGTATCTATTGCAGTTTGAAGGATTCCTTCTTTAATCTTTTTGTTCTGTTCAGATTTTATTTGCTTATGAGGAGCTTTTGCATTATTTTATGTATTTATTTTTTCTCCAGTTGCTTATACCAGTAATTATAATTAACCTTTCTTACTCATTTAGAGATCTTGTTGGGAAAAACTTAACTTATAAAAGTGTATAATCTCCTGTCACATTTGTATTTATATTATGATCATGTATTTAATTGCATATGCATTATATACACTGTCCGGGCAAACCATTACTCCCCCCCCCCACTTGTTTTAGCAATTGGCTGTTCATCCCTGCCTGGTGGTACAGGTGTTGCACTGGGAACCAGTAAATGTGATACTGCAGGTTTGTGGTGTGCTCATGTATATTGAATGGGCAAAAGACATGATCTGACAGACTTTGAAAAAGGACTGTTGGTTCCCAGTTGAAGGGTGGCAGTTTAACAGAAGCTGTGAATCTTGTGGGCTGTTTGTGGAGTGCCTCCTGTTCAGGTGGGCCAAGAGTGAATAGGTGGTGGGCAGAGCAGCAGTCACTAGTTCAGTGGTGGGCACCTCCCCTCACTGATTGTCATAGTGAATGTAGGCTATCCCTCCTTGTGCAAACTGATAGACAGAAAACAGTGGAAAGGCTGACCACGGATTTTAACTAGGGGGTAACTTATGGTGTTTCCAAGACCATGATAAAATTCTCTCCTCCATATGAGATTCTGGAGTTGGTGTCCCAGTCAAGGCACCCATGCTGTGACAGCCAACCATTGCCAATGATGCCTAAAGTTTATCTGAATTAGCATCATTGGACAATTGATCACTGGAAAAAGGCCTTTTCTAATTAATCATGTTTTCTGCTATGCCAATTGGATAGTTGGTACATTTACAAACTATGGAATGGAAACACTGTTCTGGCCCAACAGAAAAAGGCAGATGGTGGCAGTGCTTTATATGGGGAATCTCTTGGATGCTAAAACTAGCCAACCATTGTGGCTGAGTACACCCCCTTCATGGTTTACCTGTGCCACTTGGAAAGACACCTGTCTTTCCAAATGGTGCAGGATGTTGCCAATATTGCTTGAGAGTAGTTTGCCAAACCTGAAAGTAACTTTCAGGTTCTACCTTGTCTGTCTAATTAGCTAGATATGAATCCTGGAGATTATCTATAGGATAAACAGATCTGACATTTGTATCCACCATCAGAGACAGCTGCAGATCTATGTAAAGCAATCTGGGTGTTGTAAACATATCTCCTTCAATATGGCAAGAGGAGGATATACCCACTATTTGGTAGGGGATCATAATGTTTTGACTGGACAATATATATTAATGTATTACCTTATCTTTATGGATGAATATAGGAATTTCTTCAGTTATATTTGAAGTGAAACTGATTAAAATAAATGCATATTTTTCAGTACTTCCAACTTTTGATGTGAAAATCGATCTTCCACCTTATGCAACATATAACAAGTCTGATATAGTGGCAACTGTTAGTGCTTAGTAAGTGTCTAAAATTAGTATCTATAAATTTTTTTTACATGTGAAGTAATCATGTTTTGTTCACTTTAAGCCTTCCTTTATTATAGTAAAAAAATATACATATATACATTTGTTATGGATGCATTTTTAGGGAATGCCAGTTGTCATTTGTAATATAGGTAGTGTAAGCTTCATAGTAATTTGTAAGGATTGTTAACAATAACAGTGAAGATTGAACTTCTGCTTCACATTTGCAGAAGTTCAATTAATTCAGGTAAAAATCAACAAAAAAAATTTGAGGTGAAAATGACTTTAGCCAGTACAATAGAGCCCATTAAGAATTATCATTGAAGTTGAATTACTGTTGATAGGAAATAAGATACTAGTAAGGATGTAAACTATATGCAGCAAAATATTAGACTGGAACAACTGTGTATGCATTCACAAAGATGCACAGAAAAAATGGATAACTGCCTTTAGTATTGGAAAAGTTAATTTTAGTTCTAAAGATACAAGAGGATCACTGTAGCTAAGATATGTGCATTCATTATGATGATACAACTATTCATGTTGTGAATGGATAAAAGATACAAAAGAATGCTGAGTGATACTATAACTGAGAATATTAAACTTGAGATTGAAGTATCTGCTTGCTTTCAAGTCCTTTTTGACAGTTACAATGATGGAAGTAGCTTGGAACTATAGAAATCTATGGTTTGGAACCATAGAAATCTGCTGTTGAAGGGAGAGGGTGAAATCTAGGAAGTTGTCAGTGTTTCCTGGAAGTTTTTTCCATTTGTATTCTACTTCATTCCTAATAAATAAAAACAAAACTATTTTTGTTCCTGCATAGAACTGCAAAAAAAAAAATCCTTCCCTGCTGACTGATAGTTCCAAGTGTCATCTCAACTGAACAATTTACTTGGATTTTGCAACCTTTTAGAGGCATTCCTATATAGGCAACTCTGTATAGCATTTTTCTTTTGTAACCTTTATTGTAACAGCTCATTTTTAGATTGTGATAAGCTACAGATGATACATTAAGACTATGGTATATAGTATAATTTTAATATTTGTAATGGATAATTTTTTCCCTTGACAACCACTGATGCTGAGCAGTTTTTAGGTCTCTTATACACACTAGTACAAGAATGGAGAAATTGAAAAATAAAATTGTGGTAAAAAGAATAATATACTAAGCAGATGTCTTGTGTGAACAAATAAAGACAAGATCACTAGAATGTATAATTAGTGATAAATGAAAATGGTGAAAGCCAGTAGTAAAGTATGAGAAGAAAATTCAAACATGACTAAATATCTAAAAGTCAAATAATAAAGAAAATAACAAAGCCATAGAGGAGAATGGCAAATATGCAATCATAGTAATCCAGAAAACTAAATGGAAAAAGTGAGAAGCTGAGAGTAATTTAAAACTAATTTTTTCCCTTTAGTTTCTGTGCTGTGCTGTTTATAATCCACTCTTCTCTTAATGTTTATTACTAGCTTTCACCACTTTCATTTATCTAATTGTATCAATGGCAAGAATCTTGGGATCATCTGGATTTAAAAAAAAAAATTGACCATGCCATGCTGGTTTAGGGGTGTTAATGCAAGCCTAAAACATCTGCAGCTTTTTGGGCCACAGAATTTCTGACATTGTCATGGAAGGCCATGAATTTAGAGATTGCCATGGTAAGTGAAGGAAAGACAACTTTATTAAGCTGGGTTTATGTGCTGCAGCTGAGTCTTTTGATGGATGAAAAGGATTAAGGCCCCCACCTAATTGTTTGAATTGAAATTAATGGAACCAACAACACAAATATTGTATTTTGAGTTAGATCCAGTAGAACTTTAGAAGTGACGTTACTTCTAACCTTGTCAAAAGTTATGTTTTTCGGTGATGTTTTAAATTGACATTCACAATCATGCTTGCTTTAAATATTTCAGTTCAGTCTCTGAGGTCAAAGAAAACATGGTTATGATTAAAAGATATTTTGGTATTTGGTTGAGGTAGAAATACCCATAATTCAGATTTAGTAATATCCATTCAGGCTTGTATACATAAGGAATACTTTTTGTATTATATTTTTTACTTAAAAAATATTCTTGCATTGTTTCAATACTGTTTTGTATTAATCTTTCCCTATTTTGCCATTTCATGTTTATTACTTTGGCAACCATAGACAAGTACGCTAAGTGAACATGCAGATTAACAATTTTAATCAAATTAATTTTTTAAATTAATTTTATTTTTAAATTCTTTTAATTTACAATGATTCATAAAATGTTTGTTTATAGTTATATACATTTAATTTGTAAACTTTACAAATTTGTAAAAGTTTAATTTGTTTTAATTTGTAACTTTTCAGTTACACATATGGGAGACCTGTTAAAGGAGAAGTAACAATAAAAGCAACACCTGTAGCAAAATATGGATTTGTGTCCATTTCAAAAACATCTGACACGAAAGCAAAGGTTGGTTAACATTGACTTGTTAATTGTGTAAATCTTCTGCATTGAATGTAAACTGAGATGATTCATTGATGTCCAAATATAATAATTGAACTAAAATTTCAGCATAATAATACAGGGCAACTGCAGTAATCTAAACAAATTAATATGGGGGTGGGAATTGAATTACTGAAATATTTGGATTAGTTGGATTATAACAATCATAAAATATAATCCTGATAACCACTATGTACTCAATATTCAGAAAATATTATACAATATAGTATTCCACTAAAAAAGTGGATACTATATTGTGTAAAAAAAACAATCAATTTGGAAATTTCTTTATTAAAATTTCCAATTTTCGTTTGTTTTACTTTGCTTGGTTGGTTCTGTTAAGCACATTTGTGAAGTTGATATTAATAGCAAGGTGTGAAGTGGTATGCCAACTAATATAGAAAACTAACCCATTGAATGTGTTAAAACATAAAACAGTACCTTCACGTTTTCATCAGATTGATTTTAATGGCTCCTTGATCTTCATTTTTCTTTTCTTCAACTTGTACGATACTATTTGTAAGTTTTGCTATCAGTCTAAAATTAACATATACTGTCAATCCAATTTGTTACCACTTCCTACTTATTTCACTTACTTGGTTCATTCTTTCAGGGAAGAACTTGATATTGGTTCAGCTGACAACAATCAAGAACTGATGTCAGTTTCATTGCATTTTAAATTAATGTATTTGTGGCTTTCTGTGGGATTCACACAGGGTACCACTGCCACTCGTTCTTTGCTGATTTTGGAGCATGGTGCAGAATCTTCATTTTTATGAGTTTGTTTTGGCAAAAGTTCAGAATAAGCCTCTCATTAGCTTTGTAAACTTGTTCAGGACTCAAACCTAATTCAACTATTCTGAATAAATTTATGCTGTTAAGGCTCTGTGGCACTAATATTATTAGTCTTCCATCAATATAGACAAATACTTAATTCCATAGTGCATTTTAATTTTCTCAGTCCAGCTAAATTTCATCTTATAACAATTTTTTTTTTCCCCCCCAGATATCAGTATGTTGCTTGATCAATCTTAAAGAAACCAGGTATATAAGCAAAAAGGATATTCTCTCAGTGTAAGCATTTTGTGCTTTCACTGGATGAATATCACTAGGCAAAGAAGACTTATTGATGTGGAACACTATTCTTTCCAAAAAAGAATTTGAAGAATTGGACACTGATGCATTGCTTTCAGTAACTTCATTACGAACTACTTCAGGGATGGTCCTCCATGTTGGAATGATTTTGGGGAAAATTAAGGATTTCCAGAACAGTGCTTAATAATATTGTAATCAGTGGCAAACTCTTGAACCAGCAGTTCAATGCTTAGTGAAGTGGGGAAAAAACTGTTAAAGAATGCTCTGTAAAGTAGTTCAAGACTTAAATTCAAGTGTTAAATTCAATCTGAAAATCATGAAGTTTTCAATGTAGTAAAAACAGTCAGTTAGGAAAGCAGTGTCCTCATTTATTAAGGCCTTTACTAGTAGAGAGAAGGATGTTCATACCTATTTGAAGGTGATAGTTAGACCAACTTTGGAATATTCAAAAAACACTTCTGGACAGGGTTCAGATAAATGCAACCATATCAACAAGTACAAAGATGCATATATGAAGAACAGCTTAGAAGGAGAGGACTGTAAAGTTTGCCAACTAGACATCTAAGGGGGGGAGGAAGATCTAATTGAGGTGGATATAAGAAGTGTATATAAGATTGTTGGGATATCAGAGACATGGTCACACAGATGTAAGCAGTATAGCATTGGAATTTGGGGAGTACAATGTGTACAGAAAGGGTAATAAAGGAGGGTTATGCTGTTAGTTAAGAAACACAATCTAAGAAATTACTGTCCACCCATGTCACCCAGTTGACATGGGTGGAGTGTGCAATGTTGAGTGTTTGCTGTAACATAAACACTGGGAAAGGGAGAACCAGAGGAAGTATTATTCTTGATCTGATAATCAGCAGTGTTTATTCATGCATTAAGAATTTGCAGATAAAGCAACGACTAGGTGACAGTGATCACAGTATATTGATGTGGGATTTAAAGATGTAACTACCATCAGTGGTAAAGGGCAGGGTTTTTGCTTTCGCGACTGCAGTGGTCTCAATTTTTAAATTCTATACAGTAGGATCAACTGTTACCAATGGTGAATTCTAAATGAGAAGCCTTCAGGGACTTGATCTTGGAGCCTAATAGGCTTTTCATACCAACTAAGAAATACTGTTCAAGGTTCAGGCCTAAATGGATGTCAAATGAATTAATGAGGCTTGTGGCAGAGATATAAATGATAAATTATCAGGCTAGTCTGTAATCAAGTCACAAAGGAGGTTAGGCAGACAAAGGATGCAAAGAAAAACAGCAAAGAGTTCTTTACTTATGTAAACTCTAGAAGGGGGATGAATCAGATTAGTTGACTTAACATTGATGATCCTGCTCAAGTAGCTGAATAACTGAGTATTTTGCATCTACATTCAAGAATGAGGAGTTATTCAATGAGGGAAATGCCAGAAGTTTATCAAACTCTAGCAGGGAGCTAAGTGATTTTTTTTTTTGTGATTCTGTAATAACTGAGCAAAGTGGAGGAGAAATTTTTAAAGTTAAACATAAAAAAAATGCACCTGGGAGTGGGTGGATGGAATCTATCCATTAATATTGAAGGAGGCAGTGGGGGAAGTCAGCAAATGCTTGGCCATAATTATGAGCATCCTTAGATTCATGGGAGGTCCCCCATGGACTAGAGATGTGCAAATGTGTCCCCAATTCACAAGGGGGGGGGAGTTCAAAGGGTGATACAAATAATTATAGACCTGTTAGTTTAATTTCTGTTCTGGGGAAAATAATGGAATCACTGATTAAAGTGGTTCCTAGACACCTAGACAAGACTGCAGTAATAGTTCAGACACAGCATGGGTTTGTTAAGGGGAAGTCTTGTCTAACCAATTTGATCGGATACTATGATGTGGTCACAAAGGAACTGGATGCAAAAAACTTTCCCTTCATCATTGTAATAAGTAAATGAGAATGAAGAGAAGATTCTAAAAATTTATGCTTTTTTATGAATGAAGATTTCATTGAAGCGAACACATTTCACCATAATACTGTAAACGTAAAACCCCACAACTCCAGTTATCGGGATTATTGCAAATGCAATAAGATCAAGTTTATACCCATTTATAATAGATTGTGCAGCCAGTCTAATATGCCTAAAAGTAATAATGAAACAAGTTCCTATACACATTCACAATAACTTTGCTATGCAAAAAGATAATTAGCTTATTTGCTTTATTATTCTTCAACCTTTATTAATAGTTTATAAAATTAATTGGTGTTAATGCACACTTAATGTAATATTAATGACTTAAGTTTTGTTTTTCATTACAATTTTGATTTTAATTGAAATATTAGTGCCAGAAAAACAATTCTAATATTGAAACATTTTCACTTATTTTATATAGTATTTGCTGTACATTTTACTGCACTGAAGTTAGAAATGCACAAGTTGACTATTATACTTGAACAGTATCTCAGGTTTATAGAACTGAATAGAAACTGAAGTTAAATTTTAGAATTTTATTCTAAATAGTTTTGATGGCAATAAATATGCCCAGAGTTTTTTTTTAAGAAAAATGTAGTGTTAAGTATTTTACTACAATAGCTCAATTTTCTAAATGCATTTTCAGAAAGTCAAAACTGTATGTAGCAATATAATTACTAGTTTTGCATAGTGACAAGTTATGGTTTCTTTTGAACAATTGCAGATTGTTTATGAAGGTGACTATGGTTAATTTTCTTTAATTGGATTGTATGGAGGTTTTGTTATATACATATATATAATTATTTTTTAATTTATTTGTATACTAACAGTACCTGTCAGTGTTTGATTTCTATTTTTTTTTCCAGATTGATGGTAAAGCTGATTTCCATATGAATTTAGTTGATGATTTGAGATTAAAATCTGATTATGTTGTACAAGAAGTAGAAATCTCTGCTGAAGTACAAGAGGAATTAACTGGAAAAAAGTATAATGCAAGCAAAACTATTAAAGTGTTTGATAGAGCTGTGAAATTAGAGCTCATTAAAACCTCAAAATCCTTTAAACCTGGCCTCAGATTCACAACTATTGTAAGTATAGTTTATCAATAATACTTTATCGTGTATATGTTATTTGGCACTAGAAACTTTAAAAAAAAAAGTTGACATTACCAGAGAAGTTCTTAAAAGCATAACTGGTAACTTTGGTTTAAAAAAATCGTTTGACCAGATGTAAAAAGTAGGCTAGTTCCCTTAACTTTTAATATGTGAAAACCATGTGTTATCAGTTAAAGAATGTAATTTATAATGATTATTGTTACTTGTCAAATTAAATTTCCTTCATGTTTGGTATATCATGTTGCTGGATAATAAGTAATTTTATTGTAGATTTGTGTTAAATGTGGTTTCAGTGTATTTCTTAAATGGTTAGATAGTTTTCTGTTGCAGTGTTCATGGCATATTAATTTCTTATATCTGGTATTGTTAAAGAGCATGTTGATAAATATACATCAAATTGTAGAAAGTTTTTACATTAAAACTAAGATTTAAAAATTAGCCATGCTTTTTAGGCAATTCTTAATCATAGCTTAATGGAAATTTTTTTCAATTAAAAGTTTGAGTGCAGAAAATTGTCTATTACAATTTACTTATTACAGTGGTACCTCGTTAAAAGGTACCTCTATAAAAGGGTCATCTCTTGTGGACATAGGCTTGGGTCCTGGCCTGGTCAGAAATTACATGTAACGTGATCTCTCCAAAATATAGGTTATGTTAAATTATAATATATTAAGGTACTTTCTACTTTAATATGTCTATTTCATATTCTCAACCTTTTGTGTTCAAGGGTAATTGACCTACATTTTTGTAGGTTTAACAGGATTGCAATGAAAACAAATGGAGGTCAAGGTCATTACAGTAATACAGAGTTAGATATATGATGGATTATTAAAAAAAAAGTTGGAATACAGCTGTTATACCTTTCAAAATATACCCCAAGGGGTTTTCTCTATCCATGAATTTAGTGCTTTGATAAAAGCACTGATACTTGACATTACTTCCATAACTGCTTTAGTGATAATAGTCAAACTTTTTAGCTGAGCAATGATGGCAGTTTTCCCATACTGACATCTCTTTTACTCAGCAATGAGAAATGGCAGTTGTTTAAATAGCCACATACAAAGTCTTAAAGTTTGTTTGTGTATGCATGTTTCCCCTCTGGAATATTGATAAAAATTTTCCTATGCATTACTCAGCCAGCCCTTCAAACATGAAAACAGGAAGTCCAATTACTTGGAATGTTGAAATTTGGTATAACCCAAGGGGATTTTCTCCTTGACAAATTTTTTATGAAATAATTAATTTCTCTTTGAATTTTGAAATTCAAGCAGTTCATTACTTCAACTATGGCCTTATGGGTTCTTTCCCTGAAGAAATAGCAACATATTCAGCATGATTAGTTGCTCCTTATATACTATGTAAAAAAAAATTCTTACACCCCCTTAATTTTTGGTCTTTTATGACAATTTGCCAGATAATGGGTGAGGTACAAAACTAGTCCAGAGAAGACTATTATTATGAAACTTTTGAAACAAACTTGTGAAACTAAAATTTCTTATGTTTTACTGCATTACTACTGGTGCTGCAACTTGCCCCACATTTTCAGCACACATGCCATTTGATACATTTGACAATTTTTAGAATTTACCAATTTTAAAGTTTCTTAATTAAATATTAACTTTTTTGCATTCACTTAATTGAATGGACTGCATTTTTGCAGTATTTCAGCAGAAGTTAAGAGAATTTTATCTATTTTTTATTTTATTTCTCTTCATGCCAGTCTTCCAGACTAAAATACCTTATTTTATTGCAGCTAAAAGTGGCACATCAGGATGACACTCCTATTCCCGAGACTACTGATATGGTTACCCTCAACTATAGTTACACTTACAATGATGACAATGTAGAAAGCAAAAAATATTCTGTGCCATTGAATGGTTTGATTAATTTAGAATTTTATCCTCCTAAAAAAAAAATTGTAACTTTCTTAAATCTGTATGCAGAATTTAGAGGCCAACACTATCATTTGGATAGCACTGATGCTGCTCTCTCACCCAGTGACAACTTCATTCAAATTCTTCTTATCACAAAAGAACCTAAGGTTGATCAAGAAGTTGAATTAGAAGTTAATATTACTGAACCTATTATAGAACTAGTATATGAAGTAAGTATAGAGAATTCTTTCATTCCCTACAATTTTTTTTATGCGTATGCTGTATTTTTTTGTTACAGATGTAAAATTTATTTTCTAATGAAATATGTATAAGAATTTCTCATCAACTATGGGCAATATTTGCTGAACTATCAGCATTCGGAAAGACTAGAGAATAGTTAGGAGAAAAACAGTGAATATGCCAATAAAATATATAAAATAGTGCAGTAAACTTTTTTTATACCACATAAAAATGAAGTTTATAAATGCTTTTTATAATGTCATAACTTACCTTGCTCTTTTGCACATTCCCTTTCAGCACTTAATGAATATTTAGATGCCATAATAATGGGTAAAATGTTGTTTTACAATAAATGTGGTAATCTTAATGTTATGAAAAAGTCCAAAATATATCCAGGGAAAGATAAGTAAAAAAATAAAGCATGTCCACATGTACTGATGAGTGAGTCATTGAGAAGGTAGAGCATTAATAAATTCCATTCCTCTGCAGTGTTTTTTGTTTGAGACTGGACTGAACTGTTTATGCTTAAAGTGAAATTTTGATATACAGATACCAACTGCATTATCTCAAACCATGGTTGGTGAGGAATTGCTAAGAAGCAGGCATGGTGTTAATACATTTATTTTTAAATTCAACTGGATATAACTTACAAAAGTGCCTAAACAGAATGAATTTTTAATGAATTATGTTTATCTAATTGTCGCTGTGCAATACTGAAGTACTTACCCTTTAAAACTTTACAAATTTAGGCTGATCTGAATACTTCTGCATATTTATTTGTGTAAAAATTTGTGCGATTCTCTCTTGATCATCTCTTTTGTTACTTTGCAAATTGAAAAAAATCACATCACAAGGCCAGTTGGACTGTATCAGATCATTTTAAAATTTAACTCATTAGATGGTGCTTCATCTTGTGTAATGAGAGTGGGTACATGGAGTTCGTAGCCAAGTGGTCAGGAGTGGGAGTGCAGTAGCACACGGTCCTTTGAGTAGACTGGGGTTCAAGCCCCTGACTGCTGAATACAATTGATCTGCCAACCTGCACTGGACCAGTGTGGCAGATTATGGTCCATTTCCCTCAGCATGAATTGTTGAGGAGGCTTCCATCCTGCAGTGGGTTGATAATGGCTGCACTTGACCTTGACATGGAGTTCCCTGACTCCACCCTTCAGAGACTTGCTATCTGGGAATGTCTGAATTTTTTCCCTCTTACATTCATTGAGATGCAGGCAACTTAAAGTTCAAAGAGAAACATTCACTTTATGAAATGAAATATCTTAACAAAAAAAAATTTTCATAAAACAATTTTAAGTGAAATCTGACATTAATTAATCTTGGTGTGTAAACTTAATTTCATTAATGAATAATTTATTAAAACTATACTAGTGCTCAGAAGCTCAGGAATAAACATCTTTTAGTTTTATAAAAAAAATTCATTTTAATGTGTAAAAATGCACATAGCCTAGACAGATTTGTCTGAAATATAAGTTATGCAAATGAGTTCACAATCAACCAAATATGGTGCATCAGTCATTCTAAGAAACATCTTAACAAGATGTGCAATTTCTAAGTAGATTGCATATCTTGTACAAGTATAGCAATATAGGTGTGACAGACTCATGATTGAGAACAGGCTTTAGTTTTGGAAATATCAGGTTCCATTCTTGCATAAAAATTGATACTAATTCAGCCTCTAGGGAGGGGACTTGTTACTGGCAGCATTCCAAGGCATGTCTAATGGATTTGAAGTCTGGGGATCTGGCTGGACATTTTTTGAGCCACATCCTTCCTCTGCACATATTGGTTCAATTTAGAATTGTTACTGAACTTTCCCTATAATCTAACCTATCAGGGTTTTGACTTATTTACAAAACAATTTTTAATGATCAGTATCATCTTAATGCCTTACAACAGCATTTCTTAAACTTTTAAATCAGTACCCACTCCTCAGACTGTTGATCATGCCACACTCAAATTTTTTATAGACTTATACTATATTTGCAGGAGCAAGAGCTGTTGTTTTTTTAATGACTTCACTTTACACGTGTAGTAAACATTTTTTTTTTTCACATAACCATTAAGTGAATATGTATTACCATACATACTCCCTGAAATGTCTTTTTGCATAACTAGTGGGGTATGCCCTAGTGGTGCACAACCAGGGCATAAAATTCACTTTAAATTAGCTAATGAAGTTTAACTTAAAGAATTGTTTTAACTGTGGGAACTCCTTCTAATAACACAAATTAATTTTCCTCAATTACCTCCAAAGATTAAATATGCAAAAATTTGTGTAACACATTATAACATGTTTTAAATGATATAACCTTGGCATTATGATATACTCTGGTGCTGCTCACCATAGTGCTACTAACCCTGGGGGCTCAAATTTTAACCCCCAGGGGCTCACATCTGGTGAGTATATGGGCTTGGCACACCCAGGCTCCTGAGCTGGATATCATCATTCTTCTTTCTTGGTGATTCCTTTCTACTTTTGTGTCTCTCTCTCTCTCTCTCTCTCTCTCTCTCAGGATAACTTATTTTTTTTTGCTGGTGTAGCATAAGCATCAGGCTTCCTTGTACCATATGGCTAATAATAGTAATATTTAGTCTTTGGATTAAAAAGGAAAACAAAAACTTAAAAAACAAATGTTTGTTTGACTTAAATCACATGTGATGTGATTTAAGTATGTCAAAGGCACATCTGAAATTAGTTAAAAACCAGTCAGTAAAGTTTATTGAAGAAACAAATCCTTTATTTACTGTTATTAGACAGTTTTTGAAAAAAAAAACAGTGTACACTGTACACAAAAAAGATGTTTTATTTTATGTGTAAACATCTATGGTGGCACTAGAGTAAAGCCATCTAAATTTTTGAATGGTTTGATCAACCTTTCGTCACTTAAGTTGATGTAATCAAAATCTTGCATAATATTATATCAAAATGTTATTGCAATTGTAAAACCGGTTAAATCTTTGAATGGTTTGATCGAAACTTACTTACGCTGCTTAGGTTGATGTTGATTAAAATCTTATTTTATTCTTGCATAATATTACTACCTGCTTTCTTGCATAATCTGCTTTTATTCTTGCATAATGTTACTACCCGCTGCTTACTCTACTGAATCAACGTTAAAGTAAAATCGTTACCAATCGATTTTACTCTAGTGCTACCATATGTTTTCACATCAAATTTCGTCAACAATGAATTGTCATTTCCATTACATTGTTTGCGTCATTTTTGTTACAAGAAAATTTCATTACCAATCGATTTTACTCTAGTGCCACCATAGATGTTTTCACATCAATAATATTTTAAGTTTAATTGCAGGTTCTTGGTCGTGGAAACATAATGCTTGCTGGCACTGTTCCAGTTCCCAACACAACAACACATCGTTTCAGGTTCACTGTAACTCCTCTTATGGCTCCAAAAGCTCGTGTAGTTGTCTATTATGTGAGAAAGGAAAATAATGAAATTGTTGCAGATGCTGTCAACTTTGATGTAGAGGGAGTTTTTAGGACATCGGTAAGTTATTTATTTTTTCCCTTTTAGATAGTGTGTGCATTTAAATTTAACAGAATTATCAATGTAGTAATCTCTTTATATAAATAGTAAATTCATTTTTTTCTCATTCTCCACCAGATCATTATAAACATTAACACATTTTCATAATGTGTAAATCTTCAACAGGAGAAACCCTCTGTGCTTGGAATTGCATAGTAAAAATACCCCTATGCTACCCACAATGCCCATTGCACTTAAGGTGAATTTCCCTATTCAATTGTGGGGGGGGACCCCCTTCAGGTTTAAAAACGAAACTGACACTATGTGAAAAGTAACCATACTTACACTTTATTGTAAGAAATAAGATTATGAGGGCTATTCAATGAAGAATGCTCAATTCATGCATATTTTGGTGATCCTCTTCAAAGTAGTGTTTGATGAAATGCACTTTAATGTTTCTGCCATTCTTCAAAAACATGGTGGAAGCCATTTTTTGACATGCACCTGAGAATCTCCTCTGTCTTTAACTTCTGACAACGGGGAAAAGCTGTCTTCACAGTTCCTTTAACTTTGGAAATAATAAAAAAAATCATTTGAGTGTAAGGTTAGGTCCATAAAAAAATCATTTGAGTGTAAGGTTAGGGCCATAGGGTGGATGACGAACATATTTGACATTAATGCATGCTGAGTACTTAATGATGGTATGAGCAATGTGAGGTCTTGCATTGTCATGATGTAGTATCCACTGCATGCATTTGTGGTCATATGATGCAATCCTGCCAAGTGTGCAGTACAGTTCTGTAGTAAGGTCCCATAAGTCATAATAGGGCACAACATGGAAGGTGGAGAGTGTGGTAAGAACCTCACAAACAATTGGTCCTGCTTACTTTGATAAGACAACCCAAGCACCTGGAGGTGGTGTCATGTTATGAGGAATGTGTTGTTGGCACAAACTGGGTCAGGTCCATTGATATCGTTGGAAGATCAAATGTCATCCAGGGAGTATCTGAATGTTGTATCAGATCAACTGCACCCTGCAATGTTACTTTCATCCTGGAGGTGATGGGCACTTTTGGATGACGCAGCGCCTCCGTAGCCAGGTGGGAAGGAGCAGCAGCGTGTAGCACATGCTTCTTGATTAGACCGGGGTTCGAGCCCGTCACCACCAAATACGGAGGATGTGGAAAGGTCAAGGGAATGACCACCGCATATCACGAAGCAATATGGCCTTAGTTGCTAATGCTCCTGAAAACCAAATAACAAATAACTTCTGGATGACAGTGCAACAGCATATGCCAAAGATGTGCAAGAATAATTCTGAGAACATGACACCGATTTCCACCATCTTCCCTGGCTTCTCATTCACTTGATCTCAATCCTATTGAGAATGTGTGGGTACAGTTCTGTAGTAAGCTGGAGAGATCTTTTTTTGGCAACAAAATCATCTTTTTAACTTTGCAGCTATGCATTTTGCTGGAAGATTGGTTACAATTAGACTAAAATGCACTAAAACACCTTATAGAATCCATGCCATGTATCACACTTGCTGGTATTTGAAACAAAGTGGCCCATTTGATACTGAATAAAGGTTTATATAATTTTGGCCAACATGTGTATTACATCAAAAAAAGTTATTTTCTTGATATAAATATCATGCCATTTTGGTATGGCATTGTATTTTGTTTTTGCTTCTCTGGTTTGTATTACTTTTTTTTTTCCAGAATGAAATTCACAACAACTTTATTCACAAATTGACCCTCAAACTAGTCTGGCAAACAGACTAGATCTTATATTATAACTGCTGACAAGTGGATGGCAGTAATTAACATCTACTAGAATTTGACTGAAAATTTGATTTTCGGGACTGGCATAGTGAGGGCCCTGTAGACCCCTCCCATTGCTGGGGGAAGTAGTTAGGAAATGATTATAGAAAATAAAACATCTCAAATTTCATAAATATAAAATACAGGCACTCCCCGACTTAAGTAATACTTGACTTACAGAAATTCGACTTTACGTAACTTTTTGCTGGCCAGTGCAAACTTAAAAAAATTGTGGAAACGTATTCTGCATCCTGTAGGAATAAATGGAAGTATTGTGAAAATACCATGTGAGCCCAATAATACATTTTTTTTTAGCAATTCATTCCCATGACCTTGGAAGTTAATTTTCCACTATATACAAAGCATTTATCTCTCTAAAAGGTCATTTTTATAATGGAAATTGCACTACACTTTCATCATTATCATATGTTCCGTTATAGGAATCAATTTTGAATGCCTTTTTGATATTTTTCAAAAACATTACTGGAGGGCACTATCATAAAACAAAAATTTGCATTTTCAGGTTTATTGGGCTTTTCTGTTAGTGCAATATATTATAAAGAAGTAGTAATCTTGATCTTATTGCATTTGCAATAATACCGATAACTGGAATTCTGAGTTTGTGTTACAGTGTTTAGTGAAACGTGTTCTCCTTCACTGAAATCTTCAATCATATAAAAAACATTTTCAGAATCTTCTCTTCATTCCTATTTGCTTATTACAATGGTGAAGGGAAAGCGACCAACAGAAAGTGCAAGTAGTGGCAGGGCTAGGAAACGATGCAAAAATTGATTTAGAAATGAAGATGATTAAGTATAAAGCAGGACAATTTGTCATCTATTGCACAGGAATTAGGTCGCACTGCTTCAACAGTGAATACTATTTTAAAGGACAGTGCACGTATAAAAGAATATGTTAAAGGATCAATGCATTTAAGATCAACATAAAACAGTGTTCAGCTGTGCTATATTGAAGATGGAAAAGCTATCAATAATATGGATGGAAAATCAGATCAGAAGTGAGTTACCCTGAGTCTAATGGCCATTGAAGCAAAAGCAACTAGTATTTATGAAGACATTAAGGATACATATGGCGAACCCCAAGCCAAGTTCGTGGTAAGCAACAGATGGTTTAATAGGTTCAAGCATTGTGTTGGTTTCCAAAACAAAGTATGCGACAGTCTTCAGTTCCAATTGTGATGTGTTGGAAAAAACCCCTTCTAAATCTCCACAGCCCTCAACTTCTGCAGTGGCATGCTTATCAGCTGGAGCATTAATTCTGGCAATGATGCTCCAAAGGTAAAACATGCTGACATTATGCCTGTCTCCTCTCTTGTAATTTTGTACACTTTTGTAATTTTTCCTGCACATGAGATAAATTTGAAATTCTATTTACATGTTTGTTGAACATTTCTTTTTTGCTTCAATCAAATTCAGCTTGCATAGTTGAGTGCTGCATAAGTATGTAGGGAAATTCCGACATAAGTAAAATTCAACTTGCATAGAGTTCTGTGGAATGCAACCCTTATGCAAGTCGGAGTGGCTGTATATAAATATGTACTGAAATATAAAATATATAGAGTTCCACTTAAGGGTTGGGGAGAGAAGCCCTCTTAGAAAAATATTTTTCTGGAGATGGGGAAACTTTTCTGTTGCACCATTGATTATCAGCAGTAATATTACTTTAATAGCATTGACAAAAATGCATTACCAATCAAGAGAAAGTAGTAAAAATTGTAGGACCCTTTTTGTATATGTTCTTTTGAAACACCAATTTTATACTTCAGATTCTCCTAAGTTTCTATGCTCTGATTTATTTTTGCACTCCATAGAGTACAATATATCTTAATTTTTATTTCTAAAGGTACTTGTTGGAACAAGTGTCAATGAAAGTGAGCCAAAAGGTCAAGTTGATATAACTGTATGGACTAAACCAAGTGCTTATGTTGGACTTCTTGGTGTAGACCAGAGTGTCCTCCTTTTGAAGTCTGGTAATGATATTTCTCAACAAGATGTAAGTGCAATACTTAATCCTTAAACTAGCAACTAATGTTATTTTCATATATCGGAAGGTTGATATTAAGTTAACTTTTCTTTGAATTGTTTTAGGTAATTGATGAATTATCAACTTATGATGGAGGGAAAAAGCAATTCTGGAAATCGCTGTTTAGTCGAAGAAAACGATCCCTCTGGTGGCCAGGGTCTCCAACTGCTGGTGAAGTCTTTGATGTATGTTTTTTCATTTCTTATCCTTCTTTTAAGCATTTCTGCTTGTAAAACATTACCTCTAATGGGAATAGTAAAACTTATAGTGAACTGAAGGGAAAAAAAAAATCAGTTTATGAAAAAATGCTTAGCCCATAAAGTGGACATGTTTAATTTGAATGCATATCTGGGATTGCTCCATCTCAACATGTAAATGTTGAGATAGTGCAGCTATTTTTCAATATTTCTCATTGGTTATTAAAATACACACTAATGACAAATATTAGTGTCATTACTTTGTTTCAATATATATTAAAGGTTTTTTAATATATATGCAGACAAAGATGGTTGTTTCAGTTGTTTTTCACAAACTTTAAAAGTGAATGGCATGGAAATATACATTTGATTTTTTCCCCTTTTAGTAAAAGGTAGTATAGGCTTTCAGAATATAATATACAGCAGTTTTTCAACAAAATTTAAAAATACAACTTGCAAACATTTGTGGCAGCATACAAAGATATTTTTCAGTTTTTTTTACTGAAAAGTCAAAGGTTCTCATTGCAAATGCAAAATTAACTGTATAGTTAGATCTGCAGCATCTTCAAGACCCATCAGTTTCAGCAATGTTATGCTCTGTCAGTTTCATCCACATATTGAAACTTTCAATACATTTCAAGAAAAGTATTTTCTTTGGCTTCTCCATTAAACTCTAGAAATCTTGGTTAGTTATTTTACAAATAGGAAAAATCCAAGGTAAAGTTCTCATTAATAACTTGTTCTCAATAATTATATGCATGTGCTGTAATTTTTTTTAAGTGCATTGGCTTTATAGAAGTTTCTCAGTTGTTACCCCTTTGGCTTTGTGTCATAGAACAGTCTGGCTGGCATATAATTGTTGAAAAATTTGGGTTTTTCAATTTAAGTTTTACTCACTTGAAGTAAAGGAGATTATAAAAACATGCTAAAGTACTAGATGGGGTTTACTTTAAAAAAAATTCAGTTTTATTCATAATAAAAAGAAAATAAAGGTACTATCAAAAAGTGAATAGTTTTGAATTATTTCTCTCTAAATATTTCTTCACACTTGTGCATCCAGTTAATTTTTTTTAATGTAAAATCATCTTTTTGTTAATTTATACTCTTGCTCTAATTTGTCTCAATGATTGGATTTTTTCTCTATTAGAAAAAGGTTTCTGATATCCATATCACTGATGTTGCAGTGCTCAGATTCACTATGGGCATGACAGCAAATTAAGGCCAGAGTAGAAACTAAAAACAAAGATTGAGGGGAAAAAAATAACTGCGTGCATCAGTGTAAGGGATATTCATCTTTTCATATTGCTAATTTTCCTCATCCTTCCTTACATTTACTCAAACTATCTACACCCACAACACCAAATGGAAGTTTGTTCCAACAATCAATTATTCCCTGGCTATTCTCAAGCAAAGTTTTTGTATATCTGTCCTGCAGCCATCTTTCAATTTAAATTTGTGTCCTTACTTATTGTATGAGAAAGGGTAAGGATGCCATCTGCACTTAGTTTACTCAATCTATTTAAAGCCTTAAACACCTCAGTCAGGTCTCCATGCTGGTGGCTAGTTTCCAGATGCTGCAATTTGCAGAACTGAAGTCCTTGGGAAGAGTACCATTTTGTACCATTGACTAATCTTGTTTGCACTTTTGCATCTCTTCCAACAGAATTGCTTCCTTCCTAAAATGAGACTTGTATACCTGTATGTAATACTCAAGATCTACCTTAACCATTGCTTTGTACAATGGGATAACCACTTTGTTCCTGCTGGCAAAATTTCTGTATATCGTTGATGGAGCCTTTCAAGGTGGTCTAGCTACTTTTCTCATATTCTACAGTTACCTTAGATCTTGTATATTCTCCACTACCTTGAGTGTATCACCCAACTGGATGTTATGCTGAGATTACTGCTACCTATTTATTAACATTAAACCTCATTTGCCACTTCTCAGCCCATCTGCTTAATTTTTTTATATTTGCTGCAGTAGTGCACCTTGATTTCTGCCATTAACCATCTTGCCAATTTTTATATCATCTTCCGACTTAGATCGATATTCATTGTTAATAAATATTAAACAATATTTATTAACTATTACAAACTCAATTAATAACCTGTCTGTTTCTTGCCACTCAACCACCCCTTTGAGTGACTGGAGACAGAAGTTATAATGGCCATTGCTCTTCAAGGACTAATATTATTAGTGGTGTCCTTCAGTGTTTGTTTATTGGAAGATGATTATCACCAGAGTTTAATGCTGGGGCACCTAAATAGTCAGTTTTCACCTGCTGTTTGTTTTCTGTATTTTAATATTCTATTGATTATAAACTCCACAATTTTGTTTTTATTTCTATCTGAACTAGTGAATGAAGGAAAGAGAACCTAGTTAACAATATTCCTAAAACCCAGTTCCGCCTTATTTCTTTTTAAGAAATTTTTTTGTTTTCTTTCACTAATTCCAAAATTTTTATACAAAATTACACACCCCAAATGTAACCTGGAATTCTTTCTGCAGATTTATTATACCTATGCCTTCATTGATCTAAATGCTAGGTGTTCTCTTTATTACTATCAGTGCTTTTTTGCCGCCTCTGTAGCCAGGTGAGCAGGAGCAGCAGTGCGTAGCACAAGCTTCTTGATTAGACCGGGGTTCGATCCCATGACCACCAAATACGGAGGATGCGGAAAGGTCAGGGAATGACCACCGCATATCCCCGGAGCAATATGGCCTTAGTTGCTAATGCTCCTAAAAACCAAATAACAAACAAACAGTGCTTTTTCTGAAAAATTGGCACTATGCAACTGGATGTAGTGCCAAAATTGTAGAAATCCTTGCTTTCTTTACAGTTTTCTGGAAAGTGGTCTGTAAATTTTATTATCAACAAATCAAATATTTTATAAATTTTTTTTATTAGGCTCTGCATTCAATTTCATGCTTAACTCTCTTGATCAGAAAAAGAATGTTTAGATAATGTACTTAACCATATTCTTGCATGTAAGTTGACACCTATTTGAACAAAAAAAGTATTTAATTTTATGAATGAATTAATGATACTAGAGTTAAAAAGACAAATTAATACCAATATATTTCAAGTTTATTATGTACATAAACTATTTTTTATATTTTTCAGGATTCTGGAGTTGCCATTTTAACAAATGGATTATTACATAGGCATGTTCAGTTAAGTAAGTACAATTATAGTGATTTGTTAAATTTATTTTTCTTTACTCTGAAAAATCACTATTTTAGAATTAGTTATTTAATAGATTTGATACTAGAGAGCTATTACGTGCTCGATATTTCCTATATTCTATTATATTATGAATCAACAGGGCTTACCTTTATTTTTGACATAGGAATCTTCTTTTCCAACTCTCCTTGTCCAACTCGCTAATAATTCATGGGGGAGGCGATATCAATTTTGCAAGACATTGTCATAAAGTTAGATTTTGGAGGTCTAAACTGGCTAATAATTAAGGATCGTTTTTTCTTTTTGGTGCAGTGGCGGGAATTTTGAGTTAAATTTAGGGGTCTAATAATTGGATATGGGGTGGGGGTTATTCCCTACATTCCTTAAGTCGGACTAGAACTTTTCGGGGTGTCATGTTCACAGGAAGAGAGCTACTCACAATTAATCCGAAACTTTTGTCTTATGTTGTAGTGTTCGTTCTTCACGCATGCATATAAGTGACCAATCGTCGGACAATAGGAATGGCCTACAGATATTGATTGAAGTTGCATGTAGAACGAAAGTTCTGACGCTACAGCATCGGAACGGAACTTTCGTTCCACGCCATAAATGAACGACATACATTCGGATTTAATGAAACTAAAATTATAAATATTCAACACAACTACTACAAACTACTTATTGCAGAAACCTTAGAGATGAAACTACATGCAACTTCAATCAATTGTCCGACGATTGGTCACTTATACGCATGCGTGAAGAACAAACACTACAACGTAAGACAAAAGTTTCGGATTAATTGTGAGTAGCTCTCTTCCTGTGAACACGACACCCCGAAAAGTTCTAGTCCGACTTAAGGAATGTAGAGAATAACCCCCACCCCATATCCAATTATTAGACCCCTAAATTTAACTCAAAATTCCCGCCACTGCACCAAAAAGAAAAAAATCTATCCTTAATTATTAGCCAGTTTAGACCACCAAAATCTAACTTTGACAATGTCTTGCAAAATTGATATTGCCTCCCCCATGAATTATTAGCAAGTTGGACAAGGAGAGTTGGAAAAGAGCTTCCTATATCAAAAATAAAGGTAAGCCCTGTTGATTCATAATATTTAGAATTAGTGTAATCTTAAATTTGTTTATTTGCAGTCATGTATAGGTCTTACCCTGTAGCAGATTATGAGGATGCTGAGGAAGAAGAGGAGTTGAGTTTAAGTTCAACAACAAAACATAAACGTGAGAATTCTCCCCGTGTACGCAAGCATTTCCCCGAGACATGGATTTGGAATGGCACTGTGGCAGGGTAAATAATTTTCTAAAAGTATTTTGTGTTTGCACTTCAATTGAGATTTTGTCTAAAAAAATACATTGAAGTTTAATGTTGAATGAAGTTTGTATAGTTTAAATATTTTTGACATTGCTTGCTCGGTCTCATGATCATCAGTTTAAAAATGTCGTGATAATCAAATGGCAAATAGAAATTGAGCGCTTAAAAAAATTAAGTACATTATAAAATTAACTTTTTGTTATTTATTATTTTGGAGAAACATTCATTAATTTGTTAATGAGTTAACATTAATAGAACATTGTCCATTTCTGTGGATGTCAGCTGTTCATTCTTGATCCAACCATCTTGAGTTGGAGAACTTGTGATCTCCATAAACATGTGCATATACTCTGAATTATGACCACCTACCTAATACTTCATAATCTTCCTTTTGCCCTCAGTACAGCAGCTATCCGACATGGTATTGATTCAACAAGTCAGAAGCATTCGGGAGGTATGGCCAACCAAGCTGTGTGTAATGCTGCCAGCAATGCAGGTATGGAGGTGATTGGTGTCTTCAGATGCCTAATGTGCCTTTCCATAGTGACCCAGAAGTGTTCTATGGGATTGATATCAGGGGAGTCTGGAGGCCATCGATATACTGGAAGTCAGAACTGTTCCTCAAACCATTCCAACACAAGTGGCTTGGTGCATTGTCATCTTGGAAGACATCATCGCCATACAGGAAAAAGTGTAACATAGTGGGGCATACACAGTCAGCAAGCAGTTGACGATAGCAGAGACCAGTGATAAGTTGTTCCACATGGTCCAAGTTCCTGCCAGTGAAACATGCCCCACACCATACAACGACCTCCACTGGCCTGCACTTTTGATACCCTGCATGATGGTTCAAGAGCTGCATGTTGATGCAAAATCTATACACGACCATCCACACCGTGGATGGTCGTGTATAGATTTGGCGTCAATATGAGTAAATAGTGACTCCTCTGACCAGCACACCTTCTTCCAGTCTTCTAACATCCAACTTGCATCTCTTTGCATCAGTTAAGTCTTTTACGCTGATGAACCTTGGTTAGGAGAGGATGCTGTAGGGGTCATCTGCTGGTATACCCCGTGCGTGCGATGCATGGTCATGGCAGATATTGTTCCAGGTTGGCCCATGCATTGGGTAGTCAACTCTTGAACAGTGCTTTGCCTGTATGAGTCGTCGGACCCTGTGCTCACCTCTAACATCAACCTTTTGCTGACCTTTGCAGTTTTGCTGTCGGGTCGTCGTTTGACCATTTTGACAGCAGTCCTGGTACACTTTAACTACAATGGCTCACGAACACCCCACTAGTTCAGCCATTTGGGAACTCTAGGCATCAGCTTGTCGAGCTCCCACAATCTGTCCTTTATCAAAGTTCGATAAATCCATCCTTTACCCATCATGCTTGGAATTTTACTACCTACTGAACCACTGACACCTTATTTATGCTACATAGGTCGGCTGACTGCACACTTGTACCTCAATGGGTCACATTCACTTTTCATAAGGGTGGTCATAATTCAGTGATCACTGTATGTTTACACTACATATGACATAACAAAAAAAAAAACTTGTCTTATGGAGTACATATACAGATTCACACTACAGTTTAAAAATACTGTTATGAAATTTATTTATATTCCCTGTGTTTTACCCATTCATTCTAGAACTCTGTCTTATCTGATTAATACAGTGCCTCTGTGGGCAGGAGCAGCAGTGCGTAGCACATGCTTCATGATTAGACCGGAGTTAGAGCCTGTGACCACCAAATACAGAGGATGCGGAAAGGTCAGGGAATGACCACCGCATATCCCCGGAGCAATATGGCCTTAGTTGGTAATGCTCCTAAAAACCAAATAACAATAACAACAAATCTGATTAATACACTTCATTCACATTTCCTTGAGATACAAAGGTTAACAGATTACTGATAAATAGATGGAGTTTGGCATTTAAACAAATTTTATTATGCATTATATCCAATTTTCTCTGAATTGCTTATTTAGCAGTACAAAAAAATTACAAAAGCTTTATCAGGAAAATTTTAGATTTAATGTTTATCTGATATGGTTTGTATTGTGACTATTGAATTCCATAGAAATTGTGTTAGGAAAAGTCCCTAGTCAGTACTCTGATTTTATTAACTAAACAAGTTTGATCTGCTTTTGAATTCAGTAAGGTGTGTAAAATTACTCAAGATAAAATTAATTTTGCTTTACTATAAAATAAGACCTGTAAACTTAAATATTAATCCTGTTTTTATATAATGATTGTAGCTATTCCTTCAACATGGTATAAGTGTTTTCATTTTATAAAGAGGTTTAACATAATACAATGGAAGTATAAAATCAGTACTAATATAGAACAAAATCAAACTTTGCTAAATTTTGTTTTTTGTTGGCTTTTTAATTTGTTTATCTATTTTTTAAAATAATGAACTTTTTTTTTCTATTGTTGCCTAGTAATGATGGAAGTGTTGTGATATCATCTCAAGCACCTGATACCATTACATCGTGGATTATCAGTGCCTTTGCTATGGATAGCATGACAGGCCTTGGAATTGCTCCACAAATAGCCAAGGTAACCAAAATTCAGTGCTACTTCCTTTGTTTGAAATTGATAAGAATAACACCAGTCAATATAAATGATGAATGTATGTAAGTTAAGTAGTTCATATCAAGTCAGTGGTTGAGACCAGAGCTTTGTGATTACCATTATTTCTCTGGTTCTAAACCAACAAATATGCTTTACATGGCATATAGTGTGGGTATGAGTTTTTGGAATGTATGTTTGAACTCTAAAATTACTAATACTATTTTGGCATTTTTCAAAATGGAATAAAAAAAATCAAATAAAATAGCATGAACTATTTTCTAAGTTCAAAGGTGACTACATGCTATATGGCAGCTCACTAAGTGACTGGATATTTGTTCTGAGGGAGCATTTGTAAAAATTCATTGATAATATTTTGAGGACTAAATGCTTAACCCATAATACATTATGGGTTGAAATTAACTATATAATATCAGTGTAAATACACCATAGTTTACCCATAGTGTAACTGCATTGTTTACTAGAAGCAGCTACATTAGTAGAACATTGTTATTTGTAGGTAGTGCAATATCTCTTGAAGGTAGCCACAAGGAGAGCATCTAGTCTTCAAAATATCTTCATTTGGCACATCTCATATTGTGGAATTAACTTTGCAACCGTGATGGCATGTCTGCATTATCAGGGTGCCTGCCCACCCACAGGTGAGCCAACAAGCTCTGAAATGCATCTGGGTGGTGGTGCCCACTGAGAATTGTTATTTATTTGAAGTAGTGAAATATCTGGTATCTCGTGAAGGTAGCCACAATAAGGAAATCTAAACAATGTCAACACACTGTGTTGACAATGTCAACACATTGGTCTATAATTTCCAATTTCTGATTTATCTCCTTTCTTATGCAGCAAAACTATGATAGCATTATTCCACTGCTTAGGCGCCACACCTTTTCTAATGCACTTTGTCAAGAGCCTTGCCAGTTTTTGTGTTGTCTCTTCCTCCCAATTTTAACAACTCTACAGTAACTTCATCTTCCCCCGGGGCTTTCTGTTTCTTCAATGCATGTTCTACCTCATCAGGTAGAATATCGGGTATGTTGTATGTGTTGCTACTTTGCAATCCATCTTCCCCCACTGCTGGCATCATTCCCTCTCTCCTTGTATAATTCTCTATAGTACTCTTCTGCTATTTGAATTATGCCTTCTCTGCTGTTTAAGTACACCATCGCTATTCTTCGTTTCAGTATCATTTGTCTTTCTGTATTACTGCTCATGGCTGCTGATTTAAATGCTTTGTTTTCCCTTAATGTTTGTTCTACTTTTCTTGTGTTAAATCTTATGTTCTCTCTGAGTCTTTCTAATGGCTTTGTATAACTCAGTATACTGAATTTTCTCCCTGTCAGTGTTTTTCTTGCTCTTCATTTGTCATCTTTGGTTCATCATGACAAGTGTTTCTTGACTAATTTTTTCTTCTTTCAATTTCTATTTCCTATAGGTTTCTTGGGCTTTATCACTTTCAGAAAGTTGTAATATTCCTCGTCGATATCTTGGTCCTGAGTAGTCTGCAGAAGCTTAAACTTGTTCTTAAGTTCCAGTACATACTGCTTTCTCCTCTTCTGTTATCTCAAAGACCTTTGTATTATTTACTTGAGTCAGTTTTTTCCTTTCCTTTCCTACATCTATATCAAGTGTACATCTTACCATTCTGTGATCACTTCCAACATTTACCTTATTCAGGTAACATCATTCACAGTATATCTTCTGTTAGTGAGGATGAAGTCTATTTCATTAGTTAATCCATTTGGATTCTTCCATGTCCACTTTCTGTTCACCCTTTTCTTGAAAAGTGTTCATTACTGACAGAATTGTCCTTGAATTGTCAAGAGTAGTCCTTGAGATTCTGCAAATTCCACAAGTCTTTCACCTCTTTTATTTCTTTCATCAATTCCAAAATTATTGTTCCTCTTTCTGCACTGTTTTGCCTTTTTCCAACCTTAGCATTGAAGTCCCCTATAATAATAGTGTAGTGGATTTTCTGCTCATCTAGAAGACTCAATTTCGGTGTACATTTCTTCAACCTCTTCATCATCATGGCTCTATGTTGGTGCATAAATCATTATAATCTTTAGCTTGTACCTCTTAGAAATCTTGAGTATTAGTCTTGACACCCTTCGTGATGTACTTTTGAATTCCAAAATGTTGTTTTTAAAATCTTTATGGACCAGAAACCCAACTCCACCTTCACTCCTTTCACTGTTTCCATTGGTGTACAGCAGATTTCCACTTGATAAACTTATAAGTGATTCATTTCTTCTTGTTTCAGCCAAACCGATGATATTCCAATTCACATTTTCTAATTCCTTTTCCAGTTCTAATATCCTGTCTTCACCGATGAGTGATCTTACGTTATAACAGGCCAAGTTCAGTTTCCGTGCATGGCAGCCTGGTCATACCCAGAGATTCTTAGCACCCTCTGCTTCCACTCTGATCCTCTTGCTGCCATAAGAGGGAGAGTGAAAGCTGCTGCGGACTGAGGGCCATTTCTTTTGTTGTGCTGTCATATGCTGGAGGGTTTGGTCTTTTCCTCTTCACACTGACCAGGCGTCTTGAAGAGAACCACTCTACACGTTCGTTTCCACCTAAGTGACGTAACAGGGCTTACCATCGAAGGTGTGCATGAGTGGATTTTAGGGAGGCAGGCCAACCGGACTTCTCGTAAATCTTCTGTAATAGAGATTGGATCCATCAGTTTTTTTTTTTTTTTTTGGCACCTCCGTAGCCAGGTGGGAAGGAGCAGCAGTGCGTACCATACACTTCTTGATTAGACCAGGGTTTGAGCCCGTCACCACCAAATATGGAGGATGCAGAAAGGTCAGGGAATGACCACCGCATATCCTGGAGCAGTATGGCCTTAGTTGCTAATGCTCCTAAAAATCAAATAACAACAACATCAGTGTCTTAGGCTGAGTGTCTGATAACACACAGGATACCTGTTCCCCTCTAAGCCCCATAGAGTAACAACTCTGTGGGGCTTAGAGTTGTTACTCTATGGGGCTCAATTGCACGTATCGTGTTAGTTGCAATTTGTGCATGCCGTTCTTCGTTATTGATTGCTTATTTTCTTACTGTTTTAAATTTTGCAACAGATATCAATTAGTTGCACTTAAGCTATGTATGTAAGCATATAAATTTATTTTTATTTTGCTACCTATGGGAAATATTCTTCTGATTTTCACACAGTTAATTTTGTTAATTGGAGGAAGTAAAGTGTAAATTTGTGCTCTGTCTTTACTTTTAGCCTGTGGATAATATTCCTCCTATTTTTGCTTATTAGAATAGCCATTTAATATAATTAAAATTCAGTTTGCAAATGTGATCACAATGATCAGCGCTTGCTACATATTGTATAGTGAACAGTTTTTTTTATTTTGGAGAGTCCATCATAAAATGATTTGATCATAATTAAATTTATGTATTGTATTTAGATTAAATTAGTTTTGAATAAATACTGCACTCTACATTATTATTCATTGTATGATTTTTCAGCTTCATTTAACTCAGTTACAATCGTAAAATGCTGTACATGAAGTTTGTTGGGAGTTATTCTCAGTGCTTTGTATTGTACTGTACTGTATT
Source organism: Mastigoproctus giganteus (assembly GCF_048544385.1). NCBI lineage: Eukaryota > Metazoa > Arthropoda > Arachnida > Uropygi > Thelyphonidae > Mastigoproctus > Mastigoproctus giganteus. Next base: position 6,541,300 of record NC_143581.1, read on the forward strand.
GTACTGTACTGTACTGTACTGTACATGTATTTTGTATCTACAAGACTGAAGTTGGACTTGCGTATATGGAAAAAACCCCGATTTAAGTACATAAGCAGAGGAGTACCTGTATTAGGTAGGTAGTCATAATTCAGTTATCACTGAGTGTCATAGGGTTAGTTAATCAAGACTTAATGACACTGTGATATAGGAAATGATCAGTATTTTGGAATATACAAACGTACATAGGAGGGACAGAGAAGAATGGATGCAGGTGATTATTGGAAGAGAAAATCATACCCCGATTTCTAAAAATTTCACGGGAGTATTTGTTGTTAGTTAGCGATAAAAGGAAGTTGATAAAATGAGTAGTCTATATATAGACTGATTGATGAGAATCTGTATGCAACTTGAATGGGCAATATATTAGTGCCTTACAGGAGATTAACTTACCATTCACAGAGTGAAATTATGGACTGGCAATTTGACCTGTGGTATAAATTATTAATATTAATGTGATCTGTATGGAGAGAGTATAAGGAGCACCAATATCCTTAACTTAATGATGTTCACTAATAGGTTGAGGATTACTTGCTCATTACTTGAATCACTAGCGAACCAAGTAATCCACAAATATATGGTACAGGAACTATTAGTGATTGTTCCATGATTCAGAACAATTTCAGGAGAGCAGAGTCTTTGGAGACTTCAATGTAATGCTCGGTTTTGTGTGAGTTACACCATGACTTTATGAAGATTGAAAATATGCAGTGAATGATGTGGCTGCTGATTGGCCTCCACTTTTTTTCCTTGGGACTTGAAGCAATCTGATTCCATGCCATTATTTGAGTCTTTAAATTTGTTAGCCACCCTTCAGTCAGCAATATTTAATTGTTTGTGGAATCACTGCTTTCTCTAAAAGCACAAGACTTAAAACTTGCATATCTTTTTATATACACCGTGCTGCCACTTTATTAGGTACACCTACCTAGCAGTGTGTTGAGCCTCCTTTAGCCTTCAAAACAGCCTAAATTCATTGAGGCATGGATTGAACAAGATGATGAAAATGTGCAGGAATGGAGTACCATGCAGACATTGTGCCACACGGTTCCTTCCTTGAGTCTATGGAGGTGTAGGCCTGCAGCAAGCAGCCCTTTCCAGCTCATCCCCAAGATGTTCAATAGAATTGAGATCCAAGGACTGAGTGGACCACTGCAGCAAAGAAAAGTGTCACGTTCCTGGAACCATTCCATAGTGATTCGGGCTTTGTGCACCAGTGCATTATCCTGCTGGAAGTAACCATCTGACTGAGGATAAACTGTCAACATGAATGGATGCAACATGAACTGGCCAGCAGTGATATTTAGGTACGATGTACCATTCAGATGTGAATCTATGGATATCAATGGACCCATAAGTCTGAAGAGGATTCAATCAGCATTAAACTTGCTTGATCCATTTAATATGATAGTGGAATTGATGTAGAATTTCTGTTGATATGTAGATAAGTTTCCTTTATTTTTTGTTTGGTCAAGACTTGAGTAAAGGCCTGCTTTACAGCACATAATTTTGCTGATTTAGAACAGTGTAGCATTTTTACTAATATTATTAATATGAATATTATTTATTCCTTTTTTAAATATCACCAAATGTCAAATCAGCTATATACGAGTAACTTTAATTTCTTTATTTGGTAAGAGTTAGTAAATTAACAATTTACTGTTGCTTACTTCTACTGTCCAAAATGGTTCAGTGCTGTGCAATATGGGCTACATTATCATTCTGAATAGTACAGTGTCAACACTTTTTATTGATAAAAAATTTTTTGTTATATTTAATAACTAAGCTTTAGATTTTATTCCCTAAAGGGGTGTTTTTTTTTTAGGTGACAGTATTCAGACCATTTTTTATAAAGCTGAATCTTCCTTATTCTGTGATTAGAGGAGAATCTGTTTCTATTCAAGCCATTATATTCAATTATTTGAATAAGCCTCTCAAGGTAATGTTTCCATTAATGCCTTTTGTTCTTGAAAACCTGGGTCAGATTTTTCTAATGAAATTATTACTATGAATGTTTGCTACATAATATGGATTAGGACTAATTAGAGCTCTAGTACTTGACGAATGCATATTGGTAGAAAAAAGTCCGTATTCCTTCTAATGTCAAATAAATAGTATATAACTGTTATGTGCTCATTGGATATCTTATTTGAACAATTTGTAGCACTGTTTTACCTGTACAGGTCACAAGTAAAATTATTTTGCCTGTGACCCTTACAAGTAAAACAGTACTACAAACTGTTCTCTGTGGAAAAAGCCTGGGTTTAAATTAAATGAAATTTTATAGACTTTTTTTCATACCATGCAATTGGTAGTCTCAGGAAAGTTGCCTATTCCTCTCAGCATATGCTAATCATGTGGGCACTAGGCACATTCAGAAATGTTTCCTAGTAGTGATAACTATTTTGTGACATTCCATGTCACAAAATAGTTAATCATACTTAACATACAAGTTAGTGCAATAACATTTCTGTACGTAGTCAACCACTTGAGCAGTTACGAATTGGCATCATTTAAGTGTATCTCATATTGTGAATATCTTCAAAGTTGCCATGATATTGCATGAAAGTAACTCTTCACCATAGGAGAATACTATTGTTACTTATTCTCAGCAGGTACCACCACCCATACAGCACAGTTTTGGAGCTTGTTGGCTCCTCATCGATGGGCTGGCAGGTACCCTGGTGTTGCAATGATGACAAACCCAGTTGTGAAGTATATCTCCACAATATGAGAGCTGCCTGAGGGTGTAAGGTAATTTAGAGCTAAAGCCTCAGGTTATGAAAGAAGCTAACTTTAGCTTTTGGGACCCGAGGCTTAAGCCCTGAATTACATTGTATTAATCATGCTTGTTTAAAAGTCTGCATAGAGGGAAAGTGAGTCTTGGTATGATAATATGCAACTTTTTTTTTTCAGTAATTTGCAATTGAACATTATACAACAATCTTTAAATTTAACCATGAAATAATGTGTGAATTCCTTGTGAAATTTACCTTTAAAAACCTGTTTTTTAATAAAGTGATAGGTACTTTAGTACATGGTAACATAAATGGGATTTGTTTTTGTTTGTCAAATGAGTTCTCGTTTTCTGTACACATCATTAATTAAAATATATTTGAAACATATCTCAATTTGTTATATACAAGATTGGGATATTTGAAATGCACCAAATTATATTTGTTGACTTGTCAGTGTGGAAGTGAAAATAGTGTTTCATGTGAGAAAAAACTGTTTCTAACTGATCCTGCTGTACTCCCAGTATCTTTCAAAGTTTTGAAGAATGGATCACTGGCAAGAGATTCCATTTTTTTGTGTAACCATGGACAATAGTTAATACAGTAAACCCCCGCTATTTGCAGGGGGGGGTATGTTCCTGAGAAATGCCGCGAATACTGAGTTATGGCTCCCATAGTAATAAAGGGGTTCCATTCCAAAGTATGAAAACTAGTCTAAAATTTTGTCTATGCATGTATTATATGTACCTTCATAATGACTATGTACATAGTGAAATGCAAGCATATGGCATCGAAATGAAAGTAAGAAACAATTTAATATTAAATGTAATATTTATTAGAAATTTCAAACCAGCACCTTTGCTAGCTAAAAAAAACTTATCCCACCAGTGCTATCGCCTGTTTTGCTAAAGTGTTGATAAAGGAGTTTTGCCTTTTCACAGATGAGTGAACTTAACAGAATTTTATTTTGAGTTCGGTCTTCTATCCACAGATTTTAAAGCCTTTTCCATTCTAATTTAACATCACAAGTTACAGAGCAAATTTTTGAAGCAATTAACACGTTTTCATGGACACTACGGCGGATTTTTCTTCCGATTTTTTGATTGATCGTACCGTTGACTCATTGATTTTGTTTTGCCACTGAGAAGACACTTTCACCATTGTCTAACTCAATTTTATTCGCTAACGTCATTGCCACATTTGATATTTTCACATTCCCTCGTTATTCGTAGCCATATTTTTGTACGGGTTAGAAAACTTGTCCAAATAAAGTCACTTTCTTCCGTTAACACACTCGAAAAAGTCTGTTTTACACTGCAAAATGGTAGATTTATCACCTTTGTAAGCATATCAATTTATAAATTGATCAATTTATAAGCATATAAATTAAAAACAAACAACGAAACCTTCCATGGCAAGTGCATAATACATACTGAACAAGGATTAGCAAGAAACATCCACGCTTGCGATTTTGTCACCCCCTCTCCCCCACCCACTGAGCACTGTTTTGACGGGGAAAGATAATTTTAGCCATGCCCATGTTTTTTTTTATAGCAGAAAATGTTCACTGTGCTTTAAAATTCACATTTCTTTAGGTTTCATTTTATATTAAATCAGCAAATACAGATACCGCGAATAGCGGGGGTTTATTGTACTGTTTCTTTCATTTTATAATCCAAATGTTTACTCAGATTTTGTTTTTTGTGAATAGTTTTAGTTGCATTCTCCAATGCAGTAGCTCATTTGCAACTATGGGAACTGCTTAGTGGTGGTGGTGGGGAATAGGCAGGAGAGAATCATGATTTTTCCCTCATATTCTGTAGCATTGAAATATCTTTCCTGCTAGCAAAAGTTCTTTCCATTTTTTTTTTTTAGTAGACAAACTTTTCTATATTCATATGAAAGTTCTTTTAAGTAATTAATGGGAAAATGACACATTTATATGGAAATGATGCAGAAAAATTAATTTTTTTACCAAAAAAATTAACTTTGTAAAACTATGAACATGACTTTCTTTTTAAAGTGATTATATATTTACAACCAGAAAAAATAAATTCCAGAAATACTCACATGAGATAAATGGTGGTACAAGCTTCTGAAGGGTGGTATGAAAAACAGTGTTTTATGTTATAAGCATCTTAAAATTGGCTACACGTTTATCCTCACACCAACCAACAGTTGTTTCAAAATATCAGGAATTAACACTTGTTTCAAAATATAATGAATGAATGAAATTACTGATGTATTATTGCCCACTGCAAATCTTATGTTGAAAAATGTTTATGGAATGTTTGAGAAGAAATTTTAATATAGTATTTGTCTTATGACTGAAAAGGTAAATTGTGAGGAGCTTATCTCTGTTTTCATGCATATTATTCTCTAGTGCAGCAATTTCCCAAATTGGGGTCTGTAGACCAGTTCCAGGGGTCTGCAAAACAGACCCTCTGGGCCTGGTTAAATTTGTTTTATGTGTAGCAAATTGATAAGTTTTTATATTTATACAAAAATAAGAATAAAGTTGTTTGAAACAACTTAGAATTTTCTTTTCAGAAAACTCACTGTTCATACACATAAGTGTGGATGGGTTTGCAAAAGTTTTATTTTTGAAAGGGTAGGCAGATCTCAGTAGTTTGGGAACCACTGCTGTAGCAAATGAATGTGAATGTTGTCTCAGTTTGTCACCAGAATTATTCATCATCAGCATCTTCAATCCACTGCAGGATGAAGGCCTCTCCAGCAACTTTCCAGTTCCTTTTGTTTTGAGCACTGGCCATCCATTTACTACCCAAAAACTCATGAATTTCATCTATCCATCTCCGCCTTTGTCTTCCAGGTTTTCTTCTAGCTCCTCTTGGGTACCATTCTGTTATTTTCTTAGTCCATCTGTCATCATGTCTTCGAGATATGTCCTGCCCAAGACCATTTTAGTTCTTTAGTTTTGATAAGAATGTCCTTTATTGAGTTTGCTGCCTAATCCATGTGTTTCTCTTATCTAACAGTCTGATTCCCAATATAATTCATTCCATTCTTCGCTGTGTAGTTCTCAGCTTCTCTTCCATTCTTTTGGTGAGTGCCCAAGTTTCACTTCCATAAGTCATGGTGGGGAGTATACATTGGTTTATTATTTTAAGTTTCAGACAAACTTGGGATATTGCTCTTCAGTATGTGACTATATTTCCTGAATGTTATCCATCCAAAATTTATTCTTCTCTTGACTTCCAGCCATTTATCATTATTACAGCTAATAACTTGTCCCAAATAAGTGACTCCACCTTTTCAATTACTGCTCCAATCATTATTTCCCTTTGTGTGGCATACTTTTTCATCATTACTTTTGTTTTAGCCATATTCATCTTTATCATTTTTATCATCTATATTCATCTTTTGGACTATCCATAGTCCAAAATCCTTACTAACTGTATATAACTGATTAAGATTTTCCTCTAATTCTTTGGGATTGTGGCTTATGACCGCAGTGTCATCTGCAAATCGTAAATGGTTTAGGTACTCTCCGTTCACATTGACTCCTTTCTGCGACCAGTCTAATCTTCTGAAAGCTTCCTCAAGGACAGCAGTAAACAGCATTGGAGATATTGTCTCCTTGTCGAACTCCTTTCTCGATTTTAAATTTCCTACTGTCTTTGTCTAGTCTAATATAGGAGGTAGCACTCATATTTTCTTCAAAATCATAATATATGGGGTATCTATGCCTTTGTCTTTCTAGTGCCTGAAACATTGCCTTATGCTGTATGGAGTCAAATGCCCTTTCATAATCCACAAATGCCAGGCATAATGGTGTTTTATATTCATTTGCTTTCTCCATTAGCTGTGATATTACGTGAAGGTGATCCATAGTTGAGAATCCTGTCCTAAAGCCAGCTTGCTCTTTCGGTTGATTCTCAAGTATTCTTTCTAATCTGTTAGTAATGACCCTTGTAAACAACTTGTAGGTGTGGGATAACAAGCTAATTGGTCTATAATATGATTTCTCCTTCTTATGCAGCAAAACTCTGATTGCATTATTCCACTGCTTAGCCATCACACCTTTTCTAATGCACTTTGTGAAGAGCCTTGCCAGTTTTTGTGTTGTCTCTTCCTCCCAATTTTATCAACTCTACAGTAACTTCATCTTCCCCCGGGGCTTTCTGATTCTTCATTTCTTCAATGCATGTTCTACCTCATCAGGAAGAATATCGGAATTATATACCAACCTTCAACTCTCATTCTCTTATTTTGCTTACTCCCATTTAATTCTGAACCTTTGATACCTAGGAGTTTTGGTAATCCCTGTACTATTAACTGATTAAATGCTGTCTGATAGAAATTTTATTTACTTTCTATGATTTTAAACAAATTTTGTTTGCTTATTTTAATGTTTAGGCACAAGTTTCCTTGGAGAGTGAAAATGATGAATTTGCATTCACTGTATCTGGGAATGAAATTAATGTGGGATCACAAAGGAAAAAAATGAAAAAAGTTGAGGTATGAATATTTTCTAAAATACTGAAAATATTTTGTTTTCTAATCATTACTTTAAATGAGTTACCTTGCAGGTTATTTCCATTAAGAGAACTAAAATTTCAATCACTGTTGAATTGTAATATTTACCTTTCATAAACAGCATTACATCCTGGACCTGTATCAGTCCTTTCGGTTACCTGCACCACTCTAGGTAGTGCATGGTACTGGATGCCATTTATAAAAGATAATTATTGTGGTGTAATGAGGGTTTAAATTGTAGTCGTCTCTTAATGTTATAAGTTGCTTTGCACTTTAATCAATGAAGCATGCCAAAAACATGCCAGTGTTCTTGTGTATTTTTCTAATATGAAACTTAGATAAACATTTGATAAATATGTACCATGTGTATTAAAAATGTTTATATGTGGTTGTACCTAACTTCATAGCAGGTTATAGATTGAAAAACCTACAATTAACATTTGATAAATGGGAGGGAGTTTTTCTAATATGGGATCACACATCTAAATCCAATTCTGGAAACAGAACATGAAAACTTTCCTAAATTCCATGTTCAGTCTGTTTCTTTTACTATATTGAATCACTATTTTTGACACCACAGTTACAATATAGGAAGCATAATTAACTATTTATTTATTTATTTTTTTTTTCCCTTTTAAAATCATTTCCTCACTTATCTTTTAACAGATGAGATATACAACCAAAGAAAAATAAATATCAGATATTTTGTGGCAGCAGTTCTGTCAGTTTGTGTGAGAATCCATCAGATTCTATTATGAAAGAATTAAAAATAGATGTGTAGTGGTTCTTGGTTGAGGAATTAACAAGTGCAAAATTTTAATCATTTAAATTATTTTCATCAATGCTGAGTGCAAGGGATATTCAGCAAGGGGAGGGGGAAAAAATTTAGATCTTGTTTAGTGAAGCTTTGGAAATACCCTTGGCAGCCAATTTTAAACACAAATGTTAATGTCTGGGATAAAAAAAATAAATTCTTCCATCCTGCTTATTACCTGATCTCCAATTTTTCTAAAGTCAAAAGTTGTCAACTTTTGACTCAGAAATTTGCTAAGTACCACCAATTGTGGTGGTCCTTTAAAAAGTTTTGCAATTAAAAATACAATAGCTCATTGCAATTGCCCATTGCATTAGCAATGAGCAATTGCACTTTGAAAATACTGATTTTCAAAGTGCTCTAGCTTCTTTACAAAACAGAAATATTTATACTCATCCCATCTTGAGACAAACTATATTCTGATTAAACTCAAAGAAATGCAGTAAACAACTTTTTTGTTGGATTCTAATTCATTCAGGGATCCCTAGACATGAAAGTGTGGATCATGCTAAACATGCAATTGAAACTGATTCAAATCCACTGTTTGACAAGCAGCTTGTCAAACTCAATCGATCCAAATGTGGTAAGCCCAAACTAATAAACTTGTAGATAACAAAACCACAATCTTTTCTATTGAGCAGGATATTATAGATGTGCATCTACAGTATCCTGCTCAAAGAGAACCTATTCTTGGTAGAACATCATACATTAGTTATACCTACCTAACTCACTTCTGGCTTATTGGGGGAAACCCCCCTGCCCCAATTAAGTATGAGTGGTGTGTGAACCTCTCAGATGGCATATTCTCGTTGTCTGTACTATTCTGCAACAGGAGTGCAATATTCTAATTCATGTTATGGAAGCATGGAATGTTTCATGCTTGTTGTCACATCTACAGGAATGTTCCACATATTTAACAGTTAATGTGGGAAGATGCAAATTTAACAGAATTGTTTAAATTTCTAAATTGGAGTACCCATTTCTAACTGAATTATGTCTATCAAATGGCCATATTGTGTTAGTAAAAATCAATATGGCAATGTGTGGGTAACAATACTAAAAAATATTGTAACTTATCTCGGTAACTCAGAAACAATATTAAAAGTATTGTTATTAGACTTATCCCAATGTATAAGGAAAGGATCAAATGAGGTGATGGGAAACTAGACCAGTGAGCTTGACCTCTGTGGTGGACACTGTTTTATGCTTAAGGACGATACAGGAATTGACTACCTTGATAAGAATGGAATCAAAAAGATCCCAGTATGCATTTGTGAAGGGAAGGTATTGCTTAGTAAGCTAGTGTATTTAATTATTATGACAAAACCATAACATTTTTTTTCAAAAAAAAAACAACTCTGTAATTTTCTGCAACTTATGTTTTATGATAGTTGGTCTCCTTCAAAGGAGACTATTGTTAAAACTGGAGAAGACTGGGATTACAATCAAGATAGGGGATAAATAGCTGGATTAAGAATAAGAAGCAGAAGATGCTTATGAGCATTCTTCAAAGTGGACAAGTGGAGTCTGCTAGGGATCAGTGCTTGGATATTTCTAATCTTGCTAAATGACATTGATGGGGTTACAGAAGTGTTCAGTTTTCTGAAGTTGAAGGTTTTGGAGGTGATCAACCAGAACCAGTCAGTGTTTCTTCAGAAGGATTTGAATTGTTTAAAAATTTGTCTGAAAATGGTACCTAAGATTTAACATGTTTTCTACCACCTATATTTGAGAGAGTGCATTGTGTTGTAATTTTCAGAATGTTAAACAACATTCAGAAAATATGTAAATAATGGTTGAAAAGTAAGTTTGGAATTCATAACTAAAAGTGATCACTTTTGTACTGAGCTGTAAATTGGAACAATCTCAATTTTTTTCAGTATATTAATAAAATACTGATAAAACTTCAATAAAAGCAAAGAACAAAAAACTGTTCTTTATTCACATACATAGAACAGTTTTTTGTTCTTTGAACAAAAAACTGTCCTTGGCACAAATCTTTACCAAGAATACAAACAAAAACATTACTGCAAATAACAGTTCAGTGTGCCAATATCAAGAAGTTAATTTCATGGACCTTTACTTTTAATGCATTCATTTATCAACTGTTTAAGAATTACTACTCTTGTGTGTTATGGTACATTGCTTGGGTGCCTTTTGAATGCTTGTATTCATAACACACATTTCTAGTGCTGTTTGATAGTTACATGCATCAGAGGCTGCAGATGTGTTAACAGCACTTCTGAAGATAAGATTAGTGGAAATGGGGGAACCTGGGAGTGAGTTAAATGTAGTTAAGAATTAAAACTACTTAGGAGTTAAAATACATTTAAAAATATAAAGTTTACTGTGCAGTGCAAATGGGCAATCAGGAACACAGATATGATCAATGCTTTATTGGATCTTTGCAAATAAATACCACCTTATTGGTAAGAGCAAAATGGTACAAGATGGAATGATCTAAAGATCACTGGCTTAAGACATTGCAGATAGTTGTGCTTGGACAGCTTGTGGGGGTGGTGCCATTACTGAGGTGTTCAAATCACAAAGGAGATGACTGACTGACTGAGTGAATGAAAGTGGTATTTTCACTGGTAGACAGGACAAACCAGGGAGCACAAATCTAAAATGTTAGGGTGAGGAGTTGTAGATCATTGAAATGAGGTTCTCCCTTATATGAAGCAAGCAAAATCAAAGCTGAAACCACAGCCTGGTGGAAAATTGACAAAGGTGTAGACGTGTAGCATATTTTATATGTAAACATGGAACAATAAAGCTATACTTCTATACAGCTTACTTCTCCAACTGAAAGGCAATTTTGATGATCAGAACTGAAAACTGTTGGAGTACTCAGTTCATGCTGACTTATTCTAATGATCTTAATTTTGGTTAAGATACTATAATGCATCTGGTAGATCATTAACACTTAATTTTTCAAAGATAACATGCTGAGTAAATGGGTTCATGCATGTATATTTTTCCATTATCAGTTTGCTGTAGATTGTTTTCATAAATTCTTTGAAGAGTTAGATTTTTATCATGTACAATGATAAAATTATTTGCATGGCTAAATTGTATGAGACAATTCTCACTTAATTGCAACCAGTTTTATCAGAATTACTGATTTCTCTTTAAGGTTCCGCCTGAAGATGGTGTGTCCCTCCCATTTCTCATTACACCTTTGAAGTTAGGCTATATCAATATTAAAGTGACAGCAACGTCTACAATTGCAGGAGATTCAGTTCTCCGAAAACTTTTGGTAAAGGTATGTCAATCAGTTATTAAATTAGTAAAACAGTTTATTTTTATTAACGTTGCAAAATTTTTAAAGTAACTCAGTGCATATTGTATATATACTTTTAAATTTATATATATATATATATATATATATATATATATATATATATGGGGGAGGAATCTTCAGTAATACTAATGTTACTGAACATCCCTGCAAGTAACTGGTTAATGTTTTGGGATGTATAAGATTAGGTTCCTGGCCTGTATATTTCACAAATATTACCTTTTTTTAAAATTTTTGTGAGGTGTACATATGGAGGTCATCTGTTTATAACTTGTTTGGAAACTTGTAATATTTTTAATAGCAGGAGTTTTGTAAGATATATATATATATATTACCTTTTTTAATGTGTTTTCAGTGGTGTCAGCAGGTACAAGGGATGGTTTGGATAAATTATTAGGAGTGGGCAAGGGTTAAAATATTTTTTTTATTCAATTGATGCTGTTATAATCTTTCTTGCATTCATTTTGTCAATACATAATACTAAATTCTGTATTATGGCCATTTATGAATATTTTAGTTAAGTTTTACACCTCCATCCCCACTGTGCTTGAATCTATATACCATGAAAAATATACAGCTTATTAACTGAATTCCATATTTGACTGCTATAATAATGAAGTTAATTTTTCTTTGAATTATTGAGCTTTTATAATAACTTCTTTTAGACTTTCATAGCCTGGGTCACTGTGATGGCCCTTTTATCAATTAAAGGTAAATTTATGTGTGGAGCTGGGATTATTCAGAATCACCCTTCAAAAAAATCACTTCAACCCTCACTTAAATTTATGTAAGTTCTCTGCAAAAAAAATCCTCAATATTTAATCAATCCTTTCAGAGCCTTATACTTTGATCACAGTAGTGTCATTTTGCTTTGCAACACTTATTTTAATATTTTACCTTTTTATAACACAAGGAGAATGTGATGTATTTTCTATACTGCAACAATTAGTTTACAACACTGCTACATATGAATGTTTTTTTTGTCATGATCTTTAATATAACAAAATAAAAATACCACTTGTCATAGTGATGATAATGATTTTTTAAAAACTGTTACATAATCTCACCCCATTATTAGAGGCTTTAAAGTGGTTACCAGTAGATATTTTCTAGGCAAGTATACAGCTAACTAAGTGCCTGTTATTGATGGTGAAATGCTAATGCATTCTGCATGTTAGAGAAGCAAAACGATCATAACCTGTGGTGACCTTCAAACCTTATGTATAGTTTTTTTTATAGTGGCAGTCAAGGAGTACTCACATTCTCACTCTCCTACCAGAGAGTGAGAAGTGTGAATCTCCAATTGTAAGTAACCTCACATTGAAATGAGATTACTTACAATTAGTTTACCTATTCCAAGTCCATCTGTATTTATTCTGTATTTCAAAGTAATTGTAAACATTTTATAATAGATGGCAACATAAATAGCTTTTAAAATTTGAGGAGGAAATTGTACCTGTAGGCCACTCTGATTTGGGCTCACAGATGCTGAAATTTTCTGGAATTCAGATCCAGAAGCTGATAAAATTGAATCAAATGATACATAAATGGATATAGAAGATCTTACTGCATAAAAAAGTAAATAAGAGTAAGATTTTAAATTATGGTTTTTTAATAAACTAATTTTTGGCAACCAATAAAGAACAAATTAATATTTAAGACCATTTATGTACAAAGTTTCAGTCTTTCAAATTTAAAAAAATATGAAGAAATTTGCTCTACAGAGTCAACTAATAGCAGAAACTTAGCCTTGGATACAAAGCTGTTTTCCTCTCCCTAATCAAAACTCAGATTCATGGACATAAAACAGAATCAAGCAAAAAAAGCCACACAGATGACAACAGGCCACAGCTCATTTGGGTATGATGATCAGCTGTAAACACACATATAGCTGCAAACAATTTATAATATCTTATCGGGAACTTCTAAGGATCTGCACATAGATTGGGACCTTTGTATGAAACACTTATTAACAGTTTGTTCTTAGACCATCTAGATTACTTTCTACAACTTTGTTAGGGGTCCACTAGCTTAGTAATATTCTTGACTTGCAATTGCTAAATATTCATATGACATTAATTATATACAGTAATTTTTTTCTTGATTCTTAAAGTAAAACAATGCATAAATCTTATTTATTCATTTGAATATAGCCAGAAGGATCTGTTCAGTATTATAACAAGGCTCTCCTAATTGACCTTCGACATCCAGCATCTAAGCCACTAAATGTTAATTTGTCCATTCCTATTCCGGATAATGCTGTGGAAGGATCCCAAAGAGTAACACTATCTGCTATTGGTAAGGAAAATGTATTTAGGAAACTTAGGACTTCTTTATTACTGGAACTTCATATTGATTTGAAAAATGCCTTTCCAATTATAAATGCACTGCACATTCCTGCTGTTGAGTCATGGCAGCATTAATAGTAAACTGTTTAAACTGTCTCCTACTGCACTTTGTGTGGGACTGAAGAGAATGTGGATCATATCTTATTTGATTGTCACTACTATTTGGACTATAGCCAAGAACTTCAGCTTACTGCAGCACACTTCACTAGTGAAAATAAGCCTTTACTTGTTCAATCTCAGGTTGTATTTAATGCTCCTAATACATTTGCTATACACATCTTCAAAAGGAGAGATGAACTTTGATTAGTTAACCCAAGATACGGTTCTTGTGACTCTTTGTACCTCAGGGTTGGTGTACAGAAAAGTAACTTTGAGTTCTCACAGTGATTACTTGTATTAGATGATAACAATGTTATTGTTATATATTAGAAATACTGATTTCTACTGCCTCTGAGGATTCTACTTTTTGTTCCTTGGTAATGCTACTCCAGTGTATTGTTTGGTAAACTGTTGAAGTTCACCTAATGATGAATCTTTCCCTATTAATGGGGTGAAATTTGGTCCATGATATTTTGGACTCTTTCCTCAACAAAGAAAAGAATGTCTTCAGGAGCTTTCTGTTTGATTCTGATACCAGGATGGGACTTTTGGTAAGATGTCAGGCATCAGTCACTATGACAGCAGAACAGAGCACAATTTACACACATGACCGGTTATGGTGAAAGCCTCATCACAAGAAGTATAAAAGCAGCTAATGGGGAAAACCCTGGAGTCTGAAACAACTACACTTAAATACTTATAAATTTACAAAATTGAGAAGTGGTTAGAACCAGTAGTTATAAGGTGTATACATTTTTGAAAGATGCACCTGCAAGGGTCACTGTTCAGTAAGTTGCAGCAAAAAATGCTTAATATTTGTTACATATTGTGCAATGGCTCAAAAAAAAGAAGGGCCATCTGTGATTGCAGAAAACTAGACCAGTATGCAAAAACAAGTGGTAGAACTGAGTAACTGTTCTCCCACTACATTAGGAATGTCAGGATATGGAAGTTGCTACATTTACTGTAGCAGTTAAATTTTATTTGCTGCAATATATACATAATGTATTGCCATTTGTACACTTTCTTATCAAAAAATTAAACCTTTATTCAGCATTAAGTAGGGCCACCATTTGCTCAAATTACAGCCCCTACACATGTCATGGATCCACTGGGTGTCCATGAAAGTCTAGTTCCACATTTGACCATTCTTCCATCAGGATATTTGTCAGCTTCTGTATTGTAGTTGGTAGAGAACTGAAGCCAATTTTTATTAATTTCCAATCTGGAGGATTGGCTGCCATGGTAGGTTTTGGTAGTCTTGGTAATGTTCCTTGAACCATTCAGGCAATTTTTATAGTGGACAGGTGTATTGTCTTGAAAGAAACCATTGCAATCTGGATAAAAATAAGCATTGCAGCATTGTTGATCTGATGTAATAAAGATTCACTGAGGTAATACAACCTAATGGTATGAGCACACTGTCTATACCAACAATACTTACCTAATGCCATGATATCACTTTCCCCTGCTTGAGTGGTGGACACATGTGACACTTTAGATCAGGGGTGGGCAATTATTTTTTTTCCTCGCGGGCTGGTCACCTATCTCCACACCTGTTCATGGGGCTGTGTGTGAACTTCCTCAATGAAACAAAATTGATTTAGAAATGAAAATGATTAAGTACAGTACCAAGCAGGACAAAGTTTGTCACCTATTGCAAGGGAATTAGGTCTTGCTGCTTCAACAGTGAATACTATTTTAAGGGAAAGTGTGTGTATAAAAGAATATGTCAAAGGATCAACGCACTTAAGATCAACAGTGTTCAGGTGCTATATCAAAGATGGAAAAACTATTAATATGGATGGAAAATCAGATTCAGAAGCAAGTCCCCCTGAGTCCAATGGCCATTCAAGCAAAAGTAAGTATTTATGGAGATATTAAGGATAAGTATAGTAAACCCCAAGCCAAGTTTGTGGCAAGCAGCTGGTGATTTTATAGTTTCAAGCATTGCGCTGGTTTCCAAAACATTAAATTATGCAGTGAAGTTACCAGTGCCGATTCTGCAGCTTCAGAGAAATTGATGTGTTAAAGGCAGCTATTCAATACAGCAAATTTTTTTAATATTGACAAGACTGTTCTATTGGAAAAAAATTCTGGATTGAACATACATTGCCAAAGAGGAAAAGACACCAGGTTTCAAGGCTTTAAAAGATAGGTCCACAATCTTGCTTGTGGGGCTAATGCAGTGGGACATTACAGATTAATACCACTGCTTGTGTAACATTCTGGAAATCTTGCATTTAACGGCATCAATAAAGCCACCCTACCCATGCATTTCTGATCAAACCAGACAGCACGGATAGCAATATCTTTGAGGGTTGGTTTAAATGCTGCTTCATTCCTGAGGTTTAAAAATATAAAGACAATGACATTCCTTTCAAGATTTTGCTTCTATTAAATAATGCTCCTGGACATCTTATGCATCTAGATGATTTCAATTCAGATGGTAAGTTATTCTACTGCCAAACACCACTTCACTCATCCAACCTATGGATCAGGGTGTTATTTCAAATTTAAAAGCACTATTTACACACATTTGCTCAGACATTGTCTGCAATAGACGGTGAGAAAAATTTTACGTTAAGAGACTTTTGGAAATCTTACAATATTTACCACTCCATCTTAAACATTAATAAGACCTGGGCAGAAATTACTAAAAGTTGTTTAAATGGCACATGGAAGAAATTTTGCCCACGGCACGTAAAAGGCTTTGAAGGGTTTCAAAAAGAAGAATCATATGAAGTGGTTACAGATAAGATTGCAGAGTTACTTCAGTTGGGGGTTGTTGCCAAAGGAGGTTGTTAATAGAGAAGGAATTATCTAACGAAGAACTTATTGACTTGCAGGCAGTGAAAGAAATGCTAACGAAGCTCAAGATGAACAAAATGAGGAGCTGAGATGCTTCATCACCAGAGAGATGGCAATTTTGTGAAATTGCATCGGCAATGGAAAGGTTTGAGAAGATGGATCCTGACAGCAAACGATTATTAAAAGTTAACAGAGGGGTGAATGATATGCTTGCTTGCTACAAAGAAATCAATGATAAAAAAAACAAAAACCACCAAGTCATCCATTAATGTTCTTTTGTAAGGTTGATTGGCTGGCCCCTTCGAAATCTTCAGTCCTCAACCTCTGCAGCAGCATACATATCAACTGAAGACGTCTATTCTGGCAATGATGCTTGACAGGTAAAACTAACTGACATTATGCCTGTCTCCTTTTCTTTTTTATAATTTGCAAATTTTTTTTTAAATGGCACGCTTTTGTAATTTTTCCTGCACATGTGAAAAAAAAAAACTGAATAAATACAATAAATAATTCTATTCACATGTTCATTGAACATTTCTTTTTTTGATTCAATCAATTCAGTGAGAACAGTTACGTGTGCTGCACAAGCATGGGGGAAATTCGGACTTAAGTAAAATCCATAGTTCTACGGATTTTACTTGTGTAGAGTCCTGTGGAATGCAACCCTTATGTCAATCAGGGAGTGGCTGTTACTGCCTTATCAGATTAGCAATTCTACTTACTGCATTAACCTATTATTATGATAATATAAGCTATGCCATTTTTCACTTATTCAGATGCTGTCACTTTAGTAGCATAAAATGAATTCCTAAAGGTGCTGGCATTCAAACAAAGCATCAAATTGAAGTTTCCTATAAGTATTTGGCAAAAGGAAATGTGCAATTGTTGATAGGGCTGAGATCTATTTTGAGACATGGGGGGGGAGCATCATTACATACCTGAGAGCAAAAAAAAAATACTGCCAGAAAAATTCAAAACTCAAGTTTGTTATTAACATCATGACTGAAGTCTTTAGAGGAGTTGATTTGTGCAGATTTTTCAGTGCATGGTGTGACACATGTCTAGTATTATTCCAATCTCCTGACAGTGTGAAGTATTGGGCAAAAGGCAATCCAAAATGGTCAGGGATCATTCTTCTTCACAACAGCCTTCAGAAGCATCACATAACCCATTCCCCACAACTGTTTTGTCTTCTTAGGTTTTCTCTTCAGACTGTTTAAAGAATTTTTGGTGGGATAACTCAGATAGCATTGTGGCAGTATGTGGGTTCTATTCTGCAAACCAATCCTGAGTTTTATACCTCAGAGATACTAGTACCAGTGGCATAGTTACCATGTAGGCAGGCAAGGCACTTGCCTCCTGGCCCTTTAGGGGCCCGACATCTTTGGCTGTCTCCTGTTTTTGCAATATTCATTAAGTAGGGGCCCGAACATGTTCTTTGCCTCCGGGCCCAAAAAAGGGTAGCTACGCTACTGACCAATACTAACATGTTGTTGGGATTATTATTATTATTAGCTGTATGGGGCAAGGAAGCCAGAGGCTTATGCCTCGGGCTTCCTTCCTTTCTTTTTTGGCTGCACCAGCCAAAAAAAAAAAAATTCCCTGACTTACCCTGACAGAGAGAGATGTAGGAAGGAATCGCCAAGAAAGAGAAGAATGATGATATCCAGCTCAGGACCCTGGGTGTGCCAAGCCCATACTCACCAGATGTGAGCCCCTAATAAATCTAGTTGTATAGAGGAAAGGTATGCAAAGAGACTGTATGAAACATGTTCAACATTTCTTTGAATAAAATTCCAGGTGAAATTTGAACCTCCTCTCATATGCCATCTGCAGTATCAATACAAAGTTTTTAATCATATTCAGACCATAATTGAGTTCAATTTAAAAAAAAAAAATTGAACTTTACTAATATCCTAAGATTTCATGAATATGAAGCAAACAGTTCATTTAATGTAGATGAATGATGTAAACAGTTTATTCACCCATAATAGATAACAAATATTACATTCAAAGGATTGTGAACCATATTTCAGTTGTACATTCACAACCACCACACACAGCCTTCCTGCTATAATTTGAAACTTTTTTTTTGGGGGGGGGGACAGCATATAGTAATGTGATAGTGCCCAAACAATCAGGTTCCATAACTAAAAAACTAACTTAAATTTTTTTTTTATTTGACATTTTTCCTAACTGAATTACACCAAATTACATTTAAATCTCATTTCCCTAATTTCCTTATTTTATGCCTTTAAAAAAAATCATGGTTGAGTGTGACCATTTTACTTGCATAAACTACATAAATGTTTCAGTGTTTGTTACAACTTTATTACAGGTGATCTGCTTGGTCCTACTGTTAATAATCTTGATCAACTTATACGTATGCCATACGGGTGTGGTGAACAGAACATGGTGAATTTTGTTCCAAACATTGTCATTACACAGTACCTTGAGAGAGTCACTCGTCTCACCCCTGCCGTTAAGAGTAAAGCCCTTCATTATATGGAAAATGGTAAGTATTAAATTTTATTTCTTAATTGTCATTTTCTAAACAAACAATTCATATTTTCCTAATTCACTTCAGGTGCAAATAATAATATAAGCTCTCTGCCAGTTCATTTCTTCTCTTTATTAAATTACCTTTATTCTATTCATTCCCATTTTCTTTCATAATTATTTCTTGATTTTCTCATTTCCTATATATAATGATAATGTATAAATCCAGTAAAATATCTTTAATCTAACCACTTTGTAGCTTTCAAGACAATCATCTCTTTTTCAACAGAATTTGAACTTAATGGATACAGTTTATGCATGCAGTGAGACGTGTGAAGGCACATTATTCAGTCATTAAACTGGCATTCGTTGTTAATGACTGAATAATGTGCCTTCACACGTCTCACTGCATGCATAACTGTATCCATTAAGTTCAAATTCTGTTGAAAAAGAGACACGGTTGTCTCGAAAGCTACAAAGTATTTATATTAAAGATATTTTACTGAATTTATATGTTATCATTATTTCATTTCACCATGGATCAGAGTACAACAGGCCCATTTATACTCGTAATGATAGTAATTTTTGATTGGATTTCAGTACTATTAAAATATGAGAATTTTAAAAAAGAAAATCCCTTACAAGATACTTACCTTAATATGATGCATGCAATCATTTATAGAAATCTTGTTGGGAATATTAGGTGCTTGTAGTAGTAGCAACCCAGTGAATTGAAATAAGTGTTCTGTTCATTTGCTGGGTTGCTACTACTACTACAGACACCCCTTTCATGCTAATATTATTTTAGTGATACTAATACTATTTACTATATTTGCATTAGTAGAGGCATATGATGCAAGAAAGCAATCTTATGCAGCATCAGCCAAAAAAAAACACTCCCATTTCACCCCTCCGTTCATTCCAAATACCTGTCCAGCGCAGCCTTAAATTTATTTAAGCTATCAACTTCCACAACAAATGGTGGAAGTGTTCCACCAACCAACTATTTGCTGGCTAAAGGCAAACTTCTGCAAGGGGATAATCACCTCCTTATCACTGCTAGAAAAATTCCCGTATATTATTGACAAGACACCATGAGCTACTCTTGCAGACCGTCTGCACTGCTCAGAAAACTTCATATCTGCCTGCATAATTCATATCAAATATGGTGCAATGAATTTTCATCTAAATTTAGATTAAAAATTTAGTCTGTGCTTAATCAGTTTTCTTAGGTCCCTTTGACTATGACAAATGTTATGGTCAAAGGGACCTAAGGTTATTATGGATGAGACCATATGATGACCAAATAAATATACACGTAATTTTAAACATGTAAGATGGGACATGATAGCAGCACGAGGTGCATGCATGTGTTGCTACTTTCTAATATTGGTGGGGTGGTAAGTCAAATAACATTTTTACACTAGGTAAAAAGATGTTCTTAGATGTTATCCTTTGGAAATATAAATTTCATTGTCTCAATTATTTTTCCAGATACCAAGAATTTTGCAAAATGTAATCTATAAAATCATTTAAATCAATCAACTAAACCACTTCATTTTAATAGAAATATTCTGCCATCTGCTATTTCATAATTTATATAAGATCCAATACATTTGGGTGGTGGGAGCTGTGACCTTCAGAGAACTGTCCTGCCCAGTGAGTGAACAATTTTTCCAATCTACAAGGCCTGTTCAATCAAGAATGACCAATTTTTCACAATAAACCTTGCTTGCTACTAGTTCTAGCTGAACTGTGAAATTTAAGACCAAACCAAGCTGCATCATTAGCATTAGTAGAGGCATATGATGCAAGAAAGCAAGCTTATTATTGATGATAGTTCCTCCAATTTGGCATCAGTTAATTGTATAACCCTAAAACTGACACCTGGACTATGCTGCCCCCGTTTATAACTATAGGAAGGAATTATGCTGGAATTCCATAATTGACAAGCTGATGTGATTGCTTTTCGACTCTGGAGTAAAACATGGTTAATCAAAATATTCCTTTGCTTTCAGTTATAGCCATTTTTTGAAGACTGTTTCTGTTGCTATAGGCTGAAAAAAATGACAGTGTGCCTAAAAGTACAATTTTTGTCTTGAATTAATTTTAATTCAAGAATTTTTTTTTTTGTACAAAATTAAAATATTTATTGTGAAACTAGAATATTTCAGCTCATATTGCTTGCAGTACATTTTACAGAAAAAATGCATAATTTTTTTTACATATTACTATATTAAATTTTTGTATAAAACTATTGAATACAAAGAAATTTCAGTTCTGAAGTTTGAAAAAAAAAGGAAATTACACTTAACCTACAACCATAAAAATAAACATCATTAAACATTCACATTATATTGCTTTATCACCATTTCAAATATTTTCTTCTGTATAATCTCCATTTTAAACAAGAACATTAAAATTCATTAGAAACTCAAAACCGGTTGGTTACGGTAATGTTCCAGTGATAAATTCACAAATTTAAGTTCTTTTAAGTTTTCTGGAAATAATTCATATAAAATGATCTGGCAGCCAATAATAAATGAAGCAGCTCAACATTACATAATCTGTTGCTCAAATGATAATTTGATAAGTTAAGCTATAACCATTGACTCATGCACATGACGTGACCATGTGCATGATTCAGTGTGGTTGGTCAAGTTTACACCTGTTCAGCCCAGCATATGCAATGCTGGATGTGACACGCGAGCTATGCTGTTTTCAGACTTTCTTTCCATCTCAAGAAAACAGCTGAAGTGTATGAAATGTTAGACTATGATGAATCTATGCTTCCAAATAGCACAGCTCTGTAATTGTGAGAGAAGATCATTGTATAACAGTAGGCAACTGGCAGAGATGTTCATAATATCAGTAGGAAGCACAAGGCATTCTCCCTGACTATTTGCACCTGACATGTTTGTGCACCCTGTGTTACAAGGCTTACTCGTGCCTGAACAACAAGTTTACGTGGAGGTTTGTCAGGAGCTACAAAGGATGGCTGCTGAAGATGGTGGGGTTCTGCACAAGGTGATAATGGCAGATGAGACATAGCTTCATTTCAATCCAGAGAGTAAGTAACAATGCTCTGTTTGGAAGTCTGTCATTGGCAACACCAAAAAAAGCAAAAGTTGTGGATTCTGCAGGAAAGATTATGGTGATCTCTTTTTTGACATTCAAGGAATGGTTTACCAGCATGTTGTGCCCTGTCATAGGACTTCTGGGACCTTACTATAGAACAATACTGCACACTTTGCAGGATCACATCACAACTGCATGTAAATGCTGCATCATAACAATGCAAGCCTTCACATCACAAATGTTGTCATCAAGTAGTTAGCCAGTGTTAATATCATATGTTCCTTGTCCACCTTACAGCCCTGACCTTGCATCAGAGGTGATTCTCAAACACATCAGAAAAGCTTCCACCATGTTTTTGAAAATGGAAGAAATGGAGTTTGCATTTTGTGAAATGGGGACTACTTTGAGAAGGAGCATAAAAATATGGATATTAACAAAGGTATGTTATGAAAAAAAAAATCTTTCTTTATTTGAAAGATCTTTTATTTAAAAAATAAAAGAAACCAGCTCAACTTGGTCCCTAATTTAAATGTAATTTTGTACATGGGACTGAATTCTGATTTACTAATCAGGACTTGAGACCTCACCATATTTATCCTAAATTTAGGATAAAAATGAAGTTGTCAATTTGGCTGTGACCTATTAAAAAAAAAATCCGCAAACCAAGTAGTTGCCCTTGATGTCTAGGCACAGTTCTGTAAGACCAGATGGAATTCACTATTCAATGATACAGGAATTAAATATTGAATTATTAGTCACTTAATGTGTTCACAGACTTTGTTCAGCTGAACAATGGCATTATGCTATAGTACATGCCTACCCTGAACCATGCTAACTATAGGCTTATCACCTTGACCTGTTACCTTTTGTAAAATTCTTGAAAAGATAAATTCAATTCTGGTATCTAGAAGACTTCAACTTCCTTCATTCTGCACAATTTGATATTAAAAATAGATAAACATTTGATATATAATGGGGAATTCTATTTGCAATGCATTCCTAAGATGAGAACATCATTTAATAGCTTACTCCAATCTCAGTATTGCATGCAATTCCATGTGGGAGTATGAAATATCCCACAAATTGTTTGCTATGGATTTTGTGAACATCTAAACTTTATTCAAAACTTCTTGCATGAGTACATGTTCCAAGTTCACTTCAAAATGCCAAGTTCTCTCTCTCTCAGTTCCCATGGCTTCATGCTCAATACTACAATTCTTATAACTGCAGTTATAGTACAGTTGATACAGCAGTGTTTGTAGACAACCTTAACACAAAATGCAATCTGTTGTGAGATAGTTATAAGGAGGAAAGTAACTTGAGATCATTTCACAAGGACATTAGTTTCAACTTTGTCCCCAACATGTAACATGTATCCATTTTTTTTTTTTTTTCAATGTTGGCTAATCAGAACTTCAACTGATTAGCCAACCAATATCAGCATGAATTCTTAGGAATTATATTGGACATAAATTACATTTTTTAGAACAAATTATAAAGCTAAGAACAAGCTCATTGCAAAAGCAAAACATTTGGGTTCTCTGTTCTATATGCTGAAGTACATAAACTGTGAAACACATTGTCAGTACTACACATTGTCAAAATTGCCCTACTGCAATTTTGCTGTAGTGTTAAATAAATATTATATAGATAAAACAACCTCTAGACTTGAGATTCAAACAGCCATTAGACTTCAGTCAGTTCAGTTATAGTGTTTCAAATACTACTCCACTTTTCTCTGCTCCTCAGAGCATGACTCCATATCTGTGTGATTTATACCTTCATGCATGGAAAAATCTACTGTACAAGTTCTTGGAACTGTATCATAGTATAGAAGAGCAGTTCTCCAAATATGTTGTACATAACACAGGATTTTTAATTGTCCTTAATGATTTATAGTAATAGTATTTGCCATATAGTGCAAGGGAACCACAGGCTTTTGCTGCACTGGCAAAAAAAAAAAAAAAATCCAACCAAGTAGATTATATATATATGCTTTCCTCCTCACAAGACCCTTGACTTTACTCAAACTGCCAACCTTAACTTCCTGTGAGGGCAGTTTGTTCCAGCTATCAATGACTTGCTGGCTAAAACAACTTCCTACAATCTAATCTAAACCTCAAGCCCAGTATTTTGAATTTGACCCCTGATTTGGGAATTGCTTAGAACAGTGAGAATCCACCTTTGTTCATTTTACTAATCCTTCTCAGAGCCTATAATCCTCAATCAGGTCATGCCTGAGGCCTTCACTCTTGTTGCCAAGCTCTGTAGCCCAATGTCTTTCCTCATACAGCTGTCCTGCCGATCTCACCATTTGAATTGCCCATACTTGAACACAGCATTCCAAGTGTGTTCTTGCAATTGGCTTATATTATTTTTATTATTCATTTATCATATAAGAAGAGCATATAGTGAGACTACAAATATTAGAAATTGATCTATCATTCTTTGAAAAAATTGTATGAATTGCATAAATTTAAATAAAGCAATGATTTTATTTTTGTTTATTTGCTGCAGGATACCAGAGAGAGCTAACATACAAAAGAGCAGATGGCTCATTCAGTGCATTTGGTGAGAGAGATAAAAATGGTAGCACATGGTAAGAAATAATTTAATATCATTCACAAAACTTTTAGTGTCATATTTTGAGTGACTATGGATGAATAATAAAGTCCTCATTCATTATCCAAAAGTTTTGGATAACGAATACAGGCAACCCCCCTTATAACACGGTACTTCTACAACACAGTTTTGTTCTAACACACTTGATAAAGTGCAGCAATCCTTGCATAACAGGATACTTTTGAGCTTGTGTGCGTGGAAAACCCCGCTATTATGTTGGATGTAATTTTTCAACGTTTCCACTCTTTGAATCCCCACTGATTTGCTAGTCAAAAAAAGTTGAGAAATCCCTGTATTTTATTTTGTTGGGAAATTCCCGTGTTACGTTCTGTGCTGTTGAACTTGTGGAAAAATCTAGATTTTAAAGTTTTATTACTATTGGTTAACACACCAGCTATCCAAAAGATTTAAGTCATCCAAACATTGAAATTATGTTCTTACCGCCACAGTTGTATGGGATTAATATAGCTTTCATTCAGCCGTTAGATCAAGGCATTATATCCACCTTTAAAATTTATTCCATCAGAAAATCGTTACAATGGATTTTGGAAAAAAATTGATTCTGAATTTATTGAAGTAATGGAAGCATGGGAACATTTCTCAATTGTGGACTGTTAGAATCATAGCTTTCTTACTGAAAGAAGTAAAACTGTCAACATTTAAATGCGTGTGGAAAAATGTATGGCCAGAGTTAATTCATTCAGGCAGAAAATGGAATTGGTGCGATAGTAGAATTTGCCACATTGGTAGTGGGGGAAGGTTTTGATGATATGACTACTGAAGCCCTCGTGGGTAGCACAGATTATAGAATCGCTCTCCTCCCCACACCGGCTGGAAAAACCCAGAGTTCAAATCCCATTGATGAAGGGAGGAATTTTTTATTGGTCTTTTTCACAATGTGGATGAGTTGGTCGGGCTTGGGTGTGTGAGGGTAGCATGGTTTTTCATCCAGAAAATAGACCTCAGGACACATGCAATTTATAGCCAATATACACAGAGTAACATGCCCTTAGTTGCTGATGCTCCTAAAAAAAAATTAAAAAATTAATACTGAAGATATTCAAGAATTATTGGTAGACAAAGAAGCCAGCGTAGCAGATTTGGTGCAATTGGCATCGGAGGCATCAAATCAATTCAGATTGTGATATTGCAGATAAATTCTAAACTTCCAAATTTTACACTAAAATGCATAGGGGAAGGCATAAAGTTAACCGAGCAAGTAGAATCTTTTTTTTTTTAATGGAGACAAAAGTTCAAAAGGGAGCTTGAAAAATGCTTAGTTCCATACGATGAAATTCACAAAGATTTATCAAGCAAAAGCAAACAAACCCAGATTACTGATTTTTTAAAGAACATAAGATACGTGAAATCTATGATGTATTTTTGTTAGTTTTGGAATAGTATATTTTTGTTAGATTTTGGACTGTAACCTCTCTTTTTGGACTTTTTTTTTTTCTCAGTCCCGTATAACACTATTTTGCACAACACTACATTTTACAGCAACCTAATAACCATGTTATGAGGGTTACCTGTACTTTGAATAAAAGAGCACCCTTTGTGCAGCTCCCAGAAGGTTTCTTATGTTTATAAACTGGAAACCCATGCATTTAATTAAAAACTAAAAAGGTAATATTCAACTTGCTTATCAATAATTATAAGTGTTGTTACAAATACTTATTTAACTCACACAGATGAACTATTTTAAACACTTTGAATTAGTTTATTTCTGATAATTGCATATCAATGTTTTGTTTTACTTCCTTTTGAAGGAGTCTCCACTGCTTTGTGGTTGCCTTGTAATCCCCCATCCTTTTGGAGATATGTAGCAATAAATTTTTCACAGGAAAGGGGTGCCAGCCCTTTGCTTAGCCCCCAACCTTGGAGGACTAGAGTTTTATTCTCAGTGTGCACTTTATATTGAATAAGGACCCCTGGTCCTTATTCAATATATTCAGACCAATTCACCATATCTAGTGGAATCCCCAACCATATGGAGGACCTGGTCTCTAGGGGTCAGGGTCCTCAGAGTGCATAGTTCTAACTTGTAAATTAGAGCAAATAAACTCCAAATATTCTGTTTCAAAACCCGTGCCAAGGCTCATCATTTACATTAAATTTCACAATGTATACAGATTAATTTATTTTGAATTTGGAAAATATGCATGTGTGACAGTGCTTAATTGGGTAACTTATTAAATTACTTCTAAATTGTCTCAAAACACTGTAGCTGTAATTTAACAATCTTCACAAATCAATGTACACATTTTCATCATAAATATTTATTAATATACTTGTAGTTAAACTTAAATTTTTTTAAAAATCTTTTAATGTTTTGCTTTAAAAAATGGCATTAGTTATTAAAAGAAAAATGATAACCATAATTCAAAGCATAAGCAACATATGAAATTGACATTTCATCTAGCACCACTTTAAAATTGTTTTAAGCAATACAAAGTAATTTTAAAGTGATATGGAAATCTGAGAATGAAGTTTCAAGACAATGGAAATGTGAATTTGTCAGACTAATTCAAAGAATTCATGATAAAATGAGTCTTAATTAGATTTGCCCAAGCAAAGATCTTGGGAACACCATTCATCAACAGGCAAGAAAAATTGAATGGATTAAAGCAAAGTTGTCCAATTTGCAGACCACATGCAACCCATTCCTTTATGTTGTTGTAGCCTGTGGCCATGTAGGCCCTTCTAAGTGTTGTCCCTTAAGTTTTAAAACTAGCATCACAATGCTTCACACAGACTTTTGAAAATATCTGTTTTTAGGAATACAGTGGACACCACTTATTGAGATCACTTTAGGACACAGCTTAACCAGTTGATCATAGTTAAAGTACTTGGCAAGTTATTAAATATTTTCTCCATTTTAAAATAGATTAATTCACATAAATTAAGATTGAAGGGGAGAGAATGTCTTCAGAATTGATAACATTTGCAGGTCTACAAATTGTCACATGATGAAAAAAATGCAAGTAAACTTAAAGAGGGTTTCTTGTTGGAGGCTCTTGAATAAGGATTGATTAAATATTTTGGAATGAAGTAAGCTTCAACTATTTGAGACAGAGCCACAGTCCCAAAATGGTGTTAGCAAAAATTATCTAATGCTCATAATAGTAGTATTATGGAAATATTCCTCACCATGCAATCATCCTGCATGGCTAACATTTGCTGTTTGTCTTGCTGTAGAATCTAATTAAAATTAGGTAGCTTAATTAGAAAGTTTCTAATGAAAGCAATTAGTCCAAAATATAGCCTACACCATACCTAACTTGGTATGGTTATAGGCTATGATGTGGCTATAACCAGATTAGGTATTGTGTTGGTTATTTTACCTCATGTTTATAATTGCAAATAACTCAATGTACAAACTTTTGAACCATACTGCTTCTAACTTTAAACAAATTGTTATAACAGGTTGACAGCTTTTGTTGTAAGGTCATTCTACCAAGCAAAACCTTTTATTGACATAGATGATAATATTCTTCATGCCTCTCTTCAGTGGCTTTCAAAAAATCAGAGAAATGATGGATCATTTAAAGAGCCTGGAGAAGTTCATCATAAACCTATGCAGGTAGGAAGTTTTATAATATTTCATAAATTGAGAAAGTTTTCAGTAGCTTGTGCATCTGTTCTCAAAATTAGCAAGTTATTTTAGTTAAACATGTCCTAAACTTAATGGAGAAGTTTCAGTTTTAGGGAAAGGAAATAAATTTTTTTTTTTTTTTTTGAATTGAACAATCCCTATACAATTGATATTGTAACTGAAAGTTAAGAAATATGAGCAATTTTTGAACTTTATGTAATTTTAAACATGTGAAGAATTAATGTAATTTGGTTAGGATTATTTAGAGAAATTGTGATTGTAATATCTGTTTGAATGTATGCATTGGTTTTTGAATATAAGTTTCTTGTATTTGGGGAGGGAAGAATGTTAACTTCTGAGTATAATTGTTTTTCATTATCACAGATGTTATTACTTTGTGCAGGTCAATCAAAGAAGCTGCTTCAGTTTGAACTTTTGGATATACTGAATGTACAGAAAAGATTTATTGTATTAATTAGCACAATAAGCTTGATCATATTGCTATCAGTGGTAACTTCCTGAATCATTTTTTGACAAGATGGTGTACATGCTAGAATAGCATGAATTTATAGTAGAAACATTATCTTCTCACGATATAGTGAGTCTGCATGATTTATACAGGAAATTAAATTGCAAGGAAGGTCTAAGCAGATAAGTAATAACCAGATTGGTTCAGATGCAAATGCAGTTGCTGTAACTGATAAGAGAATTGTTGGTAACTTAACTTTTCATTTTTTAAAGTCTGTATTTGTAACATGGAAGAGATTTTTGAAGTTAGGTTAGAAATATTTTTGTTTGTTGGCCACGATGCTTTAATATTGAACAATAATAAAGAACAATAACAAAATATTTTATACTTTTAAGGTCTACTGGTAAAGCTAGGAATTAAAGGGATCTTGTTGCAGTAGCTCACCCTGATAACTGTCATTAACCACCATGCCAACTCTGTATCATCTGCAAACTTAGATATTAGGCATTTGATTATACCTTCATATTGACTACAGTATAATTGCACATCTTGTCCAAGATGGTTCTTTAAGCAAGTGACTCCATTATTTTCCCTGGAACAGATGTTAAGCTAACAGGTCTGTAATTACTCCTGTCACTTTATGAATTGAAGAGGCATTTGCACATCTTTAGGTCCATAGATATGTCCTCTGAATTCAATGAAACTCAAACAAATAAGTATGGCTTAGGATTTCCTTACTTTCTTTGTTCCCTCCCTTAATATAATTGGATAGATCCCATCCACCCCAGATGCCTTATGTTTAACTTGGATACTTTCACTTTTCCTCTCAGTTATTGCATTTAGTTCCCTGTTAGTTTGATAAACCAAGCATCCCCCTTCCCTAAAGAATTCCACAAGTGCAAATGTAGATGCAAAATACCTATTCAATTTGTCATCAACAGTTAGCCCATTGACATAAAGTGGCCCAGTCTGATTCAATCCCTTCTACTGATAATATAAACATAGAAGCCTTTTGCCAGAGATTTCTCATTATATGCCTTAATTTGCTTAACCTCCTTTTGTGACTTGATTACAGACTAATTTATATCTACCATTGGCTTCTAAATCACCTGATAATTTATATGCATCCCATGCACATTTCTTCTCTGCCACTTGTCTCAGTAGTTCATCTGACATCCATTTAGGTCTCAGCCTTGAACAGCTTCTTTTTTCTTCCAAAAAGCCTAACTTATGTGATTACTTTCCTGAATGCTTCTCATTTAGAATTTGCTGTTGGTAACATCAGTTCGTCCCAAGAAACGTCTGGGACTATTACAATTGCCCTTATGAAAGGTAAAGCATCTTTACCCCTGACAGTAGTTATGTCATTAAATTCCATGTTAGTATACTGTGATTGCTGCCAACCAGTGGGTCTTTTACCTGCAGATTCTCAATTCATGTTGAATTACTGCTGCTGCTAACCAGATCAAGAGTGTTGTTGCCACTCTAACATGCTGCTGTAGAAAAGTTGTCCAAAAATATCCACAAATTGCAGTCAACATCTGCAAAGTTTAAAATTGCCCACTCTTATTTCTCTGTATAGCTGTTTGGCATGCTTGTTACAGTCATTAATCTCCATAACAGTCCTACTCAGTTTTGTTTCCCCAGGGCTTATATCACACTAGACTGACTGAACATTGAGTCAGTCTGGTGTTGATATAAGCTTTTCATTTCAAGTCAACTTACTTGGGTGACCAGTTGCACTGGTCACCCAAGTAAGTTGACTGGATGCACTGCCTTAATTTAATGTGCTTCTTAAATAAGAGCATAACCCTTCCACTCCTCCTGTCCTTCCTGTACACATTGTCCATGTCCCTACAATGTCTGCATTTGATGACTTAATCAGTACTTAAAATTCATCAAGTTTATTTACAATTCTCCTGGCATTAGTGTACATGAACATTCTTGTTCTCAGTTACCCTTACACAGCCAATGTATTCACTTGTTTCGTGATGACCCACAGAAAGGCCCGAAATTCCTGATACCTTGGTTTCCAGGCTGTTGCATATTCCAATAGAAGCATTGTAAGAATCACCTTCACCTCTGCTTGTGGCTCTGGTTAACCTATTAGTTTGTATCTTTCCCCCTCCCAAGCTAGCAGTTTCCCTCACTATAAACTCAGTGGCTGCATCCTCCATGTTGGAATAGTTGTTTTGCTGCTTGTTGCCCCTTTGGAAAAGTCTCTGATTTGACTTCCAACAAAGACTTAAGACTTTTGTCATGTAGGGCTATAATTAGCAGTTTCAAGCAGAGTTAAAAGATTTCCCACATTCCATTTAGAATTGCTATTTTTCTCCAGTTCAAACTGGTCTAGAACACTTAACTTATGAGGGGTATCAAAAAGTTCATACCCTGACCTGGATAACATCAATAGGAAGATTCCATTTTTAATATAAGTTGTCTACATATTCAATAAAATTGAATATTCCTATAAAATCTCATGTACTGCAGAACCATGTTATATGGGACTAACCCCCTTATTGTACTGGTTCTTAGTGCTGTGTTATAGGGGACTAAGAACCAGTACAAAAAGGGGGTTACATTCCAAAAGATAAACCTTTCTTATAACTATCAGAAACTTACTATTTTTATTAAAAATAGTAATGACTGAGTAATAGTAATAACTGAACAAACTGTGACACATACGAGGGGTATCAAAATTCATACACTGACCTAGATAAAACATCAGTAGGAAAATTCCATTTTTAATATTTTGTCTGCATATTCAATAATTAACACGTGAAATTTCATTCCCATAGGTGATTGTACACCAGAGGTGGAGCCCAGAATCTGAGGAAGGATGCTATGGTTGACAAAGTGGAGTATCGAGCAGTGATCAAGTTCCTGCATTTGCAGGGCACGAAAGCCCAGGAAATTGACAAAAAAAAGAAAGCTGTGTATGGGCAGAATTGTCTGTCGTATGACACTGTAAAAAAAAGTGGAAATGGGAATTCCACGTCACGAAACAAGTGTGGTTGTACAAGTGACTTTGATGAGCCAAGAGAAAAAAGGCCATCAACATCTGCAGACAGTTGCAAAGGTTGAGTAGCTGGTGCTGAGTGACAGACATGTGAAAATGCATTTCATCACAAATACAGTGGGAATTAGTTATGGGTCTGCCCACAGCATTCTACACAACCATCTGCACATGTCTAAGATCTCTGCATAATGGTTCCCTGACTCCTTTGCAGAAGCAATGTTCTTGCTAACTGTTGGATTTGTGCTGCTGCAGCACCCAATCTATTCTCCTGACCTAGCACCATCAGACTTTGTTTTGAAAAAGGTAGAAATCATTGTGTGGACACTTTGAATTGTCTCAGGAAGTCATCAATTAGGTGAATTTGGTTTCTGGCAAAAAGTGCAGACTTCTATGATCAAGGCATTAAACAACTGATCCATAGATGGGAGAAATGTGATGCTATACATGGAGAATACATAGAAGAGGATCAAATTTCCTGTGGAGTTTCACCTTTTTAGGGCTATTTCTAGGTAAGGTACAGACTTTTGATGCCCCTCATACATTGTATTGGCACCTCATAGCCTAACTTGTCTCAGCCCACTGAGTTCTAGCATTTTTTTTCTTACTTTAAGCTTTAATTTTCAAGCATATTATAATACATGTACTTTTTTTTTATTATTATATAGGGTGGTTCTGGAAGTGGAGCAGCCCTTGCAGCATATGTTCTTTTGGCTTTCTTGGAAAGTAAGGTAAGTGTCACTTACATATACAAAATAGTTGAATTAAGATAAACTGAAATATGGCAAGACATTGAGAGAAATTTGGAAAAGCTAGCAGTTTTTTCAAATATCTCATCAGATTTACCTACAGTAAAATCTCGTTAATACAGACTTGGTTTATACAAAGTACTCGTTTATATGAAGCACTTTCCATTCCCTTGTGAAAGGATTAGGATTTCTATGTAAATATATTAGTTTATTACAAAGTTCTTTTTCACACTGTGAGAAATAGTCATTTTGTATGTTTAATACAAATCTTGGCAGAGTGATCTGATTATTGCCTGTGGCCACCTGGCTCTACTTCCTGAAGGATGGCACTGACTTGTTAGAAATTAGTTTTGTGTAAACAAAAGCAGTTTATGGTAGCTACAACATCAAGTTCACTCAAAAAAACATCTTTCTGAAGGATGAGTTGTTAAATTAACAAAAGAATAAAGTTTTTTACATGCACTCCCTCGCTCTCCACAGGAATAAGGTCAGTTGCGATTGTTACCCCAGTTCAGTCTTTTTTTGCTATCATATACAGCAATCTATTTTTTGTGCCACTTTATCTGAGCTGATGTCTTTTTTGGAACTTGTCTTTAAATTAATTTAATTTGTTTATATTAAATCTTATCTAGCAGTGTTATGGCAACAAAATGTAGATGGGCAAAATTAAGCCTGAAAATTAAACTAAAATTTATACAAGAGGCTTATAGGATGGAAAGAAGCAAAACAGACATTGCAAAGGAATACAACATCCCTTTATCTGCAATACTGAAAAACCGAAAAAGACGGTGCGTAATACTGGTGCAGCGACGAAAAACAGGAAACAAATTCGTGGTGCAAAAAAAAGGAACTTGAAACAAGACTGAGTGGTACCAACAAATGTGTGCATCTAATTTGTCAATATCAGATCCAATTTTGCAAGAAAAGGCCATCTAGCTCAGCAACATGGGCCTTAGTGACTTCAAATGCAGCAGTGAATGACTCCAAAGATTTAAAGACAGGAATAACTTGGGTTTGCGAGTCTGGATTAGTTGACAAAGAAAAGGCTACAGACTGGTTGTGTTTTGTACGGTCCATCCTTGAAAAATGAGGTAAAGGATATTTTTAATCTTTACAAGACAGGTTTATTTTATAATTTGCTGTTCGAGGAGTCTTGTCATGGTGGAAAATAAGTAAACAAAGACTCACTGTTCTGTTATGCTGCAATTCAGATGGCAGTACAAAACTATGCCCACTTGTGATTGGTAAGTTATCCAAGCAAGATATTTTAAAGTAGTTAATCAACTTCCCTGTAATTGATGCCAATAGAAGTGCTTGGCTTATGGTCAATTTTTCAGTCTTGGTTATCAAAATTGGACAGAAGGATGGCTTCAGAAAAAAGGAACACTTTGATTCTAGACTGTACAGTACATTCTGCTGAGACACTTAAGTTCACAAATATATGGCTGTTGTTTTTACCCCCCAATACCACCAGTTTAATGCAAACCACTGGATCAAGGCATTATTTATAACCTCAAGAAAGCATATAGAGCCTGCCTGATAAGGTACTTGATCTGCAACGTAGGAGGGAACAATTTGCAGCCAAATTGAAATGTCTTGGATACTACCGGTAATTGTTATTGCTTGGGAAAGTATTACATCAAGTGTAATAATCAACTGTTTGAGACAGTGGCTTTGAAGAGAACATCATTGAAAAACATGGTCCAGCAGACAAATGTGATAGCAACAGTGAGCAATGAAGGAATTAAGGAGCATATGGATTTTGTTGGCAAATTGAAGAGTTTGTGAAGGTGGATGATGAAGTTGCTACCACTGCAATGCCAACACCAGAAAAGCTGCTGGGTACCAAACAATGTTTTTTTACTAGCAAAAGTGAAGAAGTGTGCACACTGCCATAAAAAAAAATGCCCAAAATGCATTGAACATAATAGAGAATGTTGGCCTGCAGTAACATTGATAAAGAAAACTATTTCATTTGATAATGTCTGTGGTGTAGTTAAAAATGCATATAGGACAAAACTGAGCAAACATTGGATTCTTACTTTAAATTAGATTAATTTATTAAAAAGTTAATGGTTTGTATGTCTCCTTTTATATTAAGATTAATTCTTTTTACTGTGATTCTAAAATTTTTGTATATATCAAAATATACTGTACAATATTTTTATTTCTGTTAATATTGCTTTTCTCTGTTTTCTTACAAATAAAATATTTAAAAAATGTTATTCCTATTACTGTATTGTTAGACAAGGCTTTTGTTTTTATTTTATGTTTATTTTATTTTTGATATTATTTATTATTATTCTTAGATATACAGTATGTACCAAAAAAAACTAAAATTGACACTTTTGGGGGACCTTGTTACTACAAACTTGTAATTACAAAACGTGAAAATTTACGTGACTTGAACTTTGTATTAACGAGATTCCACTGTAATAGTAATGTACTTCGAGGTGGATGATATTTTTCTGCTTGAAATGTCTTGAAACATTATTTTTATGGATATAGTAATGTAAATAACAAACTATCAGCTGACACACTATTACACCACAATTTTGTTTCATTCAAGAACTTTTGCCAGTCCCTTGATCACATTCACCACTTTTATTGATTAG
The DNA here is from genome assembly GCF_048544385.1 of Mastigoproctus giganteus. Lineage (NCBI taxonomy): Eukaryota > Metazoa > Arthropoda > Arachnida > Uropygi > Thelyphonidae > Mastigoproctus > Mastigoproctus giganteus. Next base: position 6,576,590 of record NC_143581.1, read on the forward strand.
ATTATCCAGGAAAGAAACGTGATATGACGTAAGAGTAATTGACTTCCTCTCCATTGATCAGTCATAGCAATCCAGTAATCCCACCCTATCCTCTAAAGGTTCTCTTCAAAAGTAATAATTGTGGTGTAATTATATATTAATTGGTAATTATCTCTTAATGGAAATAACCTGCAAAGGAAACTACTCTTTTGAAGTCTCAAAGTAATCTACTTTGACAGATACTTGATCAGAAGAGCTTTTTTCTCCAAAATCCACTAAGCAGATATGCCTTTAGTATCATAGAATACATCAATCTTGAATTTATTCTGGCATCTGTGGTCCAGTTATGGCCTTTTGATGATAAATAGGTAGGAGTTCATATTTCAAGTCTCAGCTAGCATAATGCCAAAAAAATCTATCTTTATAAGTATTATAAGTGCAAAGAGTAACTCCCTCCAAAGGCAGTGAATAGTTGCCAGTTTTTATCCTTATTGCAGTCCTGAGTTCAGTAGTATTTTACAGATTCCATATTTAGTGTAATAGTTTATGGATGTGCATTAACACCTATTTTCAAACAGGTGTTATTTACTCACTGTAATATACACATTTGTTTGTGAATCAACTATCTCCACTAGGAAGTGAACCAAAAGAAACATTGCAGGATTAAATGTCATCAAATCCATTATTTTGAGCTGTTGTCTGGCCAAGAAGATTGGAATGGATTACTGCAGTCTTACAATCTTGTTATCACAAGAAAGTGCATATTCTAAAGTACAAGTCCGTTCTTTTTTTGTGGCATATTTCGATGCCACAGCAGTGACATTGTGGAAGGGTGGTCTAGGTAAAATGTGTATTAATTCCATTATTCCTGCTCTTAAAAGCCATTTTATTATATTGCACATCAAACTAATGAAACCAGTAAATGTATACAGTGCTTCATGTAATAAGTTACAGAACCAAAATATATAGGCGTTGGTGGCTTGGCATCACTCTTGCTATTTTTCTACATCATAGGCCATTAGCATTAGTTGAGGTATATGATGCAAGAAAGCAAGCTTATACAGCATCAGCCAAAAAAAAAACTTCCCATTTCACCCATCTGGTAACTTCAAATGTTTGTCTAGTTCAGCCTTAAATTTATTTAAACTATCAACTTCCACAACAGCAAATTGAAGTCTGATCCAGCAATCAACTACTTGCTGGCTAAAGGCTACTTTTTTATATGCAGAAAATTAGCAAATTATGTTTTAAATGGTGAGGAACAATATTTATTTCTGTTAAGTTTATTTGTAATAAATTGTAAATATTAAATGAATTCCTGTTAACTCTAAGCATATGCCTCTAATTCAAGTTTAAGGTTATTTTGTAATTGGTGTATAAAGTAACTTTAATTTTACTGGTTTTTTATTGCTTCATATAAGTAGTTTGAGGTGTGCCCATTTGAAAGGTGTTACATTATATACCTGACAATTGGTCTTTATAATGCAGAATTGCGCACGCACACACACACCAAACTTTATTACAGTGTGAACTATCAGTTCTTTTGGGGGGAGGATATTTGTGCTCTGAAGCCAATATGGAATTCAAATTGCTTAATAAATGTATGCCCATGTATCTTGCATGGAAAGATTAAAAACTGCATGCTACACCTTTTTTCTTGTCATTTTTCATTATTAGTGCAGCAATTTCAGTCATTGGCTAATTTTATACATTACCAAGTTGATTTTTTAATTTGTGTAATTAGCCAATTTGATCCATTTCCATTGGTACCAAAATTATACATTGTAAGTCTGTAATTTAAATTAAAAGTTAATAATTGGTATCCCAGATAGTCAAAACCAACATGGTAGCTTTCTACTGTAGCCTGTAGTCTTACAAAGCAAGAGTAGTATCAGCTGTGGTATACATTGTAGGGTAATTTGAGGTGGCATACAGGGAGACTTATATTGTGCATCTTGTAAGATTAACAAGTCCATTATCTATAAGCCCTTTGTAACCTCAGGGTTACAAAGGTTACTTCCCTTGTCAGTAGCATCTTCACTAAAATAATTCAATTATTACCTTATTTTCTATATCTCAAAATGACCATGTATTTGTTGGATTTTTAAGGCTGAAGAAAAATATGCTACAGAAATGGAACTTGCTACCAAATATGTGCTGCAGGAATTGAAATCAACTAACGATCCCTATGTTGTGTCTGTAATAACTTATGCTCTTCATCTGGCAAACCACCCAGAAAAAGATGATGCTTTCCAAAAGTTACAAAGTCTGGGAAAGAAACAAGGTGAGTAACTTTACAACTGTTGCTGGAGAACATTGTTTTATGTGAAAACATTAAAAAAACTTGTTATAAATTTGTCATAAAATTCTCTAACCAATATGTACAGATAATATAGCATAGAGTAGATAAATTGAATAGCTTTCATAAATTCACACCTCCCAATTCACCTTATTTAGGCAAAAATTAAGTAACTTGAATTTTTGCCTAAAGAGCCATAGAATTTCTTATACATGCATTGTATATTATGTTTGCAGCAGTATGTTTACTGATTTGCATGTTGTGCAGGCTGAAAATTAGATTAGCCAGGAGGATCTTGAGCATAGTATTATCTTGTGTACTCTCCTCACAAAAACAGTTTGCTTTAAATTTTTCATGAATTTTGAATATCAGTCATTTCAGTAAAGTTTAAAGCTTACAGGAATAAATTTAATAAAATTCTGTATATTTATTGGGAAGTATTGTTTTTAATTATGTCAAAGTCTAAGTTTCTCCTTAATTTTAAATCCTGAGGAACAGTATCCTCTTGGAAGTTCCCTTATCACACTGATAGCTATAAATCACTTAATCACTTTTTCTTGCTGTGCTTTTAATATTGTTGCAGTTTATCATTTAAAGTTTATTAAATGAAGAACTGTAGCAATATGTTAAATAAGTTACCTAAATTATTAGGTTGTGGTTAATTTATAAAGTAATTAGATCATAGGTATAGCTTAGCTTCACCTCATAGTAATCCGCTTAGTTTGAAAGTTTCAACACGTACATAGTAGTTATGAACCTTTTAAATTCCAATTAGTAGCTATTTTTAACTTGAAGAAATTATGAATTTGAAAAAAAAAAATTAGAATTACTAAATTGAGCTTTAAAAATGAATTTGCTTAAGAAATGAAAGTGCCCATTCCATTCTATAGTTGTCTAATTAAAATTATGTATAATAAAATAAAAGTGAGAAAAGCTTAATAGCCACGCACGAGCAACTTTTGAAACTGTCTTCAGTTAGCTATAGTGGAAAGAGAACATGCAAAGTATGTTATATACTGGTGAAGTTCCTGAAATGCATTTCAGTGCATGTGGAAACTTTGTGCTAAATTCCAAATAGGGGAGAAGTTGATCTTGTTTAATATGTTGAATGATGTGTGGTGCTTAAACCACTACAATAACGAGAGCTTCATTTTGAAGAATTTTGTTGTAACTAGAATTCAGTTTAACTACTGTAATAGCCGAATCGATGCGTGGGTTATGATTATAAGATTGAACATGTGTTAGTTCTGTACTCGATAAATTAGATTTGAAGCTATTCAAGTGGTAGTAGGCACGTGTGTTAGAAATTTTTGAAGTTCCAAATTTAGCTGTTATACTAGCAATGAAACATGCTTGACAATCTGATTGACATCTAATCAAATATATAATGTTATTATAATCCTGTCACATACTCATATGTTGTCTTGTATGAATTACATTTAGAACCTAATTTATTATAAGATGTAAATATTAACTTTATCTGTATTCTTAAAAACCTGTTGAAGTTGTCTAGCTTATTGTTGATGGTATGGAAGAACAATAAGGGGTTTGTGTATCTCATTCACATGGTTATTAATGTTGTTATGGTTATTAATATTATTATGGACTTTAGTAATGATTTCTTTTATTAGTTGTAATGGGTATTTCCTGTATAATTTTTTTTTTTTTTAGTGAGGTATTGCAATGCTACAAATAGATCTGTTTGTGTGTGACTATTTAATAGCATTATATATCTGATTATAAAGAACTACTTTTTGATGTATAGAGGATGGTGTGAGTAATAATTTAAGAACTTACCTGTAAGTGTGTTCTTTCTGTATATTTTGGTGCCTAAAAATGTACTGATTTTATATATAGTAAGATTTAGAAAATTTATTTTATTATTGATTTCTACTTCAAGGGTAAATTTGAGTCTCATGCATTGTATTAAATAAAGTGTCAATAGTTGTTTTGTTAACTGTTAAAAGGACATCGTCCATGTATCTTGTACAATTTGATACCTAGAGGAAAAGGTTGAAGTATTTTTTCTTCAATAGAACTCTAGGTAGATTTCAGATAAAGGGGCAGAAATACAGAGGCCATAGGAAGGCCAAAAATTTGTTCATAGATATTTTGAAATCTAAATTGCTTGGCATTAAGTAACAGTGATGTGAGCTCTAAAATGTCATTAATATTTAAGTCAGTACGTTTTGTCAAAGTGTCGTCTTTAATTAATAGTTCTTTAAGAGCTAGTAGCATGGTTTCGATATGCACGTTTTTATATAGAGAGAAGACATCAAAGGACGTGAAAATATCATTTTCAGATATAGTCACGGAAGTTATACGTTTGTGTGCCTCCTTAGTATTGTAAACCCTGAACCGAGAAAATCTCATTATGAAATAATTTTGACAAAGAACATGGATAGATTAGCATAAGTGGACTGTTGAAAGGAAAAATAGGTCACAAAGGATAGTCTTGTTTATGAAGTTTAACATATTCCAAAAATATGTGGAAGAATATTACTGCGTATACCTGTTTGTTGGCTCCAAGTCTCCTTCCATGTGCACTGAAATGAATTTTGGGAACTTAACCAGTATATAACATACTTCACTTGTTCTTCTCTTTCCACTATAGCTAACTGAAGACTGTTTCAAAAGTTGCTTGTGCACAGCTATTAGCTTTTATCTCACTTTTATTTTATTTTTTAATACATAATTTTAATTAGACAACTATAGAATGGAATGTGCACTTTCCTTTCTTAGGCAAATTTTAACAATTTTTAAAGCTCATAATTTAGTAATTCATAATTTAAGTTAAAAATAGCTACTAATCAGAATTTAAGTTTCATAACTACTATGTACGTGTTGAAACTTTCATTAAACTAAATGGATTACTATGAGGCGAGTGCTGATAATTAAGCTAAGCTATCTAGTTGTTTCATCACAGCACAAGGATTTCTGAATATATCATCAGTTAATTAAAGCAATTATAAACAATCTTTTATAAACTAGCATTATTTACCAAAGTACATGTGAAAACTTAGTTTAGTTAATATCTGGATTTCCTGACAATTACAAAGGCCCTGTACTCTTTATTGTTAATTTAAGGTTGCTGTGGAAACTTTCTTCAGGATATAGGGGAAACTGAAAGCTTCTCTATATCCTGAAGAAAAGTTCCACAGCAACCTTAAATTTTTATTAATTTATTTAATTTACTTTAATTATGGCTGTTTTCATTTATTATATTTGCTTTTATATTAAAATGCTCTGGAAAACTTGTGCATATGGCAGAAAAAATTAGACTCTACTACTTCTGGCTGTGTACCCAAGGAGTTCTTTGATTCATTCAGTTTTTCTTAGTATTTAGTTGTGTAACTTAATCACTTTAGTATAAGCTAGTTTTCTGTTACTATGTGTGCACATGCATGCACAGATTAATGCTTTTTTTTTTACTCTAAAAGAAAGTTTAAGTGGATCTAAAATGTCTGGATATTTTAACAATTATGTTGGATTCAAGGCTCTGTCCAGTACCTCAATACAAACACTGAGGATATATATATTTATATATTTTTTTAATTTTATTTTATTTAATTTTTTTGGTTCAAAAACTATCCTAGCTCAGATTTGTCATTCTTTACCTTAAGTTATCTAAATAAAAATTTATTTAATTATTTACCTTAAGTTCTCAAACTTCTGTTTAAGAACCTGTTAAGCACTGACACATTACTGTAGGCAGTTGAATAGTAATATATAGTGAACCAGTCTTTAAATTCTGTAATGCAGGAGTTTGTGTAGCCAGAGGAGTTTCTTTAAATTCTTGATATCAGAAACTGGTCACAGTAATGATACATTTTTCAATTATGCAATATGTACATTATCCCATGTTCCACAGCCAATACTTATCTTAAATTCTTGAATGAAAAATAAAATAAGCAATATAGTGAAGTGAAATCTAAGCTTTATATCATTTTCAAAAAATAAAGCACAGTACTGATTAGTCAACAGGCACCTTGCAATTGAATTTTTTTTTTTTGTCAAAGTATTTACTTCAATTTTAGGAGCCCTACTAGTTATTTAGATTTCAATAAAAATCTAATTTTTGAACTTATCCCAGTAGCAATGTTGCATTCCACTTTTAAGAATGAAGTGTTGAGTATAATTTCATAATTTTGCAAGTATATTTTCATATTATCACTATTCATGTGAAAATTTAAGACTATAGCTTTGAATACATTTATTTAACAAAATTATTAGCATTCTAATTTTCTGTTTTTTCTTTCATGTCCTAGCTGATATATTATATTGGTCTAGATCTGAACAGTTGCCCACAAAATCAAAATATATCCCACAGTCCCAAGATGTTGAAATGACAGCATATGCACTCTTAACATACTCACTAAGAGATGATGTTGGAAGTGCTTTGCCTATTATAAGATGGTTAATTTCCCAACAGAATGAGAATGGCGGTTATTCTTCCACACAGGTAAGAATTTAATCATTAATACTTGCTGTAAGGAAATACCATTCAATGAGAGGTCTACTAAGAGCCAATTTACCCTTCAACATTGTGATTTTAGTTTTGGATGTAGAAATTGTCAACCTATGTAAATTACACCATTTGCATAATTTTTTCAATATGCAGTCAGATCTCATTTCAAGCTCCTTTCTGAAGTTTCATGCACAAGTATTACCATATCATCTGCATAAGCTGTTGTGGTGAGTGGTCAAATTATTTCTTGAGCCAATCTTCCAAAACCCAGTTCCACATTAAAGGGCCCTACAAAATTCGACTTACCAGTTACTGTACAATCCTTAAAGTAATCTTTAATTATAGAGAAAATATTAAAAGGACATTTAGCCATGCACAACATTGTCAATACACTGTCCCAACTAATGAAATCAAAGGCACCAGACATCTACAAAAATTCCCAAGGTATATTTATAATCCTATTCCCGACATTACGAAATAAAGAGTGAAGTGCATCCTCAGTACCTACACCAGGAGTGAAACCATATTGTTTGTTAGAAAGGCTAATATTACTTTGGTAGATGGCTTCTCAAACTTTACCAGGAAGCAATGCAATAAGTCTATATGAAGCAGGTGAACTGGTTGGCTTGGTTGGAGATTTTAGGATAAACTTGAGCAGTGCATCCTTCCAGGGGTAATGGAAATACACCATCTCTTTGACAGTTATTAAAAACTTTCAACAATTCATTTGAATAAAGACTAGAGAACTTTTTGATTACTTCCCTCTAGTAGGGCCATGCCTAGGTGCTTGTTATTTTTAATGGACTTAACAATGGTTGAGATATTCATCATGGGTTGTTCATTCTTCAAGATTCAACATCCATTTTGCATTAACGTTTTATTCATTTTAATTTCTGGAGGGTATCATACAGAAGTGCTCTGAATTTGCCAGCGCAAATTTTATAAACCAATCCCCAAGGGGCATTATTTCCTGCTGTTTTCACCAATGTTTTCCAGCAGTCATATTTCTGTTTAGCAATAGCATGGACATACTTGTTATAAAATATTGTTTTATAGTTATGAGTAAATATTCCTGAATTGTCCATTATTAACCTTTTTGGTGAATCTGTTGGGCAGATCTTCTGCATTATATTTTTGATATAGCAGGCTGTGTGGAGGATTTTTTCAATTTAAAAAAAAACTATATAAATGCTTTAAAATATTATCCTCTTATTTTGATTATATTGCCTAACACTAGAGTAAAATTGTCAAATCAAAGCAGTTTAAAAAAAATGCAAAATAACCTCTACATCTATATGTATTTTACTCAGTTATATTCTTGATCTGAATTTCAGATTCTTTAATTTTAGTCTTTGCAAATCAAGCAACTCTGGTCAACAGGTGTGATCTGATGTTGCCATTTTATAATTAGTTGGAAGAGAATAAGAGATAGTAGCTTTATTAGAAAAATTTCAAAACAAATGGAACTTTCATCCACAATAACACATGTATAGGCTTTTAATGAAAATAATTGCTTATTTTTTTTGTGCCATTTTTGAACTTTTTCTTTGCTGCCAGATTTATCACTCTTTTCAGGATTATCAACAGAATGTATGTATATAGGCATACATACTTTTCCTAGGGAAACATAGCTCTACTAAATTTAAGTGTCTATATGTAAAAGTTTCTATTTGTAGAAGGATGAGAGAAATTTACCTCTATGATATCCTCCAGAAATTAAAATGAATAAAAGATTAATGCAAAATGGATGTTGAATCTGATCATATGGAAGTGTTCTATGTATCATATTTGGGTAAATTTCTCATATCCTTCTAAATTGATATTTTATTTTATAAATATCCTTCTAAATAGATATTTTATTTCTCTTATGCTTCTAAATAAAATTGATATCAATGTAGAATAAAATGTATTGACCACCATAGCTCTGTTATATACTAGTAAAAGTTACACAAATTCATAATAAGGTGGAAATTTTTCTCTCCCTTTTGCATAAGGGATAGTGTTACATTCTTTTGTATGTGAATTAATTTAATCAAAGACCCTTCTTTTACAGGATACAGTTATTGGTATTCAGGCACTTGCTTCATTGGCATCACGTCTTGCATCCTCCACTATTTCAGTTAATATTGAGTATACATTAAAACAGGAGAGAAGCAAAATAATCAGCATCAATGGGGATAATGCTATGGTTTTACAGAAAATTCAGGTAATAATTTTAGCTTTTGGTTCACTTGAACTTAGGAATTGTTTGTTAGGTCCCCCATAATTTACTGCTTTTATTAACATTTTCGTTAGTTATGCAATTGAAGCTAGTTCAATATATGATTTCCAAAATTACTTTATAGTCAATGTTTTTACACTTTTTTATGCAGCAAAGCCCCCACTTTGCAATTTTTCCCTATTGTTGCAGTTAAGTCACCAAAAAGGTATTTGGACACATGCAACTTCTACAATAGTTGCAAAACGTTTTTAATCCTAAAACATGATATATATACAGTAGAGCATTGATAATCCTAACTAATTGGGGGAGGTAGTTTGAACTTGTGATTTGTTTGGATTTTTGAACTTATCAAAAATGGTCTTCTGGAGACTTCCAAAACAAACAAGAAGTTCAGTAAGTTTAGAAATAAAAACAGCTGCACTTATTTTTATTCATAGGTAACAAAACAAATGGAACTTTCATCCACAATAACACATGTATAGGCTTTTAATGAAAATGATTGCTTTTTTTTTTGTTGTGCCATTTTTGAACTTTTTCTTTGCTGCCGGATTTGTCACTCTTTTCAGCAAGGGTAGTAGAGTTGGACAGCATTCAGTTTGTTGATCATTTGTCAATTTGGCATCCAGTTTGTGTGTAGATTTTTCACATATCATTTAATTTGCTTTATATCCTCATTTTTATAGCCTGTGGATAATATTCCTCAGATTTAGCTTATTAGGATTGCTGTTTAATAAATTAAAATTCAACAGGCTCGTTTGGATTATTGATGTTCAGATTTTTGCTGCTCTACTGTAGTAAGGCCACTTCTAAGCTTAACTTTCCTGGGCATAATTTCTACAAAATGTGTAGTAGGTACAGGCCAGAATTTGCTTCTACTTGTTCTAGTATCAATTCTGCCACTGACATACTAGGTCTGACAGAGTTAATTTCCTTATACTTCCAGACACTGCAACAAATTTTGTTGTCAAAATGTATACCAACAAGTTTGCTCTGGGCAGCATCCACAAACATTGCATAGCAACTTCTCTTACTCTTCTAATGCACATGAAAATCACGAATGACAGTTTCAAATACCATTTTGCTTCAGTAACCATGATTTTGGTTACTGATGGTTGATGTACTGATTGACGTTCCTGTGGCATCTTGGATCTGTTCTGCAAAAAGACAACATGCAGGAGGCACAAACTACCATCTTTACGGTTTGTCAAATTGTATGAGTTTAGACCTTTTTTTTAATTGAGGTATCACGTAAGGTCTTCCATCTTTCAATAACATGTGTTGAAGTGGATTTTGTGAGGTTGAGACAGATTTGCACAATGGTTATTGATGTATCATCCAGTCAGTCTTGTGTCCCAGATTGACTCCTAACATAATGCTGCTGCAGAAGCAGATCCATGTCTTTGTGGTTAGCACAGTTGGTATAATCACCATCCTCTGTACACCAAGTGGAAAAAGACTAGTTAGAATCCTGTTAATAACTAGACCAGGGTTTGAGCCCGTCACCACCAGATGCGGAAAGGTCAGGGAATGACCACCGCATATTCCGGAGCAATATGGCCTTAGTTGCTAATGCTCCAAACAACAAACAAACCTGTTAATGACATGGTCTTCTCCCCAAAATGGCTGAGTTAGTCAATCTCAGGTATTTTCTCCTGGAAACTCCCCCCCCCCAGCAAACACATTGACCACGGAATGCATGCAATTTACCGACATACATGGCACAATATAGTCAAAGTTGCTGATGTGCCTAATGCCTAAAACCCTACAACAAGCAGACATAATATTTGTATTATGTCTGAGCTGATATGCTTGCACAGGGAACTTCTGAAGTTTGGGGCTATCTGTGAGGAAGTCCCGATGTGGTGCACAACTTTCATGGAGGGTGTCTGAATACTTCTTGCACATAGTGCAATTCATACCTGTTTGGAAATGTTTACAAATGTCTTAAATTGTGACCTTTTCCTTCCAATCATTTTGAAGCCTCCACCTAAATAGGGAATAATTTGATGGGCAATATGAAAACCCACAGTTTTGTTGTGCAGTCCTTCCCTGCCACTACAGCAAAGCAGATACCAATTATATCAATCATTGATATCTGCTTTGCTGTAGTGGAAGAGCAGATACCAATTATTTTAACTGATTGTCTGCCTATAGTTTGCTCCTTCGAACTCATCCTCCAGATGCAAGAAAATGCAGTGCCTGGTTAGAAATGAACAATGGAGACTAAGCCCTAAATTAATCGTCCTAACTTACCCCTGCAACTCTGATAAATTTCCCTCTGCAGACTTCTATAAGTTGGATGTTGCTCTAGTAAAGTTGCATTATTAAAACCACTTTTTTTTTAAGTATTCAAAGTATTTTATGCGGGCTCCAGGGTTTCCCCCTATCCGCAGCTGAAGAGTAACTGTAGAATACTTAATTTGTGGTTTTACAAAACATCGTGATCCACCAACTTCACAGGAATTATTACAAACAATAAGTCTCTTGCCTGAGACAAATGTAGTATAGCTGCACATTTGACCATACTGTATATCCATAATGCTTGCAACTCAATTACTACAATTTGTTGAAGGCACCAATTTCTACATTAACCTTCAACTTATATAACTATACAGATAGTTAGAACCTTCCAGTTCAGTTACAGTGAGGTCAGATTTAAGATTTACAATTTATGCACCTTATTAGAGGCTGAAGTCCCAGGACACTGCCCACCCAACAGTGAACCTGGCACATCAACTTATATTCTAAACGCTAATATTGCCTTCTGGCAATAAACACAAATAAATTTCCTCATCAGAGGTCCTGTAACAATTTGATTAATGTCAAGGCAATATATACAGTGGTAGTACACTTATTACATAATTATTCTCAGCTGGCAAGTCCTTTCCTTCTTTGGAAAGCCTTGTCTACAAAGTTAGCCAGTACCTGATAATTTTCTTTACATTCTAAATACTTGGTGTAGTTATTTACATCGTAAACTTCGGTCAATGCCTGAAGCTCAAATAGAATGTCTTCATAATATCGACATTCTAAGATTATATGTTGGACTGTCTCCTCTGAGCTACATTTACAAAGAGGAGACACAGCCAAACCCAGAGTAAATAACTTTGAGTGTAGGCTGCCATGCCCAGATAGAAGGAAAGTTAGGTGAAGACCTGGCTATGTATATAAAGTGCTTAGCATCATAATACACAGCCATTTCTGAATAAACAGAAAATTTTTAAGGTGGCATCGTTTTAGGTTATATCTCATATTGTGAATACCTTCACAACGAGTTGCCATGATATTGCACTACTTCGAATAAGTAACGCTTCACCTAAGGAGAAGACTAGTGTTACTTATTCTCAGATAGGTACCACCACCCAGACAGCACTGTTTCAGGGCTATTTGGCCCTTCGTCAGTGAGTGGGTAGGTACCCAAGTGATGCAATGATGGCAAAAACAGTTATGAAGTATAACTCCACAATATGAGAGATGCCTGATGGTGTATGATGTATTTAGACTAAGACTAAGACTTTGGGTACCTACCCACTCACTGACGAAGGGCCAAATAGCCCTGAAACAGTGCTGTCTGGGTGGTGGTACCTATCTGAGAATAAGTAACACTAGTCTTCTCCTTAGGTGAAGCGTTACTTATTCGAAGTAGTGCAATATCATGGCAACTCGTTGTGAAGGTATTCACAATATGAGATTTAACCTAAAACGATGCCACCTTAAAAATTTTCTGTTTATTCAGAAATGGCTGTGTATTATGATGCTAAGCACTTTATATACATAGTCTAAATTTGTTCGCAGCTTGAGGCTCTAGCCCTAAATGCGCCTTAGTGAAGACCTGGGTTAAACCAAGGCCAATGTTTTTTGGCAACTTGAGGTATAAAAAGGGTAGTAATTCTTCCAGTGTTGGCATTAGTCCATTCATTTTGCCATTCCTGGAGGAACTGCTTTCTTAATCTAGTGTTATCTTCTTTCACTGGCACATCCAGGTTAACAGAAAACTGGTTGAACTGTCCTGCAATACCCTTCCTTCTACAATACTGAAAGTAATTGTACAGCACTTCGTATTTAATTGGTAGTTTACCGTTGATTACCTATAGTGCCGACATTGAAACCGTGGAACAAGCTCTTGAAGTTGCAATCAGGAAGAAGTGCTGGGCTTGAGTAAAGATTTTTTCCACCGTGACTCTGCATATACTGGGGCCCCAAGTGCCCGTAGCATAACAGACAATAGGAATAAATATACATTTGTAGTACAGCTTAAGAGTGGAGGGTTTCAAACCCTAAGAACCTTTGGTAATTCTGATTATTTTGCCTGTCAAAGTCTTGATTTTGCTTAGTACATATTTAGCATGGGTAAGGAATTGAAGTTTATCTAATATAATTCCTAGGTATTTGTACGAGTTAACTAATTTTATTGTGATTGTTCTTTAATCTTAATACTTGGAGGTCTATTTGGGTCTAATTTTCCTTTGAGAAGAATGTTTTGTTTTGGGAACAGAAATAGTTAATTTGTGTACTACACCACTCATCTAGGTCTGATAGGACTTCATTAGCACAGATTTCAAGTTGTAGTCTGGAGTTTCCAGAAACAAGGATAATTAAATTGTCTGTAAGCGATATTAAAACCACAATGCCAAAAAAGTCTTGTATAATCTTGCTTTAACTTAAATTAGAAAATATTTGCGTCCTGCTTACCAGGTCCAAATCTTTGGTGAAAAACCAATCATACCTATTATTAAGGAATTAAGAACTGCTCACCATGTGCATAGATGCCCCTTATACTCAATATTATCAACTGTGGGAATCAGATGAATCCTCACATTGCTGCCTGGATGTATCTACTGTATTTGACTTGGTGGTTTCATTAATTCTCTTCTTGAACAGTTTTCCTAATCAAAAATTGTTATTCTTCATTAGGCTTATTCTATAAAACAGAATACCTCATTTGAAATTTGAGGATGATTTATTAACAAACTCCATGGTGTATTCTCCAGTCATTCCTTAAGTCCTGCTTTGTACATTTACCTTTTTTATTTTTTTTTTAAATAAAAAACCATAGACTATAAATTGTAACTGTTGTGCTGTATATTTAGCTGGCAGAACATTACAAGTGTTTTCTGCCATCTGCAACAGAAAACTGCTATAGATGGCAGAAAACTAAGTGAAACTGAACTTTCATGAAAACTAAGTTCAGCTTTATTTAAACTGTTGTTAAAAATTAAACTTGATGTTAACTTTGTTTTGTTACCTTCCTTAGTATGCAATGGTACTCACTGGGCCCTTCTAGGGCCTCATTTGTTCCAGTGTATACAACTTGGTATTATTAAAGATTATCATTAAAAAATAATTAAAAAAACTTAATAGAACTTCGCTTATCTTCTACCCAAGTTTGCATGTACTGGAGCATTGAGAATGATTATCCAGTTGATAATCATACAATGGCAACTTAGTGCTATATATAATCATGGTTTTTTTTTTTTTTCCCCCTTCCAGCTTCCTCCTACAACTAGCTATGTGGAATTGAAAGCTTCAGGATTTGGTGTTGGAATTGTTCAAGTAAGTTATCAAGATTTTAGAAAACTTGAAAATAAATAAAAGGTATGCAATAAAGCTTTTTTCATTTTATTCATGCAGAAAAATGCTCCACCAGGAAACAAAAGATAGCCTTATTACTTTTCTTAGGTATATCCCTTAATTTGTTTAACATCGCTTTCTAATTATTATTGGCAAAATGATGCAAGGGAGCAAGATTGTTGCACCAGAAAAAGCAAACTTTGTCACTCTCCCTTACTTCATTTACTTATTTCTTTAAAGTAGTTGTACATTCTCTTTAAATTTAGATACTTTTTCAACCTTCAAGAGTAGGTGGGAGTTTATTCCAACGATTACTCTTTCACTAAAGAAATATTTGGACATCTACTCTGCAATTATCCCTCTCAGTTTAAATTTGCCCCCTCATGTATGTCATTAAGTGTACAGATCTTAAGAGCCTTAAACACATTGATCAGATCACTCCACAGACCTACTTTCCCATTCAAGCAGTTAATTTTTCTTGGTTCCTATCAAGAGTCCCTTGTGCCCTTAACCAATCTTTGCACTTGTCTGTGTACAAGCTTTAACAAGCCAACAAGTGCAATTTTCCTAAAATGGAATTTGCAACCCATATGCAATATTGAAGATAAAAAAATACCCTAGGAGCTGTCCTTATCAGTCTGTCTATGCTGTTCAAAGAACTTCATATCTGTTTAGGATTACTGTTCCCCAGATGCAACACTACACATTTTCCACTGTTAAACTTCAGTTGTCACTTTTGAACCCATCCAAATAATTTATCCACGTCTTGTTGAAATAGCATACCCTGATTACATCATTGGCCAACCTGCAATTTCTATGTGATCATCAAACTTAGAGATTGAACTCTAAATAAATACACCAATATTATTAATGAATATAAGAAATGGTAAGGGGATCAGCACCAAACCTTGAAGGACTCAACTCATAACATTAGAATATATTACTTGAAATCTAAGTATAATTCTTTCTATGTTTAAAACTAATTGGATAAGACATGCATAATCTAACAAAGTAGTGCTGCCATTCCTTTGATTCTATTCTTGTCCAGATAATCTAGTACAGTTGGTCCTCGTATAACACGTGTTTACATTACACGAATTCGATCATACACGATTTATAAATAGGGGAACGTTATCTTATTTAACACGAACCAAATTCGCTTATGCACGATTCGCCTTTGTGTTTACAAGAAATGGCAGTTGAACGCAGAATCACCCCAACCGAACGCAACACGATAGGAATGAAGAGAAGATTCTGAAAATGTATTTGTGTTTTATATCAGTGAAGGGGAAACACATTCACCATAATAACGTAAAAACCAACACAATTCCAGCTATCAATATAATTGCAAATGCAATTAGATGGAGTTTACTACCAGTTTATAACAGATTCTACTAGCAGAAAGAAAACTGGAAATTGTTTTTATTGTTTTATGGTAGTAACCCCCAGAAATGTGCTTTAGTAAAATGTGAGGTGTTAATAGTGTATCTCAGCCTTTACGGTGTTGTTTATTCAGTTGCTACCCGCGCGCAGCTTTGTTTATGTGTATCAAGCGTGCCTCCTCATTTTGTAATTGTGCTTTATTTCCTAAAAATTAGTAAAATACTTAAAAGGTGTGAAAAGGAAGCGTCCTGGTAAAGACACTGCAGATTCAGAGGGAAAAAAAAAAGCAATATCGATAAACAAAGGCAGACTGGGTCAAAAATTCTTACCCGGGAAAATTTATAGTGGCCTCATACTACGGTTTATGGCCAAAATCACACCGGCCTTCGGCCCACCGGGATTTCCCGGGTAAGGCTTATGGCCAGTCCGCCTCTGTCGATAGAGAAAAAAATATGAAATTGTGAAACGCTTTGAGCGAAATGAAAGACCGTGTGATATTGCACGTGCTGCAGACCTAAATGAGGCAATGCCAAGAATTACAAAGAATGCGGAGAAAATAAAAACAACTTTCATAGCTAGAACAACTCAAAGCGTAATTAAAATCCATTAGATTAAGACACAAGAATTGGAAGGGATGGAACGGCTGTCATCTTTTTGGATAGAAAATCAAACAAAAAACAAGTTTTCTTGCGATAGAAGCAAAAGCATTAGCAATATTTTATTATGTAATAGTTGTAATAAAATACGTATTTTATTAAGACTATTTTATTTAAAATAATAATTTTTTTACAATTAAAATACGTATTTTATTCGTAAAAAATACTTTATTATATTATAATAAAAAATATATTTTTTATTACGTATTTTAATCATTATAAAATACGTAAGTATTTTATAACGATTAAAATTACCCGATTATTTATTGTGTTTGGTTAATGTTTTGGTTCCAAATGTGCGTGTTCAATCTTGGGTGATCGGCACCTAACCCCACTTTTCCCATAGGGCCTGTTGTTTATATTGCACGATTTTGCATTGCACGAGAGTTTCTAGGAACACAACTATCGTGCTATACGAGGACAGACTGTATTACATCTTTAACTAAGGATTCCATCAAACTCCCTGACACATCAGATATGCAGGTCTGCAGATGCTAATTTTGCCTCTCATAGTTAGCTTCATTCACAAAGGGGATTGAAGGGTGACACGAGTAATTACAGACCAGTTAGTTTAACTTCTGTTCCGGGTAAAGTAATGGTCACTAGTTAAAGATGCATTGCAGGATCATCTAGACAAGATTGCTGCAATAATTCAGACACAGCATGGGTTTGTTAAGGGAAAGTCTTGTCTGACAAATTTGATAGGATATTATGTAGTTACAAAGGAACTGGATGAAAAAAACAATTTTGATATCATATATTTGGATTTCAGGAAAGCTTTTGACACTGTTGCACATGGAAGACTATTGTACAAATTGGAGCAGAATGGTATTAAGGGTAAGTTGCTACAATGGATAAAAGGATAGTTGAGTGGGAGAAGACAGAGGGTGGTAATCAATGGGTGCTGCTCTTCATGGACTAATGTTATTAGTGGAGTTCCACAGGGTTTGGTGTTGGGTCCACTGTTTTGTATATTTATCAATGATATTGATGAATGTATATCAGGCTTAGTATCAAAGTTTGTAGGGTAATGACAGTACAACAAGATCTAGAAAATTTGGGCAGATGGGCTGAGAAGTGGTAACTGAAGCTTAACATTGAAAAATGCAAAGTACTACATGTGGGTAGAAGTACCCCAGAGAAATGTACCAACTGTGTGGCACTATACTTAAGTTGGTAGAAAATGAAAAAGACCTGGGAGTAATTGTGCAGTCAGATATGAAGTTTTCTGAGCAATGCAGACAGGCTTTCAGGGCAGGTCATGGGGTGTTGTCAATGATATAGAGGAATTTTGCTAGCAGGGAAAAGGTGATTGTCCCTCTGTATAAGGCAATTGTCAGGCCATGCCTTGAGTACTGCATGTGGGTCTGGAGGCCTCATTTTAGGAAGGATGTAGATCTGCTTGAGTGTACAGAGAAGTGCAACAAGATTGGTGAGGGGAATGAAGGGATCCTCTTATCAGGAGAGGCTCTGCAAATTGCAGCAGCTGGAGACTAGGCATCTGTGAGGTGTATAAGGCCTTGAATGGGTTGAGCATGCTGAATTCTGATGGGATTCTTCCACTTGTTCAGATTATGAACCTAAGGGGGCATAAATTGAAATTGAGGAAGGACAGATGTAGAATAATGTGCAGAAATTTTCCTTTAGCCAGCAGGTGGTTAATTGCTGGAACAATCTTCCATCTGTCGTTGTGGAAGTTGATAGGTTAAATAAATTTAAAGAGCAACTGGACAAACATTTTAGAGTGCATTGTTTTGTATTTTTTTTGGCTGATGTGGCATAAGCTCATACACTTGCTTTCTTGCATCACATGCTGCCACCACCTACTACTACTTTAATTATAATACATTATAATACCTAAAGTTTGCTGATTT
The DNA here is from genome assembly GCF_048544385.1 of Mastigoproctus giganteus. Lineage (NCBI taxonomy): Eukaryota > Metazoa > Arthropoda > Arachnida > Uropygi > Thelyphonidae > Mastigoproctus > Mastigoproctus giganteus. The sequence continues at coordinate 6,595,041 of NC_143581.1, forward strand.
CTTTTGCTGCTTCCTTAAATATAATAGATTCCATCAGCTTCTGGTGCATTGTTCACTTTTAATTAATACCTTGCCCATTTTTAAGTTTTTGTAAAATCATTCATTCAACATCAGTTAATATTAGCTAGGCCACTGGAATCTTCAAATTTAACTTTTGCATGTGTAAATAGCATGCAAAATATATTCAATTATGAAAATATTGAATATATATTTTGCATGAATATATATGCTGAAGTTCAAGATGACTTAGATATTAAGTGAACTGATATGCTTGATTATTTTCCTTTTGCAGTTAACATAAAGAATTCCTTGTAAGTATTCTTTGTACTCATAGCAAAGAACTTCTCAATCTGCTTTAGCCTGTCTAGACTCCTCCCTTCCAGCCAATAACTTTATTGCAAATTAATTTTATTGTGAAGATTAAGGGTCCCTGATAACTTAACAATTCTGTATCTTTCTTTCCCCTAAATTATCAGTTGTTTTGACATCTATTTTGGTACATATCTTGGACATTATATTTGATATAGAAAGCTCACTAGCTTTGGAAAAATAAATTATTTTCCATTTCACAAAACTTTCTAGTGATGACAGAAACTGAATTAGCATAAATTTTAAAATTTATGTTAATTCAGTAACAAATTAATGACATAAAATATTAAAACAGAAATACAATAAGATAAAGCATTAAAATACAATAAAATATGGGTAAAACTAAAAATATATAGTAGCTTTTTGAGACGAAGTGCCTCTTCAGCTGATGGTCTCAAAAGCTATTGTATATTCCATAGTTTTGTCCATATTCCATATTTTGTGTTTTAACACTTGTTTTGTTTTAGTATTTTATGTAGATGTTATTGATTTTAAATTTGTTAATTCAATTTGTCAATTGTCACTAGAAAGTTTTGTGATATGCAACCTGAAGCTCAAGACCTGTTTTCCAATATTTAGCACTGGTATTTGTTAAAATTGCTGTTTGGTTCCATTTAATATCTAAAGTTTTATTTTAAACCCTTTTGTGAAAACAAAACATTCTTTTGATTGTAGTTATTTCTTCAATCAACTGATTGCTGTTTTGCCAGTGAGTCTTTTATATGAAAGTCCATAAAATTTAATAAATCCTAATTGACCAGTAAATTGAGGGTATTTCTTTTCACCTTTTGGCACCTCTAGCATGCTGATATAGAAAGCAATCATTGCAAATCCAGAACTACTACATGCATGACCAACCTAAAAGTTCTAATCTCTGGATCACCCTTTTGTTTTCAAAGATATTAGTTTTACTCATCTGGTCTCTGTAACGTACATCTCATTTTTGTTTTTCCTATGCTTATGTCACACCAGACTTATCTACTGTAATTGTCAGCATCTTCAATTTCCATGCAAAGGATAACATCCTCCATTCTGACATGAGTACCCCTGCTGTAAAACAGCAGGAAAGACAGATGAATTTTGCCTGCTAACAAGAGTTCTGGAGGTATTATGTTCTAGCCTTCTACACAGGATAATGACTTGCTGTTTCTGTAGAGGAGGATAAGTTTCAGGTGCTTGAGGCTCTTTTGAGTCTGATAACTGTGGGGAATCACTGAAGAAGTCCTCCATTGTATTTCTCAAACCAGGCAGAACAGCATTACCCTGCTGCAAGCAGCTCTCACCTGAGTAGGCAGTCATAAGGATTCAAATGATTTGGTGTCTAGCTACACAGGTATTCAAATGTTGAGCCATGGACACCAAGTAAAACATAACCCAGACAAATATCTGTTATCAGCCTGTAATTTCAATGTGCCATAGCATATTGTAAACCACTTCTTACTATTGTGTAGATAGTGTTGTATGACAAGGTCATACAATACTGTAGCATAGATGCATTGATGCTGTCTTTTGTGCTGATTGAACAGTTATTAGGCACATTTGCACATACATAAAGCACTTGCTGTTCTCCATATCCATCATCAATGGATATGAAGACAATAGGGACAGTGGCTCCCAGTGGACAGATTTTCATGGAACTTTATACTTGGCTCTTAAAAAGATTGTAAGAATGAAGTGAAATGTCACTAAAATATGCATAGAAATCCAGCAATATACAGGTAACCCTTGTTATAACATGGTAGTTTGGTTCCTACAAAATCTCATGTAATGCAAAACAGTGTTATATGGGACTAAGAACCAGTACAAAAAAGGGGTTACGTTCCAAAAGCTAACAAAAATACACATCTTTTATAACTATTGGAAACTTAATTTTTATAGTAGTAATAAGTTAATATTATATTTTTATAACAGTAGTAACTTATATAGTAACTTTACAAACCCTGATACATTGTCAGATAATGTACACTCAATTAATTTTCCTCTTCATGCTGCTAAGCACAATCTCTTCAGCAGCATCTAGGTTTTGTGTACCTTCTGCTCTCTTTAAGTCACAAACTGCACACTTCGAAGTCAATTTTTTATTGTCTCAAACAAGCACAAGTTCAATAGCACAGAACCTAACCCAGGGATCTCCCAACAAAATACAGTGGACCCTTGCTTTAAATAAAGTACAATAACTTTATTACCTTACCAATTAACAAAATTAAATGATACATGAAAATCGGAAGAATATTTTCCAGTTAACAAATTAAAAATAAATTTATGCTTACGTGCATAGCTCTTTTCTTGGTGCAGTATAACCGTAGTCGTTTTTGCACCAATAAAATCAATCAATCAACGTGCATAGCTTAATATGTACATACAGTGGATTCCGGTTATTTGGGCCACCAGTTAATCGGGGGCAAATCTTAAAAAACAGAAAACAATGAAGAAAATGGCCAGGGTTTACTTCGCTTAATTGGGACAACATTCTTCCGTTTAATCGGGGCAGGAGACCACAGCACTGGAGATTGTCTCTGACCATACCATGTGGTTCAGTCAGATTTCTGGAGGTCACAGCCATAAAACAATTAGCAGTCATCTGTTTATTGGGCTTTTCTGTTAGTGCAATCTATCATAAATGGATAGTTAACTCGATCTTATTGAATTTGCGATAATACTGACAGCTGGAATTCTGTGGGTTATTACTGTGAAATGAGGTTACCCTTCCATGGAATCTTCAATCATAAAAAATTAATTTTCAGAATCTTCTCTTCATTCCTATTTTTAAAGCTTCATAACTTGTCACTCTGTTCTCACATATGTGTATAGTGTTACTTGCAATTTGTGTGCCGTGTTCTTTATTGATTGCCTATCTTTTTACTGTTATAAATTTAATTTAATTAAAATTCAATTCACAAATGTGATCACAATGACTGGTGCTTACTATAACATTGTATAGTGAGTCCATTGTAACGTGATTTTATTGTACAGTGAACCAATTGTAAAGCGGGGTCCATTGTAATTTTAACTATTTACGCGAAACTTCGGATAATTGGGCAGCCGCTTAATCGGGCCAAAATGCACTAGTCCCGATGTGCCCCAAACTGGAATCGACTGTACTAATTTTCTGTTCTGACTTTTTTTTGGTTGCACAATTTAAAACAGTGAAAATAAGCAATTAAAATGAACCATGGCACGCAGGAGTTGCAACAAACAAGATACACACAAGTGAGATATGGAGTAATGAGTTTCTGAATTTTGTTTTTTATATGATTGAATATTTCATGGAGGGGGAAAACATTTCACCATAATAACATGAAAACCCACAGAATTCTGGCTAATAGTACTATAGCAAATGATTACACAAACAGAAAAGCCCAATAAACCAGAAACTGTAAATTGTTTTTTGGTAGTGGCCTCCAGAAAAATATCATGAAGGCAATTAACGACTAGCCAGTCAACAGTAGGGATTCACAAAAAAGGAATGGAAATGTTGAAAACTACATCTAACATAATAGCAGGGTTTTCCTAGCACAAGCTCAATGTGCGTGAAATGTGTGCTCAAAAAGTGTTATGCACGATTTCCTGCAATTCTCAAACCTTGTTAGAGTGAAACCGTATTATATAAGTACCGTGGTGTGCGAGGATTGCCACAATTTATCAGTCATGTTAGAGCGAAATAGTGTTATATGGGGGTTGCTAGTACTGTATATTGTAGCTGAAGTGATGGATATTGTTTGTTGTGCAATACATTGAAAAGCCCTAGGCATTAAACATTGACATGATTCTGTCTGACATAATTTTCCATGTAGTTTATGCAGGTGGCTAGGATGGCACATGGTGTCCTATGATTTTTAGGTCCTTTCCTAATGGGAGAAGGATATCATTAAACCTCTTTACAACAATGGTCAGACCACATTCTGAATATTGTATTCAGATCTAGAAACTGCATTTGAAAAGAAGACTGCTGGAGAGGGTCTAGAGAAGATTGATTGGTGGTGAGTGCAAAGGATACACTTAAAATGAATGGCTTAGGTGTTGAATGCAAAGTAGGCATCTAAGGGGAGACCTAATTGAAGTGTATAAGGCACTAAAGGAATTGAATAAAATGCACAAGAAGGGTCTCTTCTACCTTGCTGGTGAAACAAACCAGGGAAACAAATCCAATCTCTGGATAACAAATTGGATCTCATGGAGTTCACCTATGGGCAGTGGAGTTTTGAGCAGAATTGGATGATTATCTTTTGGGAATTGGGAGATAGTATGAATATTCTGTTTTATTTTAATTATTTTTTTCTTTTTGGCTGATGCAGAAAGTGTTTGCAATACAACCATCAGTTAAACTTAGCTCAAAACAAACTGTTGCTTATATAACATTAGAAGAGTTCAAAATCAGTATTCTCGGACCACTGCTATTTCTCATTTTCAATAACATCAATGGAGGGCTTGATGTTGATTTTGCAGACAAAGATTGGGAGAGTCATTCATGATCAGTGCCAAGCAGTGCTTCAAGATGACTTGAACAGGTGTAATGAATGGTCAGAAAAGCTTTAATGCTTTTCTGTCCATTCTTTTCTGACAGCTATGCTTTAATGCAGAAAAAATGCAAGATCATACACTTGGGATAGCAATCCCAAATTTATGCACTTGGTATAGTTAAATTAAAAACAGGAAGAAAGGGATCTGGGAGTTTTGTTACAGGCAGATGTTTTCTGAGAAATGTAAATAGGCAGCCAGGAAAGCCTATGGTATCCTATTGTTGATATATTGAACAATATCCTGTAGAGATGGGGAGGGAGGTCATAATCCCACTTTAAACAACAATTATCAGACCTAGCATGGTGAGATCAGCAAAATGAAGGAAGATTCAGATTGAGGGCTACAGAGCTTGGCAATTGGGCACTTTAGAGGGACCTGATCGAGCTTTATAAAGCTCTGAGATGGGTTAGTAAAATGAATTATGGCAAAATTTTCACTTTTATAAAGAATTTGAAAACTAGGGACCATAAATTCAAATTACAAGGAAATACTAATTGTAGGAAGTTTTAAGCTAGTGAGTTGTTGATTACTGGAACAAGTTGCTTCCATAGGTAGCTGGGGCCTATAGTTTAAAGAAATTCAAAGGTCAGCTGGATAGATAGTTACCTGTGTGAGGAGGGAAGAGCATAATTTGTATTTTCTTTCTTTTTTAGGTCCAGTGCAGCAAGTCTAGTTTTTGTGCACTTATATGGCTAATACTAATATGAATAAAACTTGCCATTATTAGCAGAGTAACTAAATTTTCACTAATTTAGTCTTGCAAAGTAAAAAGAATTATCATTTATAATTTAAAATGCTTCAAGATGGTTCCCTTTTTTAGGCAAAGAATTTATTTTAAATAATAAATTACTCAACCATAATCTACAAGACGTGCATTCATGATTACCTGTGCATATGGCAAGAGAGACACAAATACATTGAACTGTTTATAACAATTTAAATTCCTTAAATAAGTTTCTCAGATGTTCACTTAAATGCATTGCTTTTCATAAGACTAAGTTTTTGATGCTCATTATAAATAATTCAATTTTTTTTCTATCACAAATTAGGTCTCTTGGTCATATAATATCAAATCTTCAGAAGAAGCACCTGCATTCTCCCTAAAATCAGATATCAGGGAATCAACAGATATGAATTTCCAGTTGGATGTTTGTGCACAGTAAGTTATTAATTATTAGTTAGCACATTGGTGATAGTTGCCATCTAAATTAAGTATTGTCAGCTATGAGTTTTTCATAATATTAAATTTATTTTGAGAGTTCTGCATTGTTCTTTATAACCTGCATTTGATAGTTATTTTCCTTTTATTTTCCATTTTCATTTGTTTGCAAATCAACTTCCATAAACCAAATCAATAATATAGATAAATTCATTGTTATATTTAATGTGTAAGCTCTCAATATATTGAGTAATTAATGACTAATTTTGATGAATCATGTGGGTCCTATAAAGGTCCATGTGATTTGCCATGAATCATGCTGCACAACTGCTTAATCTTATGGGTAGCACTTTAGATTCACAACTTAAAATATTACTTTTTTTTTTTGTTAGTTGTTGGCACATTGGCTTCTGTGGCCATATTGCACCTCCCAAGGTTTTTACATTTTCTACTCTGATCAAAGCCCGTGGGGGGGGGATTTGAACCCGTGACCTTTGGGTTTCCAGGCAGGCACTTTACCCACCTGGCTAGCCAAGTCAGCTAAAATATTACAATAGATAATGTACAGAAACTTCACTTCTATGACCAACTAGCTTTAAATAAACAAAGCTTGACCTTTAAATAGCTGTTACATATCACAAGCATAAAAATAACATGCCCTGATGCTGGAACTTTCCAAGAAGGACCTTGATTAAGCAGAAGAGAGAAAACAGTTTCTTGATACATTAATAGCATGAGTAGGAGATGAATGCAGCAGAGTTTCACATATGTCAAATGAGACAATTCTGGCAGATGCACAAGATTGATGGGTGGAAAATTTTAACTTTAAAAATTAAGAACCTGCAAAGACAAAATTGACAAAACTGGATCTCATATGGCAACCCATGGACATGCACGTACAAATTAGCAACAAAATTAGTGGGTACAAAACCATCCAGCCAAGAATCTGATTCATTTTAACACTGGTTACCATTTAACAAGAATGTAAGAACATAGAAAATATTTTACCCAGAATTTTAAGATAATTTCTTACTTCCTTTACTACCCTCTTTAATCTATCCAGTTATATTAAAGGAGGTGGCAAAGGAAATAAGCAAACCCTTAGCCATAATTATGAGAGCTTCCCTAGACTCAGGGGAGGTACCCATGGACTGGAGATGTGCAAATGTGACCCCAATCCTCAAAGGGGGAGACAGGTAATTAGACCTGTTAGTTTAACTTCTGTTCCAGGGAAATTAATGGAGGCACTGGTTAAAGAAGCATTGCAGGATCATCTAGACAAGACTTCAGTTATAGCTCTGACACAGCATGGTTTGTTAAGGGAAAGTCTTGCCTGACTAATTTGATTGGATACTATGATGTCGTCACAAAGGAGCTGAATGCAAAAAATAATTTTATTATCGTATACTTGGATTTCTAGAAAGCTTTTGATACTGTTCCACATGGAAGACTACTGTACAAATTGGAGAGGTATGGCATTAAGGACAAGTTGCTGCTACGGATAAAGGGATGGTTGAGTGGTAATAAATGGACAATACTCTGTGGACTAATGTTATTAGTTGAGTCCTCCAGTGTTCAGTGTTGGCCCCATTGTTTTCAATATTTATTAATGATACTGAAGGTATGTCTGCTTAATGTCGAAGTTTGCAGATGATAATAAGGTTGGAAGTGTTAATGACTGTATGCTACTGCAATAGGATCTAGAAAAGTTGAGGATGGCCTGAGAGGCATATGGGTAGCAGTAACTGCAGAATAATGTACCAACTGTGCAGTAGTACACTCAGGTTACTGGAGAATGAAAAAGACCTGGGGGTAATTGCACAGTCAGGTATGAAGTTTTCTAAGCAGTGCAGACAGGGTGCCAGAGCAGGTCATGGTATCTTGCCAATGATATACAGGGATTTTGCTAGCGGGGATAAGGTGGTGATTATCCTCTTATATAAGGCAGTGGTTAGGGCACACCAGAGGTTGGGAACCTTTTTTGAGCGAAGAGCCATTTTTGATCTCATTTTTAAAAAAGAATCCAAAAAGCCTGCATCTCAGCTCAATCCAGGGATAGGAGTTTTTTAAGAAAAGTTTTTTTTAGGAAATGTATATATTTTGAAATATTATTTATTAATACTGAAAAAATGTAACATACATCCAATTAGGTACAAATTAATTGGCTTTTGCTGCTTGAACTCTTTGAGCGAGCTCTCAACATCAGGCAAGTATGCCGTAATTTTCATCTCTGAACTTGCTGAGACATTGTCAGACTTCTTGATTTATTTTTAATATAGTTCATGTTCAAAAATTTTTGCCCATAAAAGTACTTAGAACAAAATAAGTCCAAACGCAAATATTTTCAAATTTATATACTAGTCTGGTAAGCTACTCCATGCATTGAACATAATTTGGTCTTGCTTTTTCAACTCTTCTTTGCCATCCATTTGTGGAGAATTCCAAGGGCAGCCTTTTGCCTTTTCCAAATCCTCATTCTGTTGTAAGGCATCTTAGTCCTGTATTCCATGTCTTTGATTTTTAAGTCCTCTTAACTCCATTTTAAATTGTGCTTCATGTGGGCTAAAAGTTAGAGCTGCAGTTACATGTCTAAAGAGTCACAGGTTTTCAAACCCTGGGCCACACCTTGATTACTGTATACAGGTCTGGAGGCCTCATTCTAGGAAAAATGTAGAGCTGCTGGAATGAGTATAGAGAAGGGCAATGAGATTGAATGGAACAAAGGATTGCTGTTACCAAGGAAGGCTTAAATTCTGCAAATTGCAGAATCTGGAGACTAGGCACCTGTGAGGTGATCTGATTAGGTGTATAAAAATTGGGAAAAGACAGTTGCAGAATAGATGTGCAGAAATTTGCCTTTAACAGCAGGTGGTTGATTGCTGGAACTAGACAAGTTAAAGGCAGAACTAGACTAGACAGGCTCTGAATGGCTGAGTGAAACGAGAAGAGTGGTTTTTTGGATGATACTATATAAGCAGCCCCCCCCCTCCCCCGTTTTGCCACTTGTAAATGTATGCACCCAGTCCACTGATTCTTCTATTGTTGAAAACACTTCTGCAACCCACTTTTTATTGCAGTGCCTGTCAGTTTTTGTTGGCTCCCAAAATGTAATTAAATCACCTCATTAATTTCAAATTTGTCTTGAAACAGAAAATCACTGAGATGGGTCTTGGAGGATAGGAGAGAGTTTGGAAATATGGTGGCAGTTTCAGTTCTCTCAAATTTTGGACAGTGAAGCTAATTTCAATAAATTAGCTCACCAACTTATGTGACATCTTATCTTATCTGATCTGACTGTGGATGGATACTTAGGATGTTATCCCAGTAGAAATCAGTCAATTAAAGAAAATTTTCAGAACATAAGTGTATTCTGCCAGTTTTCTGAGTATTTAGCATCTTGTTTTCAGAAAATGTTTAATAGAACTCAATGCAGAACTCTTTCAAATTTGTCATTCTGTTAAAACAAATCAAAGGGTAATTAACATTATCTTACTTACTGGTATATAAAGTAAAGCAATCAAGCTGTGTGATTGAGGTTGACTTAGCTGCACAAATATGCTTAATCACAATCTAACAGAACCCTATGTTTCTGGCAAAAGGAGTTCTGGTACCTTTTGAACCATACTTTGTACAGTGTGTAGCTAGAGTAAATTGGGCTATTTAATTGTAAAACAAAGGCCTTGGAAATGTCTAGAACAACAGCTTAAGTTTCTCAACTTTCCTGTGGAATTTATTCTTGAACAGTTAATGCAATTTTCATAAATCATGTACTGAAACTGCCAAAGGCCATATTTTAATTGGGTTTTCATCACTAATGACCAGTACCTCATAAAAATGATGCCCTAACCTGGTAATTGGGACTTTTTTTTTTTAAATATACAATCTTATAGAACTTAATATTTTTTGAAATTGTAGTGCTCTTGGAAATTTTAAATGGCATCTAAAGGCATTCTCACAGGTCAGCTGAACTATTTTCTCTCTCTAGCTACAATGAAGATGAAGCTAGTAACATGGCAGTAATGGAAGTTGCCTTACCATCAGGCTACGTAGCTGATGCAGAGAATTTTGACATTCTTCAAAAACTATCCTTAGTGAAAAGAGTTGAGGCCCAGGACGGTGACACTAATTTGGTGATTTATTTTGATCGGGTAAGTGTTTAATTATAACTCAATGTTCTTGTTAAAATAATTAGCATCAATATTATAAAAATGAGTTAAGGCAGAAAAAATGCAAATTAAAATAAAATAACCTTAATTTTTTTTTTTTTTTTTGCTATTTATAACTTGAAGTACTCTGGGGTTTTTTGAATTCAAAATTTGGAAAACCCCAGATGCTCCAACTCAATTAATCCATAACATATTGATTTCTAATGCTAATATAAATAACGATGTTAGACTTTGCTAATCTTTGTCTCTTTATAATAAGAATTTAGTTTTAAACAGTGACTAATAATAGAGCCCCATGGGTAACGCAGTTGGTATCACTGTCCTCAACTTTGCAAAAGCCTCAGCATCTCAACCAGCTGGATCAGTGTGACTAGAAAACAAAGCCAGCTGGAGTTGTGAACATTAAAATCACCAGGGAAAATTACCTCATTGTTAGGAAAGTTGGACTGGAGAATGTCAAGTTGCAAACAGAGGAAGTCAAAGAGCTCCAAGTGATTAGTGGAGTTGGGAGAACGGTAGAGACAACAGATGAATTTGTCACAATGAGGTAGTGATTTTAAGCCAGAGAAGATTGAAAAGAGGCGATTCCAAATTACCAGGTCTCTGACAGGGAAACTGAGTGGAAAAGACAAGTTTGAAACTTTTCAATGATGTTACCAATTTTTATAGGCCTTTTTCACAATGCAGCTGAATCACTGTCTATGTTTAGGGTAGCATGATTTTTTTTTTTTTTCTTCTCCCAGAAACTTTTTTTGTCTAGCAAATGCAGTTTACAGACATTCCTCTACACTGCCAGATAGTGGGTATATTCTTACTACTGAATACACCATGAATTGTCAAGCTAATAGAGTAAGTTTATTTGCAAAAATCTAAACTTCCCAAACACTTCCTAGTTTATTTCACAAATATACGTGTTCTCAGTTCTAATCTCAAAGTGGAAATGGTCAAAGATGTCCATTTCCACTTGCAGTCTGCCAAACCCCATGTACTTTTTCTGACAGAATCTCAGTTATTGGTTGATTCAACTACTGCTTGTCTTAGTTGCCCAAATTATTCACTGTATGATTCTTTTTGCCTCAAAGGTGGTACTTGTGCATATGTCCGTTCTGATATTCCCTGTCAGAGACCTGGTAATTTGAAATCTCCTCTTTTCAATCTTCTCTGGCTTAAAATCACTCTACCTCATTGTGACAAATTCATCTGTTGTCTCTACTGTTCTCCCAACTCCACTAATCACTTGGAGCTCTGACTTCCTCTGTTTGCAACTTGACATTCTCCAGTCCAACTTTCCTAACAATGAGGTAACTTGCCCTGGTGATTTTAATGTTCACAACTCCAGCTGGCTTACGTTTTCTAGTCACACTGACCCAGCTGGTCGAGATGCTGAGGCTTTTGCAATTACTAATGACCTTGCACAGATTATTCATTTACCTACAAGAATCCTAGACAATCCTAACCATACAGCCAACACGCTTGATCTTTTTCTCACAAACAACCCTTCCAAGTACAAGGTTGAAGTGAGTGGTCCTTTAGGCACCTAAGATCACAACTTGGTGATTCTCTTCTCCAATAGAGCTTTTATCTCATGGCTATTCCCAACCTTGTATTGTTTGGCATTACAAGAATGCAAAATGGAATGACCTGAGAGATTTCTTTTCCTTGGTCTGATTACTGTTTCAAAATCAGATTGTGTCAGTGAAATTATTCTTATAGGAATGGAATCCTTTATTCCACACTCTAGTTTAACATCCTTTATCTAAAACTTGGTTTTGCAATAAATGTGCTAAAGCTGTTCAAGAGAAGAACATTGCATATTGTAATTGGTTTGTTTCCAATTCTTCAGTTTAATTTTCTGCCTACACCAAAGCTTGCAACAATTGTAAAGTAGTTATTAATCAATCCAAACTATATTTTGAACGGGCGAAGAGTAGAAAACTTGAATTCTTGCCCTAATGGTAGCCGAGCATTCTGGTCTCATGCCAAAGCTACTGGCCGCAACTTTTCCCATCTCTGCTCCCACCTGCTAAACTATGTTTCTGTTGTCACTTCAGCCAAAGATAAAGCTGACCTGCGAACATCCTATTTTTCTTCAAACTCTTGTATTGATGATCTTGGTACAACACCTCCCAACACGTTCCATTCAATGCCTTCTGCGGTCTTCTGTCAAAAGGATGTCAGAAGGATTTTGATGCAACTTGATGCTCAGAATGCTCCAGTTCCTGATAGTATTTCTCCACTTGTTCTCAAAACCTGTGCTCCTGAACTTACTCCTGTTCTTTGCTGCCTTTTTTCACTTATTCCAAAAGTGTTTTTATTTCTGCTTGGAAATTTGCTCATATCCAGCCAGTTCCTAAAAAAGGGTGACAAATCCCTCCCATCCAATTGTCTCGTTGCAATCACTTCTACTCTTTCTAAAGTAATGGAGAAATCAATTAACTACCAACTATTGAACTACCTAGAAACCTTCAGTTTGATCAATGATTGCCAGTATGGATTCCGTTAGTGTCGATCCACTGGTGATATTCTGGCTTATGTTACCCATTTATGGACAAATGGAAAAGTTCTTCTAAACAAGCTTCCATCTTATGGTTTGCCAACTTTTTTTTATTGTAATTGTTTATCCAGTTTTCTTTCTGATTGCTCACTGAGGGTGAGGTAGATGGCTGTCTTCTAACTTCTCCACTAATGCTGGTGTCCCCCCCAAGGGTTCTTTCCCCCACTCTATTAATGATCTTCCTTGAACTGGAAATCCTATCCATAGTTTTGCTGATGATAGCACATTACATTCCAGTTTGAGAAAACTTGCCCTGCTCAATCAGCTTCAACTTCTTGAATATCCACTACCAATTCCTTAAATGTCAATCTCCAGGTAATTTTCCAGTGGAGCAAAGACAACTTAGTTAATTTCAATCCTTCTAAAACTATCTTCTCTTATCTTGCAAAAAGGATTTTTTAACTCCTATGCTTATCTTTGGTGACACAGATTTCTAGGAAAGATCTCTTTTGGGGATTACCCTGACTTCTAATCTCTCTTGGCACAAGCACATTACAAATATTGCTTCCTCTGCATCTAAAAAACGTTTTCTCTTTTGCTCTCAGTGTTACTTTTCTTCCAAACAGCTGTTCACTCTGTACAAATTCCAAATTCGACTTACTAGGGAATAATGTTCTCACATCTGGGGCAGTGCCCCCAAAACATCTGAGGCAGTTAGGTTAATTAATGACTCATCTCTAACAGAGTCTCTCTCCACTTGCTGTCTCATAGACGTACTGTTTCTGCTGCATGCCTTTTCTATAGATACTTCTATGGGCACTGTTCTTCCGAATTGGCTTCTGTAATTCCCACTCTTTCAAAACAGTCTGAACATGTGCAGCCAACATCATTTACTGTTCAACTTCAAACTCACAAAACCAACTTTTCATCTTCCTCATTTATTCATTCAACTGCCTTTTTCTGGAACAACCTTCCTTCATACATATTTCCTGAAAATTAGTCTTCATAAGTTCAAATCTACTGTCAACAAATGTCTTTCATCTTTTCAACCTCAAACCCAAGCATGGTACTAGGTACTATAGGTTCTAATACCTCTTGTGTTTGGGGTTTTCATAATAATAAAAAAAAAATACTATATATAGTTCAATATTGCCTAAGTTTGCTGATGCACCTAAAAGCTTAAACAACATGACTAATGCAGCATCAAAACCAGTCAATTACAGCAACTTAGGCAATATATATGTATAATATATATTACCTAAGGCATTATATGTGTATAATATATAATATACATATATAATATATTCTGGGGTTGTTATACTATTAGTGTGAGACCATGGATAATGATATAGAAAATACCTTCTCATTAAAGGATGGAGAAACATTAATGAATGCTGACCAGGCTTACGTAGCAGCAACTTCCTGCTTTGTGATACCTGTGATTAGGGATGGATTGTGTACATCCATGTGCTACAAAGGTGTCCTTCCTTTTAATTTGATTAATTTTTTACTTGAATATAAGGAAATTGCTTATGGTAATCTGATATGTAATATTTTCTATGATCTGAATTGAGATTACTTTTTGTATGGTGCTTGCATCAGAATTAATCACCTCAATTCTATCTCTTTTCAGATTGACAAGGAGGGCATCTGCGTGACAGTTCCAGCACACAAAGATTTTGATGTAGCTAACAGGAAGCCAGTTCCCATCACTATATATGATTACTACAATACAGGTAATTAATTTTTTCTACTTCTGTGACTTGATACTTTTTGACTTGCTTCATTTGAGAGATTGTCTGGTTACTCTGGACTTTATCGTTATATTAAAAAAAAATGACTGCACGACTGGTTAACTTCATAACAGAAAAGTTTCTCTTATAAGGTTGATGGCTGAGATTTACTGAGATGTACTATGACAGAAAGCATTAAAGGGCAAATGCTAAAAGGGATTAAACCATATCAGCATAGAACAGAACTACAGAATAGCATCTTTGGTGTACCTAGCTAGATAGCTGATGAGCTAAAAATTGTTCCATCAGTTTACATGTATCACAAATAAAATGATAAAATTACATTCTAAAATTGCCTGTACCATTTAGCAATTGTTGTTGCAGAATGGTACAAGGCAGTTCAAGTGTGGAGAAATTGACATTCTTGATGCAGAAATTCTAGGGTGCAAAACTAGTAGCTTTCTGTAAAAAGGTCTATCGAATACTATGCAGTAGGAAGAAGAGAAAAGAGCCAAAAACTTTATTCTGGCAATAAAAAAAACTGTTCATTTTAAAGTTTCAGTAACCAAGATGATTGTCATTCTTGATAGTCTTCCACATAGTAGCTAGCAAGTTGTTCTTGCAGGCAGACAGTTTGAATAAGTTCAAAGGTCTACTACATAGCTCAGTGAGGAGGGAAGTGTATATTTTGTGTTTTCTTAACTACTTGGTTGGGGTGTTTTTTTTTTTTTAATGCCAGTGCCTTCCTTGCAAATATTACTATATAGTACCATAAAAACTTTACTTTTTCTGTGTGTATGACAAGTAAACATGTCCCTATGCCAATTCATATGCTCTGTCCTTTGGCATACACAACATATCATTAATTTTAAGCAATGAAATACCACTTGTTCTATATTACAAAAGATTGCTTGGCCAGATACTGCTTGCATTCCATATACTTTGCAATATAGTGCAAGGAAGCCATAGGCTTTTGCTGCACTGGCAAAAAAACAAAATATAAATTATATGCTTCCCTCCTCGGTAGATAGCTATCAAGTTGACCTTTTGAATCAAGCGCTCAGCCTAGACTGTGCAGAGGCAACTTGTTCCATCAATCAGTGACTTGCTACCTAAAAGAAGTCTAATCTTCCCCTTTAAATTTGATTGAAGGTGGAAAATAATTTTAATCCCTCTCAGCCTTATAAACCTCAATCAGAAGGCTGTGATTAATGGACCAAGTTTCTAACATTTAAACGGAAGAAATTTTACATTCCAACATGTGATAATCTGTATAGGAGTGTTTATGTTAAAATATTGATAGTTTACTGTTATGTCAAATCTTTTAAATGAATTTTTAATGTCTTTTCAGTCAAGAGTGCAAGAATGTTTTATGAACCCCAAGAGGCTACAGTGTGTGACATATGCAAAGGTGATGAAGACTGCAGTGCTGCTTGCAACATGATACATGACTCAGGTTCAACAGGCAGCTTGCACATTGTATCCCCAATTGTCATTGGCTTAATTTTAATGTGCATAATAAATTTAATGCCTTTTGGACAATTGTGGAAAAGAATGGTGTGACGTTCCTAAAGGTTGTGTTGATGTATTTGTGTGGCCATATTGGCAATTCTTCATCTGTGGAGACTTCAGTTTTTGCACGGCAAATTTTTTGAAGACCAAAACGTTCAAATTACATCACCAGATTTCTCCTGGTTGGCACTGATTGGCTCAAACAACCATTTCAGAATTTCATGACACTTACATTAAGAATACCAGTTGGTATAATTCTCAGCCATGTAAAATACAGAATTGTGCCTGGTATGCATTTTGTAAAAAAGTGATGTTGTATATTGAGATGTTTTCAAGAATAGGTCTACACTAGCAAATGTTTAGTATGAATTTATTTTATAGGTATTTTTATATATGTAGTTTTGTAAATATTTTTGTGTAATACTGTTGAGGTACATAAATATTGATAAAATCCTAATTTATTTGGATAAGAAGTACAGCTAAATTACAGTGTCGGACTATCTTTTTTTTCAGTGTTGGTGCTATACCATACCCGATCTTCCCACCCTTTGTACTTAAAGTTGATAGTGTGATACACTGTAGTTGCTGTTGTACTTTACTTTTCACCCCAGTTAGATTTAAGATTTCTTTAGAATGCTGCTCTCTCAGAAAGATGGTTTTTTTATACATAATTATTAAATTTTGGCTTTAAAGCCATTGCTTTTTTGCAATTAATAAAGTTGAAAATCAAAGTGTAAAGTGTTTTAAACAAATAATTTTGGAATACTGTACATAGATGCTTTTTATATCTGGGTTTGGTAAAAAAAAAAAGTAATATTTTTATATCCTTTTTGATACTCTTGAAAAGATGTTTTTTTGCAATTTTTTTTAAATCATGGCAGCTGCTAAATGTATGTGCCCTGGTAATTTGTAGAGTACAATAAAAAGAAAAAATAAATTTTTAAATAAATGCATTTGTCATAGATGACTTCCTTTTGGTTTTGGTCAGTTTTACTTAATACACTGCTCAACAAAATTAACAACACGTAAAAAATTTAACTCTTGGCGTAGTTCTGTTCTTCTGATGAGTCCCATTTTAGCCTACAAACAGATTCTGCACGTTATTTCATCTGGAGACAAGGAATGCAGTACCATCCATCCAACATCAAAGAAAGGGAGAACACAAGGTGGCTGTGTCCCTTTCTTTGATGGGGACACAAGGTGGCGGTGTTCTCGTGTGAGGTGGAATAATGATCAATGTCCACACCCCTTCATATTTTTGATAGGGTACTGTAAGGTACCCTATCAAAGGTTTGATAAGGTAGTGACAACAGATCCTCAAACCTTGTGTGTGACTTAGGGGTATGGTTGGCCCAGATTTTCTTTTCATGCATGACAATGCCACTTCACTTTGAGCTAGTGGTGGTGGAATATCTTGAAACTGGAGATAGCCAATGTGCTGCTATGGCCAGCATAATCTCCAGACTTAAATCTGATCAAATAAATATGGGCATTTGCATTGAATGCAAACAGCCAACTCCTCAGTCACTTGGTGTGCAAAAGTCTGCACTGGTGGAAGAATGGCATTGTTTCCACAGAATGATTGATATCCTTATATCAAGCATGGTTCACTGTTGTCAGGCCAGTTTAGCTGTTGGAGGATCATACTGTACCAATGTCATATGAGCATGTATCAACTTAGGTAACGTGACCTTTTGGTAATTCAGAAGAATTACTAAAAACAACCAGCATTCCCCATAAATGTCCCTTACATCTGTCTCCTCATTTCATAGTTATCCTATGGTATACC
Source organism: Mastigoproctus giganteus (assembly GCF_048544385.1). Classification (NCBI taxonomy): domain Eukaryota; kingdom Metazoa; phylum Arthropoda; class Arachnida; order Uropygi; family Thelyphonidae; genus Mastigoproctus; species Mastigoproctus giganteus. Next base: position 6,612,784 of record NC_143581.1, read on the forward strand.
ACCATACCAAATTTCATTGCAAGCTACACTACTTACATTATGCATTCTATTAATTTTGTCAAGCAGTGTATTTTACTTATTTTTAAGAACATTCTCTATAAAGATTGTCAGTATGACTTTTAGAAGTTAACAAAAAAAGCATACTTTCTTATATACATACAAAAATGTGCTACATAAAATTACTATATACACTGTGTGCCCACTTTATTAGGTACACCTCACCCCCACAATTCAAGGAATTGACTGCACCATTAGAAACATGTCTGCAATAAACAGGCACTGTTAAATGGGAGAGCTGAAGTATGAAGTAAATCAGGCACATTTCATCATTGGATTTTTTATTTTTCCATTAATAATACATCATTTTTTGTGTATCATAAAATTTTAAAGAAAACTCCACCATTTGCAATTCTATTACTTAATGCTCAGTTTACTGATTAATGTCTCGGAACTTCAGCTTTTTTTTAAAAAAGAGATTCAAGGATTTAATGAGATTTACACTTGCATATGACTTACCATCAAGTCTTATTTGTTTCGCTTTTTTATTTCTTTAAAAAAAAAAATAGATATTCAATAATCATCTTTCTAAACAAATTTAAATTATTGCTTTTTTTGGACTCCTGGGGATGGGAGAAAAAAGGCAAGTGCTGTGAAACTGGAATGTTGCCTTTTAAGCAGATCTAAGGATATGAATCCTTCATAAATTATGGAAGCCATTTGGAGAAATGAAATTGAATTAAAATGGTGGAGCTCAACAATATAATAACAAAATTATGTACAGTTAAAAGGCAATGAATTAATCAAATAAAGTAATTTTATATACAAATCGTGTAAAACTTTCATAATTTAATTTCTGAAACATACTACCCAAATGACAATATCATGATAACTATTTCAGTTTCTTCATCTCTGTATTACTACCATATAAAGATTAATACTTTCTGCACATTGCACTAGTAGGATTCCATGTTAAAAGGAGAAAAAATTGACTATTTCTAAAAATTAGAATAAGATAATTCACTTAATTTTTACTGTAATTTTAACATTTCAATGGTTTAACTGCAAGTTTGAAATGTAGAAAAATCATGATAGAAACATAATAAAAGAATTATCATAAAAATTAAATTCAAATAAAAGGAAATTTTCTTCAAATTTAGATGCTGCATGACATGGAAACAGGAAGTTAATGGGGAAGACTTCACCCAAAATTCTCTCCTTGCTTTTATTAAGATTACTGATCCTAACTGAGGACTTATTTGATGACTTAAACTCATGCATTATAACAAGTAGCTTTATGAGCTAAAATTGATCTGTGGATATTTGGTATTGGTATAATAGAGCAGTAATAAAGTTCTAAAGTAAGATTTTATCAAATCTTACTTTAGAAAAATTAAATGCAATTTTGGTTAAAATAAAGTCAACATGAAAACCATGGGAAATTTACTAGACAAACTGGTTTTCATTACTGCAGTTTCTCTGCATTCTTGGTAAGTGAGCAATGTGTCAGACAATGTAATGTGGTGGCAGCAGAAGTTGAGAAAAATATTAATTGATGTGTAGGCATGAGATTAGTGCATTAACATCAGCACTGTTCCATTCATTTTTATCTTTGTTTTGAAGCACCTTTAGGCAGGTCCCAGGCAGTAACTTGTGAATATTTTTTTCGTCATTCTCTACCGTATTTCATAAATTTTGAAGGGGGGAAAAAATTCAACATTCCGAAGATTAATAGTGAGTGTTGTAAGGCATATAGAGCATGTATATGTGCAATGCGACCACCTCCATTGAATACAAAAGAGAAATTCGTAAAATATTAAACCAGTTTTAAAGATTCTAAAGAAGTTTCACTTAACTTCTATGTGTGTGTATGTTCTGCAAACAATAGTTTCTCATTATTAAAAGCAGATTCATGAGTTTTTGCTATTAAAAAACCACATTACTGATTTCTTTGTATGCTTTTCAGGTTAAAAAAAAAATAGGAAAAGAGATATACACATGTATCACAATGTCAATCATTTAACACTGATGTTATTTTTGTGTTAATAAACCATCATGTGCCTGGGTGGGCCACATCTGGCCCGTGCCGATGTTGAATCCGGCCCCCTCGGTAAATGCATAAATATAGAAAATCCATACCTGACTACAGTCGCCGTAAACGTTCGGTTCAATCGGGAATCGCGGCCAGTACAACAGTAACCAAGTGATTCTACGCAGTGTCAAAGAATTATTTCCTAATTATTATTGTAGCATCGATCGAACAAAGTTCCTTTGGGTTTGACTTCTTATTGAAAAAAATAATATTGGTGCGAGATATTTTGTTTTATGCCTTTTCTAATTATTACAATTTTTAATTTAATAATTTATGGCCCATAAAATGAGCCAATTAAAAAAATGATGCCGAATGCAGCATTTTCAATGATAATTGGACATTCAGATATTTTTTTTAAAAATACATTAATAATTTAGTAATTCAAGTAATATAACATTTTTTTATGTTCTAATTTTTTTTATTATATCATTCAATCTATTCCGGCCCGCATCATGATACGAAAATTTCATTCGGCCCGTGACGAAAAAAGTTGCCCACCCCTGATCATGTGCATTCTGTTACTCCCTATGATATCATTTATAATCAAGATATCATTCCCGTCTTATACTGCTGCTACCGATAACATGAACTGTCTGTTTACTGAGAATGCATTGTGAAACTTTGGTAGTTGCTGTGGTTCTTGTGTTGGCTTTATCTTTACCTTAGCTACAATTTTCTTTGTATACAAATAGCATAAAATTATTAAAATCATAATTTATACTATACTAGCAAAACATCTTAAGACTTAAATGCACAAATACTAACCATTTACATTTGTAAACTTTCAAATTTTGAGAAAGTTCAATGCATTTTAATCTTTTATATCAAAATGCTGTTTTATTTACTATCATTTAAAAATAACTTTTTCTGTGACATGTACATGGAAACTATTTGTAGAGACATTACTACAGAGCTTGAATTATTAAATGCATTAGAGGGAAAAAAATGAATTGATCAATTGGCAGGGGAAATGCAGGGGAACCTGCATTTCCCCTGCCAATGCAGGGGAACCTGCAGTTTGCTATTATGTATCTTTAAACCATGTCTTGAATTGGCCAATATCTGGAAAGGTTGGTCAACTTTCTTCAGTTTTCAACTTAGATGGGATGAGTTATTTAAAATTGTGGCACAGCAAATCATGTCAAAAGGGGAAAAGATGTATTTGCTATAACAGAAGTAAAGTCAAAAGGGAAAAAAAAATCAAATCCTGCTCTGAGATTTTTCAAGAGCTCTTGCTAGGCTTGAAATGCTGTCATAATTGGTAACAAAATTTAATTTCATAATTTGTGCTGGATTTCAAGGATGTATGCAGGTGCGGATTTATGCTTACCTTACCAAGAAGTATTCTTGGAGAATGCCAAAATGTTTCCAATTGGCATGCTATACAGCTTACTTCTCCACCAACTGATTAGAAATTTTCTTACTTTTGAGCATCATACATTAATTGAAATGCTTGTGATAAACTGTTTTATGATTCATAACCACAATGGATTATTGAGGCAAGTGCTGTCTCTTTATTAAGCTTAGACTAAATGCATATTTCTTAAAGTTCTTAGTAATGTCTTCATAATAATGGTTTCACAGGCATCTGCAAGAAATATTAACAAAAAATGGGATGTCTAATAAATTAAGGGATGATGCACCTTTATCTAAAACTAGTAAAAAGACTAGAATTTCAACATTCCAAAATATATAACTGCTTAATACTGTATGTGGATGTCATTAAAGTATATCACTTAACATTATCAGCTTACAAGCTATTGTTTACAAATTGGACTAGAACAACAAAATATCTGATCTTGAAATTGGCAAGAACATCATGTTAAGGACAAGTTTATGGTCCCTTTTATATCATTGAGAAGCCACTGTTTTTCCCCATCAAGCAAAGTCAATTGGGAAGACCTGAAAGAATTATAGATTGAAATCATAGAAAAATATAAGGCAACACTATCAAACAAAATATTTAACTAAATTTAAATCTTTTGATTCTGAAATGTTTCATGGAGAATCGAGTCTATAAAATACAAGCTACAGATATTACCTTTCAATCCAACCTTGTACCAAGAACTGTTACAGGGTCTCTTTTTTAGGGTCTGTAGTCTAACAAAGGACCCTTATACAAAGGGTACTAGGAAAGTTTTGCAATATGACGCAGGGAGCTGCATGTTGAGACATGTTCATACGCGCCAAGTCGATGGGCTCAGTTATTCATTAGTAGTAAGAGTGTAAAGTGCTTGCGATGGCATCGTGGTCACGAAATGAGATAAGGACAGTTTTGCAGTATAATTTTGTGCGTGGTTTAACCATAGACCAGTGCTTAGAAGAAATGACTCTTGCACTAGATGATGATTGTCCACATTGTACAACGATATTCAGGTGGTATAGAGAATTCCAAAGGGGAAATTTCACTCTGGAGGATTCTGAGAGGCCGGGAAGGCCACGAACGTCAGTTACGGAGGAAAACGTTACTGCTGTGAGGAAAATGCTTGGCGAAAACAGGCGAGTGACCTACCAACCGATAGAGGATACTTTGGGCCTAAATGCACCAGCAATTCGTTCGATTCTGCAAGATCATTTGCACGTGAAGAAACTTTGTTCTCTCTAGGTGCCGCATCAACTGACTGAAGAGCAGATGACACGACGTGTGACTTGGTGCCGGGAGATGTTAAAAAAGTTTGATAAGGGACAATCTCGGTATGTGAACAACATCGTGACAGGTGACGAGACTTGGCTGTACTATTACGATCTGCTGACCAAGGCTCAAAACAAAGTTTGGGTCTTTGATGATGATGACACACCCGTAATTGTCAGAAAATCCCGATCTGTAAAGAAGAAAATGATAGCTGTATTTTTCAAATCGAGTGGAATTGTGGAACGTGTCGTTTTGGACACGCAGAAGACAGTCACAGCTAATGGTATACTGAACAATGCCTGCCTAAAGTCATTGGATCTATGAAGAACCTGCAGCCAAAGTCAAGAATAGACACCTGGTACCTCCATCACGATAATGCTCCAGCTCACTGCACCAAAGCCTGCACCGAATATTTGACCACGATAGGACTGAAACTTCTCGAGCACCCTCCGTACAGTCCAGACCTTGCTCCCTGCGACTTTGCACTGTTCCCGCATGTGAAAATGAAGCTAAAAGGGAGGCGGTTTTCCAGTGATGAGAACCTTCTACGGGCTTAGGACAACGAGTGTGCGTTACTCCCTAGTGAAACTTGGCAGAACTGGTTTAAAGATTGGTTTCGGAGGATGGAGAGGTGTATTGAATGTAGAGGAAATTACTTTGAAAAAATTAAATAAACAAAGCTGTATTGCAAAACTTTTCTAGTATCCTTTGTAATGTCACTCAGTTGTCTGTCTATCCATCTGTCACAGCATTGTATCTCTGAACCACTCAACCCCAAGTTGAAATTTTGCATGGGTTTGTACATCACGTGGGCCAACATAATGCCATATTGATCGTTGTTGACAAAAATCTGTCTGAGAAATGGATGGGTAAATGTGAGGGGACAAATGTTGGCAACCTATAGCTTATACCCTATTGGAAAGAGCTCAACGAGTACGTTTAAAATTAAAAATGGCAATGCCAGACAGGAAAATATTTCTGTTGCTAATGGAGCTAAAAATTTTAAAATCACATTAGCTATGCATTATTTGATGCTTATCGGGGAGGGGGGACTATTCAGACTGAAATCTATCGTTTAGTCTTGTGTTAAAATTTAAAAAAAATTTATTGTACTTTGCACTAAGTAACTCTCCTTTTGGTGACAAAAATACTTAAACAGTTAATAATTCTATAAAGGTCATTTATAAATTTTGCAACAAGAAGTATTTTTAAAAAATTTTCAAAGCTGGAGTTTTCTTGGGAAGGAGGTATTCAGAGAGCCAGTGTTGGGGAGGTGCCTGTGCGGAGTCTTGCATGACCCTCACCTGCCAGAAACTTCTCCCCCAAGAAAAATCACTTCTCCTACCCTTGTCATTCACAACAACTAGAAAGACTCAAATAGACAATGTTTTTGTTACTTACTCAGTTTTAGGCCAAACTGGGGTACCAGAAACTTTTTTTTTTCAATTACCATAAAGCTCTATTTGAGATACTACACTATCATTCATGACTACAGACCCTTCATTCTGAGTGCCTGGCACTCAATAGTTGACCAATTTATTTTCTCTCTTTCCTTGTGAAATATAATTACAATGACTATATGCTGTTGAAAGAGCCCATTGCCCTGTGAATGCACAATGACCATGAAAGGATGATGGACATCTAGATGAACTAGTTCAGTTGGGACCAGAGGTCCCAACATGTGCCAGTTGCACACACCCCAGACCATGAGGTTTCCACCAGATATGCATCCCATCAAACCAGAAGACCCATCTCCAATCATCTAAGGTCCAGTTGAGGTGTTGAGTCCTATGTCATGATGTTAACAATGGGACTCTGGTGAGTTGGCAGCTCCCATTAACCTATTGTGGCTAATGATTGCCTGATGGTTTTAGTGAAGATGTTTCTGGCATCTACCTCGATCAATGACCACAGTAGAGGTTATTCCAGAAATGGCATATGCCCGATAATATTGAATGGGATAGTGCAATTTCTGTACCACCTTCGCAATAGTGACCCATGCATCAAGCACTCTCAAAATCAGTTAACACATGACATTTATCCATATTGACATCAAATTACCATCTACATGAATGTAGTGTACCTACATACCTGCCAAGTGGTAGGTTTGTCCATTAGTCAGAGGGGTGACAGCACTGCATTGCCCAGGAACCCCCCATGAATTCTGTCCTTGCAGTGTAAATACATTACCCTACCATTAATAATATAAATTGCCCTACCTTCATTGACAGATGGTGATCCAACCCAAGCAGCATGTAACAGACACTGATACATGTTTGTAGGCTTTCAATGAGACAAGAGCACAATTGTGAATGCAAGATGTGATTGGTGGAATCCTTTTTTGACTCCTCTTCAGTTTTTTTTTTTGAAAAATATAATACATTGAAATTGGAATTTTTCTTAATTTCACTGGCCATGATAAATACACTAGAATAGTTTCCTGCGTAATTGTCTATATATATATAGATAGTCTTTATTCTGCAGGTTTTTTCATTTTTGGTACAGTAGTTTATGCCAGGAGAGACTGCCTAAAAAAAGAGGGCATGTTCTGAAATCTGTCTTTCCTTTTTAGCACTTCTTTCTAGATAGCAGCCTGCCAAATATTCTTCCACAGGAAGGCATTCCACTTTCATGGGAAGGATTCCTTTTGGTACACGACTTAATATGGTGACAAGGACAGCTTATTGCACCAAGTGTCTCATCTTTTAATTTCCTTGCCACTCTAGTTTTAAGCCTACCATAACAGGTGCATTATCAACACTAAATGCTGGACAGCTTTTTGAAAGAGTGCCACCTGCTTTTGGGTTTGTTCAAATGTACATGCTTGTGATTTGACTTTTTTTTACAAAAGGTCATCACAATGGGACAGCTCATAATCACTTTGATTACTACCATCCGTAACAATTAAAAATGACTCATTTTTAAGACCCACCACTTCATGATTTTTTTTTTTTTTCCTATTAGGAAACATTTCTGAAAAATGCATGTTTACTTAACAAGTATGGGGCAATACTGAGGGGGGAAAAGGTGTGAATTGGATTAAATCTGAAAGTATCTTCAATGTTAACTAGACAAATTAGGAAGGTTTGTGGGGTAGAATTTTTCTAAGCATGTATGCTTAGACTTTTTACAAAGGGTTTCTCCTGCTAAAAAGCACAAAGGTACATGTGTGTTAGGTGTACATACACTGTAGAGTTATTGTAGGCCACTCAGACATGAGGTATGCAGAATGGAGTTATTATTAGTACCACCACCAAAGTATGAAAGAAAGCAGGTTTAAACAGAATCAAACAAAAAATAAAGCCAACACTTTCTATTTCACCTGTCCATCCCCTCTAACAGTTTATTTAACAATCTATACATGTCTTCAACACTGGATTTGTTGCAACAATCAACCAGCCGCTGCATATTCTTCCTCAATTTGAATTTATGCTCCCTCGTGTAAGTACAGTAGAGCATCAGTTATCCAGAATAATTAATGTCAGAACATTTTCAGATAATCAAATGTAAGGTAAGATTAAATAAATTCTGTTATAATGTATTAAGGTAAAAGACTTTAAATATCATAAAAAAAAACGAATTTATTTAATTTAAATAATAATTTGCACATTTACATATGTATATTCAGATCTATATGTTAAGCAAATTTTATGTGGAAAAAAATTTAAATTAATTTTTTTTGTTTAGTTTATTGTAACTTTTTTTTTTGCTACTAAATCACTCAAGTTCCTATCACATTCGTGTTTTTCTGCCCATTTCAGTACTGTTTATTTTTGTTGCCATTTTACCTAAAAAAAAAAAAAAAAAGACCAGAGAAAAATAAATCGTAGTTTCGGGCCGATATTATTCTTACTGAATCTGGAGTTAAACTGAACGTATGTATGAAATGAAGAGAACAAAATATGCCATGGAAAATTGGGTTCACGGAAGTGAATGACTAAACTTTATCACTCATACGAAGTAAAAAAACAGACAGAAATACTCTCGTAACATAATAAACATTTATAAATTAATAAAAAAAAAAGGAAAATCAGCCTTTCAAATTATTCCAGCTAACTGCTGTTCTACTATAGTTTGAGTAAGAGGAGGGATTCCATCAGCAATCAGCTTGCTCAATTCATTCAAGGCCTTAATTCAAATCAGATCAGATCTCTGCAAATGAGTCTAATCTCCGGACTGAAATTTGCAAAAGCCTTTCCTGATAAGAGTACCTTTTTGTTCCTCTTGCCCAATCTTATTGCTCTTCTTTGCACTCATTCCAACAGATCCACATCCTTCCTAAAATGAGGCTTCCAGACCTGTATGCAATACTCAAGATGTGGCCTAACCATTATTTTTGTTCGTGGTTAAAAAGTACTTATAATCTAAGGCATCCAATCTAACCATTAAGATTGTAGTTAAAAAGCATGTAGAATCTAAGGCGGTGGACAGTGTAATGTTTAGTCAGCAGCATGAAAACAAAAATGAGAGGACTAGTGCATTATAGGCCAAATAACTATGATGATTATAATGAAAAAAAAAAATGTGGGTCAGTAAATCAGAATAATGGGGAGTTTTAACTTTCCATATATTGACTGGAACTTGTAGATTAGTTACTTACACAGTAGCAAGACCTTTCTTGATTTATTCGATGACTGCTTTCTATACCAGCAACGTTGGAGAGGCAATGGAGAAGGAAGTACTTTTGATATGATTATCAGCAATGAATCTTCTTGCATTAAGAATATCCAGATAAAGGAACTACAAAGTTAGTGTTCATAATAGATTGATGTGGGATCTACTTAGAGATATAACTACTGTAAGGTGGGAGATGACTTTCATCAACCGGTGAAACCCATGTTTAGTCTCTAGAGCAAAGTTTCCGGCAATACTCCCCCTCCCCCAATACTTCTCCTTCAACTCATGCACAGTACTAAGTACTATAGGTTTTGATACCTTTCGTGTTTGGGGTTTATATAAAAAAAAAAAAAAAAAAAAAAATACAAAATTTGTAAATTCCTTACAGTGGAACCAACTGATGATATTACCAAATGCAAATTCTAAATGGGAAGAATTCAGGGAATGTAATCATAGAAGCTACTAAGTACTTTATACCAACTAAAAGCTAGGTTGCTCCAGGTTTAACGGATATCAGATAAACTGGTGAGACTCGTGGCAGAAAAGAAAAATGCATGAAATTATTACAAATTTGCAAGGAATATAAAAAGCTATAGTAAGTACAAACTAGTTTGCAATCACTAAAGCACAGTTATGAAATACTGAGGAAGATTTTAAGAAGTCTCTGGCAACCAGTGCAGGGAAAAGTAGCACAAAATATTTTGCTGCTTTGCTAACAAGAGGGAAAGGGTTGAACCACTTTGGCTCACTAGATATGAATGGTCTAATTACTGATGATCCTGTTCAAAGAACTGACAAACTAAATAAATATTTTTCATCTACACTCAACTGTAAAGATGTTTTCAGGGATGAGACAATCAGAAAAGGTACTAAATGATTTTGTGGCAACTGAGTAGAAAGTAGAAGGGAAATTGCTAAAGTAAATAAAGCACTTAAGGATGATGGGATTATTCAATTATATTAAAAGAAGCAGCAATGAGAGAGATAACAAACTTTTAACCATAATTATGACTGTATCCTTGGATTGGGGGGGGGGCTACCTTGGAGATTTTTTTTTTTTTTTTTTTCACCTTGGATTGGGGGGTACCCCCCAGTCCAAGGTAAAAAACTTTCACAAAGTGGTGGGGGATCAAAGTGTGAGGTGAGTAATTACAAAGCTTGACTTCTATTCCAGAAAAAAATGATGCAGCTAATGGTTAAAGAAGTAATGCAGGAGCATCTAGACAGAAACTAGTTATATGGCAATTAGATTTCTTAAGGGGAAATTTTATTTGAACAATCTGAATGAATACCATGACATAGTAATAAAGAAACTAGATGCAAAAAATAACTCTAACATCAAATACTTATTTCAGGAAAGGTTTTGACACTTGCCGCTGCTCCAATTTGATACCACAAATTGGAGCAGTGTGGTATTTGGGGGGGGGAGGTTACTGCTGTGGATAAAGGGGTGATTGATTATCAATGGGCACTAGTCTTCTTGGATTAACATTATTAGTGGAGTCCTCCAGGGTTCAGTGCTAGGTCCATTGTCATTTTCAGTATTTATTAATGATACTAATGAAACAAGGCTTCTTTTAAGTCTAAGTTTACACACGACACAAAACTTAGCAGGATGATATTAGTGATCAGATATGGTACTGACACAAGATCTAATGAAGTTTAACATTGATAACTGCAAGGTACTGTACATGGGTACCAGTAAATCCCATTATAACATACCAACTTGTCAAGCTCTTTGGGGAGTGGGGGGGATAACTGCTCTCTGAAGTTCTTTAAGCAGTTCAGATGGTTTGCTAAGACAGTTCATGGAGTTTTGTCAACATAGGAATTTTTCCAACAGGGAATAAGGAGGTAATTATTCTGTTGTATAAGATAATAAGGCTACAACTTGGGAACTGCATAAATGTCTCAAAACCATATTCTAAGAAGGATGTGTTGGAATAGGTGCAGAGAAGAGCAATGAAATTAGTAAATTCTTGTGAAGAAAGGCCAGTCCTGCAAATTGCAGCATCTCAAAACTAGGCACCTGTGAGGGGGTCAGATTGAAGTGTTTAAAGTTTGGTTTAGGATTTATTGGTGCATTAGCAACTAAGGCTATAATGTGCCAAAACCAGGTCAAGAGATAACAGTTAAAATTTCAGTGAAATGAAAAAGGTAATCAAATAAGAGTAAAAATGTTTAATGATTTAAAACAGCTAAAAACAGGTGACATGTCTGTCAGACAATATCTGACTGAGTGTATAAGGCTCAGCTGGCAAACATGTTCATGTCTATAATGTGGACACTCAACTAAAATATGCTGTATGGTTAAAAAGATGCCACAGTCACATATAGGAGAGTCATCTGCCCTCTGCAGAAATGCATAAGTAAGATGACTATGACCTATGTGGAGATGAGGTAGAACAACTTCCTCTCTTTGGGCCCTGCATAGACTTCCAGTGTTGGATTATGAACTTAATCTGATATAACTTGTTTGTTACCTGTTCAGGCCATGATTATTGCCATTGGGAGTCTAGTACATTTCATATCACTTGCCTGTAGTCTGTATAGGGGACCATCAGGCTGTGATTTCTCTGGGATTGTGCTGATCTGGCTATAGCATCTGCCAGATCCAAAATCCCAGTGTTACTTGGGATCCAGCAGAAGTGGATGTCAAATGTAGATTCATAAAGAGAATGTAGTTTCTGCTGAACAGGACAGGATAAGGATCGTATCTCATCATCGATAGAGCCTGTAACGCACCTAAAGAATTGATGTATAGCACACGCACCTTTCATATTATTAGTTTTTATGTGGTCCAAGGCTAACTCTATAGCATACAACACTGCTGTGCATATACTGCACTGGTGGAGAATCTTCTCAGATATAGTGCAAACTGTGAAGACTGCAGCTGATTTCGTAGATGACTCTGACCGAGCCATCAGTGAAAACAGGCAGGAAGTCAGAGTACAAAGATCAATGGGCAGCATAGAATTGTAGGTAGACATATAGTAGCATGTTTGACTTTCTACTGTTAATAAGGGAAAAGTGCATGCCAGGGTGGAAGTGGCTGCCTTGGTGACTGGGCAAAATTGTCTACTCTGATGTTAAACTCTCTGAGTAGCTCTTGGACATGAATACCAAAGGGACAGTTAGCAGTCTGATGGGTGTTATAGAGATTTTCCCACTATGGCCAGAAAACGAATGTCCATGTAGGGTTGTCTGGCAGGGATTTCAATTTAAAACTATATTTCAGTGGTGGTGGTTCACCTGCTTCGACATATAAATTCTGAACAGGGGATGTTTTAAATGCTCCAGTAGCAATGCAGATGGCTGATGGCAAACTAGGTTTAGCCATCATAGTATGCTGTTTATAGCCAATGCATACACTTGAGACCCATAATTTAATTTAGGTCAGACAAGTGCACGATAAAGGCAGAATAAAGTGCAGTGGTCTGCTCCACATTTATTGGCGGAGATGGCACATTTAATCCCCTCATGCACTTTATCTGTAGTTGATGGATATGTGGTAAAAATGTCAACTTCTTATCAAATATGAAGCCGAAGAATTTTGTTTCATTATATATCTTCTTAATAACAAATATGAAGCCGAAGAATTTTGTCTGGAATTGTGTTTTGTCTGAGCTTGAGTTCTGGTTCATGGAAGGTTCCGTTTGTGACAAAAGTGTACACAGACAGTTTTCTGAGGCAAGAACCTGAAAAGATTAGCCACAGCCCAAAAATTTAAACTCAGGAAGGATGGTTGCAGAAACAGGTGCAGAATATATGCAGGAAATTACTTCCAGCCAGAAGGCAGCTGATTGTTGCGACAAACTTCCATCCAGTGTTGTGGAAGTGGATAGTTTAAATAAATTTAAGGAGGAATAAGACAAATTATTAAAGGAGATGAAGGAGTGATGCAGGAAGGGTTTTTTTTTTTTTTTGCTAATAAGCTCTGCATTGCATCACAAAGGAGTGGGGATCAATGGGCAAGGTGACCAGTTGGCTGTAGTGGTCACCACTGAGGCTATTTGAAGAAGCAAATTTATGCTGGCTCAGCATAAATCTGAAAAAAACATAGGAGATTTAGTTCTGCATTGCATCTTGTTGCTTGTACAACATTAAGCAGCTAACTACTTACCTAGATATGTTACGTTAGATGTTGTACAATATATAACTACTGCAGGAAGTATTATGAACACTTCTGTCTCGATGTTTTGTTATTCTGGACACCCATTACATTATAAACACATTCACCAAAACTGGGTGTGGCACCATATCTTTAACTGAAAATATATCACGAAATAAGCATCAGATCAAAAACCATTCATGACATTATTGGTTTATTTTTTCCCTAGGAATCATGGTTAATAGTAACACCCTGTATATATGTATGTTTTCCTTAGAGCCCATGTGAAAATCATGTATATAAATATACCAGAAAATAATGTTTACACATATTTATTTAGCAAAAATTCACTGATGAAAAGTCATGAAGTAAGAGGTTGCACAGTTGTTTGTATGTGCATGCATAGTAGACACACAGGGCGACTTGTCCATATGGATAAACTAAGTGGGTGCCTAAGATTCGAAATCCAATGAAAATAAAACAAGTTGAAATTTGTTTTATTTTCATTGGATTTCGAATATATATATAAATATATTATATATATATAATATATTTATATATATATTCCTTATAAATAAAATAATAAAGATAACATTATTTCAATTCCCATGTAGATACACAGGGAAAACAGCAAAATTCTTTTTTAATTTGAGATGTGAGAGCAAGTAGACCCACTGCACAATTTTGATAAGCATTAGCATTAATAGAGAGGCATATGATGTAAGAAAGCAAGATTATGCAGCACCAGCCAGAAAAAAAAAAAAAAAACTTCCACTTCATCCCTCCGTTCATTTGAAATACCTGTCCAGCTGAGCCTTAAATTTATTTAGGCTATCAATTCCCACAACAAGGGATGGAAGTCTGTTCCACCAATCAACTACCAGCTGGCTAAAGGCAAATTTCCGGACATCTATCCAACATTTGTCTTTCCTCAATTTGAATTTATGCCCTCTCAGGTGATTATTCTGAGCAAGAGGAAGAATCCCATCAGCACTGAGCATCCTCAAACCATTCAAGGCTTTATACACCTCTATCAGATCACCTCGCCGGTGCCTAGTCTCCAGACACTGTAATTTGCAAAACTTAAGCCTTTCTTCGTAAGAGCAACCTTTTGTTCCATTCACTAACCTTGTTGTTCTTCTATGTACTCATTCCAGCATCTCTACATCTTTCTTGAAATGAGGCCTCCAGACCTGTATACAGTACTCAAGGTGTGGCCTGATCATTGCCTTATACAAGGGAACAATCACCTCCTTATCCCTGCTAGAAAAATTCCTGAATATCATTGATAAGACACCATGAGCTCTTGCAGCCCATCGGCACTGCTCAGAGAACTTCATATCTGCCTGCACAATTACCCCCAGGTCCTTTTCATTCTCTACCACTGTCAGTGTAGTACCACAGAGTTGATACATTGCTCTGGAGTTGCTGTTTCCAATATGAAGTACTTTACATTTGTCAATGTAAATTTGCCACCTCTCAGCCCATCTGCTCAACCTTTCCAGATCCTGTTGCAGTAGCATAGTGTCAGTAGTGTCCTTGACAACCCTACCAACCTTCGTATCGTCTGCAAACATGGACATTAAGCTTGATATAGCATCATAAATATTATTTATAAATACAGAAAACAATAATGGACCCAACACTGAACCCTGAGGGACTCCACTGATAACATTAGTCCACGATGAGCAGTGTCCATTGATTACCACTCTCTGTCTTCTCCCCCTCAACCACCCCTTTATCCATAGCAGCAATTTGCCTTCAATGCCACACTGCTCCAATTTGTGCAGCAGTCTTCCATGTGCAACAGTATCAAAAACCTTTCTAAGATCCAAGTATATAATATAAAAGTTATTCCCTGCATCCAGTTCTTTTGTGACTGCATCATAGTATCCAATCAAATTGGTCAGGTAAGACTTCCCCTTAACAAAACCATGCTGTGTCTGAGCTATAACTGCAGTCTTGTCTAGATGATCCTGCAGTGCTTCTTTAACCAGTGCCTCCATTAATTTTCCTGTAACAGAAGTTAAACTCACAGGTCTATAATTACTTGTGTCAGCCTTTGATCCTCCTTTGTGAATTGGGGTCACATTTGCACATCTCCAGTCTATGGGTACCTCCCTTGAGTCCAAGGAAGCTCTGATAATTATGGCTAAGGGTTTGCTTACTTACTTTGCTGCCTCCTTTAATATAACTGGATAGATCCAATCCACCCCAGGTGCCTTTCTTGTGTTTATCTTCAACAATTTCTCCTCCACTTTACTCTCAGTTATTACAAGATTCTTTAGCTTACTGCCAGAGTTGAATACACCTCAGGCATTCTCCTCACTGAATAACTCCTCATGTGTGAATGTCAATGCAAAATATTCATTTAGTTTGTTAGCTACCTGAGCAGAATCATCAACAGTTGATCAATCGATATCAAGTGGACCAATCTGATTCATCCCCTTCCTTCTAGAGTTTCCATAAGTAAAGAACTTTTTGCTGTTTTTCTTTGCATCTCTTGCCAAAGATTTATCGTAATCTGCCTTCGCCTGCCGAACCTCCTTTGTAACTTGGTTACAGATCAACTTATATCTATCATAGGCTTCTGTGTCAAGTGTTAATTTATATGTATCCCAAGCATTTTTCTTCTCTGCCATATGTCTCATTAGTTCATCTGACATCCATTTTGGCCTAAACCCTGAACAATATTTCTTAGTTGGTATGTAAAGCCTAGTAGCTTCCAAGATAAGTTCTTTGAATGCTTCCCATTTTGAATTTGCTGTTGGTAACATCATCAGTTGGTCCCACTGTATAGAATTTAAATACTGTCTCAGACTATCGTAGTCGCCTTTACGAAAGCAATAACCCTTCCCTTTACCCCTAATGGTAGTTACCTCTTTGAGTAAATATGACTTCGGCAGACTGTGATCACTGCCACCTAGTGGTTCCTCTATCTGCAGATTCTTAATGCATGGAGAATCACTACTGATAATCAAATCAAGAGTATTACTCCCTCTAGTTGCTTCCTGAACATGCTGACGTAGAAAACAATCATCCAATAAATCCACAAAAGCCTTGCTAGTGTGTGAGTGACCAACCCCCAAATTCCAGTCAATATCTGGGAAATTAAAATCCCCCATTATAAGACTCTCTGATTTACTGGCCCACTCTATTTCCCTGTTTCTTACTCTTTTTTACTGTTTCTTATTATACTTATCAGAGTCATTAGGTATATAGCACACTCCTGCTCTCAATTTTGATCTCTCAGTGCTTATGTCACACCAAACTGACTCGACACTGCACTGTCCAGTGATGTCGACTGGCTTCACTTCCTTGGATTTTATGTGTTTCTTAATTAATAGCATAACCCCACCTCCCTTCCTATCCTGTCTACCCTTTTGTAGACGTTGTCCTCCCCAAATTCCAGTTCTGCATTCCTTATATCTGTGTGACACCACGTCTCTGATATCCCAACAATATCCGCCTTGAATGCTTTGAGCAATACCTCAAATTTATTTACTAAACTCCTAGCATTGGTGTACACGCAAGTATACATACACGCACCTGTTCCTATTCTTAGCTACCCTAACACAACCCATGTGTTTACTTGTACTGCAATGACTCCCAGCAGTCTCTGAAATATCCTGCATCTTGTTTTCCAGGCTTCTGCTCCTTCCAATAGAAGCAGTGCAAGAACCACTTTCACCTCTGCCAGTGGCTACTGTTAATCTATTAGTCCTTGTATCCTCCCAAGCTAGCAGTTTTCCGACCCACCTAACACTGCCTCGATAGCATCAGCAAATATTCTTGCACCCTTTCTATTTAAGTGTATCCCATCCCTGTAGAAGCAGTCCCTTCTGTTAACAAGTACTGACCAGGCTGAAAAAAATTCTATCCCTTGAGCCTTGCACAATCTTTCCAGGGCCCAATTGATCAACAAGGCTCTCATCATATACTCCCTCCTATCGTGTCTGGGCAGAATTGCAGACACTTTCAAATTCAACCCTAATTCACAGCTTTTTTTCAACAGTGACCTGTACTTGTTAAGTAATTCTGCCAGTCTCCTACTCTTAATATCATTAGTGCCAATGTGTACAACTATATCACCCTTTGTGCCCTTAAAAGATGATATCCCCTCTACAACGTCATCAACCTTTGCCCCTGCCGTAACTCACGACAACCAGTAAAATGTTTCCCAGTTTGCAAAATCCCTTACCTTACATCTTCTTTTCAGGTTTTGAATTTGTGAAACATGATTGTATGTTTCACACTTGGGTGCCAGTTTCTGGCAATGAGCTTAAGGTGTGCATTTAAGGTAGGACTAATGCATGAACCACTTAAACCATTATTAGAAAGTGAGAAAGCACTTTAGTGGGTTCAGTGCTCAAATTGTGATGACAGACAAAAGAATACTGCTTCACTTTATAATTTTGACTTTTTAAATTAAGCTAAAAGTGTTAATCATCCAAAAAAAAATATATATATGTCAGAAAGTATTTTTCAATTAAAAGTTTTTAGGAACATTCATAATTTAATCATGATTAAATGAATACCAGAACCAAAGATAACTTGTCTTCAGTTTTTTCTGCCTTGGATAAAGCTATGACAATAATATATTTAATTGTTTACAATGCCAAATATATTAGCATATCAATTGCTAATATTTTTTTTAATTTAGATCTGGTTAACTTAGAAAAGAACTGAAATATTTCTGGTTAAAAACTAAAAAAAATTTACACAATGGATATTTTAAAAAGTATCCTAAGTTTCTGTTTAAATACCTTACCTTAAATTATCACTCCTGCCTATCTGGCGGACGGCGAGTCCATTCAATAAGAACTTGTGGTGAGCGGTATAAGAAGATAAGCTTGGCAAAAAGGTCCTCTTCCAATGTGAATTCTCCGCTTTCACGGACCAGATAAATATCTAGGCACAACAGTAATACACGGTCCACACATGGCATATCATCATACATGATGGCAAAAGATGTGCCTTTAATAATTTGGCGCACAATTCTTGACACAACAAGCACAAAAGTTGTATACAAGCCTACAATTCTGAAAAAAAAAAAAGTTTTTAAAAAATTAACTTTTTTGCTGTTCAATAAAAAATATAGTTTTGTAATTTGAACCTAAAGAATTTATTTATATTTTATATTAGAAATATAAAAAGAGAAAATAAATGGGAATTTTAAATGATCAGGAAGGATAGCCAAGGTGGGCTACTTAAATTAAGACTAAACAGATCAACAAAAATATTTACTGTAGTATGCTTAGTGCACAGTAAATCCTTCAACATTTTATAATATTATGCCACCATTCATTTGCTAATTCTTGACTCTAAGAGCAATAGTTCTGTCTGTTCCCTTTGATTAAATCCATTCCCTTTCATAAGAAATAGCTCCTGGCATCCAAAATTTAAATTAGTAATAGTATTAGCAGTGGTAAATAAAGTAAAAAATCAAGCTTATACATCATCAGCCAAAAACAAACACCTTTCCATTTTACATATCCATTCCCTCCAATAGCTTGTCTAGTTCTTCCTTGAATTTATTCAAACTATTCAACTTCCACAACAAAGGACAGACGCTTGTCGGCATTAGTTTGGCATATGATACAAGAAAACAAGCTTATGCAGAATCAGCCAAAAAAAAAAAGGGAAACCTCCCATTTCACCCATCCATTGACTCCAAATGCCTGTCTAGCTCATCCTTAAATTTATTTAAGCTATCAACTTCCACAACAAGAGATGGAAGTCTGTACCAGCAATCAACTACCTGCTAGCTAAAGGCAAATTCCCACACATCTATTCTACAACTCTCTCTTTCCTCAATCTATGCCCCCTCAGGTCTGTAATCTGAGCAAAAATTCCATCAGCATTGAACTTGCTCAACCATTCAAAGGCTTATATATCTTAATCAAATCACCTTGCAGTGCTACAATTTGTTGAACTTAAGTCTTTCTTGGTAAGTGCATCCCCTTTGTTGCAATTCTTTGTACTTGTTTTAGCAACTCTACATCCTTCCTAAAATGAGGCCTCCAGACTTGTACACAGTACTCAAAGTGTGGCCTAACCACTGACTTGTACAATGGGATAATGACCTCCTTGACCCTGCTAGCAAAATTCCTATATATATATCATTAACAAGACTCCATGACCTGCTCTGGCAGCCCATCTGCACTGCTCAGCAAACTTCACAGCTGACTGCACAATTACCCACAGATCTTTTTCATTCTCCTCTTTCCTGAGTATAGTACCATACAGTTGGTACATTTTCCATTCTTCACTTCCCTGAGTATAGTACCACACAGTTGGTACATTTTCCATTCTCCACTTCCCTGAGTATAGTACCACACAGTTGGTGTAACATTTCTCTGTTACTGCTACCCATATGCAGTACTTTGTATTTGTCAATGTTAAACTTCAGCTGCCACTTCTTGGCTCATTTGCCAAACTTATCTAGATCCTGCTGCCGTAGCATACTATATTTACTGTCATTAACAACAATACCTACCATTGTATCATCTGCAAACTCGGACATTGAGTCTAATAGAATATTAGAATTGCTGTGACTCAAGCAACGACTGTGGCTTGAGTCACAGCAATATTCTATTCTTCATAAATATCGTTGATGAATAAACAAAACAACAATAGGCCCAGCACTGAACCCTGGGAAATTCCACTAATAACATTAATCCACAAAGAGCAGTGTCCATTGATTACCATTCTCTCTCATCTGCCACTCAACCATTGTAGCAATTTGCAC
This sequence comes from Mastigoproctus giganteus, assembly GCF_048544385.1. Lineage (NCBI taxonomy): Eukaryota > Metazoa > Arthropoda > Arachnida > Uropygi > Thelyphonidae > Mastigoproctus > Mastigoproctus giganteus. The sequence goes on from NC_143581.1 coordinate 6,632,984, forward strand.
TTAACGTCATGACTGGGTGCAGCCACACACCTCTATTGCAATTTAAAATGTTATGGCAACCAGATACGTGCAGTGACTCAAGCCACAGTCATTGATGGTAGTGGTGGGATTGGTCAACTAACTTGGTATCACATCTGGGTTTGAGGGATCGTGTTGCATGACCAATCCCGCCACTACCATCAACGACTGTGGCTTGAGTCACAGCAATATTCTATTTAATCTTCAATTAAAGTTCAAAGATGCACTGTAATGTCATTTTTTTTTTTACTATCAGTATCAGATGCATCATCAGTTGTATATCACTCCATGTTCAACTCCTGTAGATTTTTGAATGGCTTGGATAAAAAATGAAACTCAGGCATGCTCCAGGAACATGAATTAATAGGAATCTGCTAGCTTATTATAGTATTATCAATAAATCAAAAATATTATTAAAATTTTATTGTTAACTAAATTGTATTTAAACAGAAATCATGACCCAGACTAGAGCTGTGAAGAAATATCACAAACTAGTGAGAGTATTGTGATGCGGGGGAGAAATGACGAGGCGATTCTCCAATGCATCACAGTCTCAAAGAATGTGCGAAATGTGAAATGTTTGCTGAACTTTCTAAAACGGGACATGATCTAGACAAGAAGGATGCTTTTGTGAGTGTGTGCTATATACATAGAGTGTCAAGAAATTAGGCACCAACTCAGCATTCTGATGGGTGTCTATGAGAGCTTGAGGTGTGAGGTAAATGCCCTCAAAGAAATTAATATGAGGGGCCAATCAAGCTCTCAGCTACCCAGCTCAACAGCAGAGCTGACTGCTGTGCATTAGAATGCACTAGTCCGAAAGGAACTAGTTATCGTTGGTGACTTTGTCAGGAAGATGGGGAATATACTGTGAAAGGATAGGTGGAACAGGCCCAGGGTATGTCTGCCAGGGGCAAAAGTTGATGAAGTTGTAGAGCAGATATCATCTTTTAAGGGCAAAAAAGGTGATATTGTTGTACATTTTGGAACTAATGATATTAAGAGTGAGTGATCTGCAGATTTACTCAACAAGTACAGGTCAATGTAGAAAAAAAGTCACGAGTTAGGTTTGAATGTTAAAGTGTCTGCAATTCTGCCCAGACACGATAGGAGGGAGTATATGATGAGAGTCTTGTCGATCAATTCGGCCCTGGAAAGATTGTGCAAGGCTCAAGTGGTAGAATTTTTTTTAGCCTGGTCTGTGCTTGTTGACAGGAGAGACTGCTTCTACATGGATGGGGCACACTTAAATAGAAAGGGTGCAAGAATATTTGCTGATGCTATTGAGGCAGTGTTAGGTCGGTCAGAAAACTTCTAGCATGGGGGGGGGTAACACAGACTAAAAGATTAACAGTGGCTACAGGCAGAGGCAAAAGTGATTCTTGCATTGCTTCTATTAGAATGAGCAGCAGCCTGGAAAGCAAGGTAATGGAGATTTCCAAGACTGCTGGGATGGAACAAATAAATACATGGGCTGTGTTAGGGTAACAAAGAGTAGAAACAGGTGCATGTATACTTTTTTTACATGTACACCAATGCTAGGAGTATAGTTAATAAATTTGATGAGCTTGAAGTTCTAGTCAAGACATCAAAGGCAGATACTGTTGGGATATCAGAGAAGTGGTGTCACACAGACATAAGCAGTGCAGAACTGGAATTTGGGAAGTACAATGTGTACAGAAAGGATAGGCAGGACAGGAAGGGAAGAGGGGTTATGCTGTTAGTTAACAAACACATAAAATCTAAGGAAGTGCATCCAATTGATGTTGGTGGACAATGCAATGTTGAGTCTGTTTGGTGTGGCATAAACAGTGGGAATGGGAAAATGAGAGTAGGAGTATATTATAGGCCTAATGACACTGATGAGTACAACGAACAGTTGTGCACAGAAATAGAATGGGCCAGTAAATCAGAATGTCTTGTAACGTTGATTTTTAACTTTCCATATATTGACTGGAACTTGAGGGTTGGTCACTCACACGCTAGCAACACTTTTGTGGATTTATTGGAGGATTGTTTTCTACAGCAACATGTTCGAGGGGCAACCAGAGGGAGTAATAATCTTGATCTGATTATCAGCAGTGATTATTCATGCATCAAGAATTTGCAGATAAAGGAACCACTGGGTGACGGTGATTACAATTATTATAAGATTTAATATAAGATTTATTTATTATAACAACCATCAATGCTAAAGGGAAGGGCTTTTGCTTTCATAAAGGTGACTACAGGAGTCTCAAACAGTTTTTAAATTCTGTACAGTGGGATCAACTGATGATGTTGCCAACATTGAATTCTAAATGGGAAGCCTTCAGGGACTTAACTTTGGAGACTACTAGGCTTTTCATCCCAACTAAAAAATACTGTTCAAGGTTTAGGCCTAAATGGATGTCAGATGAATTAATGAGGTTCGTGGCAGAGAAGAAAAATGTATGGGATGCATATAAAATATCAGGTAACACGGAAACCTATGGCAGATATAAGCTAGTCTCAAATCAAGTCACAAAGGAAGTTAGGCAGGCGAAGGCAGATTACAAGAAATCTTTGGAAAAGGATACAAAAAAAAAAAAAAAAAAACAGCAAAGAGTTCTTTACTTATGTAAACCCTAGAAGGAAAGGGATGAATCACATTGGACCACTTAACATAGATCGGGTGACTATTGATGATCATGCTCAGGTAACTGATAAACTGAATGAGTATTTTGCATCAATGAGGGGAGTACCAGAAGTTTATCAAACTCTAACAGGGAGCTAAGTGATTTTGTAATAACTGAAAAAATAAAAAAGGCACCTGGGGTGGATGGGATCTATCCAGTTATATTAAAGGAGGCAGCAAAGGAAGTAGGCAAACCATTAGCCATAATTATGAGAGCTTCCTTGGACTCAGGGGGAGGTCCCCATGGACTGGAGATATGCAAATGTATCACCAATTCCCAAAGGGAGATTCAAAAGGTGACAAGTAACTATAGACCTGTTAGTTTAACTTTTGTTCCAGGGAAAATAATGGAATCACTGGTTAAAGAAGCATTGCAGGATCATCTAGACAAGACCGCAGTAATAGTTATGACACAGCAAGGGTTTGTTAAAGGTCCTGTCTGACCAGTTTGATTGGATACTATGATGTGGTCACAAAGGAACTGAATGCCAAAAATAATTTTTGATATCATATACTTGGATTTCAGGAAAGCTTTTGATACTGTTGCACATAGAAGACTGCTGTACAAATTGGAGATTTATGGCATTAAGGGCAAGTCCAAGTTTGCAGATGATACAAAGGTTTGCAGGGTTTTGTTGTTGTTGTTATGGGAGTTTAATGGCGCATAAGCTACTATGGCTATAATGTGCCTATTCATTTTTTATATAGGGAAATCAAAAATTTTTATAAAATCAGAAAAGATTAAAAAGTCCAATCTGCTTCAGAAAGTTGAAAAATTCGAAAATATTTGCCTTGTCACCAATGAGATTCTCTAGAGTTATTGGTTTATTAAGATTTACCAGTGATAGCAGGGTTGATGTTCTGTCTTGTCTATAGCAGGGGCAGTCAATGAGAATGTGTTTAATAGTCAGATTTATATAACAATGTGGACACTGTGGTGGATTGTCTCCTCTAAGTAAATAAAGATGGGTTAGATGGGTATGACCTATTCTTGCCCTTGATAGGACTACTTCTTCTCGTCTTGATGTACGGATGCTGGAGCGCCAAATTTTCGGATCGTGCTTAAATTGAAAGTTTATTATTTGTTTGAGAGTGCCAGATTGTTGTCCATTCTGACAAGCATGCAGCTTGAATAGTTAATGCAAAGTCTGATGGCGGAACAGGGATATTAGTTAAGCCTAAACTAGTTGGATTTTTTGCAGCTTTATCAGCCAGTTCATTGCCCAAAATACCAGAATGTGCTGGAATCCAACAGAAGATGACCTGTTGATTGTGTTCTTCAATTTTTAGTAATATGCTTCGTATTTCGTCTATAACAGGGTGAACTTTATCTGAGAAATTACATAAAGCCATGATTGAACTAAGCGAATTGGTGTAAATAACTGATTTTAAAGATCGATCAGCACAGAGATTTTGTAAGGCCAGTTTAATTGCATATATTTCAGCTGAAAAGATACTGAATTCAGATGGAAGGGATACTGAAATAATGGTATTTGGAAACACTGCAGCTGCTCCAACGTTTGAATTAGATTTAGAGCCATCTGTATAAATTGGGGAAAAATCACTATATCTTTGAGTGTGAACTGCATGAAGTTGTATGATATTGGATGCTTGTAAAACGTCCTTTCCCCATTGGCAGAGATAAGTGTCACAAGTCACCAGAGGAAGAGAAGCTCATGGTGGTTGACAGCAGGTTGCTACCTGTTGTACGGAATGAACGGAAAGATTTCAAACTTCCATCAGTTCAAGGAGGCAAAGACCAGCTGGCTTTACTATGCTAGGTTTATTTCTGAAGAGGTTTTCTAGTGGTGGATTGAACAAGTATGACTGAATCAGATGCGAGGCACAACTTTGTATCTTAACAGCATACTTTAGTAACAGTGTTTTTCTACGTAACGATAATGGGGACTCGTGAGCATCAATATAGAGACTATGTGTGGGTGACGTTCTAAAAGCACCAAGTGCAATCCTCAAAGCACTGTGTTGAATGGGATCAAGCCAGCATAATGTGCTCATTCAGTCAGAATCATAAATGGGAGCTCCATAATCAAGGCGGGATCTGATTAATGACCTGTATAGCCGAAGCAGAGAAGTACGATCTGCACCCCATGTTTGGGCAGATAAAGCTTTGAGTATGTTTAACTTTTTTTGAGAGCTAGTACGTACATTTTTAATATGGTCTATAAAATTTAACTTGTTGTCAAGGATTAATCCTATAAATCTGATATTATTAGTGACCAGGATGGAGACATTAGAAATTTGAAGTTCGGGATCCGGATGAAATTTGGCTGCCTATAAAAATGGATAGCAACTGTTTTCTGCTGCGAGAGCTGATAGCCATTGAGGCTAGCCCACTGTTATATTTTATTAAGTGATATCTGAAGCTGCCGTACAATAGACGTCATATTTTGGGAATGGCAGGAGATGGAAAGGTCATCTGCATAAAGATAAGTCTCGACTAAATTTGGAAGCTGTCTTGTAATAGAATCTATTCTAAGAGCAAACAGAGTGGCACTCAGTACTGATCCTTGTGGAACACCTTCCTGCATGAACGTTGTAGAGAGGGCATGTTGGTACTGAACTTGAAACGATCTAGTATGTAGGAAGTTTTGAATAAATATAGGAAGGTTGCACCCCGCAGACCAAGGGCGTATAGATCACCAAGTATGCATTGGCAGGGTTGTTAATGGCAGTAAAGACAGTATGCTCTCCAACTGGATCTAGATAAGTTGGGCAAATGGGCTGAGAAATGGCAACTGAAGTTTAACATTGACAAATGCAAAGTACTGCATATGGGTAGCAATAACCGAAGAGAAATATCCCAACTGTGTGGCACTACACTCAGAGAAGTGTAAAGTGAAAAAGACCTGGGGGTAATTGTGCAGTCGAATATGAAGTTTGCTGAGCAGTGGAGATGGGCTGCCAGGGCAGGTCATGGAGTCTTGTCAATGATATATAGGAATTTTGCTAGCAGGGACAGGGAGGTGATTATCCCATTATACAAGGCAATGGTCAGGCCGCACCTAGAGTACTGTGTATACAGGTCTGGAGGCCTCATTTTTAGGAAGGATGTAGAGTTACTAGAATGAATACAAAGAATGGCAACAGATTGGTGGGGCGCCTCCGTAGCCAGGTGGGAAGGAGCAGCAGTGCGTAGCACAGGCTTCCTGATTAGACCGGGGTTTGAGCCCGTCACCACCAAATATGGAGGATGCGGAAAGGTCAGGGAATGACCACCGCATATCCCGGAGCAATATGGCCTTAGTTGCTAATGCTCCTAAAAACCAAACAACAACAACAGATTGGTGAGGGGAAAAAAGGGGTGCTCTTACCAAGAAAGGTTTAAGTTCTGCAAATTGCAGCACCTGGAGAGTAGGCACCTGCGAGGTGATCTTATTAAGGTGTATAAGGTTTTGAATGGGATGAGCAAGCTGAATGCTGATGGGATTCTTCCTCTTGCTCAGATTAAGAACCTGAGGGGGCATAGATTCAAATTGAGGAAGAACAGTTGTAGAGTGGATGTATGGAAAAAAGGGGTGCTCTTACCAAGAAAGGTTTAAGTTCTGCAAATTGCAGCACCTGGAGAGTAGGCACCTGCGAGGTGATCTTATTAAGGTGTATAAGGTTTTGAATGGGATGAGCAAGCTGAATGCTGATGGGATTCTTCCTCTTGCTCAGATTAAGAACCTGAGGGGGGCATAGATTCAAATTGAGGAAGAACAGTTGTAGAGTGGATGTATGGAAAATTTCCTTTAGCCAGCAGGTAGTTGTTTGGTGGAACAGACTTCCAACTTTTGTCGTGGAAGTTGATAGTCTAAATAAATTTAAGGCTGAGCTGGACAGGCTGATTTGGAACAAAAGGAGGGGTGAAATGGGAGGAGTTTTTTTTTTTTTTTTTGGCTGATGCTGCTTAAGCTTATTTTCTTGCATCGTATTCCTCTACTAATGCTAATGCTAATACAGACCTGTTGACTTAACTTCTGTTCCAGGGAAAATAACAGAGTCACTAGTTAAAGAAGTAATGCAGGTCCATCTAGATAGAAATGCAGTTATACTGAAGTCACAGCATGGATCTGTCGAGGGGAAGCTTTTAGCTGACCAATCTAATTGGATACTGTAATGCAGTAACAAGGAACTGGATGCAAAAAATAATTTTGACATCATATACTTAGATTTCAGAAAACTTTTGATACTGTTCTACATAAAAGACTGCTGAACAAATTGGAGCAGTGTAGCATTAAGGGCAAGTTACTGCTCTGGATAACGGGATGGATGAGTGGGAAAAGATGGAGAATGGTTATCAATGGACACTGCTCTTCATGGACTAACAGTGAAGTTACCCAGGATTCAGTGCCAGGCCCTTTATTATTTTCTATATTTATTAATGATGACATAGCTGAGTGGTCAGGAGCGAGAGTGCATAGCACGCGTTCCTTGAGTGGACCGTGGTTCAAGCCCATGACTACTAAATACGATAAATATTTGTATTGACGACTTATTGTAAACTCTACTGACTTGGTTGTCGTGCCGGAATATAAACAGAAAAAAAAAATATATATATATATTAGTGAAAGTATATCAGGCTTAATGTTTTAAGTTTGCAGATGATACAAAGGTTGGCAGAGTGGCTAATGGCAATAATCAAGATAAGCTACTGCAACAACATCTAAAAAAAATTAGGCAGATGGCCATTAGATTCTTCCCTTACTAACTTTAAAAAAAATCTAGTGGTATACACTGTAGTTATAAATCTCTAATACTACACAGGCACACACACATAGAGAGAGAGAGAGAGAGAGAGAGAGAGAGAGAGAGAGAGAGAGAGAGAGACAACAGTAACAAACCTTCAAAATCTGGCAACCTCAGGACCTGATCCTTGCCAGATCTTGGAATTTTACAGATTTCTTTCAGGTGGTTATATTGTAGTAATAAAAAAACTGAAAAAATATTGCATTTCTCTACCATAATTGAATGAGTATTTTTTGGAGAGAAAGGTAAAATACACTACATAAAAAAATACAGTAAACATATAATATGCAGAAAAGTGCAGTAAAAACACAGTGCATATTATAAAGTACAGTGAAAATTAAGCCGATAATTTCCCCTCTTCCAAAATATACAATAATGGTAAACACTCTTTAAAAGGAGAAGGAAAAATGAGAAAATCTGCATTGTGGCTTCAACTAAGATCAACGTTGGGTATTTTTTACATATTTATACAACCTCTTTCATGTGTAGATATGGACTTCAAATTTCATGTGTAGATATTGTGAAAGACCACAGTCCTTTGAGCCACTTAATTTTCATTTAGGTGGCATATGTAAATGGATGAAAATTGCTTTGTAAATTTTCACCTACTTGCATAATAAACACAATTAGTGAATTGTTAAGTCAGTCTAATCCTTCATGTATGACTCATAACACTCATAAACCGAGTGCCGTGATTCATACATGAAGCTTTTGGCCAATCAGAACTAAATTTTCTCATTTTAGTGTGACATGCTGAATTTGCCCATTTTCTTGAATACGCCAGATTTTGAAGGTTCCACTACCCTTTCCCTTCATCAGAATACGTAATGATGTTCTGCTGAAGAACAGAGTAGTGACAGACAAAATGGTTGCGAGAAGTGGAAGTGCAATGGATGGCAGTATGTTGGCATCCATTGCCTTATATCTATTAAAATTAAGTAATTTTACAATATTAAAATGCTTTGGTAATTTCACAATAAAAATCTCACAATAGTCCCTGAACAATTTTTGAATATCAGGTGGGCACCCTCTAAAAATTTGAAATTATCTGCACTACTTTTATTAAGATTAGGGAAATATTTATGATTTGGCTTTCCTTTCATGGCAGCCATGTGAATTACTGATGCCTATGACCTGGCAAACCCTAATAAGCAGCTTGGCCTGTCCATCACTAGAGTTCCATATAGAATTTCCATGCTAAGTGCCAACCTTTGACTACTATATATATATATAACTGATTTTCAGTTATCCATCTTAAGAACTTCTATTAACATAAGCTCCTTGCAGAATGAACTTTTATCTTGATATCTACTTGTATTCTTTACTTATATGGAACTTTTTGACACCGCCTTCACTTCCAGTGACATGCTTTGTGAGCCCCTAATCTCAGCGAATTAATACCACTTGGATCCCCTTTTGTCTCCTGCTAACCAACAGCTCCATCTTAGGAGGAAAATTTTAACTGCATTTTTTATTTATATCACCATCTTTACTATATCATGGAACTGAGAGCTAACTAAGAGTTTTAAATGTTATATTCATTTTTCTCATGCTGAAATTAAGAAGAATTGACTATTTTCAAGCCAGAAACATTTTTGGTGTTGACCAGTGTAATGATTTTGATTCTGCATTGTCTCTTTACCAGGTTTATTTAATGCTGGAATTACATCATCTCCATCAAAGGAGTCTGAGCCTGCTATTTTTAGGGTACTATATTAATAAGGAACTGTCTAAGGCTGATATTATCAAGAATTTATTCCATAAAACTTTGAAGAATCTTGCATTTACAAAAGATGAGATAATCAGTGAAGATTATCACTTTACAACCAAATTGAACAATAAAAGTTATGTCCACTTGGTGTTAAGCATGCCTCCCAGACTACATAAGGCTACCACACTTTGTCAATTTATTGATTGGAATAGGCAGATTTCTGAGACTTTGCAATAGTCACCAAGTGTTTCATATGTCTTGGCTATGGCCATACAGCACAAACCCTGCAGGCAGAAGTTGTCTACTTAAGTTCTAAGAGAGGTCATGTATAAAATGAGTGTCAATCTAAATCTGATTCATCTGATTGGCAACTGTAACACTTTGAAAAGAGATCACAAACATTCAGTGAGAGATCCTTTATGCCCAGAGTTCCATCATGCAAGGTAAACAAAAGACAAAAGGCTGCCTACAAATGAGGCAACCATTACTGTTTTGCCTCATGTTAATCAAATATAAGTTTCACAACCTCTGCAGATCTCTTTTTCTTATAGCTTAATGCCCAAAGATTAAAACATGTTGTTGGAGAAATTCACAAAATTACAGATGAAACCAAACTTGGTATTAAAAAGCCTTGCAAGAGCAAGGTTCTTGGTTACCCATCAAAGTCTGGAATCATACAACCTGGATTCACAGGTTACTTCTGTGAACATGTTATTGCAATATCCAGCAGGCTATTGCTTGCCTGCAACTGCACAACTTTTAATCATGATCGATACCAATGCTAAAACTATATTAAGATTTCTTCTTTGTGGAGAATCTTAATATAGTTAGACTCTCCATTAATCTCCCTTAATGGAGATTAATGGAGAGTTTAAATCTATCTCTTAGTCTGTATCTTCTTTGATTTCTGATAGATAGATGGTTTTTAGATAGTGCTGAAATAATCATTCAGCAATCACTTTTTCAAATAAGCATGCTGGATCTTCAACATTATCCCCACTCCTGAATTTAAGAAGGTTAAATTCATTACATCTTATGGGATGGTTTCACTGACTCTATTAATAGGGAATGTCCTCAATGCCTTTGCATCTGATGAGTGTGCCACTTTTTACAGGGAGTATTGACTCATGAGTGTTCCAAAGCTGTAAGGTTTGTTTATTTATTTGGTTTTTAGGAGCATTAGCAACTAAGGCCATATTGCTCCGGGATGTGCGGTGGTCATTCCCTGACCTTTCCGCATCCTCCGTTTTTGGTGGTGACGGGCTCGAACCCCGGTCTAATCAAGAAGCGTGTGCTACGCACTTCTGCTCCTTCCCACCTGGCTACGGAGGTGCCTTAGCTGTAAGGAAAAAGGTTATTGTCAACTATTCACCTCCCAGTGGACATATGATCTGGGAGTCAGAGAATACAAGTTTTGAATGCCAGATACAATTTTCAAAGTCATTATTGTTCTTGACCTGTTCCTGATGTAGAATGTCTAAAATGAGACTATCAAGTTTTAAAAAGACAACATGTCTCTGACTGCCAGTCAAATCCTGGCACAATCCTGTCCTTGCTTCTGGCAATGGTGATCCTGGAGCTTATTTATTGCATTACTAGGCATAAATGTGTACAGAAAGAACGGACAGGATGGGAGAGGGAGGACAAAATCTAAGGCAGTGCATCGGGCTGATATGGGTGACCAGTGTAATGTTGAGTCAGTTTGGTGACACAAGCACTGGGAAAGCAAAAATGAGGATAGCAGTGTGTTATAGGCCTAATTACTCTGATGAGTACAACAAACACTGTACAGAGAAATAGGGTGAGCCAGTAAATCAAAATGTCTTTTAACAGGTATTTTAACTTTCCAGATATTAGCATTAGCAAAGGCACATGATGCAAGAAAGAAAGGTTATACAGCATCAGCAAAAAAAAAAAAAAAAAAAACACTCACACACACGCCCTTCTCGTTTCACCCATCCACTCACTCCAAATGTCTAGTTCTGCCTTAAATCTATTTAAGCTATCAATTTCTACAACGACAGATGGAAGTTTGTTCCAGCAATCAACCACCTGCTGGCTAAAGGCAAACTTCTGCACAACTATCCTACAACTGTCTTTCCTCAATTTGAATTTATGCCCTCTCAGGCAATTATTCTGAGCAAGAGGAAAAATCCCATCAGCATTGAGCATGCTCAAATATTCAAGGCTTTATACACCTCAATCAGATTACCTTGCAAGTGCCTAGTCTCTAGACACCGTAATTTGCAAAACTTAAGCCTTTCTTCATAAGACTCTTTGTTCCATTCACTAATCTTGTTGCCCTTCTCTGTACTAGTTCCAACAGTTCTACATCCTTCTTAAAATGAGGCCTCCAGACCTGTATACAGTAGTCAAGATGTGGCCTGAACATTGCCTTATACAAGGGGATAATCACCTCCTTATCCCTACTAGAAAAATTCCAGTATATCATTGACAAGACACCATAAGCTACTCTTGCAGACCATCTGAACTGCTCAGAAACTTCATATCTGTCTGCACAATTACCCCCAGGCCATTTTCATTCTCTACTACTGTCAGCGTGGTACCTGAGATTTCATCTTGGTCTGGTCTAGGAATGTTCCAAATAATGTTAATGACTGGACATGGGTTACAGAAAAGACTGGTAGAGCTTGGTGTAGAAGAAAATCCAATGTGTATTTGTGGAATGGTAAAGGATACAGAGCATATTTTACAGCAGTGTGTAAGATATGATATACCAAGGAATATGTTAATTAGGCAGATTGGCTCCGACTCATACACCTGGAGTGACTTGTTTAAGAATAGAGAATGGAATGAAGCTTTTGCTGAGTTCGCTAGAGAAGCAAACAGGATTAGACAATTGTAAAAGTTTGTATATACTGTATTTCCCCATGTATAAGATGCACCTTTTCTTGAAAAATTTGGGGTCTAAAAACTGGGTGCGTCGTATACAGTGGTTGTAGATTTTTTTTACTTGCATTTCTCGCTTGTTGCCAGTGGATATTAGATTAGTTTCAGCATTCTCTGTGCAACTATTTAGTTATTACATTTCCACAGTCCCACGACTCTCAAGTTTTCGCTATATTAGTGTTATAAGGCTATCCAGCTGTGCTGCACTTCTTCTCAAGTCAGTTATGTTCCCATAGGACAATTTGACAAAAAATTTAAATCTACCTCAACAGCATCAGCAAATATTCTTGCACCTGTTCTATTTAAGTGTACCTCTGCTTTAGAGCAATTCCTTCTTTTAAGAAGCACAGGCCATCTTGAGAATTTTACTCCTGTGAATCCAGCATGATCTCTCCAGCTTGGAATTAACACGCACAAACTGTTTTCTATAATACCTAGTAAAAATTAATACACGTCCACACTGATTAAATTTAGTTAATTATAATTTAAGTCCTTAACTCGTATCTTTTTCTCAACTTTCCTTCATAACCTTGAAGTAAAACTCATATTCAACTTGTAATATCATCAGTATCTACATGTATAACAATATCATCATCTTTTATTCCCTGAAAAAATAACTGGTCTAATACATCATAAATCTTAATCCCCTGACAGACACACACTAATGCCCTCCCAATTATTCTTATTACAGAATACATTAACTGTTTAACAATTGAAAAACAAATATTTCATATAAAAATTTTAATTTTCAATACATACATGGATGTTCAGTCGGTTTATTTTTCTAATCTATATATAAATAGTGCACTAACATACATAGATAAATTTCATACTGAAAAGAAAATTAAAACAAATTCTATTTTGTATTGCGACCCTCTGTTACTGTCAGCATTTTCCTTGTTACCTAATATACCTAGTATATTAGGTTATGTTTTGCCACGTTCTGCCCAGAAATGGCTCAGAAAAGATTTTCATACAGTGCTGAATTCAAGTTAAAAGTGATCCAGTTTGCAGAAGTGAATGGAAATTGTGCTGCTGAACGTAAGTTTCATTCTCCTCCAACTGACAAAATAATCCGAGAGTGGCTACAGGAAGAAGAAACCCTACTGAAAATGCCACGGCAGAAGAAAGCCATTAGAGGCAAGTCAGCAAAATGGCCTAATTTAGAGAGGGAATCGAAGATATAGATTGAGGAGCAAAGGGCAATTAGAATTCCCTTGTCCACAAAGATGGTTCAGCATGAGGCAAGAAGAATTGCTGATGAAAAAGAAGTTACTGATTTCAAAGGAGGACACAATTGGTGCTTCAGGTTCATGAAACAGAATGGACTAAGCATGCGTACATGCACCAGACTTTCCCAAAAGCTATGAGCAGAAGGTCCTTGAATTTCATCGGTTTTGTCATTCAATGTCGGACGACACAGCAGTTTGAGTTGGGATAGATTGCAAATATGGACAAAGTCCCCCTTCAATTTGATGTCCCAAGTAACAGAACTGTTGATAAGAAGGGGGGGTGAAAACTGTAACTGTGAAGACAAGTGGACATGAAAAGAGCCATTATACAGTTGTTCTAGCTTGTTATGCTGACGGAACCAAGCTGCCTCCTATGCTGATTTTCAAATGCAAAACGATGCCAAAAGAAGACATTCCTTAAGGAGTAATTGTCCACGTTTATGACAAGGGTTGGGTGGATCAGGATGGGATGAAGATCTGGTTTGAGAAAGTTTGGAGCAGGAGACCAGGTGGGCTCTTACGCAAACCTGCCCTATTGGTGCTTGATCAGTTCAGGGCACACGTAACAAAAAATACAAAGAAGATTGCTGCAGAGCGAAAAACAAAACTTGCTGTCATACCTTGACATCCCAGCTCCAACCACTTGATATCAGCATTAACAAACCCTTCAAAGCTACCATGAGAAACGAATGGAACCAATGGATGAAGTCTTCTGGGGACAATTTGACACCAGCAGTAAGAGTGAAGAAACCAACTACAGGAGAAGTTTCTACCTCCTGGGTGAAAAGATTCTGGGATAATATCAAGATTGAGCCGTTGTCAAGTCATTTAAGAAGTGTGGCATTTCAAATGCCATAGATGGAACTGAGGACGAGGCAATATATGAAGACAGTGATTCGTCATCAGACACAGATGAGGACAAGCTAATGGATGGGAGTTTTGACAGTGATGAGGAGTCGTATGAATTTTATGATGAATAAAACTTGAGTTCAATAACTTTATGTAATACATTTTTTTTCAAATTTCAGGCCCCAAAGTTAAGGTGCGACTTATACATGGAGAAATATGGTATGTAAATAGTGTTTTTATGGAGTTGAGATTTAGTTGGAATTGGAATTTATTGCTCATATAGTTTATAGTTGTATAAAAAGGAAATGTTGAAAAAAAAAAAAGTATAAAATATAAAATACAAAAATATATTGATTAATTTTATTATTTAGGGTTTTATATTGATTTTAGAGTTTATAGTTGTATAAAATAAAATGTTGTAAAAAGTATAAAATACAAAAATATATTGTTGATCAAAGGAAAGATGATTATCAGCAGCTACAATATATGGAGCGATTGTGTGATCTGGCTTTTTTGGCAGATTTTACTAGTACATTAAGTGATCTGAATTTGGAATTACAAGGAAAAAATAAAAATGTTTGTGACATGATTAGTAGTATTTCTGCATATAAATATTGGTTTTTGGCAATGGCTAAGGATATCAAAGTAAAAAATTCAATCATTTTGAAAATATGCAAGATCATTTGCAGAAATATTATTTATTATTATTATTAGCCGTATGGTGCAAGGAAGCCTGAGGCTTAAGCTGCACCAGCCAAAAAAAATTTACCCTGAGAGAGAGAGAGAGATATAAGTAGAAGGAAATCACCACGAAAGAGAAGAATGATGATATCCAACTCAGGACCCTGGGTGTGACAAGCCCATACTCACCAGATGTGATATCCTGTTTTTTGAATTTAATAGTGAGAAATATGTTTCTGAAATTGAGAAAGTTGTGGATGATTTTGAAAGCAGATTCTGCGATTTTAAAACAATTGAAGAAACATTGTTCAATATATTTCTTATCCATTTAATGTCGACTTAGATACGAAACAAATTGTAGAAAAAAAATCACTGAGATTTTTCACATGGAGAAAATATTACTTGAAAATGATATTATTACATTTCGAAATGATATCTTCCTAAAAGCCAGACCATCAGAAAAAGACTTTTGGAAATATGTTTGCCGAGAGCAGTACCCAAATGCAAAAAAAAATGCTGTCAACTTTTGAAATTCCTGTTTTGGTTCCACATATCTATGCGAATCGGTCTTCTCGTATTTGAAACAAACAAAGACGAAGAATCACTGTACCCTAACGGACTTGCAAACAGAAGATTCTTTACTGTTGGCCTTATCACAATATATCCCCGATTTTGAAAGCTTGGTAGATGACATGAAGACACAAACTTCACATAAATTAAAATTTTAAATATATGTTAATTTAAAATAGGAATTCTGAATTGTATTTAATTTAAAAATTTATAAACAACAGTGTGTGTTGATCAACTTTTTTAATCATGTGCAATGAAATTCTTGAGATGGTAGATCGCAGCACATTTTGAAGAAAAAAAGTTGATTGCATCACAAATTAAGTTGGCCACCCCTGATATATAGGAATTTTGATAGCAGAGGCAAGGAGGTGATTATCACTTTGTATACGGCAATGGTCAGGCCACACCTTGAGTACAGTGCACAGGTCTGAAGGCCTCATTTTAGGAAGGATGTAGAGTTTCTAGAACAAGTACAGAAAAGGGCAACATGATTGGTGAGGGGAACAAAGGGGGCACTTACGAAGAAAGGCTTAACTTCTGCAAGTTGCAGCATCTGGAGACTAGGCACCTGCAAGGTGATCTGATTGAGGTGTATAAGCCCTGAATGGCTTGAGCAGGCTCAATGCTGACAGGATACTTCTGCTTGCTCAGATTAAGAACCTGAGGGGGCATAGATTCATATTCAAAGGCAGTTGGAGAACAGATGTGTAGAAGTTTGCCTTTAGACAGCAGGTAGTTGATTGCTGGAACAGACTTCCATCTGTTGTTGTGAAAGTTGATAGCTTAAATAAATTTAAGGCTGAACTAGACAAACATTTGGAATGACTGAATGGGTGAAATGGGCAGGGGTTTTTTTTTTTTTTTTTTTTTGGCCAATGCTATATAAGTTTGCTTTCTTGCATCATTGCCTCAACTAACTCTGATGCATACTTTTGGCTTGCTTCAATAATTTTATGATCCAGTCTCCTCCCCACAAGTGATGTTCCTTGTACAGTGGATTCTGGTTATTTGGGCCACCCATTAATTGGGGCAGCTGTTTATTTGGGGCAAATCTTAAAAAAACAGAACCCAATCGAGTAAATAGCCAGCGTTTACTCCGCTTAATTGGGACAACATGCCGTTTAATCGGGGCAGGAGACCGCAGCACTGGAGATTACCCTAGGATTGTCTGTGACTGAACCACGTGGTATGGTCAGATTTCTGGAGATCACAACCATAAAACAAAAACAATTAGCAGTCACCTGTTTATTGGGCTTTTCTGTTAGTGCAATCTATCATAAACAGATAGTAAAACTCGATCTCACTGAATTTGTGATAATACGGACAGCTGGAATTCTGTGGGTTATTACAGTGAAATGTGTTTACACTTCCATGAAATCTTCAATCAAATAAAAAAATTAATTTTCAGAATCTTCTCTTAATTCCTATTTTTAAAGCTTTGTAACGTAACGTGTTATTCCATTCTCACTTGCGTGTACTGTGTTACTTGCAATTTGTGTGTGCTGTGTTCTTTGTTATTGATTACTTATCTTTTTACTGTTTTTAATTTTAACCCCCACCCACAAATGTCAGTGAACAGAAATGTCCACTAGTTAGTATGTACATATTACAGTACATATTAATTATTCCGATTTTCACGTATCATTTAATTTTTTAATTGGTAAGGTAATAAACGGTAAATTTGTGCTTAATATATCTTTACTTTTATAGCCTGTGGATAATATTCCTCCTATTTTCACTAATTAGAATCACTGATTAATAGAATTAAATTCAATTCACAAACATGATCACAATGACCAGCCCTTAATACACATCGTATAGTGAATGGTACTTTACTATGATAAGTCCATCGTAACGTGATTTGATTGTACATAAGGTACGTTCATGTCAGATGGCACCCGGGATTTCTCCCATCTCCGTGATTTGATTGTACAGTGAACCAATTGTAAAGCAGGGGTCCATTTTAACTATTTACGTGAAACTTCAGATAATTGGGGCAGCCGCTTAAATCAGGCCAAAATGCACTAGTCCCGATGTGTCCCAAATAACCGGAATCGACTGTATATAATATGACTAAAAATGTTTGTAGTAGTAGTAGTAGTAGTGGCACATGATGCAAGAAAGCAAGTGTAGGAGCTTATGCAGCATCAGCCAAAAAAAAAAAAAAAAAAATCACACCATTCCCTCCAAATGCCTGTCCAGTTCCTCCTTAAATTTATTTAACCTATCAACTTCCACAACGACAGATGGAAGTTTGTTCCAGCAATTAACCACCCGCTGGCTAAAGGCAAATTTCCGCACATCTATTCTACATCTGTCCTTTCTTAATTTGAACTTATGTCCCCGTAGGTTGGTAATCTGAACAAGTGGAAGGATCCCATCAGAATTCAGCGTGCTCAACCCATTCAAGGCCTTATAGACCTCAATCAGATCACCGCGCAGGTGCCTAGTCTCCAGCCACTGCAATTTGCAGAACTTAAGCCTCTCTTCGTAAGAGAATCCCTTCATTCCCCTCACCAATCGTGTTGCTCTTCTCTGTACACGCTCAAGCAAATCTACATCCTTCCTAAAATGAGGCCTCCAGACCTGTACGCAGTACTCAAGGCGTGGCCTGACCATTGCCTTATACAGAGGGACAATCACCTCCTTTTCCCTGCTAGCAAAATTCCTATATATCATTCACAAAACCCCATGACCTGCCCTAGCAGCCTGTCTGCATTGCTCAGAAAACTTCATATCTGACTGCACAATTACTCCCAGGTCTTTTTCATTTTCTACCACCTTAAGTGTGGTACCACACAGTTGGTACGTTTCTCTGGGGTTACTTCTACCCATATGCAGTACTTTGCATTTGTCAAGGTTGAACTTCAGTTGCCACTTCTTAGCCCATCTGCCCAAATTATCTAGATCCTGTTGCAGTAGCACACTGCCATTACTGTCATTAACAACCCTGCCAACCTTTGTGTCATCTGCAAACTTCGACATTAAGCCTGATATACCTTCATCAATATCATTGATAAATACACAAAACAACAGTGGACCCAACACCGAACCCTGTGGGACTCCACTAATAACATTAGTCCACGAAGAGCAGCACCCATTGATTACCACCCTCTGTCTTCTCCCACTTAACCATATTTTTATCCATTGTAGCAACTTACCCTTAATACCATACTGCTCCAATTTGTACAGTAGTCTTCCATGCGCAACAGTGTCAAAAGCTTTCCTGAAATCCAAGTATATGATATCAAAATTATTTTTTGCATCTAGTTCCTTTGTGACCACATCATAATAACCAATCAAATTTGTCAGACAAGACTTTCCCTTAACAAACCCATGCTGTGTTTGAATTATTGCTGCAGTCTTGCCTAGATGATCCTGCAGTGCATCTTTAACCAGTGACTCCATTATTTTACCCGGAACAGAAGTTAAACTAACTGGTCTGTAATTACTCGTGTCACCCTTCGATCCACCTTTGTGAATTGGGGACACATTTGCACATCTCCAGTCCGTGGGAACCTCCCCTGAGTCCAAGGATGCTCTCATAATTATGGCTAAGGGTTTGCTTAGTTGCTTTGCCACCTCCTTTAAAATAACTTGATAGATCCCATCCACCCCAGGTGCCTTTCTTATGTTTAACTTCAACAATTTCTCCTCCACTTTGCTCTCAGTTATTACAAAATCATTAAGCACACTGCTACAATTTGATAACCTTCTTCCATTTTCAAACTGTAATAATTCCTCACGTGTGAATGTAGATGCAAAATACTCTAATTGTTCCAATACTAACATAAGCTACATTTATATATATTAAAACTAAAATATACAGATTAGTACACAAACATGCATCTAAATATAAGAATGGAGATGTGGGAAAATAAATGAAAACTGTAGTGAAAATAATAATATATTGAACAAGTGCCATCTTACACAAAAACAACATCACTAGAATATATAATTAGAAATAAAGGTAAAAATCAGTAGGGGCAGCTAAAAAAAAAGACATCAAAAAAAAAAAAAAATACAATAAATATATCAGAAGCCCAATATGCCTAAAATACTTAAGTCAAACAGTAAATATAATAAAATAATATAAAGCCATAAAAGAGGATGACTAATGTGAAATATCACATTTAAACAACATTCTTTTTCTCAACTGCCCTTACACTTACTGTTTAATACTATTTCATCATTCACTTCTCATAATTTTATATATATATAATTATCATTAATTATATACAGGCGGGCCTCGATTAACGCAATTAATTCGTCCCGTGAGTGCATCGCACAAAACGGAAACGCGTTAATCGAATATCATAACCAATAGGAAAAATTATAATTGGTCCTTGACCTTCTGGAATGTCCATAAAGAATTTTAAAAATACCTTTTAAATAACTTTTTAACTGTATATAATGTAAAAGATAATGAAAATAATTATGGAATTAAATGTTTATTGCATAAAACAGTGGTTCTTAAACTGTGCACCATGGAATATTTAAAATTTTCGAGGGAAACACAGCGTTATTCGATATCTGTCGGACACCGTGCGAACTACTAGCTCGAGGTAGTTCACAGTTTCAGCATTTCTTATTAAGTTGTTTGGACCTAACTACTAAACGAAACTGTTAGGTATTTCTTTTGGTCTGGGTGCGCCTTGAAAAAATTACTGAGACATTAAAGGCGCCGTGAACCGAGAAACTTTGGAAACCTCTGATATAAAATACGCAATGAAGAAATTACTGTTGCGGAAATATTTGAACAGTGTTGACTTTCTCTTTTCATCAATCAATTTCCGATAGCCGACAACAATCTTCTCTGGGCCCTGGCGAAATAAATATCGCAGAGAACATCAAACCTTTTTTTTGTTTGAGGTTCTATGCGATACGAAAGATTTCATCTAATTCTTTTACCACTATCTCCTTCGCGGTAACATTTTCATCTGGCTCATTTAAAAATTTGAATTTTTTAATGCAAGTTTGCATTGACTTTATTAGCAGAAGACAAACACGTCGTCTTCCGATGGTTGATGGAACACACCGAGGCGGGCAGCAGGCAAACGTTTGTTTATTGACCGTATGACTCGCAGTAAGCTTAACGTGTGATTCAAATCTTTTTCAACTATCGCATAAAAAAAAAAAAAAGATCGCGTTAACTGGACATTTGCATCGTGTAAAGTGAAAAGTGGTATAATTTTTCAAATTGCGTTAACTGAATGTCGCGTTAATCGAACTTGCGTTATGCGATTCCTAGCTGTATATCCCGTCCATTATAATGGGAGAAGCACTCTCCGTACTCACAGCCAATTGTCCCTGCACCGAACTATTTCAAATAACCAGTCTGAAACAACAATTTTGCACCGAGAAGTATTTACTGCTATTTATTTAAAGTAAGATGCACACTGACAGCTACTTCTACTTCAATGTTTATGTCCTCTGAGGGTGGGCAAACACCAATCAGTGTAAGCTTAGCCAAAAAGTTCTGATAAAGTGACAATAGAAGTGCCAGATGTTAACACAAATACTATTTTCCGATATAAATTTGTAGTTTATACTAGACTTTCCCAACCGGTGTGCTGCAGAAAGATTACTGGTGTGCCACGGGGGATTTAATTTTATAAAAAATCAAATCCAATTTGTAAATCTGTTCAAAATTTTATTAGTTTGCAATTTCATTATATAAAAAGATATAGAGAGCCTAATTAGAATGAATTGTAGCATCGCTAACCGGGTATAAGCTGAATGTGATTTCCACCAGCCACTGATTTTAATTTATAAGCACTTCAAGTTTGACCTTTGTTGGAAGTAAAGTCACATTTTTTTTTTTAACTTAAATTTGAAAAATACTTTTTTAATGCAAGGCAAAAAACAATTTAAATCATTTCTTATGCAAGAAAAATTTTTATAATTTAAAAATAATCAGAAAATCGGCAGAACACTTTAAATATATATGATATGTCTTTTCTTATTTTTGATAAAAATCCATTTATTTAAATATGAAAATCGAGTTCGATATCACCACATAAACAGGAAAAAATGAGATTTTACTTTAGTAGCAATTTGCTTTGCCTATGGGTTTTTACAAATTATTTGGGACCAGCTTTCACATTTTTCTACCGAAAAGATATGCATATATCTTTACTTTAATAAGTTACTGCTTACTTTTTGAAATGAAAATCAATGTTTATATCTAAAAACAAATAATTATTCAAAATATTTATTAAATTGCTTCATTAAGACTTTATATTTAATTGAATTTAATTTTTGTCGATATTTATTTTCCACCCATGAGGGAAAACCTTTTTGAAGAGAGCTAGAAAGTCATAAGATTTATGGGACAAAGTAGCAAAAAAAATAAAATAAAATAAAGCCAGTATTTAGGCAATATAATGAGGAATATATCAAATATGGATTTGTATTCTCTGATAATCCTCTTCCTTGAACAATATGTCTTATTTTCCTAAAAGAGTTAGCATTAGTAGAGGCATTGATGCAAGAAAGCAAGCTTATGCAGCATCAACCAAAAAAAAAAAATAATAAATAAATAAATAAAATAAAATAAATAAATAAATAAATAAAAAATACCTACTTCCACTTCACCCCTCTGTTCGTTCGAAATACCTGTCCAGCTGAGCCTTAAACTTATTTAGGCTATCAACTTCCACGACAAGGGATGGAAGTCGGTTCCACCAACCAACCACCCTCTGGCTAAAGGCAAATTTCCTCACGTCTATCCTACATCTGTCTTTCCTCAATTTGAATTTATGCCCTCTCAGGTGATTATTCTGAGCAAGAGGAAGAATCCCATCAGCATTAAACATGCTCAAACCATTCAAGGCTTTATACACCTCTATCAGATCACCTCTCTGGTGCCTAGTCTCCAGACACTGTAATTTGCAAAACTTAAGCCTTTCTTTGTAAGAGCAACCCTTTGTTCCATTCACAAATCTTGTTGCCCTTCTCTGTACTCGTTCCAGCAGCTCTACATCCTTCTTGAAATGAGGCCTTCAGACCTGTATACAGTACTCTAGGTGTGGCCTGACCATTGCCTTATACAAGGGAATAATCACCTCCTTATCCCTGCTAGAAAAATTCCTACATATCATCGACAATACACCATGAGCGACTCTTGCAGCCCGTCTGCACTGCTCAGAAAACTTCATATATGCCTGCACAACCACCCCCAAGTCCCTTTCATTCTCTACCACTGTCAGTGCAGTACCACAGAGTTGATACATTGCTCTGGGGTTGCTGTTTCCCATGTGTAGTACTTTACATTTGTCAATGTTAAACTTCATTTGCCACCTCTCAGCCCATCTGCTCAACCTTTCCAGATCCTGTTGCAGCAGCATAGTGTCAGTAGTGTCCTTGACAACCCTGCCAACCTTTGTATCGTCTGCAAACTTCGACATTAAGCTTGATATACCATCATCAATATCATTTATAAATACAGAAAACATTAATGGACCCAATACTGAACCCTGAGGGACTCCACTAATAACATTAGTCCACGATGAGCAGTGTCCATTGATTACCACTCTCTGTCTTCTCCCTCTCAACCACCCCTTTATCCATAGCAGCAATTTACCTCCAATGCCACACTGCTCCAATTTGTGCAGCAGTCTTCCATGTGCAACAGTATCAAAAGCCTTTCTAAGATCCAAGTATATAATATCAAAGTTATTCCCTGCATCCAGTTCTTTTGTGACTGCATCATAGTATTCAATCAAATTGGTCAGGCAAGACTTCCCCTTAACAAAACCATGCTGTGTCTGAGCTATAACTGAAGTCTTGTCTAGATGATCCTGCAGTGCTTGTTTAACCAGTGCCTCCATTAATTTTCCGGGAACAGAAGTTAAACTAACAGGTCTATAATTACTTGTGTCGCCCTTTGATCCTCCTTTGTGAATTGGGGTCACATTTGCACATCTCCAGTCTATGGGTACCTCCCCTGAGTCCAAGGAAGCTCTCATAATTATGGCTAAGGGTTTGCTTACTTCCTTTGCTGCCTCCTTTAATATAACTAGATATATCCCATCCACCCCAGGTGCCTTTCTTGTATTTATCTTCAACAATTTCTCCTCCACTTTACTCTCAGTTATTACAAGATTCTCTAGCTTACTGCCAGAGTTGAATACACCTCTGGCATTCCCCTCGCTGAATAACTCCTCATGTGTGAATGTCGATGCAAAATATTCATTTAGTTTGTTAGCTACCTGAGCAGGATCATTAACAGTTGACCCATCGATATCAAGTGGACCAATCTGATTCATCCCCTTCCTTCTAGAGTTTACATAAGTAAAGAACTCTTTGCTGTTTTTCTTTGTATCCCTTGCCAAAGATTTCTCGTAATCTTCCTTCGCCTGCCTAACCTCCTTTGTAACTTGGTTACAGATCAACTTGTATCTATCATAGGCTTCTGTGTCAAGTGTTAATTTATATGTATCCCAAGCATTTTTCTTCTCTGCCATATGTCTCATTAGTTCATCTGACATCCATTTTGGCCTAAACCTTGAACAATATTTCTTAGTTGGTATATAAAGCCTAGTAGCTTCCAAGATAAGTTCTTTGAATGCTTCCCATTTTGAATCTGCTGTTGGTAACATCATCAGTTGGTCCCACTGTATAGAATTTAAATATTGTCTCAAATCGAGTTATCAAATGAAGCAATGGTACCAAGAAACCCATGCTGGTACCTTACCACAAAATATCCATTATGTGCAGAAAAAGATTTTAATTTTTTTAAGCTTCAGACACAAAATAGAAAGCAAAATTCTTTTATGAATTTGATTACAACAGTATCGAATTGAGCTAGTTATAAGGTCACCCAATGGTAGCCAAATCCAAAATGCCTCATACAATTTGCAAAATCTGTTATTTTACCAGCTTCCATAGAAATTGTTAACACTATGCTTAGGGCAAAAAAAGCAAAGGAAACTGAAAAATACCATTTTCAAACAACACTATTAGTAGATGCATTGAAGACATATCAGATGACATAGAAACAAAATTAATTCAGAGAATTATTGAATCTACAAACGTTAGTAACTGTGCTCAATTAATAGCACTAGTTAGAATCACTGAAGAGAAATGCTTGAAAGAACATTATTTGTTCTACAAAGAACTGCCAAATCACACTACTGGGGATGAAATATTCACATGAATACTTTGAGACAAATAAGATATCATGGAAAGACTGCTTAAGCTTGTGTACTGATGGCGCAGCTGCAATGCCCGGAAGAGTTAAAGGTTTTACATCAAGTTCATTTTGAAAACCAAGAAATTCAGGTAATACATTGTTTTATTCAAAGAGAAGCTGTCGTATCTAAACGTTTGCCTGTGAATCTGAATTCCACATTACATGATTTTATCAAGATGGTGAATTTAATAACATCCAAGCCGTTAAAACCACGTATGTTTCAGCTTTGTGTGAAGAAATGGGATCGGAACACCACTCTCAGCTATTTCACTGAAGTACAGTGGCTGTCCAAAGGAAAAGTTTTATCAAGAGTTCACGAGCTAAGAAAAGGGTTGAAAATTTTTTTTTTTTTTGTGAATAATTCTTACTTTGCAGATTTAATGAAGGACAGTTACTGGCTCCAGAAACTAGCTTACTTAATAGATATTTTTGAGCACCTGAATGAGCTAACTTGAAAATTGTGAGGATCACATGAAAACAATGTTTTTGATAGTATGAACCAGAGGTTATAATTAGAATTAGTTATAATGCTCAATACGTTCTACGTTGATATCAATATTTGTTAAAGAATAAGAGAAGTTTACCTCAATATGATATGTAGAAAACTTCTGCACGATACTCTCCAGAAATTAAAACAAAAACAATTAAAAACTCAAAAATCTTACATTATACATTAAGAAATAATTAAAACTCAAATGAACACAAGTAAAAATCAATTTAATGCAATTAAAAATTAAGTAAAAAATTAATTATGAAAAAATTGCAAAATGATTTTCCTTCCTGAAGCTGACAATGCTTTGACTATATGTCGTGACCACAGGAATGAATATTACCAAATAGGGAGGAGCATGGAACTTAAATAGGGATTATTTGTCTTTGCACATGTGCATAAAAGACCATAAATCAGATATTAGTTTTGGCTGGCAAACATTAACAGAATTTTATGTAATTTAATTTCAACGGTTTCTGCAATTAATAGTCTCATATAATTAGGTTGGACACAAGTATTTTGGCCTCGTTAAATAAAAAAGTATGTTTTTCATTAACGGCTAATTCTGACGCTGATGAATGAGAAGCATGAAGTTGTTGTTGTTTGATTTTTAGGAGCATTAGCAACTAAGGCCATATTGCTCTGGGATATGCGGTGGTCATTCCCTGACCTCCCCGCATCCGCCGTATTTGGTGGTGATGGGCTCGAACCCCGGTCTAATCAAGAAGCGTGTGCTACGCACTGCTGCTCCTTCCCACCTGGCTACGGAGGCACGCAAGAGAAGCATGAACTGAGGCCACATGTTGATTAACAAGAAAATTCAGAGGAAACTGCATAGAACCCTGATAAGACGAGTCACAATCACCGCAAGAAATGTTGTATACTAGGTCATTTGTTTGTGTTGCAAACAAGGAAAGGACTGAGTGATAGTGTGTAAGGACTGAGTGATAGTGAACGATGTTCAGTATAGTGTGTAATTTCCATAATGGCCTGGCTACAATTTTAAATTCGGTATCTTTAAAGAATCTGTTAAATTGCTTGTGCCACTGTTCAACGTATGGGACAGATATAAAGTATTTTTTTTTTTGATATTACTATTGTTGGTTGGTATATATTTTTTTTGTATCCTTAGCTTGTACCCTAATTCTGTCTATTGTAGCAAGTGGGTAACCCCTGTTTAAGAATTTGCTGGTTATTTTTTGTATTTCTGAGGCCGGCCAAAGCAGATTCCGTCATTGAATATTTATAGACATTTAGAAATTGATTAAAGATAATCAATCGTTTGTAGGTGGATTTTTTTTTTTTTTTTTCCCCGTTAGTTGTTGGTGCATTGGCTTCTGTGGCCATATTGCACCTCCCAAGGATTTTTCATTTTCTACTCTGATCCAAGCCCGAGGCGGGATTCAAACCCGCAACCTTTGGTTTGCAGGACAGGCACTTTACCCACCCAGCTAGCTCGGTCAGATTGTAGGTGGATGGGTGATAGCTGTTATAATGCAGAAGCATACCAGTGTTTGTGGGTTTGCTCGTTAGATGTTAAATTGGATTTTATTTGCGTCCCGAGTAAGTGTGAAATTTAGAAAATTTAATGACTTAGTAACCGTATTTTCCCTCTCCAATGTAAATTTGAGTCTAGAATAAATATTATTGAACGAATGTAAAATGTCTTGGATAGTGCTACAATCAGAAATAACTAGAACATCGTCTAAACACCTCCCATAGTATGTGATAATACAGAGTAGAAAAGGTGTCAAATGTATAGCTCAATCGCTGAAAGATAGATCTCTAATATTAGGCCACTCAGGCTTAATTCCACTGGCAAACCAAAAAATTTGTTTGTATACTGTCTCAAAAGGTGATATAGTTGGATTCAAATGAGTTTAAGTGAAAAATTTCCTTAATAGGAAGCTTCATATAATTAATTGGTATTGAGTTATTTAACATATCCCAAGATTATCTAATGTGTAATCAACATTTATATTCATATATATAAAGTTAAGATCTAGTGAGATTAAATTATCATTACCGTCAAGTCTACAGTCCTTAAGGTTATTAAATAGTGTATTGTAGTTCTTAAAACATTAACTATTAACAATTAACCCAGTGGCATAGGAACGCCTTGGGGCAGATGCCAAGGGCGCCGACAGAAGAAGGGTACCACTGACAGGCAATATCAGTATAGTGTCAAGCTATTTCGACACCAGAGGCCAGCTGACGAAATGCCGCCCATTGATGATTTTGAATCAAGATGACAGCACAGGAAGGGTGAAAATTAATTTTTACAAGGTAATTCAAGCCTGCATGCATCCTTACATCT
The DNA here is from genome assembly GCF_048544385.1 of Mastigoproctus giganteus. Classification (NCBI taxonomy): domain Eukaryota; kingdom Metazoa; phylum Arthropoda; class Arachnida; order Uropygi; family Thelyphonidae; genus Mastigoproctus; species Mastigoproctus giganteus. Next base: position 6,660,363 of record NC_143581.1, read on the forward strand.
GAGTACATACTGCATAGCATCATAAATCTATTTGCTGTCCAGAATGTAATTCTGAAGGGACCAATCAGGTGATCGCTTCATCAGCACATGCTCGAATGCATAGCAGTTCGCAATTCACACATTGTGTACAAATTGAATAAGTTATAAGTTATAGTGTTTTTGTGATTGCTATATAAACAGGTAATCGTGAATACTGTGATTTATAATTTAAATAAAACAATAAAGGTCAAATTAATTTTAGACATGCCACCAAAGAAAAAAAGTGGACATCAGTACCACGTAGAAAGACTGCATAAAGACGAAATTAGAAAAAAACATTCCACTAGTTTACAAAACTGTCTTACAATAAGCCACTCCAAACCTGAAAGAGACAAAGAAAACGAACGTTAGCATTAGTAGAGGCATAAGATACAAGAAAGCAAGCTTATGCAGCATCACCCTAAAAAAAAAAAAAAAAACAACACACTTCCATTTCACCCCACCGTTCGTTCGAAATACCTGTCCAGCTGAGCCTTAAATTTATTTAGGCTATCAACTTCCACAGGGATGGAAGTCTGTTCCACCAACCAAATACCCGCTGGCTAAAGGCAAATTTCCGCACATCTACATCTGTCTTTCCTCAATCTGAATTTATGCCCTCTCAGGTGATTATTCTGAGCAAGAGGTTGTTGTTGTTGTTTGGTTTTTAGGAGCATTAGCAACTAAGGCCATATTGCTCCGGGATATGCGGTGGTCAGTCCCTGACCTTTCCGCATCCTCCGTATTTGGTGGTGACGGGCTCGAACCCCGGTCTAATCAAGAAGCGTGTGCTGCACACTGCTGCTCCTTCCCACCTGGCTACGGAGGCGCCTCTGAGCAAGAGGAAGAATCCCATCGGCATTAAACATGCTCAAACCATTCAAGGCTTTATACACCTCTATCAGATCACCTCTCCGGTGCCTAGTTTCCAGACACTGTAATTTTCAAAACTTAAGCCTTTCTTTGTAAGAGCAACCCTTTGTTTCATTCACTAATCTTGTTGCTCTTCTCTGTACTCATTCCAGCAGCTCTACATCCTTCTTGAAATGTGGGTTCCAGACCTGTATACAGTACTCAAGGTGTGGCCTGACCATTGCCTTATACAAGGGAATAATCACCTCCTTATCCCTGCTAGAAAAATTTGTGTATATCATTAACAAAACTCCATGAGCTACTCTTGCAGCACATCTGCACTGCTCAGAGAACTTCATATCTGCCTGCACAATAACCCCCAAGTCCTTTTCATTCTCTACCACTGAATTTTCTACCACTGTCAGTGTAGTACCACAGAGTTGATATGTTGCTCTCAGTTGCTGTTTCCCATATGTAATAGTTTACTTTTGCCAATGATAAACTTCATTTGCCACCTCTCAGCCCATCTGCTCAACCTTTCCAGATCCTGTTGCAGCAGCATCAGTAGCGTCCTTAACAACCCTGCGAACTTTTGTATCATCTGAAAACTTGGACATTAAGCTTGATATACCATCATCAATATCATTTATAAATACAGAAAACAATAATGGACCCAACACTGAACCCTGAGGTATTCCACTAATAACATTAGTCCACGATGAGCAGTGTCCATTGATTATCACTCTGTCTTCTCCCACTCAACAATCCCTTTATCCATAGCAGCAATTTGCCTCCAATGCCACACTGCTCCAATTTGTGCAGCAGTCTTCCATGTGCAACAGTATCAAAAGTCTTTCTAAGATCCAAATATATAATATCAAAGTTATTCCCTGCATCCAGTTATTTTGTGACTGCATCATAGTATACAATCAAATTGGTCAAGCAAGACTTTACCTTAACAAAACCATGCTGTGTCCGATCTATAACTGAAGTCTTGCCTAGATGACCCTGCAGTGCTTCTTTAACCAGGGCCTCCATTAATTTTCCTGGAACAGAAGTTAAACTCACAGGTCTATAATTACTTGTGTCAGCCTTTGATCCTCCTTTGTGAATTGGGGTCACATTTACACATCTCCAGTCTTTGGGTACCTCCCCTGAGTCCAAGGAAGCTCTCATAATTATGGCTAAGGGTTTGCTTACTTCCTTTGCTGCCTCCTTTAATATAACTGGATAGATCCCATCACCCCAGGTGGATGGGATCTCCTCCACTTTACTCTGTTATTACAAGATTATCTAGCTTATGCCAGAGTTTAATACACCTCTGGCATTCCCCTCGCTGAATAACTCCTCATGTGTGAATGTCGATGCAAAATATTCATTTAGTTTGTTAGCTACCTGAGCAGGATCAGCAACAGTTGAACCATCGATATCAAGTGGACCAATCTGATTCATCCCTTTCCTTCTAAAGTTTACATAAGTAAAGAACTCTTTGCTGTTTTTCTTTGCATCCTATGCCAAAGATTTCTCGTAATCTGCCTTTGCCTGCCTAACCTCCTTTGTAACTTGGTTACAGATCAGCTTATATCTATCATAGGCTCCTGTGTCACATGTTAATTTATACAAATTGTATTTTTTGTATTTGTATGTATCCCATGCATTTTTCTTCTCTGTCATATGTCTCATTAGTTCATCTGACATCAATTTGGGCCTAAATTTCTTAGTTGGTATATAAAGCCTAGTAGCTTCCAAGATAAGTTCTTTGAATGCTTCCCATTTTGAATTTGCTGTTGGTAACATCATCAGTTGGTCCCACTGTATAGAATTTAAATACTGTCTCAGACCATCGTAGTCGCCTTTATGAAAGCAAAAACCTTCCTTTTACCCGATGGTAGTTACCTCTTTGAGTAAATCCCACTTCAGCACACTGTGATCACTGCGACCTAATGGTTCCTTTATCTGCAGATTCTTAATGCATGAAGAATCACTACTGATAATCAGATCAAGAGTATTACTTCCTCTAGTTGGCTCCCAAACATGCTGATGTAGAAAACAATCATCCAATTAATCCACAAAAGCCTTGGTAGTGTGTGAGTGACCAACCCACAAATTCCAGTCAATATCTGGGAAATTAAAATCCCCCATTATAAGACTCTCTGATTTACTGACCTACTCTATTTCCCTGTACAGTTTCTTGTTATACTCATCAGAGTCATTATGCCTATAGCACACTCCTACTCTCAATTTTGATCTCCCAGTGCTTATGTCACACCAAACTGACTCGACACTGCACTGTCCAGCAATGTTGACTGGCTTCACTTCCTTGGATTTTGTGTGTTTCTTAACTAATAGCATAACCCCTCCTCCCTTCCTATCCTGTCTATCCTTTCTGTACACATTGTACTCCCGAAATTCCAGTTCTGCATTCCTTATATCAGTGTGATGCCACTCTCTGATATCCCAACAATATTTGCCTTTGATATTTTGAGCAATATGTCAAATTCATCAAATTTATTTACCAAACCTCTAGCATTGGTAACATAATTTTAATGAAGATGAAACAAATGATGATGCCACTGAAATGGAAGTCCAAGAAAAAGTTCAAACAGTTGAAGTTATTTTAAAAGAATTAGAAAGTGCGGACAATAGCTAACAACAGTTGGAAGAAGAAAATGATGGCAGCAATAATATTAACATTCAACATGTAAGTCTGAATTTTAATGATCCGACCAGATGGAACTTTAATCCCCACAAAAACAGATCTCTTATGGTGCAACACGGGACGGACCGTGTTGAATAATCACCTGATATTTGAATAATTCACGGAAATACAAAAATTTAGGTATTGAAAAAAAAAAAAAAAAAAAAAAAAAGAGGAAATGGTTATTTTATTGCAGAAACAAAAATGCAATATATTGTTTTCTGCACCTCTTATTTGTATCTTGCCCAAATAATGTTCCATTTTGCAGCTCAGATGGGTTGGAAACATCTAAATCCAAACGTTCTTTTTCATGAGAACACAAACAATTTACAAACAATTTCACAAAATGGAAATTATTAGAAAAGGGTCTTCAAAAAAGTTGACTAACTGACGATGCTGCACAAGCAGCACTAAGAAGTGAAATTTCGATATGGCATCATATATTGAAAATAATATTGAAATGTATATTGTTCTGTGCTGAAAATAATTTGGCATTTCATGGACATGCTAATGATATCGATACTGAAGAAAAAAATTGTGGCGTATTTTTAAACTTGATAAAATTTGTCAGCCAATTTGACGTTGGTATGAAAAATGCTCTAGAATCACATATTAAACACCACACCAATCATTTATCTCCAGAAAATCAGAATGAATTTATTAATTTGTTAGCAACAAAAGTATGCAGTGAAATAATTTAAAATAACTAAATGCAACAAGGCATAATATGATAAGAGTAAGAGTATCCACACCGATATGGTGTATCCACACCGATATATAATATCGGTGTGGATACACCATAGATAACTCTTAAGAGAAAACGCTGATAGTAGTGTGGGAGGCATCATTTCCTCTGTATCTCATATTGTGCTCGATGATAGGCCAATAGCTTTGAAACAGTGCCATTTCACTTCCACAAAACAACAGATGACAGCTTGTCGGGATAAAAGAAAACCAATCTCTTCTAAATCTCTAACAGGGTGCTTACAACAGAAGGTTGACCACAGCCTATTGTGCGAATGTTTAATACACCTTGATCTGTTGGAAATGATCACAGAATGGTAAGATGTACGGAACATGATACTGCCATGGTCTTTGTGTGTGTGTGTGCGATGCAAGGAGTGTAAGGAAATCAGGCGACAACTCAGCATTGTTATGGGCCTATATGAGAGCTTGAAGGACAGGGTGGATGCCCTCGAAGGATTAAAAGTGAGGGCCCATCACGCTCTCAGCTGCCCACACCAATGCCAAAGCTTGCACTTGGTCATCACGCAACACAGCGGCAGCCCCCAAGGCAGAATGCGCTGGTCCCAAAGGAACTAGTAGTTGTTGGTGACTCTATTGTCAGGGAAATGGCAAACATGCTTTGTAAAAAGGATAGGTGGAACAGGACCAGGGTATGTCTGCCAGGGGCAAAGGTGGATGACGTTGCAGAGCAGATATCATCTTTTAAGGGCACAAAAGGTGATATAGTTGTACACGTTGGCACTAATGAAATTAAGAGTAGGAGACCGGCGGAATTACTTAACAAGTACAGGTCACTGTTGAAAAAAAGCTGTGAATTAGGGTTGAATTTCAAAGTGTCTGCAATTCTGCCCAGACACGATAGGAGGGAGTATATGTTGAGAGCCTTGTCGATCAATTCGGCCCTGGAAAGATTGTGTAAGGCTCAAGGGATAGAATTTTTTTCAGCCTGGTCTGTACTTGTTAACAGGAGAGACTGCTTCTACAGGGATGGGATACACTTAAATAGAACGGGTGCAAGAATGTTTGCCGATGCTATCGAGGCAGTGTTAGGTGGGTCGGAAAACTGCTCGCTTGGGGATCATCATCATCAGCCATTTTCAATCCACTGCAGGATGAAGGCCTCTCCAGCAACTTTCCAGTTCCTTCTGTTTTGAGCACTGGCCATCCATTTACTACCCAAAAACTCATGAATTTCATCTATCCATCTCCGCCTTTGTCTTCCAGGTTTTCTTCTAGCTCCTCTTGGGTACCATTCTGTTATTTTCTTAGTCCATCTGTCATCATGTCTTCGAGATATGTGTCCTGCCCAAGACCATTTTAGTTCTTTAGTTTTGATAAGAATGTCCTTTACTTGAGTTTGCTGCCTAATCCATGTGTTTCTCTTCTTATCTAACAGTCTGATTCCCAATATAATTCGTTCCATTCTTCGCTGTGTAGTTCTCAGGTTCTCTTCCATTCTTTTGGTGAGTGCCCAAGTTTCACTTCCATAAGTCATTGTGGGAAGTATACATTGATTCATTATTTTACGTTTCAGACAAACTGGGATATTGCTCTTCAGTATGTGACTATATTTCCTGAATGCTATCCATCCAAAATTTATTCTTCTCTTGACTTCCAGCCATTTATCATTATTACAGCTAATAACTTGTCCCAGATAAGTATATGACTCCACCATTTCAGTTACTGCTCCTTCAATCATTATTTCCCTTTCTGTGGCATATTTGTTCATCATTACTTTTTGTTTTAGCCATATTCATCTTTAGTCCAAAATCCTTACTAACTGTGCATAACTGATTAAGATTTTCCTCTAATTCTTTGGGATTGTGGCTTATGACCACAATGTCATCTGCAAATCGTAAATGGTTTAGGTACTCTCCGTTCACACTGACTCCTTTCTGCGACCAGTCTAATCTTCTGAAAGCTTCCTCAAGGGCAGCAGTAAACAGCTTTGGAGATATTGTGTCTCCTTGTCGAACTCCTTTCTCGATTTTAAATTTGCTACTGTCTTTGTCTAGTCTAATAAAGGAGGTAGCACTCTAATATATTTTCTTCAAAATCATAATATATGGGGTATCTATGCCTTGTCTTTCCAGTGCCCGAAACATTGCCTTATGCTGTATGGAGTCAAATGCCTTTTCATAATCCACAAATGCCAGGCATAATGGTGTTTTATATTCATTTGCTTTCTCCATTAGCTGTGATATTACGTGAAGGTGATACATAGTTGAGAATCCTGTCCTAAAGCCAGCTTGCTCTTTCGGTTGATTCTCATCAAGTATTCTTTCTAATCTTTTAGTAATGACCCTTGTGAACAACTTGTAGATGTGGGATAACAAGCTAATTGGTCTATAATTTCCAATTTCTGATTTATCTCCTTTCTTATGCAGCAAAACTATGATTGCATTATTCCACTGTTTAGGCGTCACACCTTTTCTAAAGCACTTTGTGAAGAGCCTTGCCAGTTTTTGTGTTATGTCTCTTCTTCCCAATTTTAACAACTCTACAGTAACTTCATCTTCCCCAGGGGCTTTCCGAAGAACAAGTTTGAGCTTCTGCAGACTGCTCAGGACCAAGATATCAACGAGGAATATTACAACTTTAAGAAAGTTATAAAGTCCAAAAAACCTATAGGGAAAAATAAATCCAAAGAAGAAAAAATTAGTCAAGAAACACTTGTTATGATGAACCAAAGGCAGCAAATGAAGAGCAAGATAAACACTGACAAGGAGAAAATTGAGTATACTGAGTTTTGCAAAGCTATTAGAAAGAGACTCAGAGGACATAAGAAGATTTAACACAGGAAAAGTAGAACAAGCATTAAGGGAAAACAAAGGACTTAAATCAGCAGCCATGAGCAGTAATACAGTAAGACAAATGATACTGAAACTGAAGAATAGCAATGGTGTACTTATAAATAGCAGAGAAGGCATAATTGAAATGTTTGTTTGTTTGTTATTTGGTTTTTAGAAGCATTAGCAACTAAGGCCATATTGCTCCGGAAATATGAGGTGGTCATTCCCTGACCTTTCCGCATCCTCCGTATTTGGTGGTCACGGGCTCGAACCCCAGTCTAATCAAGAAGCGTGTGCTACGCACTGCTGCTCCTGCCCACCAGGCTACGGAGGCACCCTTGTATATAGAAAATTATACAAGGAGCGAGGGAATGATACCAGCAGTGGGGAAGATGGATTGCAAATTAGCAACACATACAACATACCCGATATTCTTCCTGATGAGGTAGAACATACGTTGAAGAAAATGAAGAATCAAAAAGCCCCGGGAAAGATGAAGTTACTGTAGAGTTGTTAAAATTGGGAGGAAGAGACATAGCAAAAACTGGCAAGGCTCTTCACAAAATGCACTGGAAAAGGTGTGATGTCTAAGCAGCGGAATAATGCAATCATAGTTTTGCTGCATAAGAAATCAGAAATTCAAAATTATAGACCAATTAGCATGTTATCCCACATCTACAAGTTGTTCACAAGGGTCATTACTAAAAGATTAGAAAGAATACTTGATGAGAATCAACCGAAAGAGCAAGCTGGCTTTAGGACAGGATTCTCAACTATGGATCACCTTCACGTAATATCACAGCTAATGGAGAAAGCAAATGAATATAAAACACCATTATGCCTGGCATTTGTGGATTACGAAAAGGCCTTTGACTCCACACAGCATAAGGCAATGTTTCGGGCACTGGAAAGACAAGGCATAGACACCCCATATATTATGATTTTGAAGAAAATATATGAAAGTGCTACCTCCTTTATTAGACTAGACAAAGACAGTAGGAAATTTAAAATCGAGAAAGGAGTTCGACAAGGAGACATAACTCGGAAGCTGTTTACTGCTGGCCTTGTGGAAGCTTTCAAGAAGACTAGACTGGTCTCAGAAAGGAGTCAATGCGAATGGAGAGTACCTAAACCATTTATGATATGCAGATGACACTGTGGTCGTAAGCCACGATCCCAAAGAATTGGAGGAAAATCTTATTCCATTACGCATGGTTAGTAAGGATTTTGGATTAAAGATGAATATGGCTAAAACAAAAGTAATGATGAACAAGTATGCCACAGAAAAGGACATAATGATTGAAGGGGCAGTAATTGAAAATTACTGCTCCTTCAATCATTATGTCTTGTAATAATTTATCATTATTACAAGAGAAGTGAAGAGAAGAATAAAATTTGGTATGGATAGCATTCAGGAAATATTCACATACTGAGGAACAATATCCTAATTTGTCCAAAACGTAAAATAATGAACCAATGTATACTGCCCACCATGATTTATGGGGGCGCCTCCGTAGCCAGGTGGGAAGGAGCAGCAGTGCGTAGCACACGCTTCTTGATTAGACTGGGGTTCGAGCCAGTCACCACCAAATACGGAAGATGTGGAAAGGTCAGGGAATGACCACCGCACATCCCGGAGCAATATGGCCTTAGTTGCTAATGCTCCTAAAAACCAAATAACAAATAAACAAAGAATTACATGACTTATGGAAGTGAAACTTGGGCACTCACCAAAAGAATGGAAGAAAAGCTGAGAACTACACAACGAAGAATGGAATGAATTATATTGGGAATCAAACTGTTAGATAAGAAGAGAAACACAAGGATTAGGCAGCAAACTGAAGTAAAGGACATTCTTCTCAAAATTAAAGAACTCAAATGGTCTTGGGCAGGAAAAATAGCTAGAAGACATGATGACAGATGGACTAAGAAAATAATGGACTGGTACCCAAGAGGAGCCAGAAGAAAACCTGGAAGTTAACGACGGAGATGGACAGATGAAATTCGTGAGTTTGTGGGTAGTAAATGGATGGCCATTGCACAGAACAGAAGGAACTGGAAAGTTGATGGAGAGGACTTCATCCTGCAGTGGATTGAAAATGGCTGATGATGATGATCTGCCCACTGGCTATGGATACACAGAAAGTAATTGACCAGCTTGACTTCTCGGTATGTAAGATAGGTGGTCGGATAGGTTTTACAGGTCCCACTGAGTTGCAGATGGCAATCTCTTTATCTTTTAATCCAGGTGTAACAACAGCACTATTGCTTGCTTCAAGGCCATGGGTGCGAATGATGCGTACCCAGTTAAGTCTCGTAATGCAGTTGTTATATGGAAAATTTTCTTCATTGTACGAATGAAGAAAAGTTTCATTTCCATAAAACAAAGAAATAAAAAAATTTGGCAAAGAATAAAATTCTATTTAGTGAATTCTAAAAAAATTCGGTAAAAAGAAAACATTTGTAACTAATTAGAAACATTCGCTATAAAGAAGTTTGTTAAACAGAGGTCCGACTGTAGTTATTATTTATTATGATTTTACCAATTACTGAAATAGGTGCGTAGCCACGAATTTGCCAAGGGTGCCGAAAACCTAGCTACGCCTCTGAATTAACCATCCATTAACAACCCTGCCGACCTTCACATCATCTGCAAACTTGGACATTAAGCCTGACATATCATCATCAATATCATTAATATAGAAAACAACAATGGATCCAACACTGAACCCTGGGGGACTCCACTAATAACATTAGTCCACAAAGAGCAGTGTCCATTGATTACCACTCTGTCTTCTCCCACTCAACCATCCCTTTATCCATAGCAGCATTTTGGATTTTATTGGAGCATTAGCAACTAGGGCTATAATGTGCCCTCCATCCATAGTAGCAATTTGCCTCCAATGCCACACTGCTTCAATTTGTGCAGCAGTCTTCCATGTGCAACAGTATCAAAAGCCTTTCTAAGATCCAAATATGTGATATCAAAATTATTCTTTGCATCCGGTCTCCTCTGTGACCACATCATAGTAGAGCTGTTAGAACGAGTATAGGAAAGGGAAAAAGATAAGTGAATGGAACAAAGGATGGCTCTTATGAAGAAAGGCTTAAGTTTTGAAAATTAGTGTCTGGAGACTAGGCACCTGTGAGGTGATCTGATTGAGGTGTATAAAGCCTTGAATGGTTTGAGCATGCTCAATGCTGATGGGATTTTTCCTCTTGCTCAGAATAATCACCTGAGAGGGCATAAATTCAAATTGAGGAAAGACAGTTGTAGGATATCTATGCGGAAGTTTGCCTTTAGCCACCGGGTGGTTGATTGTTGGAACAAACTTCCACCTGTCGTTGTAGAGGTTGATAGCTTAAATAAATTCAAGGCAGAACTAGACAAACATTTGGAGCGAGTGGATGGGTGAAATGAGAAGGGTGTGTGTTTTTTTTTTTTTTTTTTTTTTGGCTGATGATGTATAAGCTTGCTTTCTTGCATCATGTGCCTTTGCTAATGCTAAAAGATCCCAAATTGTATTGCCTGTCTAAAGGATTTTATAATGATATAGACATGTGATGTATATAGCATTAGATTAAAATGTAATGAAAATTACATTAGATTAACACTTAGATACTCAGCCCAAGTTATCATATTTCTTTTCTAAATTATTGCCTTCAAAACAACATCGTTATGAAGTTTTCCAGGGTTGATTTAATTCATAAAATTTCGGGTGTTAAGCAACTAACTAGCCCTTGCCACATCACATAACATAGTTAAGCTTGCCTTAAGATCTTAGTATTCTAATAAACAAAAATATCTTTCCCAAGTTAGGAAACTTCGTGACAAATAAAAAAATTATCTGCATCCTAATGATTGGTCTGTATGAAGACCTCCATTGATTTACGATGTGAAGCACAGGCCTCAGAAATAAAAAACAGACACATTAACAAATTGAATTTTAACATACATTATCAAGACGGTTGAGACCCAATTCATACGAGTTCTAACACATTGTTGCGAGCTTGCAACCAAATGCATATGAGTTGTGTGACTACCCTCCCCCTCATATGCACAATGATTTACCGCAGAATACTTTAGCTAGTTCACAAACACCCTCTCGCCAAACGTTCAATGAACCGACATATCAATAGGTTACAAATATTTCCTCGTATACACTACCGCAGGACCAGATTTCACTTTTATCCAAAGGATTAAATTACAATTTACCACCTTGTAAACTACCCAAAAAACAGTGTGTAATTGATATTGAATTTGGACTTCATAATGTTCCACAAAAAGATTTATTTATTCAACAAGTTAACCAAGTGGTGAATAACATAAAGGAAACGCGACTTCTTAAATTGAATAGATGACAGTTCAGCTTTGCGTGAACTTCGTGAAAATAAAGACATTATTATTCAGAGAGCTGATAAAGGAGATACAGTGGTAATACTCAATACACCTGATTATATTAATAAGTTAGAGTCAGTTGTATCAGATACCTCCGCTTATCTTGAAGAAGACCCGGCACTATTTACCTATTTGGTCAATCAATACAATAAAATGCTAACCACGTATCGAAAAAATGACTACATTACTATGGCTCAGTTAAAGGAATTGAAGGCCAGAACATAGAATATTCCTGCACTTTTCAGTCAGGTAAAATTACATAAGACCAGATTTCGCATTAGGCCTACCCTAGAACCGAACCACAACCGCAAAGCAGAAAAGCATAGAATCGTGGCTCACCTGCTACAGCTGTGGCAGGACAGATGGACAGCATCAAACAAAGGCAAAGTGACGAAGAGATTCATACCACTGGTTGCCAAGACGTATCCAAAAGTCCCCCCATGGTTTATCCCGGGGTTAAATGCAACCTACTTACTAACGGGCCATGGCCCATTCAAGGCAAAATTGAACATGCTGGGTATAACGGAGGAGCTAACTTGCACCTGTGGTGAGCCTGAAACATGGCATCGTATAATGCACGACTGTGAGTGCTACGAGGAACACAGAAGCGTGCTAATAACTAAAATACAGTACATACCAAAAAACAAAGAACACCATCTCTTGGACACAGAAGACGACTACGTGGCTTTCAGCCAATTTGCATGAGAAGTCTTCGACCGAAGAACGGAAATTGCCATCCGCGATGAATGAAAGTAAATTACATACTCGAAGAAAATCGACCACCCCACAAGACTGCAAAGAGCAAGAGGAAATCAAAATGAGCATGGAAGAAGACAACCCTGACCAAAGTGAGGCCACAAACGGATCAAAGGACCCTACAAAGATCAAGAAAATAGCAAAGTGACAAGGAACCTGGTCAGACACAGCCACAGGAACTAACCGACGAAGATGAGTACATGCAAACAAACCAAGTGACAAAAACCCGGACTGGACATAAATGCAGGAACTACTTGCAGTATGCCATATGGCTGTCTGAATAGGACTCCCTAGTCCTATTCACCTTTAATTCCCAATCCCTAGGCAGGGGGAGACGGTTTCCTGTTCCCTCCCCCCCTCCCTCCCTTGCCATTTCCCGCTTCTCTACTCCTGGTGGGGCATGGGCCTGCCCCACTGCTTTTGGGGACACCTACTCTATTGTCCCCATACTTCTGGCTTTTCCCCTCTCTCTCCCCCTACTCTGTCTATACAACAGTGCATGTCCCACACAATGTCAAAAATTAAAATATGTCCAAATTCAAACAGCGCACGCAAAACTCTTTCAGCTTAAACCTTTTTCAGTGATTATTTTATTTAATTTTTTTTTTTTGTAGGCCCTAGCCACTGAAATCTCAGGAAACTAGGGCCTGCCAGAGTAAAATATCAACTACTGGGTACCTGGTCTGCCTCCACGAGGCTAAGTGTGGACAATGTTGGGCCCCAGCAGGGGTCTAGCGGCTAAATGGCCAAAAGAACAACGATACAGTGAACTTTTACACCTACAATGAAAGCAACGCGGAGTTGGGGGGAACCCCTGGTGCCGCTAGACACGAATACACTTTAGGCCTATTGTTTCCTACAGAAACTCGACGTTTTCATCCTTAGCCACACATTGGGATTAAGAACTACGATACACTATTTAATAACCTTAAGGACTGTAGTCTTGGCAGTATGATAATTTATTCTTGCTAGATGTTATATATGAAAGTAAACGTTGAATAAACAGTAGATTTTTTTAGGATATGTTAAATAATAACTTGATACCGATTAATTATATGAAGCTTCCTATTAAGGAAATTTTTCCCTTAATTTAACTCTTAGTTGAAGCCAACTATATCACCTTTTGAGGTGATATAGATGCCAAATTTTTGGTTTGCTTGAGTGGCTTAATATCGGAGAGATCTATCTCTCAACAATTGAATGTATTGTTGAGAGACAACATTTGACGCCTTTTCTACCCTGTATCACATACTATGGGAAGTATTTAGATGATGTTCTAGTTATTACAGATAGTAGCACTATCCAAGACATTTTACATTTTTTTAATGATATTCATTCTATAATCAAATTTACACTGGAGAGGGAGAATAAGGATACTAAGTCATTATATTTTCTAAATTTCATGCTTACTCGGGATGCAAATAAAATCCAATTTAACATCTATCGTAAACCTACAAATGCCGGTATGCTCCTGCATTATAACAGCTATCACCTGTTCACCTACAAAAGATCGATTATCTTTAATCATTTTCTCAATGCTTATAAATATTCAATAACGGAACCTTCTTTCAGCTCAGCAATACAAATATTAATTAGCAGGTTCTTAAACAGGCTAATCAACATGCAGTCTCAGTTCGTGCTTCTTGTTCAGCAGTGTCAGAATTCGCCTTTCATGCCATTAATGAAAAACACTTTTTTTTATTTAACGAGGCCAAAATACTTAGTGTCCAACATAATTATATGAGATTATTAATTGCAGAAACCATCGAAATTAAATTACATGAGAATTCTGTTAATGTTCGCTGGCCATATCTAATCTCTGACTCGTGGTCTTTTATGCACATGTGGGAAGACAAATAATCCCTATTTAAGTTCCATGCTCACCCCTGTTCGGTAATTTTCATTCCTATGATCATGACATAGGATTGAACAGCATTGTAAGCTTCAGGAAGGAAGGAAAATCGTTTTGCAATTTTTTTCGTTAAATTAATTTTTTACTTAATTTTTAATTGCATTAAATTGATTTTTAATTGTGTTCATTTGATTTTTAATTATTTCTTACTGTAATGTAACATTTGATTTTAATTGTTTTCAGTGAAGTGTTCTAGGTATCATATTGAGGAAAACAATGTGTACGGACAAAGTTTATGGATTCAAAGAAAAACTTCAACTTTGGAAAAGTGAGGTTAATAATGGATCACTAATGATGTTTAATCAGCATTATAATTTAAATCCTAAAGAAGAATTATTGGGATTAGTAGAGCAATGTTTGTGTTTGCTTGAGGAAAAATTATCACTATCTTGAAATTCTGTACTCCATGTAAAAAAATTTGATTGGATTCAAAATCCATTTGTATTATCCCTAGAAATTCAAGCATTACATCTATCGATGAAAAAAAAAAGAAGAGAGATTTAAGAAATGATTGCACCCTTCAAATACAATTTAAAGAAATCGAGTTATCCGAATTTTGGTTAATGGCGAGAAAGAAGTTTCCTTCAATCAGAGAAAAAGCAACTGACACTCTTCTTCCATTTGTTACCACCTATTTATGCGAACAAAGTTTCTCACCAATGGTGACTATCAAGAATTCAAAGAGATCATCACTGGATCAGGAGTTACACAATCATTTCAAAAATAAAACCTGATATAAAAATGTTATGTTCACAGAAGCAAGCTCAAGTTTTTCATTGAAAAAATTGGAGATTTTATTTTGAAGTTTAGTATTAAATATTTAATATCTTCCATAGTATTTATATTTTACTCTTCTTATCATAATTATATATATAATGCAAATGTATTATTTGCAAATGTATTTTTTCACAAAGTCCTTATAGACAACCCAAAATCTGCAATCTGCCCCATTTTATCTCTGTGTGCTGTACAAAAATTATAATTTTCCAACTGTGCCCTGGCAGAAAAAAGGTTGGGAAGCACTGGTTTTTACATCTGGGTGAGGGGAAACATATGTGTCCAGCATATATGAATAAGCATTATGTTTACAATCTGCTCAGGCCTGAAATATTTTTATAGCCTCATATTTTCAAACAAAATTTAATAAATAATTTTACTGACCATAAAAAATGTAACAATTGTAACAATTATATACATTAATAAGAATTATAACTAGTTCTAAACATTTGTTTTCAGAAATGAAGGCCTTTCAATGACAAAGATATCATTTTTTTAAAAATAAAGAAAATTACTGCATTCACAATGCCATATACTTGGTATGTTGTATATGAAAAGCAAATTACAAGTTACCCTGGTCAAAATATAAGTGGAAAATTCACTACGTGAAGATACCCTTACAGATGACAGCTCTACAATATTGACTGCTCTAATGTCAAGTAGTAGTACAACTATCATCTTTCGTAAAGGTTATTTTGAATTTAAAAAAAAAAAAAAAAAAATTGGGGGACTTATCTCTCACTAAAATATTGGTGATGCCTTATGAATGAAAATGTTCCAGACAGAATATGTCAGCAACTATGGTTGCACTATTTACAATTTTAGTAATTTCTGCAAAACCCTTAAGAATACATTGTTAGTTAATTCTATGTTGAAGGAGTTCTGGATAAAACCTTTGATTCTGAAAAGTTTATTCAGTAATATATTCTTTGTACTGGTGCTTTCTAACACACACACACACACACACACACACACACACACACACACACACACACACACACACACACACACACACACACACCTTTCACTGAAATAGGACATTCCATGCAAATATTTTTATTCAAATTAGTGTGTGTGGTCTCATGAAACAACCTCAGTATGAATGCTATTATATATATGAATGCTGTATCATAACTACACTGTTATAAAACATGAAAGAGGGAAACTGAAAAAGAGGGCACAAGTATACTGGTGTTATTAAATTGTCAAATATATTAACATGATTGTTTTATATACAATGTGGTTGTCAATACATTCAATAAACATTCAAAAAGAAGAAAGAAATGTAAAAAATATACAGATTAAATGATATCCTAAAGAATTGCTTTACACTTATCTGAGATCCATTTTTACGAGTTCCAAAATATTATTTTCATTATAAATTATAAGAGATCAATAAGACTGATTTCTATTGTAGCCTATTTTAGAAACTTCTTGAAAGAAGTTGAAATTGTTATGAATAATTTGGCATCTTTAAAAGCTTGGCACTGATCTGGTAGGGTTTCATAATTCTATATTAAGTTAGACTAAAGTTTCAGATGGCACATTTTCATATCTGACAAGTGCTATAAACAATATTTGGTAATAAAAATAAATGTGACTGGAGCAGCACAGCCAATTTCAACTAAATTTTCATTAAAATTATATTACAAACTTCCAGTTTGTAGAATTACTGGTTTGCCAACCCAAATATAATTGCTTTATTTTATTTATTTTTTTACAACACTTAAAGCTTTAAAGGTAGAAAAGATGAATATGATATTATTGTTATTTAGGTGAAGTATGTGAATAATTTCTCCTCTTATTCTGGATAATGTTAAAGCATTATCCAGAATAAGAATTCACATTGATATTACCTTTTAAAAAAAATAAAATTATTTGCAATCATGCTGATAAAGAGAATAATGCAATTCAGTTCAAATCAAGATAATAATAGTTCTATAAGAACTTTTCTGAATTTAGTTCAGCAAGAAGTGAGAATGATGGTTTCAAAATAATGCAAAAGAGATAAGAATGAATACCTTCAACATAGTACGATCAATTTTTTTTTTTATTCAAAACTAATAATACATCTCATTTTTAGTGTAACCATAAGAAACAATTATAAAATAAACTCTTTACTGATATAATTTAAGGAAACTTCACCATTAACTGCTATGACTTGAGGCACAGTACTCGACACAACACCATATTAACAAAGCTACTTATTGACAACATACTAGTTCTAATGTTCTAAACCTCTTAATCATTTAAGAGTAATAACTGAGTAATTTATATTTGGTTTTTATCAATGTGCAATATCATTCTACTGTAAGATTATTAGATTTAGAGGCAAAATAATTTATAACTGTCTAGAAGGGAAAAAAAATAATAATTCCTGTATAACGTAACATCCAAAAATGCTGTGTATAAAAGCCATAGAAATATTTAGTTTTTATCATCTTAACAGTACAATTTTCCTGTGCTAACTGCATTTTTTTTAAATTGAACTAGCAAAGTTTTACAATTATAGTACCAAAAATTTAAAAAATTGCTCATTATGAAAACTTAAAAATAATCCTATTAATATGAAGTATTCATTTTTTCACATTTTCTTTATATGGATTTATTAAAGTAATTTAAAACTGTCAAGTGCAGGAACACAAAAAACACAGTATTTTTAAAAAATATATATTACAACACAAGATATTAATAACATTAACTACAATACAAGACAAAGACAATAATGAATGAAATCAAATCAAATAATCTTATGTACAAGCCACGTAAAAACCCATAATTTAATATACAAAAGTATGCTACAGAAATCACAATACTATGACAATTATCTCTTCATCATTTTTTTTTTTTTTGTATAGTACAGTATAAAGGTAAACATTTTCTTGTATAAATTATACTAATGTAATTCCATAGTATAGAAACAATTTCATACACCATGATTTCTTCTAGAAATTAAACAGAGATAATCAACTTTAAAAAAATACATTCTTACTCAGTATTAAAAATTGCGATGATTTAACAGCATGTTTTCGAAATGAAAGAATCGAATGATAGATAATAAAAGCATTACTAGTCAAAAGCTACCTTGAATAAATCTACCATTTTATAACTATTTAGTCTATGAATTTACATATTACATGAACACAGAAATGGCATTATTTAAACTGTATTCCATTTGATTAAACTGCAGTGTATTAAATTTGTCTCATTTCCTCTCCTCTCCTATTAATTTTTCATCTCTCAATAAGATTAACCACCTTGATTCAAGAAAATGTCATCATAAATAGAAAATATTAAAATAGAAGTTGTAGCAAATTATGTTTACAAGATAAGGTACACAACTCTGCACCTTTGACATTTTTATAATAAATATAAAAGAGCAGGAATAATATTATTTAAGATATAGTGTACATATACAAAACTGCAGCAGTAACAGTTTACAGTTGTTAAATTGCTTAAAACAAAAAATACATGTTTATATAAGTGTACAGATTCTGTAAAAAGTCTCATTTTGTTATCACTATTGCCCAATTTTATTATTCAAAAATGTATAAAATTATTAAAAATATAAAACTGTTTATATTATAAGAAGCTGTCTTAATATTTTAGTTAAATAACATGATTTTACAAGAATAATAATCCATTACATGTACAATAAAAGTTTACACTCTTCACTGGCTATATTAGGGTTTTTTTTTTTTTTTCTTGTTTTTTTATCTTCCACATATGATACAAATAGAACCAATGGAAATTTGCAATATCTTTTCACATATAAAAAGACTAGAGTTTTTTCAATGTTCCAAAATATAATTATTTATTATTGTTAGAGGACAATCATGACATCACTCTGTCAATAGCTGAAAAGCTATTGTCTGCAATAAATGGGACTAGAACAAAGTATCTGAGATCTGGAGATTTGCAGGAATCCACTGTGATAAGAACAAGAGTCTGGTCCCTTTTACATTCTTTATGAAGCAACTGCATTATCACACTACTTGAAAAAAGGTCAAAGCCAATTAAGGAACATCTGAAAGAATTACAGATGAATATTATGGAATACAAGAACAAGTCAGGATTAAAATAATCAATGATTTTATTAATGGTAATTTGGTTATATTGAACTGCAATTATCACAGCATTTCTTATTTATGATTTTATTTATAACTTTAGTTTTCTTTCATCTTAACGTAACCACAACAAAAAAAAAAAAAAGCCCACACAAAACAAACTTTTTAAGAATCAACATATTTTCAAGATCTCTTGGCCTTGTGATTATAGATTTAATATCAAAATTGTAATAGTGTAAATCAGAGGTAGTCAACTTTTTTGTTGGTGTAACTCTTAGAATAGTCAAAAGCTCTCATACCTATGGTATATACACCATAATGGTATATACCATTATGGACAATGAAGCAGAAAGTGTTCTGTTCTCATGTGCTGTGCTGAAGTGGCTTGGGTTCAATTTTTGTTGCAGCCCAATTCAAAGCTATTTTTTTATACTCTGGTGAAATTATGTGATCTTGGCAAGGAGCATATAATACCCTCTCCTACTCTGGAAATTTGGGGTTGTGGCTTTTATTACACAAACAGACAAACCAAAAAATTGGTGTATACATTAGAGCATGCAATTAGCTGGGCAGAGGATTGTAAAATTAATTTTGGTACTGCACAACGGGTTTGTTATAATGTGGCGTGAATATCAGAACTCACCAATAATGTGGCATTAGTAAAAGCAGTTCTTATTTAATGAATTCTCTATAACGAACTACAGGAAAATATAGGATAAAGCCGATAAAATGTCACGAGTTCAGTCAGAATGCTTATGTCTGCAATTTCACCAAGACACAACAGGAGGAATTATATGGTGAAAGCCCTGAGGGACTCTGCAAGACTTTGAGGTGGGGGTATACAAATTTTTATCAGCGTGACCACACTTATGATAGAAACAAATCTATTTTGCAAAAAAAAATTTATTTGAGCAAAGTTAATGCAAGGATTTTTGTCAGTTTCACTGACAATACTGTGCAGGATGAGAGAAACTGCTATTTGTGGAGTGGGGATCAGGGGTAATATATAGACACACACATTTATCTGATGATATGGGTCAAGCAATGCTTGCACACATCTCAAGATCTCTTGTTTATTGCTGCAACAGTTGATATTGCAGAAGAAAGGAAGCCCGCATATGGGAAACAATATTACAAAACTTCAAGGGTAATAAGTGAGGGTAGTAAACTATAGATAAATAGTCAAGTTTTAAATGCATCTAAAATAATGTCATGAGTGTTGTCAATAAAATGAGTGAATTTAAATTGCTTAGAATAACTAATGCTGATATAATACATCTAAAGGAAACATAATGTAGCCCAGAAATTATGTTGATGAGTTTCATTATGGAAAATAAGAGAGATTGCTTCTACAGGGATGGGATATACAGCAGATTCTCGATTTACCGGGATCCGTTTAACTGGGAAGTGGATTAATCTGAACACTTCAAGACTCCAACAAAAAAATAATAAAAATAAAAAAAAACAGAAATCAATAAAATTCAAGTAATAACTAGAATAGGTATAAACAGATGTTTTGCTAGTCGTAAGTAAGCGACAAACAGGGCGTTATGAAGTCATTATTGAGAGATTATTTTGCAACCCCCACTGTCTTCACACCCAACCCCAATGCTAAAAAAGAGAGAGAGAGAGAGAGAGAGAGAGAGAGAGAGAGAGAGAGAGAGAGAGAGAGAGAACAAATATTTAGTTCTATTTATGTCAGGGATAACAAAATTTTTTGTTTAGAAATTGCAGAAATGATGGGTAAACGCAAACGAGTTGTGCTTTCAAACATAAACTTGAAATTATTCAGAAGTTTGAAAACGATACATCCGTTAAATCTTTAATGAACCATTATAATGTTGGTGACCAAACCATGCATGAAATTTTAAAAAATAAAGGGAAGCATCGTATTGGACACACGAGTAGTGCATGGTAAGTCTTTTTATTCGTCACCATATTTTTTACATAGGTTGCTGAACATTTTTGGATATACTGTAGTAAGTCACCGACTTACGTAACTTCAAACTTACGTTAATTTTTTTCATTCAATTTTTTTTTCTTTTTTAGGGACTTTTTTACGGAATAATAATAATAAGCTATCAATAATGACGATCATGGCATGCACAAATTCCACAATCGGGATACGGAGTAACAAGCTGAAAAATAGGAATGAAGAGAAGATTCTTAAAGTTTGGTTTTTATATGACTGAAGATTTCAGTGAAGGGGACACACATTTCACCATAATAACGTAAAATACCATACAATTCCAGCTATCGGTATTATCGCAAATGCAATACAATCGAGTTTACTACTCATTTATAATTACTCTGTGCTACCACTTTATTAGGTACACCCCTGCTGTGCACACAAATGGTTTGCCGCACAACGTTGCAAGTCACATGACCAGTTGTGGATATAAATGCAGCAGAACAACCTTTCCAGTATCAGTTAAGCATACAAACTGTAGCAAGAATGGGGAAAAGGAGTGATCTAACGGACTTCGAACGTGGCATGGTAATAGGTGCAAGACGTGCTGGACAAAGCATTTCTGAAACGACAGTTCTCCTGAACTTTTCACGCACCACAGTTTAAGGGTGTATCGAGAATGGTGCAACGAACAGAAAGCATCCTCTCAACAACACTCCTGTGGAAGAAAATCGCTTGTTGATGAGAAGAGAGGTCAAAGGAGGATGGCTAGAATTGTGCAAGCAAACAGACAGGCCACAATGTCGTACATTAAGTCAGAATACAACCTTGGTATGCAGAACAAAATATCGCAACGGACCACTAGTCGCACTTTGTCGCGATTGGGCTACAACAGCCAACGGCCACATTGTGTACCTTTGTTATCAATGAAGAACAAGAGAGCACGTCTCCTGTGGGCACAGCAACACCAGCATTGGACTATCGAGGATTGGAAAACAGTTGCTTGGTCTGACGAGTCGAAGTTCCTGGTGCATTGTGTTGATGGAAGGCTCAGAATTTGGCAAAAACAACATGAATCCATGGATCCATCATGTCTGACGACTACTGTGCAAAGGTGGTGGGGGCAGTGTTATGGTGTAGGAAACGTTTTCTTGGCACACGTTGGGTCCATTGATACCCATAAATTCATGTCTGAATGTCACATGGTACCTAAACATCGTTGCTGACCAAGTGCATCCGTTCATGTTGACAGTTTATCCTCAATCAGATGGTTAGTTCCAGCAGAATAATGCACTTGTGCACAAAGCCTGAATCACTATGGAATGGTTCCAGGAACATGACAATGACTTTTCTTTGTTGCAGTGGCCCGCTAAGTCCTTGGATCTCTATCCTATTGAACATCTTTGGGATGATGTTGGAAAGGGCTGTTCGATGTAGGCCTACTCCTCCATCGAATCTCAAGGAACTGTGTGACACACTCATGTCTGCATGGTACTCCATTCCTACAATGTTTTCAGCATCTTGTTCAATCCATGCCTAGACGAATTCAGGCTGTTTTTAAGGCTAAAGGAGGCTCAACACGCTATTAGGTAGGTTTACCCAATAGAGTGGCAGCACAGTGGAGATGCACTAACAGAAAAGCCCAGTAACCCAGAAAGTGCAAATTGTTCTTGGTTTATGGCAGTGACCTGGAGAAATTGTTGATGTTAAACAGAAGGCACTTGGGGTGGATGGGATCTATCCAATTATATTAAAGGAGGTGGTAAAGTCAGAAAGCAAACCCTTAGCCATAATTATGACAGCATACTTGGACTCAAGAGAAGTCCCCATGGACTGGAGATGTGCAAATGTATCTCCAATTCACAAAGGGATAAAAGGGTAACTCGAGTAATTACAGACCAGTTAGTTTGACATTCCTGAAGCATTGCAGGATCATCTAGACAAGACAGCAGCAATAATTCAGACAGCATGGTTTGTTAGGGAGAAGTCTTGTCTGATCAATTTGATTGGATACTATTGGTCACAAAGGAACTGAATGCAAAAAATAATTTTGATATCATAACCTTGATTCAGGAAAGCTTTTTATACTGTTGCACATGGAAGATTACTATACAAATTGGAGCAGTATGGCATTAAGTGCAAGTTGCTACAATGGATAAAAGGATTGTTGAGTGAAAGAAAATAAGACAGTGGCAATCCATGGACTAATGTTATTAGTGGTGTCCCCCAGGGTTCAGTGTTGGGCCCATTGTTGTTTTGTATATTTATTAATGATATTGATGAAAGTATATCAAGCTTAATGTCAAAGTTTGCAGATGATACAAAAGTTGGGAGGGTTGTTAATAACAGTAATGACAGTATGCTGCTGCAACAGGATCTGGAAAAGTTGGGGAGATAGGCTGAGAAGTGGCAACTGAAGTTTAACATTGACATATGCAATTACTGCATATATGTAGCAGTAGTAACCCCAGAGAAATGTACCAAATGGGTGGTGTTCAACTCAGGGTAGTGGAGAATGAAAGAGACCTGGAGGATAATTGTGCAGTCAGATATGAAGTTTTCTGAATAGTGCAGACAGGCTGTCAGAGTAGGGGGGTCTTGTCAATGATATACAAGAATTTTGTGAGCAGGGATAATGAAGTGATTATCCCCATGTATAAAGCAATGGTCAGATCACACCTTGAGTACTGCATACAGGTCTGGAAGCCTCATTTTAGGAAGGATGGAGAGTTGCTAAAACGAGTACAGATGATACAATTTTCAGCTGATACAATAAAACCACACTACCAATAAAATAAATATTTCCTTAACTCACCTTTCACATGCAATCAATAATTTTAAGGATTTGATGATTAGTGATATTAGCATTAGTAGAGGTAGCAGATGCAAGAAAGCAAATTTATATAACATCAATTAAAAAAAAAAAAAACCTTCCCGTTTCACCCATCTATTCCCTCCAAAACTTTGTCTAATTCAGCCTTGAATTTATTTAAGCTGTCAATTTCCACAACAGATGGAAGTTTGTTCCAGCAATCAACCACCTGCTGGCTAAAGGCAAATTTCCATACATCTATTCTACGATTGTCTTTCCTCGATTTGAATTTATGCCCCCTCAGGTATGTAATTTGAACATGAGGAAGAATCCCATCAGCATTGAGCTTACTCAAACCATTCAAGGCCCTATGCACCTCAATCAAATCACCTTGCAGGTGCCTAGTCTCCAGAATCTGCAATTTGCAGAACTTAAGCCTTTCTTGGTAACAAGCAACCCTGTGTTCAACTGAATAATCTCATTGCCGTTCTCTGTATTCGTTCCAGCAGCTCTACATCTTTCCTAATATGAGACCTCCAGCTCTACATGCAGTACTCAAGATGTGGCTTGACCATTGCCTTATACAAGAGGATAATCACCTCCTTATCCCTGCTAGCAATATTCCTGACAAGACCCTATGAGCTACTCTTGCTGCCTGTTTGCACTGCTCAGAAATCTGACTGCACAATTATCCCCAGGTCATTTTCATTCTCCACTACTCTGAGTGTAGTACCGCGCAGTTCGTATGTTACTCTAGAGTTACTGTTACCCATATGTAGCACTTTGCATTTGTCAATGTTAAACTTCAATTGCCACCTCTCAGCCCATCTGCTCAACTTTTCCAGATCCTGTTGCAGCAGCACACTGTCTTTACTGTCATTAACAACCCTACCAACCTTTAGCATTAGTTGAGGCATATGATGCAAGAAAGCAAGCTTATACAGCATCGGCCAAAAAAAAAACCCTATTTCACCCATCAGGTCACTCAATGTTTGTCCAGTTCAGCTTAAATTTATTTAAGCTATCAACTTCCACAACAACAACAGATGGAAGTCCGTTCCAGCAATCAACCACCCGCTGGCTAAAGGCAAACTTCCGCACATCTATTCTACAACCACCTTTCCTCAATTTGAATCTATGCCCCTTCAGGTTTTTAATCTGAGCAAGCAGAAGTATCATTTGTATCATCTGCAATCGTGGACATTAAGCCCGATATATCTTCATCAATATCATTGATAAAAACAGAAAACAACAATGGCCCCAACATGGACCCCTGGGGAACACCACTAATAACATTAGTCCACAAAGAGCAGTGTCCACTGATTGCCACTCTGTCTTCTCCCACTCCCTTTATCCATAGCAGCAACTTGCCGTTAATGCCATACTGCTCTAACTTGTACAGTAGTCTTATATATGCAACAGTATCAAATGCTATTCATTGAAGGCATATCATATCATATGCAGGAAATTCTGTTAAAATGATATATATATATATACTATTCTTACAAAAAAATCTATCCCTTTTAATCAGCATTCTATCTATTAACTACTAAAAGTAGCTAATATATAAAAATTCATATATATGCTCCTGTAAGCAGTTTTAAAAGTAGATACACTTTTCACTTACAGTAGTGTATATATATCAGGCATGCAAAACCAGAAGCTCCTGTACATTCCTTAAACAATTGTTTAAGGGCTGCACAAAAACTACTGATTTTACTAGTTTACAGTAATAAATGACTAAGAAAATAATGGTTAATAACATTACTAATAATAAGGATAATTAACACTATACTGAAGCAGGTACCCATTCAATACAGAAAATTAAATTTACACTGGTACACTTTACACTAGACATATATTATACATTCTATAAAATTTTAATAAAATTTATAAATTATATAAATTTTTATAAATGATACTAATTGGAACGTATGTTTTTGTATAAGAGGAAATATTTGATAAATCTCTGTGTTACCAGCACACTACTGCAGGTCACAATTACTCCTGAGTTTGATACTCCCTATATATTTTTTTCAAGTTTCTAATTACAGTGACTTCCTACTTTACGTGTGTGTAAATTTTGCAAATTCAAAATAACTTGCGGCAAACATATTTACTGAAAGCGCCACGAGAGGAGGAGTACAAATCCAAACAGACATTCAACCTCGACGAAACAGTTTTATATTAGCAAAAAATTTTATATTAGCAATTATACCATTGCTGAAAAGGCTGAGCCTGACTTTAAGGCAGTGAAAGATCGGCTAACACTTCTTTCTGGTGCTAATATGGAGGGTCATAAACTAAAACTTGTGTGCATTTACCACCATCAAAATCCTTGTGCCCTTAAAGGTTATGACAGGTTATACAGGCCTGTGTACTGGCACTAATAATAAGGATAATTAACGGCAGTCATCCGCCCTAAAGGGTGGATGACTGCTGTTATTTTCAGAAGTTATCTTGGATCTCAGTTACGACCAGAATTGGAAGTGTACTGCAAGACAGAAGGAATTCCATTTAACATCTTACTTATTCTTGATAATGCCACAAGCCATCCACCCAGTACTGTTGATGTCTGTTCCAATATCAAGATTGTTTTTTCCTAGCAAATACAACCTCAATACTAGCCTAAGGATCAATATGTGATTAAATCTTTTAAGGCTCAGTATTCAAAACGCATCTGGATGATTTAACTGACAAGACCAACCACAAACAGATATGTGTAGCGATATTGGTGAGCCTTCAATATAAAAGATACTTTAACATTCATTGACGATACACAACTGTATTCGAAGTTTGTGGCAAGCTATGTCCAGATCTTAGCAACTCCTTCAAAGGCTCTGATACAAATAAATATTATGCTTGTTATTTTGTTATTTGGTTTTTAAGAGCATTAGCAACTAAGGCCATATTGCTCCGGGGATATGCGGTGGTCATTCCCTGACCTTTCCGCATCCTCCATATTTGGTGGTGATGGGCTCGAACCCCAGTCTAATCAAGAAGTGTGTGCTACGCACTGCTGCTCCTTCCCACCTGGCTACGGAGGCGCCAGAAGATTATGCACAAACTAAAGACAAACTCGCCAAAAAAAATCGGGTTCACTGAAGTGGAAGAAACTGATATCGATGATTTAATTGATTTGCATCATCAAGAATTGTCGAATGAAGATCTGTCTGCACTGGAGCAGCATCGCATTCATGAGAAGGAAGCAGAAGTGAGCTAAAGCCTAGAAGTTAAAGAAGAATGGAGCCTCACAGTGAAAGGAATATTGAAAGCATTAAATCTTATAGATGAAGGCCTAAATCTGTTAGCTGACGAACACCATAATCTTGAAAGAAGCTCTAAAATGCAACGTAAAGTTACGCTAGAACTTGGTTGCTACTATGAGTTGTTGCAGGAGAAGAGGCAACATGCAAAGCAACTAACTCGGGATTCCTTTTTCAAGAGGTCAAAGCAGCAGTCAAGTGAACCCTCCATCTCCCAGTTTAACATAACACCCCCACCCCACCTATCTGGTCCAAATCCAAGGGAACTGAATCTGATAATAACGATCCCTCTCATCTGCCTAAGGCCACCCTGCACCCCAATCTCTCTTTCTCTCAACTGTCGTTTATGTTGTACTGTATATGTTGGTTATAGTGAACATACTTTTGCTGTACAAAAAAAAAAAAAATAAATAAATCAATAAAGATGAATGAATCTCTTTGGTTGCTCATCATTTTATTTAGAGTGCGCAGTATTCTAACCAAATAAAACGAATTTAGTATGTACTGGTAGGGGTAAATTATAAAGACGTGAGAGTTACTCTCATAGGCCTATTATCATATTTTTTGGTGATTATTTATATTACGCATGAATTTAAATTGTGTGAGACATTCTAGAACGTAGCCCTTGCATAAATTAAGAAGTCGCTGTATTTATAGTTTTGACAAAATTTTTATCACTAGGTAATAAAAATTTATATTACCTGTTAGATACAAATATAACTTTATATTTGTATCTCACTAGTGCATGCTTTTCAGTTTAGTTTTGTTTGCAGGACAAAACTAGGTTTAGTTTTAAAAATACCCCTCTTTTTAATCGTTGTAAAAAAAAATTAACTTTGCTTACAAAATTTTATTTTCATATATTTTGGTATCAAATTTATATATCAGTAACATTAAAATTTTATACTCATTTTTATTTATGTTTATGCTTTTTACTCTTTGGCTTGTGATTCATATCAGAGATGAAGACACATGTTACTATTTTGCTTGCAATTCTGGCTGTTGATACCTAACGAGAGGCCAGTTTTGAAAGTTGTGGCAACATCCATATTTTGTAATTTTTGTAACTATTTATCTCTTATTATACATTTTTTTTTTTTTTTTTTTTTGTTAACTATCACTATAACATAACCATTTTATTTATTCTTTAGTATTCCACTTTTCTTTACATTTTGATATATTTATTTCACATTACTCTACATTCTGCCTTACCTTAATTTAACTTTATTTTTTTAATATATTTCCCTCTTTACTATTTCATTATCTTTGTATATACATCACCCCACTTAAGTTCACACAATGATTTGCAAATTCAGCTCAGGGGGTCTACTATAGGAATGGGCTTGTGATTCCAGGTTTACCTGAGGGTTACCCAGGTTTACCTTATATCTTGCTTCAAGCTTTCAACTATCCTATACTCTTCATTCTTATTTCTCCATAATTATAAGGGCAATCCATGCATGGAGGAGAAACTACTCTTAAGCATACTACTATATCTTTGCCTCTGTGGAGTTCAGGTACTTTCATTCCTACTCCATTAGCCAATTACACCACCTTGCTTTTGTCACGGTGTCTGAATTTAACACATAACTAATTGTAGCTTTATGTCTGAATTTAACATATAACTAATTTCATGCAGATTAACACAATTTTTACCATGTCCAACACACAGGGGTCACCACTTTCCAATTCCAAGTGGCAATCACTAGAGGGCTACACATTATACACAACTCCATTTCTTTTTTCAGATAGAGTAAGGTCCACACATGATTCTTTTGCTTGGACATGGTAAGTCTGCTTACGCTACATGCTTTATTTTTGCTTTAGTTTTTAGTTTTATATATTTTGTTCTCTGTCGAGTCAACGATGATCAATGTGTACTATGCATTATATAAATTTTAATTTCTGAAGTTCTATTATATTTTATATAATTCATAATTCTATTATTTGTTAAATAACCTTAAAATTGATTTTGCCATAGTGCATATCAATCATTACAGAAACAGGGAATCTACTATTGTTGTTTTTTCCTTTCAATTTGGGTGGTTAACCTCAGAAAAAAAAAATCACATAAATTGTAGGTATACAGCAATAAGTTTTTGTATATTATCTTATGTGTCTGTACTCTTTAACAATGTACCATACTTTACCTACACATTCTCCATAGATTTATCTATGGAGAATGTGTAACAAATACAGTGGTACCTCAGTATACGTCCTTAATCCATTCCAGATCCTTGGACTTATACCAAACAAATTTTTCCCATAAGAAATAAAGGGAAAATGATTAATCCGTTCCCATTAAAAAAAAATCCTATTGTTATTGGCATATTATACATTGATGGGGTTGTATAAAATAATTTATACACTGCTTAATAACTAGATCGTATGTATAGCTTAGCTTAATTTTCATTTCTTAGCTTAATTTTCGATCTAGTTATTACATTACAGCACATAAGACTCCTTAAAAAATCAAGAGACACTGCTTAATACTAAAATACGTAAATACAAAAGCAATAAATGATGCAGTGCACTAAAATATACATACAAAAGCAATTACCCGTATTTTCCGGCTTATAAGACGCGGTTTTTTTCGCGAAGAAATACTCGGAAAATCACCCTGCGTCTTATATGGTCAATGTCAGATTAGGCCTAAAGACTACCGGCAATGCATTTTCGATGACGCAGTGCCGGTAAACCGAGTTCTGAAAACTTCCCTTTGAAATTCACACCAATTTTACTTAAGATTTATCTGTTGAAATATATTTTTAACAATTATCAGTGGTTACAATCTATGGCAACAATACATACCAGTAATCTTTTTTTCGTGGAAAATTTGTTGAAATCTGAGTGATATGAATCTCACAATCAGATGTAAGTAAAAACATGTTTCATTTTCCCATGTGTTTGCTTCCTCTATAATATGATCTCATGCTTTTATGGTATGGCGGGCTAATTAGACTGGATCGGGATTTTTCAATCCCAACTGTCTTTTACAAAGAGAAAGTGACGCCCATATTTGTTTTAGGGCGAGTAAGAATTTCTGTTACGTTACTTCTGTCAGATTTTTTCAGAAACAAACATTTCATTATTGGTTGAACACTTACCCAAGCGTATACCATTATTTTGAGAAAAATATATTTAATTTTATTATTATTATTTTCTCCAAAATATTATTTTTATTATTTTGGAGAAATATTTATTTTATTTTATTTTTTTTCCCAAAATATGTGGCCAAAACTAGGATGCGTCTTGTATGCCAGTGCGTCTTATAAGCCGGAAAATACGGTAGATGAAATAAATGAAAATTTAACAAACTTTAATTTTCTCTTTTCTGTCTCTTTTCCCTACTTGGACCTGGTTGAGGATCACCAGGTTTGACGTTTACTAAAAATCTGTCCAAAAAAAAACTTTGCTTCTGCCTTCTCCTCAGGATGTTTCAGAAATGTGACATTGTCTGGTCATTCCAGACAATGCTATTACGGCTTGTTTGGGCTTTGTTGGGGGTGGTACTTCTCTGCAAAGTTTTTGACATCCATCCATTTGGCAAAGATTTCCTTGATTAATGAAGTAGTGGCTTCCTCTATCTCCTCCTCCTCCTCCTCCTCCGAGCCTGAAGAGTGTATCCATCTTAGTCTTGTGTTCCTCATTCTCAAGTTCCTGCAGCTCCTCAGTGGTCAGTTCTGTGCCCCTCCACTAACTCCTCTACATCACCATCACTCACATCCAGACCCATGGACCTGCCCAGAGAGACAATATCCTCCACTATAGGCACAGCCTCAAAGTCCCTTTCAGTCACTGCTTCTGGCCACAAATTCCTCCAAGCAGAGTTCATTGTTCTGTAGGAAACTTCCTGCCAGGCTTTGTCAATGAGAGATATGCAATGGACGATATTAAAGTGATCTTTCCAAAACTCTCTTAGGGTTAATTCTGTGTCAGAGGTCACTTCAAAGCACCTCTGGAATAGTGCTTTAGTGTAGAGTTTCTTGAAATTACTGAAGACCTGCTGGTCCATGGGCTGAATGAGAAGTTGTGTTAGGGGGGAAAAACTTTACAGTGATGAAGTCAAACTCTGGCAGCACATAGTCCTGCAAGCTTGGAGGGTGAGCTGGAGCATTGTCCATTATGAGGAGGGCCTTCAGAGGCAGGTTTTTCTCCACTAAATAACTTTTTACACTTGGCCCAAACATAACATTAAACCACTGGCTGAAATATTCTCTGGTTACCCAAGCCTTGCTGTTTGACCTCCACATCACAGGTAACTGAGTTTTCTGCATGTTATGTTTCTTAAAGGCTCTCGGGTTTTCAGAGTGGTAGATCAGTAGAGGCTTCAGTTTGCAATCCCCAATTGCACTGCCACAGAACAAGAGAGTTAGCCTGTCCTTCATTGGCTTGTGCCTGGCAATGCCTTCTCTTGTGTAATATAGGTCCTGTTAGGCATTTTCTTTCAAAACAAGCCTGTTTCGTCACAATTAAAAACTTGTTGGGGAACAAAACCGTCAGCCTCCACAAATTCCCCAAACTCTGTAACAAAATCATTGGTGGCATCTTTATCAGCATTGGCTCCCTCTCCATGCCTCACAACACTGTGAATGCCACTCCTCTTCTTAAAATTATCAAACCAGCCATGGCTGGCTTTAAACACTTTACTTTCTTGGCTCGTTCCTGCCTTGTTTTTTAAAAGATCGGCATGCATCAGTTTTGCCTTTTCACAAATTATTACCTCCGATACGCTATCGCCAGCACACTGTTTTTCCGTAATCCAGATCAACAGCAATTTCTCAACGTGCTGTAATGTCCCTGATCTTTGTTTGGTAATTGATTTCACCCCCTTCGCAATGTTAGCAGATTTAATAACGTCTTTGTTTTTCACAATTGTAGATACCGTCATTCTCGGCATACGGTATGCAGCAGCCAAGTCCCGGATACGCATGCCACCTTCATACTTTTCAGTAATCTCTTTTTTCACCTCCATGGTGATCCTAACCATTTTCTTTGTTACTTGGCTCTTCCCATTAACTTTCTTAGAACTCATGGTTAATGAATTTACAAAAAATTTACACGAAAAAACACAAAATCACATGAAAATTCAGAGAGTTATAGCGCGGGTTGTTCACTGAATGGTAGAAACTGTAGTACTGACGCTCATGGGCAGTCGTGGCAGAGATGCCAGATCTTACCCGCTCTCCCAAAACCGAATTCAGTCGATCGAGAACGTAAGCGTGCACCGTACACGCATACGTCCTCAGTCAGTTTTATTCGGAAAGCTGAGTGAGGACGGGCATGCGTACTTTGCTAGCATCCATCCTTGGTCGGCTTTTATTCGGTTTTTGGAGAGGGGGTAAGATCTGGCATCTGAGTCTTGGCTTTGTCTCGAGAGAGGTAAACAAGGGTAGCGTGAGGTGTCGTGACTCATTTTGAGGCACGCAAGTCGTATTCCAAACAAAGGTCGTATACCAAACAATTTTTTGCGTCCAAACAGGACGTATATCAAGTTGGACTTATTCCAAAGCGGAGGTATACCGAGGTACCACTGTACTATATATATATATATATATATATATATATATTAATGTATTGACATAGTGCATATAGTACCACTGCAATGGCACTAGCCTATAAAGTGCATGTATTAATGATTATTAACATATTATATACCTAATATAATACATATATATATAAAACAAAAGCAATATGATGCCTTATTTTAAGGTAAAGATGCATTGGAGAGTTTGTAAACTAGTAATAACGGGGATATAATTTGGTTATAAACTGGAAATAATGAACCATTGGCCCGACAGATAGTGGTGCAATTAATTAAAATTATAGAATTAACCCAAAGAAATCCTTACTATAGTGCAGCTAAATAAGAAAAGACCACGTTAATTTTTTTTTGTCTTGCTACTATGTGTATGTTGCAATGCCCTCTAATCAATTTTTTTAGGTTAGTATTATACGATACAATTTTCTATAATATTAATAAAAATCTGTTAAACTGGAAAATGGATCATAGAAACGGATAGGTTTATGCTGATTGCTTTCACTTGGGTATTGGTCCCTGTTGAGTGCCCACAGGTTTTAATCAGCAGGAGATAAATTTAAATATTTATTGTGTTTAATATGTTAATGTTAGTTTTAATATCCCTATTACCTTTAGTTGCATATTAGTAATTGGTACATTAGAAATTCTAGTACATAAACAATTTATAATTTAGCTATGGCATGCATTACTCAAATAACTTTGGCTGCCCTTGACCACTTGGCTATGGGTCTCTGTAGTTGAGTGGTCAGGAGGGGAGTCAATACCGCACGCTCTGAGTAAAACCAGGGTTCAAGCTCCTGACTGCTAAATACAGTCGATCTGCCAACCGCACTGGGCCACCATGGCAGATTATGGTCCATTTCTCTCAACATGAATCGTCGAGGAGTCATTACTGCAGCCATTATCAGTCCACCTACAGTGGACTGATAATGGCTGCAGTTTACTTTTCTTTTCTTTTTTTTTAAATTATATATATATCTATATATAATTTTTGAATGGGGGGGGTAGTGCATCAGTTATTATATAGCACAGCACAATTCAAAGTTTCAATATTTAATCCATTTCTTTTTGAACCTACAGACTTGATATGCTCTAAGAGCTGCAATTACACAACTGCCATTCTTGTAATAAAATTTAATTTAAAGTTATTTATCTTTAGGCATCATTTTAAAACAAAGATGACTGGACTTGGTTACTTAAGTTATGGCTACAGCTTCCAGCTTTTTACTTTGGTTACAAAGAATAAGACCATAACAAGCAAACAGGAATTCTCTGATCCCAGAATCATTCCTTTTATAGCAAATGCAAAAAATAATTTGCTTACTGGAGTGAATGTGACTTAAGCCCCTGGTAGTCAAATTTCAAACTTTTTTTTCCTCCTTTATCTAAAAAATTCCACATATATTGATTACAATGCAGAAAACTGTTTTTAAAGTGGAATAAGCATATTATCACTTCCTTATCTAATTTTTTTTAGAATTCCTAATGTATTTTATGGATATTATTAGACTAGAGTAGCAAAGCAATATGCATAAAGTGGCGGGAGTGCTGTGGCTTGGAGGAAGAACCAAAGGGGGGGGGGGGTGATTGTCCAAATGCATCACAGCCTAAAAAGAAATGAATGGATTAAGTTGTTTGTTTGTTTGGCTTTTTAGGAGCATTAGCAACTAAAGCCATATTACTCCGGTGATATACGGTGGTCATTCTCTGACCTTTCTGCATCCTCTGTATTTAGTGGTCATGGGCTCGAACCCCGGTCTAATCAAGAAGCGTGTGCTACGCTCTGCTGCTCCTGCCCACCTGGCTACGGAGGCGCCTAATGGATTAAGTAAGCTGAATGTTGATTGTATTCTTACTCTAGCTCAGTCAATATACATTGGTGTGGGGTGGGCACAAATTTAAATTGAGGAAGGATGATTGCAGGATAGACAGTTATGCAGAAATTTGCCTTCAGCCAGCAGGTAGTTGATTGTTGATACAAACTTCCATCTGGTGTAGAAGAAATGGGTAGTTTGAATAATTTTAAGGACGACTAGACAAATTCTTAGAGGTTATTGACAGGTGATATGGAAGGATGTTTCTTGTTTGTTGATATAAGTTTGTTTTCTTGCATTCTTTTACTAACATTAATATAATAGATATTATACATATGTACAATTGTAGTAAATATGTATAGTATCTATTATAACAGTAATAATTTTAAGGACGACTAGACAAATTCTTAGAGGTTATTGACAGGTGATATGGAAGGATGTTTCTTGTTTGTTGATATAAGTTTGTTTTCTTGCATTCTTTTACTAACATTAATATACTGACGAGGCTACTAGAGACGGTCGTTTTCAAAGCCGCTAAGTGGATTTTTCTTATTTATTGATTTGAAATTATTGTTTTTCTAAAACTTTTGATTTAAATTTAGTAGTATAACATTATTTGGTGATTTTCTGATTAATTTGGTGTATTTATTCTTTACTCGGCCTTGTAATTGCATAAAAGTATCGGTAAAGGTTTCCACGTGTTTCAACTCCGCTAACCGTTCGTAATTTTCCCGCCTTTGTGATACGATATACCGTACTAGATAGCGTTAGTTGAACTTCGTTAGCAGTTAAATTGTACGTTTAAATAAATACATATAACGACTTAGATTACAAACGTAATATAATTAATTTTATTTAACATAATTAATTATACATATAACCACTTAGGTTACGTAACATAAATAATTAGTAAAAACAAATAATTAATACATAACTTGATACGAAAGTTATATAAAGGGATTTCGCAGATAACACTCGTTACTGAAACGTAAATATTTCGTAGATAACACTCGTTACTGAAACGTAAATATTCCGTAGATAACACTCGTTACTGAAACATAAATATAGCGTTATAACTGTGTTTGGATACAAGTTTAGGATTTAATTTTGTACAGAAATTGAAATTTTATTGAAAGTAAATCTAAATCATGACTCAAACCAGAGCAGCAAAGCAAAGGGCTCAAGCTAATGGGAATGCTGTGGCCCAGGGGAGAACTGAGGGGGGCAGTTGTCCTCTGAATCACAGCCTTGTAAGATGCACTATTTGCTTGATGTTTGCGGAGCAGTCAAGTATGGGACATGATACTGCCATGGGGGATGTCTTTGTGTGTGTGTGCGATGCAAGGAGTGTAAGGAGATAAGGCGACAACTCAGCGTTGTTATGGGCCTATATGAGAGCTTGAAGGATAGGGTGGATGCCCTCGAAGGATTACAAGTGAGGGGCCCATCAAGCTCTCAGCTGCCCACACCAATGCCAGAGCTTGCACTTGGTCATCGCGGAACACAGCGGCAACCCCCAAGGCAGAATGCGGTGGTCCCAAAGGAACTAGTAGTTGTTGGTGACTCTATTGTCAGGGAAACGGGAAACATGCTTTGTAAAAAGGATAGGTGGAATAGGACCAGGGTATGTCTGCCAGGGGCAAAAGTTGATGACGTTGTAGAGCGGATATCATCTTTTAAGGGCACAAAAGGTGATATAGTTGTACACGTTGGCACTAATGACATTAAGAGTAGGAGACCGGCGGAATTACTTGACAAGTACAGGTCACTGATGAAAAAAAGCCGTGAATTAGGGTTGAAATTGAAAGTGTCTGCAATTCTGCCCAGACACGATAGGAGGGAGTATATGATGAGAGCCCTGTCAATCAATTCGGCCCTGGAAAGATTGTGCAGGGCTCAAGGGGTAGAATTTTTTTCAGCCTGGTCTGTACTTGTTAACAGGAGAGACTGCTTCTACAGGGATGGGATACACTTAAATAGAAAGGGTGCACGAATGTTTGCTGATGCTATCGAGGCAATGTTAGGTGGGTCGGAAAACTGCTAGATTGGGGGGATACAAGGACTAATAGATTAACAGTAGCCACTGGCAGAGGTGAAAGTGATTCTTGCACTGCTTCTATTGGAATGAGCCGCAGCCTGGAAAATAAGATGCAGGATATTTCAGAGACTGCTGGGAATCATTGGGGTACAAGTAAACACATGGGTTGTGTTAGGGTAGCTAAGAAAAAGAACAGGTGCATGTATACTTGTGTGTACACCAATGCTAGGAGTTTAGTAAATAAATTTGATGAATTTGAGGTATTGCTCAAAACATCAAAGGCAGATATTGTGGGGATTTCAGAGACGTGGTGTCACACAGATATAAGAAATGCAGAACTGGAATTTGGGGAGTACAATGTCTACAGAAAGGATAGACAGGATAGGAAGGGAGGAGGGGTTATGCTATTAGTTAAAAAACACATAAAATCCAAGGAAGTGAAGCCAGTCGACATCGCTGGACAGTGCAGTGTCGAGTCAGTTTGGTGTGACATAAGCATTGGGAGATCAAAATTGAGAGTAGGAGTGTGCTATAGGCCTAATGACTCTGATGAGTATAATAAGAAACTGTTCGGAGAAATAGAGTGGGCCAGTAAATCAGAGAGTCTTATAATGGGGGATTTTAATTTCCCAGATATTGACTGGAATTCGGGGGCTGGTCACGCACACAGTAGCAAGGCTTTTGTGGATTTATTGGATGATTGTTTTCTACATCAGCATGTTCGGGAGGCAACTAGAGGGAGTAATACTCTTGATTTGATTATCAGTAGTGATTCTTCATGCATTAAGAATCTGCAGATAAATGAACCACTTGGTGGCAGTGATCACAGTGTGCTGAAGTGGGAGTTACTCAAAGAGGTAACTACCATTAGGGGTAAAGGGAAGGGGTATTGCTTTCGTAAAGGCGACTACAATGGACTGAGACAGTATTTAAATTCTATACAGTGGGATCAACTGATGATATTGCCAACAGCAAATTCAAAATGGGAAGCATTCAAAGAACTTATCGTGGAAGCTACTAGGCTTTACATACCAACTAAGAAATATTGTTCAAGGTTTAGGCCTAAATGGTTGTCAGATGAACTAATGAGGCATATGGCAGAGAAGAAAAATGCATGGGATACATACAAATTAACACGTGACACGGACGCCTATGATAGATACAAGTTGATCTGTAACCAAGTTACAAAGGAGGTTAGGCAGGCGAAGGCAGATTACGAGAGATCCTTGGCAAGGGATGCGAAGAAAAACAGCAAAGAGTTCTTTACTTATGTAAACTCTAGAAGGAAGGGGATGAATCAGATTGGTCCACTTGAGATCGATGGGTCAACTGTTGATGACCCTGCTCGGGTAGCTAACAAACTAAATGAATATTTTGCATCGACATTCACACATGAGGAGTTATTCAGCGAGGGGAATGCCAGAGGTGTATTCAATTCTAGCAGTAAGCTAGAGAATCTTGTAATAACTGAGAGCAAAGTGGAGGAGAAATTGTTGAAGATAAACACAAGAAAGGCACCTGGGGTGGATGGGATCTATCCAGTTATATTAAAGGAGGCAGCAAAGGAGGTAAGCAAACCCTTAGCCATAATTATGAGAGCTTCCTTGGACTCAGGGGAGGTACCCATTGACTGGAGATGTGCAAATGTGACCCCAATTCACAAAGGGGGATCAAAGGCTGACACAAGTAATTATAGACCTGTGAGTTTAACTTCTGTTCCCGGAAAATTAATGGAGGCACTGGTGAAAGAAGCACTGCAGGATCATCTAGACAAGACTTCAGTTATAGCTAGGACACAGCATGGTTTTGTTAAGGGGAAGTCTTGCCTGACCAATTTGATTGGATACTATGATGCAGTCACAAAAGAACTGGATGCAGGGAATAACTTTGATATTATATACTTGGATCTTAGAAAGGCTTTTGATACTGTTGCACATGGAAGACTGCTGCACAAATTGGAGCAGTGTGGCATTGGAGGCAAGTTGCTGCTATGGATAAAGGGGTGGTTGAGGGGGAGAAGACAGAGAGTGGTAATCAATGGACACTGCTCATCGTGGACTAATGTTATTAGTGGAGTCCCTCAGGGTTCAGTATTGGGGCCTTTATTGTTTTCTGTATTTATAAATGATATTGATGATGGTATATCAGGCTTAATGTCCAAGTTTGCAGACGATACGAAGGTTGGCAGGGTTGTCAAGGACACTACTGACACTATGCTGCTGCAACAGGATTTGGAAAGGTTGAGCAGATGGGCTTCGAGGTGGCAAATGAAGTTTAACATTGACAAATGTAAAGTACTACATATGGGAAACAGCAACCCCAGAGCAGCGTATCAACTCTGTGGTACTACACTGACAGTGGTAGAGAATGAAAGGGACCTGGGGGTGGTGGTGCAGGCAGATATGAAGTTCTCTGAGCAGTGCAGACGAGCTGCAAGAGTAGCTCATGGTGTATTGTCAATGATATATAGGAATTTTTCTAGCAGGGATAAGGAGGTGATTATTCCCTTGTATAAGGCAATGGTCAGGCCACACCTAGAGTACTGTATACAGGCCTGGAGGCCTCATTTCAGGAAGGATGTAGAGCTGCTGGAAAGAGTACAGAGAAGGGCAACTAGATTGGTGAATGGGACAAAGGAGTTCTCTTACGAAGAAAGGCTTAAGTTTTGCAAATTACAGTGTCTGGAAACTAGGCACCAGCGGGGTGATCTGATAGAGGTGTACAAAGCCTTGAATGGTTTGAGCATGCTCAATGCTGATGGGATTCTTCCTCTAGCTCAGAAAAATCACCTGAGAGGGCATAAATTCAAATTGAGGAAAGACAGATGTAGGATAGATGTGCGGAAATTTGCCTTTAGCCAGCGGGTGGTTGGTGGGTGGAACAGACTTCCATCCCTTGTCGTGGAAGTTGATAGCCTAAATAAGTTTAAGGCTCAGCTGGACAGGTATTTCGAACGAACAGAGGGGTGAAGTGGAAGTGGTTATTTTTATTTATTTATGTTACTTTTTTTTTTTTTTTTTTTTTTTTTTGGCTGATGCTGCATAAGCTTGCTTTCTTGCATCAAATGCCTCTACTAATGCTAATGCTAATGCTAATAATAGATATTATACATATGTACAATTGTAGTAAATATGTATAGTATCTATTATAACAGTAATTACTGTACTACATAATTTTCAAATTAATCTTATTACATTGTACAATCAATACAAAATGTACAACCATTTTTATGATTCCCTGAGAAGGAGGGGGGAACCCCATAAAAGGTTTTGGCTGTATATGTTCTACAAGCAGTGAATTTTAAATGTACATTTCTTCCATGTGCACATCTAATATAATACAATATAATCTGAAAATGTATACATATATAGTTTAGTGCTGTTCTCAATTCAGTGAAAGTATAAAATAAAAGGGGAAGTTGGTTATAATTATGGGATTTTCATAGGATATAATAACATACAGAATAGCACTAACCAAAATCGACATTTCAAATTTCATATATGTTTTGCCTTTCTTCTCTTTTGCTTTTCCCTTCAAATGAATCCAGAATACTTTCCTTTGCTGTTCTACAGTTATTCTTATCACTAACAAATTGTAACAAGTATGCACTATATTCATATGGTAAAGAAATCAGCTAATTCGCTTTAAAGTTCATTAATTCGATAAAGAAGTATTTTGTATCATTTTTTTTGTAATGTTTGTCCTTTTATAATTATCAGAGGGACTTAGGAAAGTAAAATTATTAATAGCATATTATTTTAATTACCTCTAAGTTTATTTTTGAAAGGCGCTTTTATTTTCTATTATTCCCAAATTAAAAAATATATGACCACATTTTTTCTTACTCAAACTTTTATCACTGAAATAATCAATACATTATAAATACATTTTTTTTAATCCATTATGTGTTGAGTATTTTAAATGGAAGTTATCCAGAATTAAAACTAGGTGAATGTCTCTAAGTACTTAATTTTTTTTTTTATTAAGTTCAATCAGAATTCAAAAAATTAAAGCTACCAAATTCCCAGAGTTCATATCACACCCAAGGGACCAAGGTTTTATCCAGAACAACATTAACTTTGGGACTGAGAAGAGTCTGCACTATTTAGGATTTTGAAGAAATTATTAAAATAGAAAACAATAACAACACAGCTGCTAAATAAAGGTTTCTATTTAACCACTTATCTTTTACCTTGAATCATCATTCCTATCCTTCTGGAGGACGGGTCCATTGAATAAGAGTTTCTGGTGAGCGGTATAAGAATATAAGCTTGGCAAAAAGATCCTCTTCTAAAGTGAATTCTCCACTTTCTCGGACAAGATAAATATCCAAACACAGTTGTAATACACGGTCCACATAGGGCATATCATCAAACATAATGTTTGAAGCTGTGCCAGCAATAATTTGCCTTACAATTCTTGAAACAACAAGCACAAAAGTTGTATAAAGACCTACGATTCTGAAAACAACGTAGATATTTTCTTAAATTTCACTATGATACTGACATATTACTTAAACAGATATTTTAATTAAATTAATTATAAAATATTACATATATTTTTAGAATATATGTAATATTTTATTACATATATTCTAAAAATTACAGTATCAATGATAAAAGTCAGTCTACTGAATGAGAATGACTTTTATCATTGATACAAAATTAATTTGACTTTTGTTTTGTTTCTATTTTGTTTCTATACATGAATAGTAATAGAGATATTTGCATATCAGTATACTTTGCTCTGCACAATCAGAATTACTCTGATAATGAAACAAAACATGAACAAGAAACAAGTATGAAGTACGGTGCTCTAAACATATTTAATGCCAAATAACTGGTAATCACTTTTTTTAATGAGGAAAAAAAAGAGAGAGACTTGCTGGGTGTTAAGATATTTTCTGAAGTGTAAAAGCACTTCCAAGCTGCAGAATGAATAATAATATTTCACTGTACTGGTGTATAATACACAATTCAATAATTTTCATCATTTATAACTAATAGTTAACTGTAGACTGAACTAGCTTTAGCATAGTCCAAGGAGTGTATTCCACTGACAATATATATGAAGGAAATTCTGATGTGAATTTTGAAATTGCAAGAAAATACAGAAAGTTTTACTTGAAAATCCAACACAGGACAACAAATAGTATACAAGGTTCAGTGATTGAAGTGAACTTTCAATTTAGATAGACACAGACTGGTAATGTTCAGTTTCGGTTTGCAGAACAGAAAGAATTGATTTGGTCTTAATCTCAGAAGTAGGGTCACTACAGGTATTATCTTTTAGTTTGGATTTAAAAAGCTAGTCTCTCACTAGTTGGCAGTGAGTGGAACCAGTGTGAAATCTGGTAACTGCTATCAAACTGAAGCCATCCTTGATGGAACCAATTTAATAGTAGTTACCAAAACTAAATTTCAGCTGTGTTAAGTATATTGTGAAAATTTTTGTAATTTTAGTTTAATTTTGAAAGGTTATTCATTAGTGCTTATTTTGACATTTTTACAATTAAATCTGTACTGTGTTTTTAAAATTATATTAAAATTTTCCAGTTGGTTTCAACTGGAAAAGGTATGCATAACATGCCACAGGATATCATGACTGATGGGAGAATTGTCACTGACAATTCACCTTTGTGTTACAGCCTTTATCCCCATACTCATTGTCCACATATGTATACAGCCACTCCCCAACTTAAGTATGGGTTGCGTTCTGCGGAACTCTACATAATTCGAATTTTACATAAGTCGGAATTTCCCTAAATGCTTATGCAGCACTCGCAACCTATGCGGGCTAAATTTGATTGAAGCAAAAAAGAAATGTTCGACGAACATGTAAATAGAACTATTTATTCAATTTTTTTATCT
The DNA here is from genome assembly GCF_048544385.1 of Mastigoproctus giganteus. Taxonomy (NCBI): domain Eukaryota; kingdom Metazoa; phylum Arthropoda; class Arachnida; order Uropygi; family Thelyphonidae; genus Mastigoproctus; species Mastigoproctus giganteus. Next base: position 6,702,632 of record NC_143581.1, read on the forward strand.
CATGCACAGGAAAAATTACAAAAATTTCAAAATTATAAATTACAAAAAGAGAGAGGAGACAGGCATAACATCAGCAAGTTTTACCTTTCGAGCATTGTTGCCAGAATTAACTCTCCAGCTGATAAGCACGTTGCTGCAGAAGTTACAGGCTGTGGAGATTTAGAAGGGTTTTTTTTACAACACATCACAAAATTTCTCTGCACCTGCAGAATTGGCACTGGCAACTTCACTGTATACTTTAAATTTTTGGAAACCAGCGTGATGCTTGAACCTATTAAACCACCCATTGCTTGCCACGAACTTGGCTTGGGGTTCACCGTAATTATCCTTAATATCTTCATAAATAATTCTTGCTTTTGCTTGAGTGGCCATTGGACTCGGGCACTTACTTCTGAATCTAATTTTCCATCCATTAATAGCTTTTCCATCTTCGATGTAGCACCTGAACGCTGTTTTGTGATCACAGTTGATCTTAAATGCATTGATCCTTTAACATGTTCTTTTATATGCAAACTGTCCCTTAAAATAGTATTCACTGTTGAAGCAGTGAGACCTAATTCCATGCAATAGATGAGAAA